>NC_052953.1:18929304-20129304 GCF_013358895.1 Oreochromis aureus
TTCTTCTGTCTGGTGTAAACAGAGAGGAAGCCTGGAGTAAGTATACACTGGACTTACAATATACCACATACTGTTCCACTTGGCGTCATTATAGAATATGTTGTTTTGGGCTGGGCTGCTGTGGGCGGGGCTTGACAGCGAAAGGAGCGGGGCCTGTTTGAAATCCCTCTTGATCCTTCTTTTCACCACCTGCTGCTGTATCCACTCCACCTGAAACACACAAACAGAGACAGGCGATAGAAGAAACTGAGGAGGCTTAGAATAATAACAGGGGAGCAGAATCACTTCGGAGATGACACAACCAGCATACAGGTGAAGTTCCAATGAACTGAATACTGAAGGTGAGACAACATTTTAGGAGGATTTAAAAAAGAAAAAGTGCAATTACATACATACTATGTTTGCTCTTATTTGCCTTATGTGATGAACACGCAGAGGGAAAACAAAGAAACCACCTACAGAGACTAAACTACATTATACTGTTGTACCCAACCGAGCAAGACAGAAAAGAATCCACTAAGTCTAGATTGCTTTTTTCCTCTTTACTCTAGAAAGAGGCGCTGCTTAAGGGGATGTTTTTCTTTCGGTGCTCAGCCTTAAAGTCGTTTCATCCCAATGGACTGCCTATAAATAAGCGTAACAAGGCTTTATGTGCTGTCTCCTCTTTTAAAAGTGGTAAAAGGTGAACAAATGAAGACTGCTGAAGTAAAACAAGCCACTACAAGCCAAAAAAAAAAAAAAAGCAAACTATACATGTGGAAGACTCAAAGTCATGATTTATTTTTAAAGAGAGATTTTAACCATGTCAGTGTTACTCTGGGCTCATCAGTTCCCTTCTCCCTTATGGAAAATTAAAAAAAAATTATTTTTTTTTAAAGGACATTCGATGCACACATCTGCACTAAAGGCTGTAAGGCCTCTCAGGTAACATCAATCTCTCAAATGTTATGGGCTCGCTTCGAGGCATTCCTTGGCAGGAGCCTCGTTCAGACTTTGAGGCGGAATTTTCCGATTTCAAAATCAGCGCTGCCTGGATCCGAACAAGACGGCTGGACCCGCTCGCGCCGCCCCGGTCAGCTCCTCTTAAAAACCCTCAAACCTTGTGTTTAGTCTAGAAGACTTCATCTGTCTGAAAAGGTCCAATCAGAAGTTTACGCGGACCCAGCGATGTTAACACAGAATCTGAAATATTAGCAGATATGCGACTGGCACAACACAGAGCAGTTCTTTCTGAGACGCAAACATTTGTGTGATAAATGATCCAGGGATTCTCCGGGACCGAGTTTGCACCTAAACACGATTGTGCAACAGTTTATGGGGATGGGAGAACGGTGCACATTGGCATGAAATGTCAAGGTAGTTCTTCTTTATACAGCGTTTTCAAAAGTGTGTAATCCTTCTGAGATGCTCGCCACACCAGCTTCCGTTTCTAGCTGTATACATGATGTATAGACAGCAGATAATCAATAGAATAATTTTCACACCGCAAGTGTTTTTGTTTTGCCGCTCGGCCCCGACAGTCCCAGAAATCTGAGGTTTTATTGAGCTATGTCCGACTGTAAAAGACAAAGCATTTCTCCACATCAATAGAGCTCCAGCAGACAGGAGGACGAGGAGGAAGAGGAGGAGGAGTAGAGAGAGAGAGAGAGAAAAGAAGAGAATAGCTGACATAATGACTGCAGAGTGATTATCTGGTCTCATGCACTGAAACAATCTGCCAGGCTCTCTCCGGAGAGTTTGAGAGCGAGGCAACAAGACAAGATAAGACGAGAGGAGAGGCGATAAAGAGCTGAAGAGAACGAGTCCCGGGAGAGTCAATAATATAAAAAAGAAAGAGAGAGAGCTGGAAGGGAAGGGAAAACAAATAGCAAGAGAGACCAAAAGACAGCAAGTGAAGGGAGGATAATTGCGTTTATAAATAACTGATTTAATAACTCGAGTATGTACCTCTTTAGAAATTGTGAAGGAGGGAAAGGAATAAAGTGCAAATGATGTAATTCAATAAATGACCTCCCTATAAGGAAGAAAAAAAAGATGGGAAAGGAAAAGGAAATGGCAAACCAGTGCAGAGAGAAAGATAAAGTGTAGAAACAAAACAATTTTTTTTTAAAAACCCTGTGAGATATTTTACTTTAGCATGATGCTTCTCCCGTCTGCCAAGGTCTCAGCTCATTTCACTCCAACTTCTATCAGGACCATCAGCTTCAAAGCAACCGTTTACACAGCCCATTAGCCTCAAAACAACACTGTCATCAAGAATTGTGCGTGAGTGTATCTGCGCAAAACCACTGGTGTATCATTACAATTTGCATACATTAGCATACCATCAACCACAATCTTTGATCAGCAGTGTAACTCTTAACTGCTCTTGTTCGCAACTTGGCAAATTCCAAGGATATCCGCCCCGTGTATACCCGCAAATCCTCCTTCGCAGCCATCAGGGGCGACGCGAACGCTTCAAAAAAATGACAAAAAAAACAAAACAAAAAAAAACAAACAATAAATTCATTTTTTGCTGAAGTTTGTCTCAGATGTCGCAGGGCATAAACACATGTTCAGAGGAATTTAAAAGAGTTTAAAGTGGCTTTAATGAAGAAGGGCACCAACCACAGAGATGGAATTTTAAATGCTTCTGCATGCCAGCAAGTGTACACCCTACTGAAGCGCCTCTGAGCAAGACACTAAACCTGCCACCTCCTGGGATTTAGTATTGTTTACTACCTAAAAGCTTAGTGTGGCTAATGAAAAAGGCTGAGCTGAAGCACAAACCATACTACTTCTTTGCAGATTAATTTAGATGAGGCATTTTTGCAGACTGGGGTTTGCTAATGTCACACATTTTATTGACAAAGGGGCACTTTTTTTTCCTCTTTATGAAGGCTACGATGATTGAAAAATATTTCTGAAACCAAAAAAATTATTTAAGCAAACTCTGACCAACAACATCGACGCGAGTGCAACCTTGTAGATCCCTTGATCGTGACTAGATTGTGAAAAGAGGTAAACTCTTTTATCCTAATGCATCCCCAGTTTTAAAAAGTTACCTGAGGTGAGCTTTAAATATTACAGCTTTCATCAAACAGCACAAACACCATGAGCATATCCTTGTACCATCTTCCATTTACACTCTGCTGCTCACATCGACACAAAAACTTGCCCTTAATTTAAAAACTGGTTAAGAAAAAAGATGCTCAGATGAACCGTGTATTTCACCACAGCTTTGCTAACATAGTAGTGTCCCTGCAGCATTACACTGCAGGGTCTGTAACATAAATCATATGCCTTACTTTCAGTATCTGTGTGTCATATCTATGCCTGCATTATTAACACAATAAGAGCTCAGTGGGTGGCAGCGTGCTGGCTGTGGGGGTGCTATATGTCAACATGAGATCGCAGACATTTTTATACAAATTCTTTACATCCCAAGGGAGAAGGCTCAGCTAAAAGGTCCAGAGGTGGAAATGCCAACACTGACATCATAATTTCAAGACTGGTGGCACCCATCCATCCATCCATAGTCATTCATGTCATTTACTTCTATTCTTAAGGAGCAACAAAAAAGAAGCCTGGTCTTCAAGAAAAACATGAATCCGTTATGAAAAATGAATCATTTGTTTGAGTACACGGAGAAGAACTGACATTTTTTTGGAACAGTCAGCGCAAATTTGTGAGTAATGCATTTCAACAGGGAGTGTATTTTGTGTCTCCAGCACGAATCAAGCCCAGACAAAACGGAGATGCGTCACCATTGCAATATAAAAAATAATAATAAAAAATTATGGTACTTTAATTCCTAACCAAAATCAAATTGTTCTTAAACAGCTAAACTTAACCAAGTAAATGATATAAAAGTATAGTCTATAAGTAAGCATAGACCCAACAATGTTTAAAAATCTGTGAGGTGTTACAGCTTTAACTTGGGTCTCATGAGCGGTAAAATGACCGAGTGCACCATGAACGCCTCCAGCTGCCGTTTAAAAATGGAAAATATTCATTTCATGTACATGGACACAAAGATTTATGATCATTCAGATGAAAAATGGGACTCAGAGACAAAAGATTTGGGTTCTCATGTTTTCATGTCCAGAAACAAGACTCGACAGAGTAGGTCGAGACCATTTCACAAACTGCGCTCTATATTGTGCGTGTTTAACTCTTCCACAACCTATTTTAAGAAAAATGTTTAAACTTTACACTGCTGGTGCTACAGTTGATGTTGGATTTCTTTACTGGGATTTGATTTTTATTTTCTTAAAACTACATGTTTATCCTCTCTTTTCCTGGATTACCAGAGGCAGATAACGGCCTATGTAACACTTTTTCTGAAGCCGGTGAGAATAATGCTATCCTTTATTGTGTCTGCTAAAAATCACTCACTGATGACAGCCTGCAGTTATCCGCATCAATTGTGTCATGAATGCGAGGCCCTATCCAAACAAAGCCAATATTGCCCTGTATTATTGCCTCTAAAACTTCCCCATGTATCACTGCCATTGTGTCAGTGCCAACTCACTGGCTGGCTCTGGGGCATAACGACCTCCTCCATTCATTTAACTGCAGCCTGGTGTAGCAGAGGAATGATCTGGTAGCACCTGTACCTCTGTCACCCTCCCTTTACTCCCAGCCTGACTCCCGCTCCTATCTCACTTCCTTTTTTTCCCCCTTTTTAAATCCCTTTCCTCGTCAGCTCCTTTCCCCCTCCATCTCTCCTTTTTTCAGTCTTCTTCTCTGCAGGTGCCCATTTCTCTCTCAGATGGCCTGTCTCTGTCTCTCTCCCTCTCTCTCTCTCTCATTCCCACTCCAACCCCCTTCCAACCTCCCTCCCTCCCTCGCTCTCACTCTCATTCACTCTGTGTAAGGGTTTGCAGGTGGCTCTAGCTGGCTGGGTCAGTAACCAGGGGAAACTGGGGAAGAGTTCACTTCAATAGAACAAATGGGAACAAATTGATCCACTTTTACTGCTGTTTGTGTGACGATGTTAGAGCTCCAGGCAAAAAAAAAAAAAAAAAAGCTAATGGATAGTGAGCAGAACACCCAGTGAAACCCTTGCAGTAACATGAGAAACCAGTTCTTGTCCTCTCTCTGGGGTATTTCAGAGACTCGGCCCAAACTCGGCCATCACAAACAGCATGGGCCGTTACGGCCAGCTGTGGGGGCTCGTCTCAAAGCTTTGACTATTTAATGGTTAAACAAATTCAAACTAAAAATTCAGGATTCTCGGCCTAATGGAAATTTGTACTTGGGACTAAGATGAGTCTGATAAAATCTAAGGGTATGCACATTATCCCCGAGGTCCAGACACTAGCTGTGTCGTCTCCGTAATACAATGAGCGTCCTCATCTTCTGCATATTTATGAATACAGCAAGGCATCTGTGCGATGAACAAAAAAATTCTGTGAGCCAAAAGGGAAAAAACACTGAGCATATTTTAATTGTTTAACTGTGTAATAAGTAGATATGAGCTCATTTTGGTAGTTTTACTATGTGGTAAGCCGTTTTCCTGATGTGGCAGAGCAATAAAACATTCAAATTTAATTTTGTTGTCACAGCCATTTTGCATTTTAGTCTATCCCAGTGAGGATTCAGCTGCAAACCACACCTGGCTCTCAGTTTTCATGCACATGTCTGAATAGATGACTTCAAGTAAACAAGAGCCTTTCTAAGTGAAACCGGCTGGAAGCACCGTGCTCCTTCAGCTAGAAGGCGTTCGGCAGTTGTTTCTCCCTACTAATCTCTGCGCACACATCAAAAGGACACTACAAAAGGAGAAAACAACCACTGCCGTGCTGTAATTGTTGTTTACAGTAAACTTGAAATGACTGGAAATAGATTTCAGGCAAAGCAGACTAAGTGTGCTTGAACAAAAAAAGAGAAAAGACTGCGGCTGTCCAAACTCTCTTGGAACTCCCAGCATGAATGACTCACGAGCATGCGTCAGCAGAACTGAGCAAGGTGCATGCCGAGTACTGCTTAATACAAAAAGACAAGTTTATATAGACAGCCACTTAATTAGGTACACTTGTTAAGCTGCTCATGGCATGGCACCTCAGTGCATTTAGGGATATAGACATGGTCAAGACCACCTGCTGAAGGTCAAACCAAACATCAGAATTAGGAATAAAGGTGGGCTACGGCAGCAGAAGACACTGGGTGCCACTCCTGTCAGGTCAGAACAGCTAAAAAGAGGATATCAGATTTCACAACAGAAGATTTGAAAACTGGTGCCTGATCTGACGAGTCTCCAGTTCTGCTGTGATATTCAGATGTTAAGGGCCAGAATTTGGCATAAACAACATGAAAGCATGGATCCATGCTGCCTGGCATCAAGAGTTCAGGTTGTTGTTGGTGGTGTTGGGATATTTTCTTTTCCAAAGTTATTTTTACTTTTGTTCCCAACTTTGCTCATTTGAATTGAAGTACAGGGATTAGAGAAGAGGCCGCTGAGAGGCAAAAGGTAGAGAAGGGTAAATATCTACTCAGAAAGAGGGTGTACTGACCTGTACTAAACTTTAGACGCTTCACAACCAGCTGAGGAAGAAAACTTCTGCTGCAGAGAGCCTGTTAAGGCCAGACTTGAAAAATAGATGCGTCCACACACGACTAAAAGATTCCAGCTGTGCAACTACAACAATTACACTTGTGGCTCGTCTCAACATTTTTTTTCCTAGTTGATATTTAGGGGCATGAAACAGAATAAAGACTATGACCTCTCTGCCTTTCATCTGCCACCAGCACCATAACAGCATATGGTCAAAAGTTTTCTTTGACTTACTTTGATGTGAAATTACAATGACAGCTTAGAAGGAGCAAAAAAAAAAGAAAAAAGATAAGGTTAATAAATAAGCCAAAAGTAACGTTGAAAAACAACAATGCAGTCATGCATATTTTCACAGAAACAGCACGGTGTAGGCTCTCCCCTGCGACAGCACTGACAGCCGTCTACGTCCTCGCGCATATAAGCCGTGTCGCACTCCAGACAGAAATCAGAGGATGCAAAACCTTTAACAAATCATGTTTGATCAAGAAGGGTTTAAAATGTTTCCAAATAGCTTGTCCTGAAATACTCTCTGCAGGTTTTCCCAGATTTCTACATCCTAGGAGTCCAAAATGACTACAGTGGCTACAGCCACAGCAGCCACGTTTATAGGAAATGTGCCAAGCTGAACTAAACTCAATCTAGGATCCCATCGGCAACCCTCTGATGCTTTAGCCTCTGTAGACAGAGCCAATATTTCAGGGCTTCCTTTGTAGCCAGCAGATATCTGGGACATCACTTCCTCTTAAGTCCACTTGTCATTGTTTACGACTGTCAATCGATTTTAAAAAGCTACGTGGCATCAGGGGCCAACAGCTTCAAGATTGCATTTCAGTGTTCTCTTTTTTCATTGTTTGCCTCCATGCAGTCAAAAGCTGCTCAAATGTGATTCATCAATACTACATGGACTACAAAGGAAAGTCAGCTTGCGGTGCCACAAATACTTTGTCTGTGTAGAATCTGTTTCATGAACCCCATTTATCCTCATTTAAGGATCAAGGTGACGCCACATGCCCTCTCACAGTCTGGAAAAATAAGCGGTCTTTGACCTGAGAGGCAAGTGACACTGCAGTTAGGCAGGTGCCATAAAGTGGTAATCTTTGCTGTGCCTCATCTCCATGGTAACATGCGTGCCAGAGTCTACTGTGGATGGTAGGGTGCGCCTTTCACGGCATCGCTACACCCCTCTGACTCACTCACACACAAAACACACACGGCTGTCATTATTACAAAACCTGATTGCAAAACATCATTAGCAGAATGCCAGACCTCGCTGCTGCCAAACTGGCTGTCATGTTGATCCCAAACCTCATAGACAGGTCCGCAAAAAGGACAGCCAGTCAGCAAGGGAAACACTGACAGCTCTATTTCGCTCCACTTTTCATTTATTCAGTGTCTTTGATGCATCTTTCTCCTTCTTTCGTGCGTTCTAATAGGCAATCTTCTGTTTTCTGTCATTTAACCTCTTCTCTCTAATCAAGTCTTTTTAAAAAAAAAAAAAAAAAAAAAAAATCTCTCAGTCTCCCGGCCAGCTGGCATCCGGACACAAACCTTCCTCCAGCGTGGCACAGTGTCAGGCCCAAGAGGGCAAGAGAACCAAAGACAGAGGGAGGGGGACAAGTGCACAGAAAGCAACAGTGAGAAAAGAGGGAAGAGGGAGCTCTTGACAGGTGATGACAGCAGGTGAACAAAAAAAAACAAAAAACAGCTGAGTGGCCCAAAAATACAGAGAAAGGAAACTGAAGAGAAACAATGAAACAGGATAACAGATAAGCGGGTAAAAGATGGTGACAGACGGCTCCTTTTCTTTCTTTTCTCCTCTTCCTGTTTCATCCCATCTTCCAGTAATCACACTGATCCATCACCATCATTCTTCAGCAGTCGCTGTGCATTTAAGAGTCTGACACAGATTTATTCGCCGTTCAGAATCTGCACGCAACATCACCGCTGCTGTATGTTAACGCTGTAAGAGGCATCGCTGCCCTGTTTTCTCAGGATCAAGTCCCAGCCTGTTCAAGAAAGTGACCCGCTTCATCAAACAGGCAGACATCAACAAGTCTGAGTCAGGTACTAAGATGACAAAAATATGCAAAATGTAAGATAAGGAGGTTTCACATGTCTCGGACGAGTAAAACGGTCTTTTACCTCAAAGGCTTTTTAAATCTACTGTAAACATAAACAAGACATCAGAGGAGCAGACAATTGTACACTTGTGTGAACAATCAACAGGTTTGATTTAGTCATTTGTCCCCTGTGTTTTGATAAAGCTCAGAGTGTTGTGATGTAGAGGCCTCATGTGTAATTGGGTCCGGGTTTGTTGACCTGCTGAAGTGACGAGAAGAGCACTGACAGCGGTTTAGATCAAACTCTTGTTCAAACGGAAAGTTTTCTCTCAGTTGACGACAACAACAACAACAAAAGCATGTTGTTTACTTTACTAAGGCTGTATTTTAGAACAAAAATCCTGCCCACAGTGATGTGAAACCAAAAAACAAACCTCATAATAAAGATCAAATATTCTGATTTATGATTATGTCACGTTGTGTTATGGTGATCCACAACCACCATGGAAAACTGTTGTTTTGTCCGTGACGGATTCTGTAGGAGAGTTGTAGCATCTGATCTGCCACAACCAGGTTCCTCTGGCTGAGATCAAGATAAACTATCGGTTTATCATCAGGAAAACACGGAGCAGCTGTGGCTTCACTGGGATCTCAATGCTTGGACGGAAAAGTTTAGGATTTCTCTGAATTTGGATTTAGTAGGGCTCCACTCTGACCCCTGGTCTCTGACAAGTGACCACGTAGGTGGCTATATGTACACACACACACTCACTGGACACTTTATTAGATACACCTTAACTCACAACTCACTGCATCCAGACATAGTTTAGGTGACCTGCTGAATATCTTGAGGCATGCTCAATAATCCAGGTTAGGAAATCCCAGAAAGTTGCTTTTGTTCCTCTGGAAGCCGAGTTTTCAGTGGAAGAAATGTTTCATTGCTTATCCAAGTAACTTCTTCAGCTCACTGCAGGCTTCCCCCAACACAACTGCCTAACAGTGAGATGTGAGCTCAGTTTTATAATCGTTGATATTCAAAGGCTATGAGCACTATTCACAGAGAAGTACAATCACGCCATCGTAAAATGGTGAAAGATGTACTCTTACAGCCCCTTCCTCGGTTCAACTATGGTTGTTCCACATAAATACCCCACATCCTACCATTCTTGCTCACCATGTCACAAATCTCTGATCACTACCTTCTTGAGTAATCTACCGGATCTCAGTTCAGTAGAGAACCTTTGGGATGTGGTGGAACAGGAGATTCACATTATGGACGTGCAGTAGACCGATCTACAACAACCGTGCTATCATGTTCACATGGACCGAAATCTGTGAAGAATGGTTCCAGCACCTCATTGAAACCGTGCCATGAACAATTAAGGTAATTCTGAAGGAAACGGGGGGTCCAGCCCAGTACTGGAGTACGGTGAATCAACCATTGTCAACACTGTTGACAAGTTTATTTCAAGGAAAATTATATTTTTATCTTCTTTTATCTCCTCCTTTAACCTCTTCATCAAATTCAGACTAAAAGTAGCGGAAAAGGCCGATTTTATCATTGTTCACTTGGCTGTTCGCAGGATGAACTACAGAGTAAGATAACAGCCGTTGTAAGAGGTGTATGAAAAAATCTACTGAAAACATGTTCAATTCTGGCAAAAGGTCCTCAGTGTATGCTAAAAGTTAATATTTAACTTATCAGTTAAAACCATCTTAACTCAAGGTCCACTTGGTTTTTCCAGAACTGCAAACAGAACCTCATGATCTTCATCAGCGGATGGAGTTTGTTCAGTTGAGTCACCTGATGATAATCAGTCATCTCCATCACAAGTGAGTGAACTTTGTACAGATTTGAACACCACACGTTATCGAGGAAAAGGAACTTGAATTAAGATCATATAAAACTACCTACAGTATCATTTCAGCACAAAAGAAACACACTTTGATGCTCAATCTTTCATAAACAGCACAACAGACTTACCTTAGGCTCCATGGAGATGAAACTATGGCGACCACGGCTGGACAAAGTCGACCTCTTAATAGTCCGACTATGGAAGAAGTGATAGTGGTCTCTAAGATCCCCAATCTGCAAAACACACAAACAGACTATTCATCACCACTATGCCTTCGTCTGCTATAGTCTCCTAAAAAGTGAGCTTCATTTTTAATGCTGCTCACAGTTTTCCAAAGTCAAGGCACAGGTCTCGCCATCTTCTCACTGCTGATTTAGTCCCTGCTGAGAGCAGGACTATATTGTCAGAGAACCAGCGCATAATGGTTGGTTTGAACGTTAGCAGCGGCGGAGGTAACAGAAGTTGGGAGTTATGTCTACACGAGGAAAACCAAGTTGGATAGTATCTGCAAGTCATCTGTGAACTTCTTGTCATAGCTCTTCTTATAGCTACTGACATGAGAGGTTCAAGCTTTGGACCCAGCACTTTGCGGCACCGCTAACAGTTAGTTTCATTTTTGTTTGTTTTCTATGAAAACAAGTGGAACTTGTGGAAAGGATATATCAGTGAGCCACTGTCATTATTTTAGGGCTCTTAATCATTGTTGTTTAAAATAGATCTTTATAACTCTTTATGGCTCTTTATGGCTGCACAATTGTTGCAGTACTGCAGAAAGAATATGGGCCTGTCATCAATAAACAGGCTGAGAACCACCATAGCTTTAAGTATTTGAAAACATTTTTCTAAAAAAAAGGTCTTTTTTTTTTGCATTATAATGACATTTTTCTATCTTAATATTTGTTTATTCCAGATATTATACAGAAACCACATTTAGGCTCTTAAATCAATCAGATAAAGGACAAAAGGCTGTGAACTTTACAAAAAAAAAAAAAAAAAAGAAAAAAAAGAAAGAGGGACAGCGAGGGGCAGACAAGTAAAGCGAAAACAGACAAACACAGAGAGACGGAGAGAGGCCAGACAAATGTACAGATACACACACACATATAAAAATTTTGAGTGACAGAGGATCCACAGACAGACAATGATAGACGGCAAGCTGCTGGTCGGTGATTAGTTTTAATAATTGATAAAGACCAAACAATCCCTCAGATGATCAAACTGTCATGGCTACCAAGGGTCCTGTGGTATGTCACTGATCCTTCCACTGCCACAAAGCCCATCAGCTCAGCTTTCGGCTCATGTACCGACACACACTCCAAATTAGAGATGGATAAAATGAGAGCCAAGAAAGTGCCAATAAATCCATGACTTTCAGTATAACATCTACCCTTCAGCGTGCGTTTTCAATCTTAACTTGAAAAACAGCTAAGCCTACAAATATGGCTTCCCTTGTTGCTCTACATATGACTATGTGATCATATGGGCAGGGACATTACGGTAGACTGAAATTTTATCGGAACAATTCAAGAGTGAATCACAACTTCTACTTAACTTTTGGGAATTACACAACTCAGTCCTGCAGAAAAAACACTTCATCAGTGATTCATGATGTCTTACTTCTCCAGACCTTTTTCACTAGAAGCAATAAATCTCCATATCATCTATATTTCATGAACAATAGTACCAAGAAATGCCAAAAGGTGACGCGCGTTTTCCCTTTGGACCTTAGTGTTTCATACCTGTAAGACTAATGTCTCATAACAGGACAAAGACTTCAGGACAAAACACACAGGCTGAGACACTGCGGTACTTTGACACCTTCTTGCTTCGCGGTGCAAACACTGCAGCTTTATCACGGCCTCTCAAACAAATCAAGGACAATGCTCAATAATCAAATCAATATTTTTTTCAACGGAAAACTGATCGTTTCATCTGTTTGGATTATTAGCTTTGTCAAAAACAAAGGGCCCTCTAGACATTGCACTTGTTTAGTTACCTGTAGAGTAACAATGCTCTATTGGCCTGATGCCTTTAACAAATACTACAAACTGCACAAAATATATATATATAATATATAACATGTCGTTGATGTCATGATGCACACACTTCCTGCACATGTCCATCTCTAGATTATGACCAGTGGCTCTCACGGGCTCATACATCTCCTTAAAAAACCCACCAATTTTAACAGAGATCCACGTCTGAGGCCTTGTCAGCTGATTTAGACTCAATTTGGGCCAGTGTCTTAGTCTGGGAAGGGGGCTCCATAGTTAAGAGGATTACCCAGAATTCCCCAACAAGGTGCTCCCTCTCTCCATGCCAACTCTTTTCATCCATCCGTCCATCTATCGTCCCTTCTTTCACTCCCTCCTTCTCCCATCTCCCAGTGTGTGGTTATCTTTGTCTGTGCTCCTCTTTCCAACCCTGTGAAGAAGACCATATTGTCCGCCACACTGTTTTCTATCCATTCATCTCCCCCCCCCCCCCTCACAAATTTAAACTCCATCTCATTTAGCGGCTATTCCCAGAATTATTTCATTACTAGCCCCAGCAAGTTTTTTTAGATTTACAAACGCTTGGCAGCTTAAGTTCTTCGTGCACATACATGAGTGCTGCACTGATATCAGGAGGACTGGGGGGGGGGGGGGTGTCAGAGTTCACATTAGGCAACCAAAAGTGTGTTGCTATCGCTCCCATGGGAGCGGCTTTCAGCTGACCCCCAAACCAGGAAGTGAAGTAAAAACTTGTCTATGAGGTGTCAAAGTCCAGTGAGCCTTCCTGTATTGAGATGGAAATTAGGGCGAATGGTGGGGGTTGGAAGCGACACTCCACCACTCCACTCCACAGGAAAATTCCTATGGGGGTGGTATGGAAAGGGGGGGGTCCACACATTAGTTCCCGTCAAAGAGAGGGGATAAACGAGGCCATTAAGGCCTGCTCTCTAGGGTGTATAGTGGGTGGGCAGGCTGGATAAGGTGGAGGGGTGGAGGTTCAATAGCTGTTGACTGGGCTACCCCACAACAACCTGTCAGAATGCCCCCTCTGTTCCATGCTGTCTTCATGTCGGCCGCTGACAAGTGCAGGCTTGAACTGCCCACGTAGTTCAGTCGTATGTGTGAGGTCCACATTTGTGTGCCTTCTCTCTTTTGTTAAAAGAAAACAAAACAAAAAAAGTACTATGCTAAAAAAAAATTTAAACATTTCCTAAAACCACATTTGGACAAAGCTAACAGATAAATTCATGTTTACCAATAAAATGACAGAACATAAAAAGAAAGAGGCACATCTGAAGCCAGTGTCTGTGCGGGTATGTTGTTCTTCACCAGATGGATCCAGGAGTTAGTTTACACCATGTTAAGCAATGGCACCTGCTTTTGGCCTGATGCGGCTGATCTAATCGATACTGGAGGGCCTTGAACAGTGGAATTATGTACAGTATGGGGAATTAAAGAGAAAAAGAAAAAACAAAAACAGCTTGAGCAGCCCCGTTTAATAGGAGCAGCCTGGAAAGAACATGTTACTATATAAAATGGTGTTTGGCTCACACGCCAGGGACTTTTGAGTGAAATCTTACACAGCGAGAGCGAGAGAGAGAGAGAGAAATACTAGAAGTCACTTCCAAGCTCATAAACCAAACAGCACCGCTAGCCGTCACTGGGGTGCCAAAACGACCAAGCACATGAGACTTCAGTGGAAACAGGGTGAAGAGGCACCTGTTGTGCCATCCTTGCAGCTGGTCTACTTTCTTTGTTCCTTAAAGCTTCTCCTTTCCTGCTCTGATTCAGAGTTGAAAGAACCCGAGTTGGCTCAGGTTTGGACTTCAGACTTTGAGGTTTAATCGCGCAACTTTGCCGCCTTGGAAGAGACATATTAAGCCCACTTTTAAGAGTTGAAGAAAACACAGAGAGACACAAATTAGAGACAACTTTGACCGGATCAATAAGCAGTAAGACACATACCTGTCCCATGTTTCTATAGCCGTATTTTTCCGCTATCCGGTCAGCCACCTCGGGTCCCCCGGCTATCCTGACTGCCCAATGGTTGGTGTAAATCCGAGCTTTGCACGGCGGGGACGCAAAGCCGAGGTAGAGCGCCAGGACGCATAGCAAGCCTCTTCTCCAAGCGGCGTTGTGGACCATCTTCCCCCTACTTTTAAACAGACTCTTCTCCTCCTCCTCCTCAGCCGACCAGGCAAACAACCAAACTTCTCTTCTCGCCGAGAGAGGCTCTCATAGAAACACAAATATCCCGGCAAAAGCACTGAGAGAGAGAGAGAAAGAGAGAGAGAGGAAAGGGGAAGGAAAGGAGGTCCGAGGGGGAAAAATACACCTTATCTTCAAACCTCTCTTTTCCACATGGGAGAGTTGGAAGTTTCGTGCGTCTTCTCTCTATTCCCCCTCTCTCTCTCTCTTTCTCTCTCTCTCTTTTTCCACGGTGGATAGAGAGGAAGTGTGAGTGTGTGCGCGCTGTGCGTCTTTTGCGCGCAAAGTTCGCGTACGTGTGCGCGCGCAGAGCTCCTCAAAGCTGATTTCTGCTTCTCCACGAACAACTCGGATGTTGCTCGTTCAGCTCATCGGGCTTTCATGTGGCGAAATGGCTACAGCGCCTCCCCACAAATAACTAGCTGACACTCTGGAGAGTAGAAACAACTCAAGCCGCGGGGTTTCCCTGCCGAGCTCCGCTGGGTCTTAAAGACACTCTTCTTGGATCCGCCGCCGCTGCCCGCCTGTCTGCCAGACGCAGATCAGCCGCAGGGAGGGGTCAAACCGGGGGCTCCAAGGGATTCCTCCAACAGCCCCCTCACCCTTACTCAATACCCACTCAAAATTAAGAATTAATTATCTCAAAGTCGAGTGGAAATGATAGAAATCGAACTTTTTTTTTAATTACTTTTGATTTTGTCATCAATTGACTGACAAAAGACACTGTGACTGCAAAGAGTGAACATATCCGCTGATGTGTACCTTAGGGTAATTTTCCATTTTCCTAACTGGTGGAGCAAGTACCCCGGGGGGTATTTCTGCAGTAGCCTGGGGGTTAAGTAGACAAATAGGTCAATTAGTAGTTAAAAAACCCCCAAAAGAACCTTATTTAACTAAGGTAGCCTGAGCAGAAAAGGTAACAGTTATCTAAAAAGAATGCTTTAGGGGAAGGAAGACAAAAGAAATGGATACATTATTTAAAATATTATTAATTGTTAAATATATTATCAAAAAACAAGTATCTTACAAAATGTTTTTGATGTATATATTGTTAATATAATATATAAATATAGAACTATATAGATATATTTTTTAAGTAATTAGGAAGTGTGCTGCTTAAAGTAGGCATAGGTTTAAATGTATTTGCTAAAGAACAGTTTAAATAGGCAGCCAACATAACTGGATCCAATATTTTAAAATATCAATATTGGAGATATGGGAAATGGCTAAAATAGCTCACTTAAAGTATGAATAATATACACTTTTTGCAAGTATAGGAATTTAAAGCGAATAGTTTGAATATATATGTGTACAGTACTGTGCAAATGTCTTGAGCCGCACCTCATTTCTTGATATTTATATATTTATTTATATTTTATAAGAGTAGTGGATGAATGGCTATGACTGACTGTTTGAAAGTAGGTCAGATCCTCTTTTAAATCTGTTCAAATAAACACATTTGAACTTGAAACATCTGAGTTTCTGGAGTCCCTGTGACAGTGCTGGGGATGATAATGATACAGAACTGACCCCTAAAGTGATTAGTATTATCAGCAGATTACCTTTTATGTCTGTTTTCTTGATTTTGGGATTCGTGTGGTTGTTAATCCCCCCCAGAAAACACAGACAAACCTATAAAGGTAGAAAGAAACATGTTGAGATTCTTCACTGGACCTGGTGTGACAATCTACACTTTTGATATTCTGCAAATTCATTTAAAAACACACAGGAGTGTGCACTTTACATCTGGTGACCCCGATGGGAGTGCTGTTTTCTAACCATCGACCGTTTCGCAAGCTTTCCCTGACTGACAGATATTTATATGTTTGCCCGTGTATCACATTTCAAAGCTGTGGTGTTTTTCCCTTACTTTTCACCCTGAAAAGTTCACCAGTTAACAAGATCGTTATACTTTGGATGCTGCTCGTTTTTCCCGCACCTTGAAATTTGCTTTTGAATGCATGCTTTGTCAGTCTCTCTGGGCAATATTGACACAGACATGCCAACGTAAAGTTGAGCAAACTATGACCTTCACCTCAGCCATCATCCAATGAGAAACAACCACAGATGTGTAAATATTATTTATCCAGAAAGAAAATATTCTTCTTATTTACAGAAGACACCTAATCCCTCTTTTAGTTTGGTCAGTTTGATGATTCTTTACGTCATGATTAATGATTTGCCGTGCAGATCGTTTCGAAAATATCTTAGGTTAGTTTGCTTGAGTTGGGTTTGCCTTCGGCTACATCTTTGGACGTGAGCTCGACTGTCGCTTTGCTGTATGTCGGGGTTATGTGGCTTCCTCCAATACTGGTTTAATGCACATTTCCTTCTAAATCAGTGAAGCTCTAGATGTCATGCCCCCCAGATCACAGCCCAGGTCAAAGCCGAGTGAACGCTGTCATTGTGAAATGTGTTCAGAATTGAGCTTTTCATTCAAGGTCCTTGCTGATTGATGGGTTTTTGTTTTGCAGCAGTTTCCTGGTGACGTCTCTGTTCGCACTGAAAACTCTGTTCTGCGTGGTACACAAGTAAAAATCAGCATAATTGCACTAATTACAGCCAATTGTATTGCTGAATGGACCCCGCTGCCACGTCTCACAACAAGCGGGAGGACAAGAACATCTCACGCCCGCTCAGATGGAGACGAAAGCGAGTTAAAAAAGCAGATCCACTGATCGCACTCCATTCAGCTGGGTGAGAAAAGAACAGGAGACAAGATACAGCAGAAATTGATTTGGGCATCAAAATTGAGCACCCAGGTCACGAGACAGCCTTGAGCACCGGGGCCCCCTGGTTTCCATTCAGGTCTTAGCTGTCGCGATATCCTGGGTGACAGCTTCACAGCTCCCAGAGTCTTCACCAGGGAGAGGACCGAGTGAATCCCAACAAAACATCTTTGTCGACATCTGAGAGCGGAGCGGTCACACGAGTGTCAACAAACACTCCGAGGGGCATTCCTGTGTGCATTCCTGTGCCTCTTCAGTGGAATAACAGAGTGAATCGCGTGTTTGAGGCCAAACACAACTTCGGGGCGGGGGGGGGGACTCCACAATACAGTACAATGGAAGGCCTCAACAGGAAACTGCAGCCAACAAGCTTCATTCAACGAGGACACAGCTAATTTGTTCATTCAGCATTGAGCCCATCACTTCTACAGGGGAGCATCCCACGTGATTTTTCTTCCATCAGCACAGGCATGTTATCAGATGTGAGCTTGTCATGTAGATGCGTCCAAATTGCTTTCTAATGTCTCCACATCCTGTCATTGCTTTGCACTCCTTTTCTCTCCAGATGTTCCGTTTTTTTGTTCTTTACTTTCCTTCACGTACATTTATGTCCCTTTGGTTATTTCCCATGGCTCCTTGGCCTATTACGTATTGGTATCTCTCTGGGCGGATGTCCAGGGAGCTGAGGCTAGCCATGCAACTTCACTTTGACCTTTGACCTTGTTGTTTTAGGCTCCTGCACTTAGGCCACAATAGCACCTGCCACTCACCAACTTTCTCTCCTCGCTGTCCTGAATTTTATCCTCCCATATAACCATCATTCTCCTCTTCTCTTCACCCTTTCCTTTGTCCAACACATTCCAGGGTTATATAGGCTCCTCCGGGTGTTCACACACACTCTCTACATTCACTCGAGACAATGAATGTAGGGGGGAGACAGAGAGCAGCATAGCTAAAACTTTGAAGGTCCGAATCTATGAATGTTGTCACCACCAGTTTTATGTGTACTTATCAGGCAAAACTGACTCAAATTATCTGCAAAAACAAAAAAGTGTTTGTTTTTTTAGGTTTGATCACCTCACATTTAGGCACGCTCATGCAGCATCACACGTATGATCTGTGTACACTGATCTGCCTCGATATTAAAACCAGCTTCATGAAGGCCCCACTCTTTGTGCCGCTCAAACAGGCCTGAACCAGCTGTGTATGGATGTAGGACCTCTGGAAGCAGGAAGCTGGCAGAAGAGCCTCCGTGAATCAGTCTTGTTCCAGTATATCCCACAGACTGGGATCAGAGACATTTAGGGGCCCTTTCATCACCTTGATACTTTGTCACGTTACACGAGCTGAGCTGTTTTTTCAGTGTCACGGGGCACTTTGAACTTTTGAGGAACAGCATGCCGCTGCCATGTGGAGCATGTCAGGTTGATATACCGATAAAGACCGAGTGTTTACCAGAAAAATAGCGCATTGTAACAAAATGGTCAATTTGACCATTGTCAGTGGTTTTCACCAGCACATTCAGTCTGAATATTTTGATTTTCATAAGAGGATTTAATTGATATGTTCCTGTAACAGTGAACCACCCAGTCTGGGCTCCTGGGTCAAAAGTCTGTGTATGGCATGGAATTAATACCCACATAGGGCATAGTTATATACTGCCACCAGGTGGTGACTGATAAAGTTACACACATTGCAACTGAACCCATCACCATTTCTAACCATGCTTTCCCTTTTCAGAAACAGAATTACACTTCCTCACTTTGATTGTTTCATATGCTATACCATTCAAACATCACTCAAAAAAAGGTGCAGAACCATTGTTGGGACTAACCTTGATTTATCAGTTTGAAAATGAAATGTCTCATAAAACTATGAAGGCCTCAAGGGCCCCGAGTGACATCATAGTTCACCTTCAAAAATATCTCGTTCTCTCTACGTGATGGTACTGTGCTGAACGTGCACAAGACTAACAAAGTCACCGTGCATCAATGCACCGTGCTGCACAAATTTAGCCACTTGAAATAAAAGGCCCTGTCATAGAACAAGGATGAGATTAATACACTTAAACGTGCATCAGTTTAATCAGCATTCTTCTGAGCTTTGATTAACATCACAAACTTGGTATTTTATGGGAAAAGGAAAAAGAGCGCTATGATGGATTCACTGTAATCAGAGCCACCTGTGTCTTGCTCAAGCTGGGCCACCATATGGCCAACTGGCTTAAAAGACTATTGCAGAGAACAGTTACACTGACCAGATTACAGAAAATGCTAAACTTGCGTGTCAGGGACCTACTCTGCTCAGAATCTCATGTAAGTTTACAAATGGAAAGAAAATATTTTTTGTTGGACTTGAACGGAGGATGATTTTATCATTAAACATTGTAGCGTACAGGTATAAATTAGATCAAAACAGATCAGCAGTAGTTCTGGTACTTAGAACTGAACCACAGCAGATGGCTCTGGAGGTTCAATTTGGCCCAGATTTTACGCCGCATGCCTTCTTAATGGAATCTAATTTATCTGAGCTTGGGTCCGCCTGAGAAAGAGTTTGTGTCTTAGTCTTGAACCAGAGTCTAACCACTACACCATGGAGCCATCTTCATTAACAGTCATTCACTGTCAGTGGGCGGCACAAAGAACAAGAGCAGATTATTTGACAATAGTGACCAAATATGCCCTGCATCTGTCTTTGAAAGGAAGCTGGAGAAAATATGCAATCTCCACACAGAAAGCCTGCAGTCTGCAGGTGGATTGAGACCTGGAGCTTCTCACTGTGAGGCAACAGTGCACGCCTCTGTGCTGCCAAAAACGACCACTTATGACTGGTAACTTTTGTGTTTTAAGGCCTTTATGTACTCTTAAGTTAAAAAAATATTTAGCTGTTTGCCTACACATTTATTCAAGATTTATGTAGTGCAATAGACACTCATCCGAAACAAATTTGGGCAGGCCTAAAGAAATCCCAGTAAATGCAAGTAAATATGTTAAGACACTGAAAATGAGTCTGAAGACATGGGTCAGTCTAGAAAAACCCACTTGATTAACTTGTGTAAATGCACATATAAAACAAGGAGTCAGTTTCCAACTGCTCAGAACTTTATTTCGAGAAAATGAGGGTTAAAATTAAATTAAAATATAAAATTTAGATGGGCAGGTCTTTCTTTAAAGAAAGTGACCCCGGGAGAGTAGGCAGCTCTCCAGAGGAGAGGGAGAGAAGAAAGGGAAAAGACAGGAAGCTACAAAATGAAGCTCAGAGGGACGAGCCCGGCCATTCAGGAAGTCATGTATAAAAAGAAAAAAAGAGGAGACAGATGCAGTTAGTTATTATAAACCCCACCCCCATCTGAAGTGTCCTCAAATGCAATCAGTGCTATAGCTCTCTCCTTTTCCTTTTTCTGGTTTCTTCCAGGAAGTTTTGGATCGTTTTTCTTCTTCACTCACTCTCTCACTAACATCTCATTTTGTCTCAATGTAACATCTTTTCCTGCAGTTTTGAAAAAAGTAAACAAAAAGTCCTTCAAAAATAAAATGCAGCAACCACATTTTATGTTCTACTATTACATATACAGTATATATATATATATTTATATATAAATACATAAATATCTTACATGTACAACCAATTTTGAAAAGGGGGGGAAGAGAGAACCCAAAAGACTTAAGAGGACTTGGAGGTGGGGGGAGCAGGGCAACGAAGCCCATGGTTGCTCATTGTGAGGGTAGTGTGTTTGTTTTTCTGTTTTAGCTTTACACACGCAGCCTTTCAGGGAGACGAGGAGAAAAACCCCCAAAACAAACAAACAAACAAAAAAAAAAAAAAACATATGGAAGCATTCCTCAGTTTGCCCAGTATGCAGAGCTGCTATAGCTGGACTTGCTGCCTTGGGTTTTCTGCTGCATGCTGCTGGACTGACTGCGCTGACCAGGACCGCCCTATGAAGAAAAAGCAGTCCATTCAGTGGATGTATTTAGTGTGTGTAATTTCAAAGTGCTTATATTATTCATTTTAGTCAGCCCTATTCTATTGAACTTATCATACAAGAGGGTGTAGATTCAAAATATACAACAACAGTGGAGAAAACCAGGAATAATCAGGAAGAGCTTTTCAGTGATGAACGATCGTGACAGGCCAAATAAAATTCTTAAAACTGCAGTAACACAAGTGCAGAATTTAATCAGATGTACACGGTGAATACTTTTATTTAATTAGCATGAATATTTTTTAGTAAGGGTACAGCAGCTTTTTTAATAGATGATAAACCAAAAGCAAAAACAAAACGAAAACTCATTTTAATTTTGTTTTCTGCGAACTAAAACTAATACCTCCAAGTTTAATGTATAAAAATATTTTTCACTGGTTGTTGAGGGTTACCTGTCCGTCCTGTGTGAGGTGATGGTGCAGCAGCTGGGAGTGGGGCTGTTGGTGAGGAGGCAGAATGTGCAGGAAAGGTGCAGGGGCGTAGCCAGGTGCACCGCCAGGGTTCAGGGGCCCCGTTCCTCCTAGTGCTGAAGGCAGGCTGAAGGGAGGTGGTGTCCCTGTGTGGAAGCCCTGCTTGTCAAATGACTACAAAGAAGAACAAACAAAACAAACAAACAAAAAACGAGGACAAAAGATTAATTTATGTCTGGCAAAAATGATCTAATCCATAATCTTTCCATTCACTATTCTTCTGAAATCAACCAGTTCTTCATCCAAGCTTTATTTTAAAAATTGACATTCAAACTGAAATGCTCACGTTTCTACATTTTCATTTTACAAGCAGAATCATTTAAAGAGGACCAAACTGAGGTTGTTTATGTTAATATTATATGTAGCCAAAGTTTCTACTAAACAGATAAGTATATGGACTAAGCCATCAACTAAGTCAGAAGTTCAGACTTCAAGCTGCTCTATATGCAAAGTCGCATGCAAACTCACAACCATAAGCTAAGAGCAGTCACACGTTGTTAGCATGTGGCTGTTAGTGAGTTCTTCAATGAGTGAGGAAGCTAAAGTACACTACAGGGGAACCGTATCAAAGAGTTCAAGACAACAAACCTAACGAGACATTTCAATCAATTTCACCAAGCCAACAGTTTAAAGAAGCTAACAAAGTTAAAGTGGCTTAAGTCAAAGCTATGCAGAACTCTGAGCCAAACACAAGCCAGCAGCCTCAGTATGAGCAAAGGATAAAAACAGTCATATAGTGGGCTTTAAAATAGGGTGGCGAGTGGATGAACTGAGGAAATGAACTTAAGACGGTGTAATATACATGAACAGTCGCAAATGTGAATCAGACAGCTCTTCCAATTGAAGAAAGAATTGTCAGAAAGACATCACCGAGCTCTTACTGGTTATAATCCATTACCTTTACACCTTAGTATTTTTCCTGTCTATAAATAGAAATGTTGGCATCCATTAATGAGGTTTTAACTTCCCCCCAGTTGGAAACTTTTGGACAAATAACATACTTTTACCAGTTAACTTTGCACCACACATTAAATTAATAAAACGTCTCTTAAAAAACGTCATACAAACACATTGTTTTAGATATATACAAACAGATCATGCTTAGACGTGTAGACCACACACACACACACCTGTGTTTTGCTGTAGATTGAACCTCCCATGTCCGGTACTCCACCACTAGTACCTGAACCTGACAATCCTGGTGCTGGAAAGAAATGAAAGAGAGGGAGAAGGAAAGAGAGAAAAAGAAAATGTTGGGATTTCAGAGGGAAAGGAGGACAAAAACAGAAAAAGCAACAAGAAATGGGTTCAGTTCAGTGGGAATGCATAAAAACAAAACAAAACAAACAAAAACCAGCAGCTGTGTCACTTCAATGCTGATAAGCATATCTTCTAAACTAAATGCCAGTTTCCACTGTTAGTAGGACACAGGCCAGCCAGGAGGAAGAAGCATAGTAAGTGAGGAGGAGCAGAGGCAAGTTTCTCACTTCCGCGGCCCCCTTTGGCATGTACCCAGCCATTTGCACATGAAAGTACAATCACATGCTTGCATATACACACCTTTCTCCAGGACACTCTCGACTGTAGAATCATCTGCAATTGTGAGTACACCCGTTTTTCCTCACTGGAAAACGCCCACTAACTGTGTGTGTGTGTTGTTAGAGTGTGCACCATGTGTCGTGCATGTACCTTTCCCTGGACCGCTGCCTGTTGACTTGGCCTGTGACTGGGCAGTGCTTCCGTACCCTGCCTTACTGTATTCCCCACCGTGGGCTTGAGACAGGTCATCAAAGGCTGAAGGGGGAGCAGGAAGAGTATAGAAGAGGAGAGGAGGCAGAGCAAAGCAGAGGAGGGAGGGAGAGAGGATGAGGAGCAGATTTTGTGAAGGAGGAGGATGGGAAGGAAAAAGAGGGGGGAGGGGGCAGGAGAGAGAGAGGCAGTAAGGTAACCTGACTGAAATGGCAGCTGTCTATACTGAGCTGTGTCCAACTTTAGCAGGGGGTTTGAGCTATGCATGCAGCACAAGCAGAAAAACCCAAACAAAAACAAAACAGGCCCAACTCTACACGCACATGCAGCATATGGTGTACATGTGTAAAGGTTTGGCAATTCAGTTCACTTTCCCCTCCCACTACAGACACCTTCATTTAGTCTGACGTCTATTTTTACACTTGAGCCTCAAAACACACAAAAATAACTTTCCAGAAAGCCCACAATAATGCCAGCTTTTAAGCTAATTAAGCTTCTCAGCTACATATTGTGTTGCTGAGTTATCAGTTTAGTTTACTAATGTATTACAACTACTATTATAATAATAGAATTCTAACCAACCAGACAAAAACCCTGTTTAGTCCAGGTCTTACCCGTGCCGTATGCATGCTGTCCATAACTTGGCTGATGCTGTTGGTGGTACTGATTGGAGGGGTTGGCCAGGCCCATTGCTGGCTGCTTGGCTGAGGCAGGAGGCATAAAGACAGTGGGGGCATACTGGAAAGCTGAGGGAACTCCAGGCATACCAGCATAATATGGCAGACCTGTGCAAATGGTTAATAGTGTAAAACCCTTCAAATGACTGACATCAATGTGATTAAACATGATTTTTTTTTTCCCTTACCAGTGTATCCATAGCCAGGAGGCAGAGGGGGGTTGAGGAAGGCCTGGTTCTGTGTCTGCTGACCCTGGCTCTGACCCTGCCCCTGTCCTTGTGTGCCTGCCTGCTGTGTCTGCTGGGGCTGTGACTGCACCCCAGCTGTAGACAGGGTGGTTGGAGGAGCTGGAGATGAAGAGTCATTCCTGCCAAACTTTGTTGCTTCACCTGGGCAGAATCAGAAGAGACGGAAGGAAAGGTAAGACAAAAGTGGAAATGAACCCTAAAGCCTCGTTTCTACTCTGTAACAGGTACTCCAGCTTTCCACCGTACACAATTCCCATCAGTAAAAACAGAGTTCTTAGATGACCACCCTTTAGGCAACAAATACACCAGAATTTCAGGATATTGTAGGGCTGGTGTTCTTAGCAAATGTCCTTCATCAAGGCCATAACAAAGATTCAAAACGCTGCTGAGAAAAAACTAAGACGGTGCCCCCCAAAAAAACATTAAGTGCAGGCAACAGAAAATTTCAGTCCAATGTGATCTAAAACAGAACTAAATCTAAGTGCTTAACCAAAGTCATCAAGTCAAAATGATCGAGTGCAAAGAAGAATAAAATTTGATCTACCTGAATATGGATTATTAGCAAGTCCATCTCTACCAGGCATAGCAGTCGTAGCACCAGGGAATGTTACACCATAGTAGTCCTGTCCAAAAAGAGGAAAATAAATAATAATTTAAAAAGACAAACAGCATTAAAAAAGGATGAGGATTTCCCCCATCACTAAATCATAGATAACTGCTTTGTAACATGAGAAATAACATTTAACTTAACCTTTCTTTATCCGTTAATGTAAAGAAAAAAATGCAATAATAAGCACGACTGCTAATTCCAAACAGTATGAAAGCAATAACCACTGCAACAGACTCACCAAAGGAAGACGCGACTGCAGCATTTGCAACTCATCATATCCATATATCTGCTGTTAAAATTAGGACAATGGTTATTTAGCAGCACTGTCAGAGTCTCTAATAAACATCGCTTATGCCTACAAAGCCTTTTATCTTTACCGGCTGCTTATGACTGTATTCAGTACATGATCAAAACCTTCCCAAATGACTAAAAACCTCTATAGAATAAGGAGAAAATTCAATCCCTCTGTTCAATTTCTGCACTTCTAGAAAAACCTGCATTTGTTTTTCCTCTTTTTTTAAGAAGAAAACCAATTAACTATCTATTTTTAGCATCCATATTAAGTCTCTCCTTTCCCTTAAAAATTAATGGGATCAAGATTAATACAACCAAGTAAATATATGATAAAGTTAAATAGTTACCGGATATGCAGGGAGCAATCCACCAGGGCCCATGATGTACTGGTTGGTCAGGAGAGGTGGGACTCCTTGGGCCAAGTTGGGAGGAGCTTTACCTGGAGCAGACACCACATAGGACATGTTATGCACTGAATGAACATAACCATTTATAGATAAGTACAGTCTCAGTTAAGTGTCCAAAATAGCCAGATTAGAATCATAATTCATAATAAATGCTAAAAAAAGAAAAGAAAAAAAATGGAGTATGACATTTCAAAATATTTTAGTTTTAACGTCCATCCTGGTGTTATGGTAGTCATGATCATACCGGAGGTGGTGGTGAGCAGGGGTGCTGTGCGGCTGCCGGCAGCTGAGAGTGTGGTGTTCGTGCCATTTGGAATTAGTCCCGGTGCTCCAGATGGATGCAGACCATTGGTGGCAGAACTACTGACAACGGGGGGAGCTGAAGGATTGGGATTAACAACCTGGCTGGACGATGACGAAGAAAAGGCATGGATGTTTCCGCTGCTACTCTCCTCGTTACTTGTCTGAAAGAATAAAAGCAGAGAACGCTTTTTGTTTGTTTGTTTGTTTGTTTGTTTGTTTGTAAGCTCCGGAGCTTAATTAAAATTTTGGATTAAAATAAAATTATAAAATCCAAACATACTAAGCATCTGTTTACCGTCAGGGAGGAAGTCGTAGAGAGGGTCGACCCAGATGAGTGCGTACTGCTTGTGTGACTACAAAGAGAATAAAGCGAGTCTGTCAGCCTGCTGAAATTTGATAAATCTGCAAAAGCACTTCAAATTGGATGTGTGATCAGGAAGCAGGGAGATTCAGTGAAAAATATGTCCACATTAAATGATTTGGATATGTGCTTGTAAGCATCATCATCTCCCTGCAAAAACATCAAAGTGCAGCCGAGCCGCTCCTTACCTGCTGAGCGATGAGATGGATGTTGAGTGGGAAGCTGTAACTGCAGGAGAAGGGATGTGGTGGCCAGGGCTGCTGTCACTTGTCATAATAGGAGACTCAGTTTTCACTGTCCTAGATGATGCTGTGCCTGGTTTAAAATAGAAAGATTAATCTGGGTCAAAATTTGATTTATTTATCTTTAAAAAAAAAAAAAAAAAAAAAAGTTACTGTATGAGAAGGAAAAGAATAGAACAGAATCAGGGTGAAAAAGAAAATAAGGAGATGGGGTGGCTATAAAAACATGATTTATCAAACCACAACTTTCGCTAAGATGCATCTTTCTATTTCCTCCTCAGCATTAAGCAATCAGTGTTCATTATACCAGACTTTATTGGCCATGTGAGTGCATTTTTACATTACTGACAATAGTACTTACCGTCTTGTGTGCTCTGCGTCTTCATACCAGTGTAACCATTCTAAGAGAGAAAACGTTTAAAGACTTGGTTTCATCATTCAGCTTTCAGGCAAATAACATTTAAGTAGTTGCCAAAATCTTTATTCTGTTTGAGACCTGAGAAAAAAAGGTTTATGCTCACCGTCAGAGGCCCACCAGGAGCCGATGGGACATCTTTGCTCTGTGAGAATCCGAGATGAGGGGGCAGGGACCTCGGGACGCTGCTCTCCACCCGGCTGACTGTGGTTGGGGCTGAAGAGGAGGGTGGCGCAGCAGCACTGGGGAGACCAAGGGAGGGTGAGGGCGTGGCACTAGGTAACCCCAAAGAGGGTGAAGGGAAGTTGGGGTCCGTTACAGAAGATAAGCTGTTCATGTGTTCACTGTTTAAAGGACAAATAGAGATTTGGTGTTGGGGGAATACATATATATACACACACACACACACACACACACACACACACGTGTGTGTATGTGGTATGTGTGTGTGTGTGTGTATATATATATACACACACACACACACACACACACACATATACACATACACACGTGTGTGTGTGTGTGTGTGTGTGTGTGTGTGTGTGTGTGTGTGTGTGTGTGTGTGTGTGTGTGTGTGTGTGTGTGTGTGTGTGTGTGTGTGTGTGTGTGTGTGTATATATATATATACACACACACACACACACATATCTCTCTCTCTCTCTACACAAAAATATATAAATAACATTAAATAAATGTAAGCAAAGTTGCAACGGGTTCCTGATGGAGTCATGAAAAGGCTAAATTAAAAAAAAAAAAAAAAAAAAAAACTGGTTCAATTAAACATCAAGAACTTTCTTTGGACAACAAGACTTTTCTGAATCTGAGGTTTAACATTTTGTTAAAACCAAGTTTCCTGAATGTTTGTAGGGCTCTGGGCTACACTGCAAAACAAAAAGAGTTGTGGTGATTTTATTCCCTGGAATTTAAAGTGTTGCGAATCACCCGGTTTGCCAGTATTATATCCACAACATGGGGAATTTAAAAAACAAAACAAAACAAAAAACCCCACACATAACAAATACCTCACATAAACCAACATGCTTGCATGACAAACACATACCTCACAGCTCCTGGCTTAGAGAACAGGCTATTCTGAGGCGGCTGTGTGGGAATAGCAGTAGGAACTGGCATGGCTGTTGGGGCCTGAACAGGCGTGTGTTCCCTGGCCAGCTCAGTTGGTACCATATCTGATGTTCCACTGCTAGCCTCAGACCCAAAGTCTAGAGCTCCAAACTGAACATTAAGACCAGACACATCTGCCGATCCCGGCATCTCCACTGCTGACGATGGAATCTAAGATGACAAAAGGGTGAGTTATCAGAACTGATCTAATTTTTGGATTTGGGGTAGGTTTCTGTTCCTAATTACAGAAAAAGAGACTGAAAACATTTATTTTACCAACATTTTGTCAGTGTTCAATCTGACTTAAAACAGTCCCATTTAAAAAAAAAAAAAGTAACTGAAGGTCAGGACACAATGTGATGCTGATCTGAGCATAAGCACCAGCTGCTGCTGCTCACGCAAGAGCAGATGTAGTAAAAGGTGAGCACGACCTTATGCTTGCAGCTTAGCGGTGGCTACTGTCCAAACAGTAACCAGAGAGGTGTGAAAAGTCATTATTTGTAGCAACAAAGCCAACAAAAGAACACATAAATAGGTGAATATTCAGGTCTACTGCTACTTCAAGACTACCAGATAAACAAGCACCGGGAGGAGTCAAGTATGAGCAGTCTATTCTTTAAAAAAATATAGTCTGCATACCTGTGTGTGTAGTAAGGGGAGCATAAGGCTGTGGAAACTACCTCATTAAGTCTGCTCATATAACTGGCAGACCTGCCTTGTAAACCCCATAAGAGGAGATAAATTACTGACTTTCAGTTTCTATCCCCTCTTAGAATGAATACAGCTCTTTTGTCATTTCTCGTTTACATTTTCTGACACATAAAAAGGTTCAAAGTCTAAATATCAAAGAGCCTTACTTTTGAGGGAGGAGCTGCTCTGCGTCTCTGTGTCTTTATTTGGCGCTGAGGAGGCTCTGTGGTCAAAGGCTCCATGCCTGGCAACTTCACTCCTGGAGAAGCGCTGTCTCTTACAGGAGGGACAGAGGACTCATGACCTGAATTAAAATAAAAGCACCATGACTATTCACAATGTCATTATAGTCACAACAACAATGGCACGGTATAGCAATAAAGCCATTTACTAACTCGACTTCCTGTTATCTATCTTTTTTGTAGAGGCACTACATATTTTAATGTCTCTCTACAATATATGTGGAAACAGCCTACAATCACACTTTTAGTGGTACAGGATAGTTCTATTTTGCAGTCCTACCTGGTGGTGTGGGGGCCTGTGGAGCATGTGCCTGGACAAGGCCCAAAGGCTCTGTGGTGGGAAGGATTGTGGACTGCTGTTGCCTTTGAGCCAGCTGGCTGAGCACCACTGATGGCTCTGGCTGAAGCTTCATCTCCGCTGAAGACAAAGGGAGACAAATATACATTCATTAACATGACTACAATACTGAAGTTCACCATACCTCTGGGCTTTACTCCCTTCTTTAACAAATGCTTCCAAACCTAATAACATCTTCCTGTTTTGGATTCCTAACTACTCTGAGATAAACTTACAGTGTTGGGCAGTAACAGAGCCATTCTCCAGTCTTTGAGCCTTGTTGTCTGCAGAGGGAGAGGGGGCAGGAGCAGGAGCTTGCATTGGAGACTGCCCTTGGTCTTTGGAAATGCTGCTATTGCTGGTGGTGGCCAACATCTGACTGGTTCTTTGACCAAGCCGAGGCCCATTCAGCTGCTCTGATGTCCGGATGTCAGGGGCAGGTGCCTGCTTGGATGCATTCAGGGACCCAAAACCAGAACCTAGGACTGAGGACTGACAGGGAGACAGAAGAAAAAGGTGATGAGGATATATCTAAATCTATATTGTATTAAAGTCTATAAATCTATAGAGTATAGCTATGAATACCAGTGCAGCGTGTGCGTAGGTGGTACTGCCAGAAGCAGCATGGGCATAGCTGTTGGCTGTGGCATGTGCGTAGCTGTGTGTTGCAGTGCGTCCATTGTGATGTGAATTGGTAAACACCAGGCTTTGGCCTAAATCCTCAGCTGCAGGGCCATCGACTATCGCCCCCAAATCGGAGTCCACAGAACTCCCTACACCCACTCCAGCCTTAGGAAGTATGCCAGCCAGGTCCACACTGGGGACATGCAGGAAACAAGAGAGCACACAGAAAGTGGAGTGAAGAGTGGAAGTAGAAAGTTTTGGAAGGAGGAAAGAAGGAATAACAGTGTTGATTAAATAAAATGCCATTCTCCAAAATTAAACAATTTCTATGTATTCTTTCAAGGTGCCAATGACTTATGAAGGGCTTACTTGTTTCCAGGTGTGATGTGATTTTTTGGGGCAGAAGAGGCAGTGAATACTTTGGTCTCAGATAACTGCGTGAAAGATGAAGATATTAGTACAGCATTCAAAAACCTCCCAGAGCCACAACAAGTCACCCTTTAACAACAGCACTTAGTTAACTGACATCATTAGACAGCAACACTAGACTTTAAGCACAAAAGCGCACATTTAAAGCACTGCTACTAAATAGAATTAAAGTCTGTAATACACTTTCACTGAAAAGCAGTGCCTTACATCTTCATTCCAGTCTTCTGAACTCCAGTCTTCTGGGTTGCCTCCCCATGTCCCTATTTAAAACAGAAGCATAGCCAAATTAGTGTTTTTGTAATTTCTTGTGGCAATTCTGAAATAGTCCAAAACTAGACATTTGCTCAAATGTAGAAAGTGGACACTAAAAAGTATATATTGCAAGAAAAATCAGTGTATGCCTGACTATTTTCTTTACCAGCTTCCTCAGCAGCTTCGTTGCCATCTCCTTCCCATGCCTCCTGGCGAGCTCCAGCGTTAGCAGAGTAGTCGGCAGGATTGAAGGTTCTGGAGAGAAAAAAAGAAGCAGCAGTGTGAAAAAGCAAAAACAAAAAAAAAAAAACAAAAAAAGAAAGAGCGAATTGGAAGACATCTGTTTTTACTGATAACGGTAGGCAGAACAAATTTTCAATCAAGGAGATTCAGAAACATATTTTTCCACACACACTTGTTTTTAAGATATGTGCTTGTAATCAACATCATCACCTCCTTATGTAAAACTTTTACATGATGCATATTCTTACCCCATTCCCTGTGAAGAGAACCTGTTACCAACAGCTGCTCTTCCTCTGCCACGAACCCCTGCAACTGAAAATACAGCAAAACAACCAGATGAACAACGCAGACCGAGCCACTTGAGTCTAAATTCCTCATTAAGCATTTTTAAGAATATCAAACCTTGGGACAAACAATTGTCGGTGACTAAGTTTTCCATTAGTGCATTGAAAAGAAATATGATTAGCAATAGATTCACTACATTTTCATGTTAGGGCATGTGCACACCTCTGCAATCTAAAAACAATTTTTGTGGGGAGTGGTTACAGTGATCCATCATCAACTCAAAACAGGTTGGGGTGTTTCTGTCTGTTGACTTCATTTTAAGATTATAGCTTCATTAAAATTTGTATGTGAATTTAACAGAGTATGTTTGTGGGTGAAAGGTGACTCAGTGAAGACAGGAGGAAGAATTGTCAGCCATTTTATACACTTTTTAAAAAGATAACGAATGAGCTAAGCCATAATTAAAAATCACTGCAGACATGGACAGCTGGAGACAGGTGGCTAAGTAGTCATTCTCATTACAGCTCTTTTAAATCCACTGCCTGGTGGGCATGCATAGTTGCATTGTAAAGTAAATTCTCCTCAGATGAGTCTGTGCGGTCACAAGAAACACGCAGACCCTCACACTCACTGATTATGAAGTTTACATCACTCGACTCTGAACAAACCCTGGTGGAGTTGCAGATACAGAAAGTATCATCAAGGCTGTAGCAGAACTACTAAAAGACAAGGAAATGTTCCAACTTAATGCTCTTAAATCAGCTGATAACCATCCACTTACAGCCACCATTTCCTGTAGGCTAAATCATTTATTGCACGTAAATGAGGCTCTGTTGCCGGTGTACTACTTTCTCTTTCGCTTTATGGTTGCCGGGGGAGGAAATAAACTCCTCGCTGTGCATCTTTGGCCCTGTTCCATTTTTGCATTTCAGTGACTGTATGCATTATGTAGATTCCAATGTAAATTCTGCTACTTTCAAACTTAACCATTCTACAAAAACAAACTTCCCATCAAACGCCCATTCAAGCAAGCACATGGAGTTGGTGGACTTAAATTTTGAAGCACAACAGACAAATACGATGCCGGCCACATCAGGGAACATGAACTACACTTAGCATTCTTTTCACGTCACCTTATAATCCAACTCTGCATTTGGATAGGTTTAATAAATCTGACATGTGTTACTCTCCAATGCTTACCTCTACCGCGTCCCCTGCGTCCACGGTCTCCTCCTCTCTCACCAGGAGCCACGTCAAATCCATTCTCCTCTGACCGACCTGAAATTCAACAAAAAAAAATGATGAGGAAAATAATTATGACTTTTCCATCATCTTAACACTGGGCCAAAATAATGACATTATCCTCGATGTGAAAGATGAAGTTTTTAGCAAGGGCAAACGACGTGTCTTTTTCTTACCCTCACGTCCTCGGCTGATGCCTCTGCCCCTTCTGGTGGACCCTCCACGCCCACGACTGGCCTCCCTCTCTCCCTTCTTCTCCCTGCTCTCCTTAATCTCTGAAGGTCCTCCTTCTTTCCCAAGGCTGCGCTTCTTTCCTACAGTCTCCCAAGAGGTCTGAGAGTTGAACAGAAAATCATGATGGTGCTACAAAAATGCATTTGTACTTCTACTTTTGCATCATGATTTAGTCTCTCCCAAAACAGCAAGTAATAACCAAATCATATGTAAAAAGCGAGCACAACACATGTTTTGGTGATGGAGCATACTTACTGTGTCAGAGGTGCTCTCCAGCAGGAAATTGATGGCTCTGTTTACATCTTCATTGCAGTCATGGAGGGCTACCATACACTCATCTTGAGTCTTTCCAGTGACCTCAATCAGCTGTGACAGTCACAACATAGAAAAAAAGAAAGAAAACAAACACAGTTAAGTTTTAATTCCAGGAAAATGTATCCTGGTGACCCAGAAGATAATTTCTCTATGCACAAAATATGAACAAACATTACCTGTTTGACTTTGTCTTCAAAATCAGCATCGTTTTTGTCATAAATCACTTGGGCTAAACGAATCTGTTCTGCTGTGGCCTGGCAAACAAACAGAGCTTAATAAGAATCAAGAACATAAGCTAGCTTCTACCACCATCTGAATAGTACATTTAAATGTTTTTAAAAGCATTTGGTTCGTTTATATATTTTAATAAAAAGTGGGTTAAAATCATTTAAAAGTGAAAAATTACATTTAAGACTAAGAGATGCAATGTTTTATTTAAGTTAAAAGACTATTTTGCTTATTAATGGAACTTCTTAAGCCTGGACATAACTCTGTATTTCCAATGACAAACACCCACCTGTATCTGTTTCTGTTGCTGTGTTGTTTGTGTGGTGGTTGGCAGCGTTTTGTCCCGAGTACCCCGGGCTTGATTGCTGACCAGTGAAGTCATCATATACAGTATATACAAAACAATGTATGTACAAAATAGAAAAATCTGAAAGACAAAGGAAACAGAAGCAAAGGTGAAACGAAAGACAGATAGTATGGCATCATTACCCCTTAGTAAGAAAACAATAATAAATAATTGTGCAGTAAATAGAATTTGAAACTCAATGTCAATGATGCATCTGAATATTTGGTTCTTGCACTATTGGATATCTCTATGGCCTGCAACACATCTGTTTATGGTATCCTGAATGAGAGACTTAGAACTTGGGTGGACATCTCTTTCTTGCTCTGGACCTTTTCAGATGCTTTTGCTAATTTTCGGTCCTCTTCTGCTGCTTTATCTTGGGGCATACCACCAGGTTCCATCCTAGGGCCCAACTTGTTTGCCTTGTATATGCTGCCACTTGGAAAGATCCTAGTTAACCTTGGACTACATCCATATTATAAAGAACAGGATGGCAGCTGATTATCTGTCTATTAATACACAAAAAAACTGAAGTTTTTATTCGTGCCCCTTTGCTCCTAAGGTAAGTAAAACTCTTGGACATCTTCAGTTCTCCCAGCTTTCATATACCTGGGTGTTACTTTTGCTTTACTTAGTTTTTGCTTTTGCTTTAAATGCTGGATTTTATCTTGTAATATAAAGCACGTTGTCACTTTTTGCTCTTGAAAATCGCAATGTAAGTAAACTTTCCTTACTTACAGTGCGGATACTGTACACTTAATATAAACAGACCGACTCACTAGTATACCATGTAAGACTATAACCCCCATCTGTCGCTCCCTACATCCCCGTTTAAATTTAGCCAGCCCAGAGGGGCCTGTTGGGTGTCAGCTTACAGCCCTGCCTTAGTCTCCCACACAAAAACAGTCAGTGCATCGCTATATTTTAATACTGGTATTAACATCTTTTATATATATCAAAAATGTGCATAAAAGATAGGCAACAACAACAGAAACACAGGCTTTTTAAAAAGGTGAAAAACAAAAGCACAAACAGAGCCTGAGTAGTATCGAACAAAGCAACTGGCTGTAGCTAATAATACAACCAAGTGACAATTTGTCAGGCAGCGTGGGTTCTTAAATAAAATCCACAGGAAAGCGTTATCTGACAAAGCATTTGGGTGCGTCGTACATATACAGATAGCAGTGTTGATTTTTTTGCCTTAATTATACGTATTAAATATCAGAGTCACTCTTATTTGTGTGATAAACTCGACAGAAGCATGAACCACAGAGGCTAACGTTTATGTTAGGTCAAACTAGCTCACGATAGCAGCAGCCCGGCTAACTGCTAGTCTTTGTTCCGTGTGCGAGTAACACGCAAATTTCTTCGTTAAACTACCAAAGGCCCTGTGTAGAGTATCAGTATCCTAACCTGTCTGCCAATACGTCTATTCTATGTACAGTCCGTCTGGGGTAGCAACCAAAAAATAAACAAACGTGACAAGCGCTGCCATGCTCCCCTTTGTGTAGCCCAACGAGCTAACGTTAGTCACTTCATGGGAGATGTGGCTAACGTTAGCAACAAGCTAACAACTGAAACTAAAACGAGCTGCGTGGTTCGTTGACATTTCTAACTGTCTGTGTCCCTTAATATATTTATAGGCACATAATTCAGGGAGAAAAGTTATTAAGATAGGTTTGGGCAGTAATCAGGAGACAGAGACAGGCGGCATGCCGACTGCCCGGCGTGCGAACGGCCCGTCCGCATACAAAGCAGCACGGATACAACGCAGTTAGTTAGACGACTAATCGCCAAATAAGACGAATAATGTTTTTGAACAGGCCCATCGACTTCGTTAAAATAAACAAAAATTACACAATATAAGACTTGAACCCTCAAAAAGACTTAATAATAATAATAAAAAAAATCAAACATAACAAATCTGAAGCTTTCGTTTACCTGCTAACACGCTTCGCTCAGCCAGCAGCAGCAGATGCTGTCACGTGACCTACCGCGCCGACACTCGGCGTTGTGAAACCGGCACAGCCAATCAAAACCCGCCAAGCCGGTCAGATGGCCAAGCACCACGCCCTTACGTACTCGTTCCTGTGTGTGAGCGCGCTTCAGCCTTACAACAGGTGGTAGTTCCATCGACTCAATTTTAATGTTTTTTTGTTTGTTTGCTTTTTACCATTTCTATGTGGAAACGGATCGTCTACCTCCATCTCACCCTATCCCTAGTATCCTTCCCTGTCACACTACCTTCTCCATGTCCTCCTTTATTACGTCCATGAATTTTCTCTGTGATCTGTTTTTTCCTTCTGGCTGGCAGCTCCATATTCAATATTCTCCATACCTCCTCTGCACATGTCCAAAACATCTGTACCTGAGCTGTACCTCTTATTTATAATCTTCTCCATCTTGGTGATGAAAATCTTATCACTGCCTCATCACTGATGGGGACGACAAGGAGTACAGAGGACTGACCCAAGACTTTGTGGACTGGTGCCAGCTGAACTACCTCCAGATCAACACCAGTAAAACCAAGGAGCTGGTGGTAGACTTCCGCAGGCACAAGCATCCTCCACTGCAACCACTGAACATCCAGGGTATGGACATTGAGACTGTGGACAGCTACAGGTACCTTGGTGTTCATCTGAACAACAAACTGGACTGGACTCATAATTCAGAAGCCCTCTACAGGAAAGGGCAGAGCAGGCTGTACCTGCTGCGGAGACTCAGGTCGTTTGGAGTGGAGGGCCCACTCCTGAAGACCTTCTATGACTCTGTGGTGGTCTCAGCCATCTTTTACGGTGTGGTCTGCTGGGGTGGCAGCATCTCTGCCAGGGACAGGAAGAGACTGAACAGGCTGATCAGAAGGGCCAGCTCTGTTCTAGGATGCCCTCTGGACCCAGTGGAGGTGGTGAGTGACAGGAGAATGGTGGCTAAGCTGTCATCCGTGTTGGACAACATCTCCCACCCCATGCAGGAGACTGTGACAGCACTGAGCAGCTCCTTCAGTGGCAGGCTGCGGCACCCACGGTGTGGGACGGAGAGATTTCGCAGGTCTTTCCTCCCCACTGCTGTCAGACTCCACAACAAAGACTTTAACTGATCAAACACACACACCCACACATGTGCAATAACACTAAGTGCAATACTCCTTTCTGGCATCGTTGTATTTTTACTCAGTTGTATATAGCATTTGTATTCTATATTTATCCTATTGTATATTTTATATAGTATTTTATTTTTATTTTATTCTATTCTGTACAGTTGTGTACTGTATTTATTCTTATTGTATTCTAATTTTTGCTTCAGAACTTTTGCACTGTCCACTTCCTGCTGTGACAAAACAAATTTCCCATGTGTGGGACTAATAAAGGTTATCTTATCTTATCTTATCTTATCTTAACAATCTCCTCTCTGCCCTGTCTTTTTGTCAGTGCCACCAACTCCAAACTATATATCATATTACTACCACCTTCTCAACCTTCCCTTTTACTCTTGGTTCTATCCTTCTGTCACAAACCGCCTCTGACACTCATCTCCACCCCCTCCACACTACCTGCACTCTCTTCTTCACCTCTCTTGTGCACCATCTATTGGTTACGATGTCTGATCCCAATTATTAAAACTCATCCATCTTCACTACCTCAACTCCTTGCATCTCCATTGTTAACACATCTGCCTATCTTTTATGCACATTCTCTTTCTTTTATTGATTTTCATTCCTCTTTTCTGCAGAGCGTACCTCCACCTCTCATCTTTCTTCCAGCTGCTCCCTACTCTCACTACAGTTCATAACGTCATCTGCAAACATCATAGTCCACAGAAACTTGTGCCTGACATCATTTGCCAGCCTGCCCATCACACTGCAAACAAGGGGCTCAGAGCCAATCCCTGATGTAATCCCACTTCCACCTTGTCACTCTGTCACCCCCATCACTGTCTTGCTCTCCTCATGCATGCTGCTTTCATATTATTTATCAGAAGACTCAGCACAAAATTTAATGTCGAAGTGAGCTTAGATAAAAATGTAGAAGGATGTGCTATAATTTTAATACAAAGAAGTGCTTGGGTAGACTGTTTTTAGTCGTTGTTTTATTCATTTTCAGTTGCACTCTGTGGAAAAATGTACACACATTATCCAAAGTTAAACACTAACATTTAAAGAGGAAGATTTAAAATTCAGAGAACACAACATAACAGATATCAGCAATCTTGAAATCTTAAAAATTTAACACTAGAAAACAGTCTGCTAAGCAAGCATTTCTATTACAACCTGAGATCAAGCTCAAACAAATGTCTGGTTCTATGAGTTGTCGTCCCAGAGACACAGATTTAGCTCTTTGTCCAGATAGTGGTGCTGTGAATAAAACATGCATTAAGACTCAAACCAAGGATTTTCTTTAATGAAAAATTACAAAATCAGTAGCTTTTATGGACAGAGGCTGAGGGAAAAAAGAATATGAAATTATAAGTAAATTAAGAAAAAATGGATAAAAATCATTTCTAAAAACCAATTACTTTTTATAGTAGTCAGCTGCACATACTCAGGATGTAACCCGAGACAATTTGTAACGGTGGTGTTATAATGGAAGATAATGGAGTTTCTCTGTGGTCATTATGTGCATATTCAAATCCAAAGAATCTATCAGTTTCACAATACACCCTACAGTGTACATTGAATTCAAAGTTTTGGGGTTATTATCTGAACATTTTGAGTTACTTCTGAGCCAACCCAAAACTTTGACTTAAAAAAAAACAATCTTTAGTGGCAGAATCAGAATTCCATATATATTACTGTCACCATGAAAGAAAAACATATGATTGCACGTTTCACCAGTAAAACCCTTAGTGCAGCATGCATTTTGACATCAAACACATCGAGTGACAGCTGTCCAAGAACTCATCAAGCTCAATTCACTTAAACATAACAAAGCATATATGATGACCATATATGTAACAAGCTGCAGTTACTGTTGTCGCTGAAAACAAGTATTATTAACTCAAATTCAACTAGTTGATCTGTGATCGTCTGCTCCCTGTTGGTGGTTTGAGGTAATGGGCTTCAGATATGGCTGCAGCTGAGCTCTCATGCTGTGTACACACCGAGCCTTTTTTTCCATGATTTCCTCCAGCTGGTGGACATATTCTCCAAATGCCTAACAGAAAAAGAGTGTGTACATTAAAAGAATGTAAAGAGTTGCTTTAGTTACTTTATTTCTCACCATATCAGGCTGCTGGCACAGAAGCTTCCCCTCTTTACAACATAAAGCTTCCATCTCTTTTAGCTGCTCCCAGTGGGCCTTGAATATACACCACCTAAAGTTAGAATGGGTACAAAAAATATGCATTAATGTTTCATTAAACTAAGCCCTTTTTGTGCATCATTCTAATATTATTAAATACACAAGAATATATGTGTGTTATTTTAATACTTTTTGGATGATTACAATAACAAAAATTGTGAGAATTCTGGACCTACTTTGCGTGGTCTAAGTCGTCCAGGGCAAACAGCTGGATTGTGGGTCTAATGTGGTGATTACTGGTGCTTTCTTCATCATTAAACTCTCCAAGATTGTTTGGTTGGAGTGAAGTGGTTAAGTTGGAGGAATTCTTTGAATATACTGTGCGACACTGGCTTGCCGGTGTGTAACCTGAGACACTTTCTAACTGTGGTGTCAAAATGGAAGATAATGGAGGTTTTTCGTGGTCATCAGGTGCATATTCTGGTGGAACTTGTGCATCATGTGTCATTAAATCCTGTAAACTGGGTAAAAACACAGAAGTGCATGTAGATTTTTTAAGTGGTGATGTAGGAGGTTTGTTGAATGTAGCCGGTGGTGTTTGCTTCTGATTGTTCTCTCGATCCTGTGAGGAGCCCAAAATATCTTCAGGAATACCTGCACAGGAAAACAAAAAAGGTTGTGGACAGACCTCTATAAACACACGCTCAGAAACACATACACACACACACACTCACACACCACCATCAGAATTTATACTTATACCTGTGTAACAGTTACTGAGATGTACGTCTTCGTTTCCCTCTGTGTGATTCGTAGCTGTCGTAGTGTCAGATAAGGGACAGTAGTGCGTCTTTGCCTGTGCCAGTTCCACGAAAGACAGTTGCAATGCCGCATTCTCGTCCTCTATAACTTCCCCCATCTCTTCCCACTTGTTGTATTCTCTATTCTCATTAAGAGGACTGAGCGAGGTGTTGTTGTTGTCCCCTCGCAGGAAAGAGACTGTAGCAGCCCGTTGATCCACTTGAAGCTGGGAGATGCTGAGGGGCTCCATGATGGAGCTAAAAGAATCCACCTGAGTCTCATTTTGAGGTAAAACCAACTTTTTGACTTCTGAATAGTTATGTAGCTGAGTGTGAGCTGGATTTTCTGGTGGTTTGTTAAGGGGCTCAGTATGTGTGATGGAAGTAGTGGAAGGTAATGTAGCTGGCAATTTACCGGGATTAGCAGCAAACCATAGTTCTTTCTCTCTCTGTGTGTTTGATCGTACTGCCTCTGGGATGACGCTCATACACTTTGATTCAAAAGAGGCAGCACTGAGCATATCTGGGGTCAGGAGTGTGCTAGTATGTTCACAGTCTGGGGAGAGGGGCCGCTCTGCAGGATCCCACTGATGGGGTGACTCAACAGGGGGGTGGCTAATGAGGCTGTTGCCCTCATTGTTCATGTGAGCAGACAATAAACGCCCTTTTTGAGCTGCTCCCCCCTTCCCAGCACTCCACACCCCATCAGCTGGGTCATCTGAGGCATTCAGTCCTGCCACACCCACTTCCAGTCTGTCTTTTGAATCAGAGCTGTGACACAATTGTGTCTCACTTGTGTCAAAGTTTTTAGGAATTACACCTGCTGTCCCATTTGACATCCACACCCACCTCCCTTCTCCCCCCTCCACTCCAGCTGGCCTCCTCTCTTTCCTTCTTTGTCTTTCTTCACTTGCTGCCTCATGTGACCTCCTCTTCTCGTTTCTACCCCTTTCTTGTCCAATTCCTGTCCATGTTCCTTCCAAAGATGCCCTCGAGTTTTCCCCAACACAACCGCTGTCTCCATTAGCATCCTCTTCACTAATGTTATTGGAGATCGAAGAGGTTTCAGTTTGTAACGGAATCTCAGCGCTGGGAGAAAACACCCGTCCTCTGTTACCATTAACTCTATCTTCAGATCTGGTTGTGTATCCATCTAAAACCTGTTCCAAACCCTGATTCGCATGGGAAGAAATGGAGAGGTGAGAGACAGAATGCTGAGTAGAGGAAGAGGGAGATGGATATATAGAGGGTGAGGAGAGTTGGCTGGATAAAGAAGCAGAAGAGGGCATAAACTGCTGTAGCTGCTTGTGATACCATCTCAGATGCCTCTCTCTTTCCTTATCCCTTTCATTAGCCTTTGGTAACTCCCTTTGCATTATCCCTTCCCCTTTACTAGTTGCATCTCCATTCTCTCCACCTTTTTCTATTCTACCTTTCATAGCATGTTGCTCATGTTCTTCTTCTCTGAAACAGGAGTCAGATTTACTTTCAGTAAAAAATGAATCAGTCTCATGAGCTTCTCCCTCTTTTTGCACCTTCCATGCACGCTTGTCTTTTGGTTGTCCCAACACCAGCACTGCCCTGGGGCTTTGCTGACTAACAAGATGTCTCTCAATACTTTTAAAACTGTCATTTCCTGTTCTCCCCCCTTCTAATTCATCTGCTCCATTACTCCGATGCCTTTTGTCACCTATTCTCAGCCAACCTCTAACTGGAGAAATATGTTCAAGTCTGATCTCTCCCCTCCGTCTCGCATTTGCTTCCTCTCCACATTTGGTGTTCTTGGGTGTGGAGCAGAGAAATGCACTCCTCACGGGTGACCTTGTGGTAGGAGTTGTGGGACCGAAAGAATCGCTTTGTCTTGCTAACTTTGGCTTCTTTGGAGGACTTTTCCCTCTACTGCTAACAGTGCTACCAGTGGTGCTGCTGAACAGGTTTTGTTTGGGTGAGGCTGCTGTCTTGCCTCTGTTTCTTCTTCTTCCTCTCAGCCCTCCTTGTCTTTTCAACTCTTTTACCCTGAAAATATTAAAGAAACCTTGATTCTAAAGACTGAATTTAATTGAATTTTCCCTCTCATACAATATAAAATCAGAGGACTGAAACCCGGCATGGCTTTACAAAATAAAGATATCAATAAATATTTTAAGAAACTAATACAGTATATTAAATTCCCCTCATTATACCTGGACATGTGCACACTTACCGGTCTGCATATCTCAGTGTATTAAGTGTGTGCTCAGTTGCTGTGTGACCAGGTGAAATGTTGGCAATCATGCATGTCATTGAGTCACCGACAAATGAATCTTTCAAAACCTAGAAAAAGAATTCAGTATCAAAACATAGAGGATCAGTGGAGAAACCAGAAAATCAGCCATATGATGCATGCTCGTGTTACTAGTTCCATCAGCTTTTACTACCTGAGTCAGTTTGCTCTGCCTAAAAGGTGTGTGTGATTGTTCTTGATCAAGTGACCGGATACATTCTTTAAGCTGAGGGAAATAAAAATCAACAATAGGAATGAAGATCCTTGACTTTATGTGGGCCTCTTAGTGTGTGAGCACGTATCTGTATAGCTTACAGCCAACAGACTCTGGTTGATCTCAGCTCCCTCCATGCGGCTCTGCCTGTCAGGTTCTTTGGTATCTGATGCTCTTTCGCTTCCTGCCAGATCCACAAACCACATTCTACACACACGCACACACAAACACACACACACACACACACAAACACACACACACACACGGTTGGTCAGTCATTTTACACCGACATTGTTGCCTTATTTGATCTACTAATCAATAATTCAAGTATTGTTTCAGAGAAAGAAAAAAATAACGTCATGAAGTGCGTTACCTGTAAGGCAACGATGTAATTAAACATGTCTGGTGTCACTCACCTGCCAGCTATCTGCTGGTTTGAATCTCTAAGCTGAATCTGAAGCAAGGCGTGGGATCGAGAAGAGAGTGGATTCACGCCACTCATCCCCTGTGTCCGCTCGGCTGTACCCCGAGAAATCACCTGAGTAAGAGGAGAGAGTTGGAGATTACTATCACTAGGTTGAGGAGACTGCAGAAATCATACTTACTGTTAGGTAATATTTCACATATTTAAGGTTATTAAAGACAGAGGTGGGGATCACAGAAGAAAAATGCCCATGAGACAGCAACACTATCAATATGACTCTGGTCAAGTCAAAGTACTGGGGGAATCTGTTTAGAGTGCTTGCATATTTTAATAAAAATCTCAGTATCACATCATATTGATATTGTGACTCACCCCAACCTAAGATAACACTGGTACACCTGTGAGATCATAATATAAAAGTGAAGTGCAAGAACAGCTGCTACACTAAGCTATAGCTGGGGACCTGTTGCTTATTATTTCCCTCTCTCCTGCCTTTCTCAGCTGAAGATGTTAAGAGAGCGGCTGGGAGTGACCAGGATGGACAAGATTAGAAATTAGTACATCAAATAGTTTGTGAAGTTTAGACACAACGTAAGAGAGAAAAGACTGAGATAGTGTGGACGTGTGCAGAAGAGGGATAGTGGAAGAAGAAGTGGAGGAGGTAGTATAGCGAAGGAGGACATGCAGAAGGTTGGTGTGACAGAGGTGGATGCTTAGGACAGGGTGAGATGGAAGCAGATAATCCACTGTGGGGACCTCTAAAGGGAGAAAAGATCTTGGAATCTTTCTGTGCATTAGCTCATCTGTTCCGAAGAAGCAATGAGGTCACGTCATTGTCTGTCTGTCCAGAATTCACAGGAATTGCTTCGCCTCCCACAGCATTGGTCAGATTGAGTCAAACTTACAAAAAATAATGACCTAACAGATTTTCACCGAAATTGTATTCAAAGTTGAGGTCATATTCTGCATTTTAAGGACCCTTTTCCATTTTCAAAGCATAATCATCATACACACTGCATACAATTTCACCAAATTCTCATTTCTGATGGACTGAACAATGTTAACTTCAAAGCATTTAACAGAGTCATTACTGTGAGTTTCGCATGCACAAAATGATGAAGAAAGAATTTTATTATGTTATTGGTCATGATCATGGAGGGAGAGGTCCTCTCACATTACTCTGGTTGGGGGCTTCATATTAGCATTACATACAATTTTCAGTAATATGGTCAATGCTATAATTTGTTGATACACTCACATATACTCATGCTTTACTATCGACCTGAGTCATAATGCTCCAAACCTCAAACCCTTTATTTGGTGTTGAAGTAGATTAATTTGTCCTGTGACCCTGTTTGACTTATCAGTAAATTTTAATTCTCATTACTTTTTGAAATACAGCCAACACATGAAAAATAACCTCACCACTTTTATTTCTGTTGTTCACACACTAAAGTAACCTGTGAATTGTGATGGATCATAAGCCAGAAACACTAATATGTTACATTTTTTTTATAATATAATTTATTCTAAAGAAAATCAGGCAAACCTCTAGTAGAGAGCTGACTGAGTCCACTCTGACATCTCGCAGCCCTGAAATGTGGACCACTCTCTGTCCATCCTCCCTAGCAAATAACCTGCAGAAGAAAGAAAGAGAAGATTAAGAGAAACAAATACAGAAGAAAGACGACGAGACTTTGAGCAAAACACTAAACAAAGAAGAGAGGAGATCCTAGATCCAGGCATCTCAATTTTATGATAATGTTACCAAAACCCAAATGACCCCAGTGAGATAGAGATTATATTAATTCCCCCAGTGCAGCGTCCAGCTCAAAAATCTGCATGCACTTTTAACACAACCCCCAAAAAACATAAACACAGACCTTTTTCTGTGGTCCAGCAGGTCATACAGCTGACCACAGTAGATCTCGAAGAAGCTGACAAACACCAGCTGGTATGAGTGTGTGGCTGACAGGTGAGCAAAGATGTCCTGAACTGCAAGAGCATACAGGCCTGGAATGGCAGGTGAACCCAGCATGGTGTGAGTCTTCCCTGCACCTGTTTGGCCGTATGCAAAGCAGGTGACTTTGCCTCTGTGCTCACACACACAAAGAAGTATAGACGATTAGAATACACTGATACAAACAATGTCCTTAACGTGGTGTAAATTAATACCTTTAACCTAATTCACTTTATATTGAGCATATTTGTGTCTTCTGCCCATACTGAGAAGTACTGTTGTGCATATTTATTTTATTTAACAATTTGTACTGGATTTTTTATTATTTAGTTTATTATATTGTAAAATTTGTTAAATTAAAGTTGCACAAAGTCCATTTAACTAAAGAATCGGGGCTGTTTTCTTGGTGTAATGATGTGCTGTTTACTGCACACTCATTCCAGTTACTATAACTCATCCTTGTCATGTTGAGGTTACTTAATTCTTTTAAGGCAACAAGTTTGTGTATTGTTTTTTAAGTAAAGCCAACTTGTTTAATTTCACAGTGTAGAAAGATTTCCATAAGTAGCACTACATCAGTGCAACTCTACCCTTTGAGCATGTGCTGCACCAGAGGATATGCTGTTTGTTGATACACCTCTTTGTTGGAGCTTTCCTCCCCAAAAACTTGGTCAAAGTAGAACTTGTGCTGTGTGGACAAAAAAAAAAAGGCAACGGGAAAGTTTTGAAAAGGCCTTAAAGTAGTAATTCAAATACCGTGACATTGGTTTTACTGTCTGCTCTCTGCACATTCACCTGCAGTATGTATTGTGAGAGATCCACCGCTTCCTTGACTTCATGGACAATCACACACTCTCCACCTGTAGTTGTCACAACATCTGCCTCTCCTCGTCGGCTCTCAGCGCACGTCAGCGGTCTTTTCCTTACACACACCTTAATCCGCTGCTCTTCTGCTTGCCTGGCTCTCAAATTAGAGTTAGAATTTGAATCAGTCATTTATGTATACTGCTGTCATCAACGACATATTCAGTTTAAGTAGAGGACAATATAGACCACACTCACTGTTTGCACTGAGCAGGAGCAGTACTCATTGGTAGTCCATAGTTATACCCAGCTGTTCTCTTTGCTTCATAAACAGGTGCTGGCTTACACATGCATCCATCAGCGCCCATTTTTGTATAAGAATTTTGCTTCCTTGTGGTTCTTTTTCTGTCTTTGTGTCCCAAAGGTCTGTGATTAAATGTGTTTGATGTCACAGTTGGAGGCTTGGGTTTTGGTTTATATTGACGCTGCACAGAGGTAGCAGATCCTTTTCTCCGAATGGACTCCTCATATCTGGCATGACTCATGTTAACCTGAACAACAGGATGAGACAACCGCTGATGATGATCACTGGTTTCGTTACTGAAATCAAGTCGCCTGCGAACATGTGATGGGCTGGCAAAAGTGCTGGCAATTATATTATTGACAGCAGCTCCATTACCATCCTCATCATCAAAAGTGCTGTCACTATCATGACAAAAGCTGCTATCCACTATTGTGCTGCCTTTGAAGCGTCCACCATGGCTATAGTCATAATCATCATCATCATCATCATATCCAAGGCCCTCCAGATCAAGAGTTTTGACAAATTGGACAAGTTGAAATAACCGAGTCCTGTCCTCCATTGTGTGGATCCCCAGCAGGGGGTAGTCCTCCATGGTGAGCACTGAGATGTGGGCTGTACGACAAACACCCACTGAGGTAAACCTGAAGCACAGGAAAGGAGGAGGCAAATTGATTCATAGCAGAATAGTGCCAATTTGAATGGCTTGTGGTTGCACTTACCTGGCAAAGTGATGCTGTAGCCCGAACGCTCTCAGACACTCATACAGACAAAGTGTCATTTCCTTCTCTTCCTCTTCTTTCCCTTTTTCCTTTACTTCACTCCACCTGCCCTGTAAGTGGCAGAGACATCCCTCAGCATTTTCGTCTTACAGCCAATGGCCGGTCATTGTGTCATTACTACCACACTGCTCTGTTGTTGGTAAGCAAAGCAGAGGATACTGGTAGCAGGTCGAAATCTGACACTAGGCCAGCAAGGAGAAAGGGGAGTGCGCTGCAGTCGTCACACACATTTCTGTACAGTAGCAAATACGATAAATATAGCAAACACATGCAAACAGCTGCTGGCTTCTACACAGGGCTGACCAGTTGCTGCAACACTCTGCATGAGAGACATCCTCTTCTCCTTCATAAGCATACATAAGCCACAGACACTTTGGTGAGTCCATAGTGGGATTTCATGCCCTGCCTTAGTAACTGCAAAACTTCAGATTGTGCGATATAACTTACTGAATGGGGTTTACTGTATATTCATGTCTGCAGAGCATAAAGGGGCGATCGTGGCTCAAGAGTTGGGAGTTGTAATCGGAAGGTTGCCGGTTCGAGCTCCGGCTTGGACAGTCTCGGTTGTTGTGTCCTTGGGCAAGACGCTTCACCCGTTGCCTACTGGTGGTGGTCAGAGGGCCTGGTGGCGCCAGTGTCCGGCAGCCTCACCTCTGTCAGTGCGCCCCAGGGTGGCTGTGGCTACATTGTAGCTTGCCATCACCAGTGTGTGAATGTGTGTGTGAATGGGTGGATGACTGGTTGTGTAAAGCGCTTTGGGGTCCTTAGGGACTAGTAAGCGCCTTGAGGCGACTTCTGTTGTGATTTGGTGCTATATAAATAAAATTGAATTGAATTGAACTAGTAAAGCGCTATACAAATACAGGCCATTTACCACAAAGTAAATACTGAAGAAATACCAGTTCCTATCACCTGAAAATTGACTGATCTGCCATTGGGCTCGAGTACTGTCACTGTGCAAACACCCAGTGCTTCTGGACTGATCATGTGTCGTTGTTTTACAGCTGTAAAGGGATTTTCCCCCGTTTTGCTCTCTTTCTCTTTTGCCGTGACTTTTCCTTTTCCTACAGGTGGAGGTGGGCGTGTACCACTCCCTATTGGTAATGCTCTATTTGAAGGATTATCCCAATCACTAGTCGGATGACTTCAACTAATTCAGAATGCAGCAGCGAGAGTCCTTATGTATAACATACTGCCCCCGTTTAACAAAAAATTGCCTTTATTAGTTAATCTCTCAGTGGTTCGGGTCTATAATCCAGAATTGAATCTAAATCTGTTGAGGAAACTTTAAATTCTCTGGAACAAGCTGCCTGCTGACCTGAGGTCAATAACAACTGTGTATAGATTCAGAAACAAACTTAAAAGATTTTAAATCCCATGGTTCTCTACATAACAAAACAGACATTGACATTACATATTAATTATGTAATTATGATTCCAGTTATAGCTGGTAGATATAATCTGTTAGAATTTTCCTGCACTCCCCTGTCTGGTTGTTACTGCCGTCCTGTGCCACCACGGTTTAAAAATCCTGGATTCGACCCTGAACTGATCCCACTTACATGCTTGTGCTTGGTTTAGTTTAAGAAGTAATTACGCTAATTTTGACACAAATAAGTTTTCTTTTTCTAAAATGCGAAAATCACTACAAAGCTTACCAGATATAGTCCAGACCACGCAAAGAGCAAAAGATAGCCGCAAACGCAAAGCCAACTGAATAGATAATTTAATTTTTCACAAAGTTGCTAGCTTCAGCAGTAGCACTATTTCCGTACACGGAGAGAGTCTCCATGACGACGGAAACGGTTGAGGAAGAAGAGCGCTTTGTTTTCCCGCTGCTCGTCCGCCCGGAAAAGAGGAAATGTTAATGTTAACATATTTCCGAAGGACAGCCGGTCGGTTCAGCATGACAGAGGGATGATAATCCTTCGGACGGCTTAATGCCCACCAACAAACCCACTAAGACAGAAAGCCTTCTTACACTAAAGGCATTACAGCACACTGAGAGATGGCAGTACTACGAGCTACAGTATATTTTCTGCGTTTATATAATATATATTTTTAAAACAGTTTTTTTTGGGGGGCTTGTTTTACTCAGTCTAGATATATCTTGTATACATATATCCTCAAAGACAATGACACAAATATATCTGTCGCACAGTACAGGGGGGGGGGGGGGGGTCAGATATGCAGTCGGGGGACCAGAGGGTCCAATTCAGCCCACTGGATAGCTGTTCGAGGACAATGACTGTATAAATTATTTATTATATGTTCATTGGTCAGATTACAATGAGGTCATTAAGTAATAAAAATGTTCTGCTAATGCAGGCCAGTGTTGCTACAGAGAAGTAAAAATGAATGGAAAGTAAACATTTTAAAAGCATAAATTCCTGTTGCACTTACAATGAGTCAGCATACAAGTTTTTATCCTTTTCTTCATCCAATATGATCTGTCATGTGTCATCGATGCATTTAATGACACTGAATGTAAAAACGTACATGTAATAAAATTTGATTTATTTTGCATGGTTCTCTCAAGGTTATTATTCTTTACTAGTTTATACTTTAATAGTTTTTCTAGCATAGTCCAGTTTAGATCAAAATGGGATATATGTGGCCCATTAATTTAAACGAGTTTGACACCCGTATAGGCAGACAAAATGTTTACACTCTGATACACTCCAATATGATTGTAAGCTTCTTCATGGTTGCTTTTAGAGATACTTGCGAAAAGAAAGCCAGTGGTTTAAAGTTGCAGTGTCATGTATATTAAATATACAGGTCAGTGCAAAACCCTTGATGCAGTCCTCATTTCTTTATATTTAGCAAAGAATATGTCAAAAAAAAAAAAAAAAAAAAAAAAAAGCTCCTTGGGAATCACCTTGCTGGTATCTTACCTTTGGCATTTATTTTTATTTTTATTTATTTATTTTGTATATTAAACTAAAGAAATGGGAAAGATTATATGCTTTCCAACAAGTTGAGGTAACAAAGTGCCTAAATATACAATTTAACATAGGTTCTTTGTTAAGTTGTCTGTGTAGATGCATTTATGAGAAAGTGATTTATAAGTCACTGTTAAGTAGATTAACAAACAAAAAGAAATTCCTCTGAAAACGGTCCAGTGCAAAGACTGCACTGGAAATGAGTAAAAAATTGAGCCAGTTTCCTAAAAAAAGAAAAAAAAAAGAAAAAGAAAAAGAGAATCTCCTGAAGACCGGCCGAACGACCGCCTAAGAGCACTTAAAAATCACAATAAAGTGTGCCTCCTTGGAATCAAAATATAAAGAAATGCTCAAGATATCTGCACAGTACAGAAATCGATGATTATACCCTTCTTCATCATGGTCCTTGGTTTTTATTGTATTTGTCCTTATTAACATAATTATTGCTCCTTTTTGTGTGAAACTTTTTTTTTTCTTAATTCAAGATGCACTTGTGTTATTTCAGTGTTTACAGACTGCACTGCTGTATCATTTTCCACAAATTTTTAATTTTCTATTATCCCCCTATTTTGTTTTGTCTACCTCGCATGAATAAAAAAAATATCTCAACATGCAAATATACACACTTATTACGCAACAGTGAACTACTTCGGACAGACTTGCCACGAAGTGAAATGCTCCCCTGAAGGGATTTTTTTCTTCTTTTGTTGCATTCTGTATAGTTTCACCGGGGACGTATTTCGATGTAACACACAACATTGGCGCTTCCTGTTTAAACCTCAAACACTCGTAGATTTCTTGAAACTTCGACGTTTAGTTTACGTTTTATAATTTCACACATGTCCAGTTTTGTCAGGAGGCCTGTGTTAGAAAGATAACGTGCTGACACGTGATCGAAGCGCTCTTCAGAAGCAGCGAAAGAGACCGAGCATGACAGCCGCTCATTGACTTCACGGTGAAACTACAGAAAAGGTAATTAAACGCTTTGTGGAGTTAGCGTTTTAGAGAAATAGAGCTGAATAGAATAGAATAGAATAGAATAGAATAGAATAGAATAGAAGGCGTTACTCGTTATGTGTTTCTTATGTGTAAATGTGAACCTTATTAGCTAGCATATTTATGTGTTTTACTCACACAACGCTGGTTTCCTCCGTCAGGTTTGATAGATGAAAACAGGTGACAGGAGAGTATCCCTGGACAAAATACAGAGTTTTCACATAATCTGTACAAAGCCAGTCAAAGTGACAGATTATCGCTTCCGAAAGGACTTATAATGTTTTTTTTAAATCAGTATGTGAACTTTGAAAAGGAAAACAGTTTCTCCTTCTTCTTCTTCTTCTTCTTCTTCTTATTGTTATTATTATTATCTAGGTATATATAAAAACTATTTTTTTAGTAAATGTGCAGGTTGGTGAAAAGAGGATGTTTAACTATAAGTGTACAAAAAGAATATTAACGAGGTTGTTTACAGTGTTCATCAATGTGACTTCAGCACTGACATCAGTCTATATCTCAAATATACCGGAATAACCAAAAACTCTTCATGGCAGTTATATTGAAATTGTCTGTGGGCAACATGAAACTTCATTTACACTTATTGTTTTGATTTATTGTCATGCCATGTGCTATCTGCTAACTCAGTCGAAAACACAGAGCGTATGTAATATCTATTGTCTAATACAAGGGTGTCAAACACACGGCCCAGGGGTCAGAATCGGTCCAGGGGTCAGAATCAGGCCAGCACAGACTCCACCCCACTGAACAGCTTTGGAAAAATGTGAAAGGGGGGGGGGGGTGTTATATTTTGGACTTTTAACTGTATTTTCATAGGTTTTACAGCTTCTCCTTTGGATAATTCATGCTACTCTGAAGAAAGTAGTAGATAAACAATTAAATGACTTTACTTATATGAAGACATCCGAGGGGTTCTATGTGTAGTTATAAAAAGAGACAGACAAACACTATGTTTTTTGTGTGTTTTGTAACTGGAGTGTAATAAGCAGTCTACATAAAATAAGAAATGAAAGTGATCTTTTTGTTCTTTACATATCTGTAATCTTTTCATTTTATTCAGAATATCAGCTATAAGAACAGATCAACATGTCCTCTGAGGAGGAGATATCTCAGACCTCTTCTGCCTCTTCCTCCTCCTCAAACTTGTCTACCTCCCACTTCATTGGAAAGAAGGAGGACATTGTCAAAGCTGGCCGTGTGACACAGCTGGTGAACGGATGCAGAGATGTGCTGGTCGTTCACCACCAGGGGCAGCTTTATGCAATGGACGTGCGCTGCTACCGTAAGTACTTCTTCTGCTGAGATAATCCATAGTACATTGCAGAGTATATGTTCTGCTACGGCTTGTCGTTAATGTGCATAATGCCACATTTTTTTTCATGGACAGATTCAGGTGGTGCTTTACAGTATGGAGACATTGAGGTGAGTTTTCTGCTGTTTATTCTGATTACTGGTGTATATTAAGAAAATCAGTCACCTTTTGACTCGTTTACTGTAAACAGCTGTGCATAAGTCTGACACTCAACTTTTCCTGTAATATCTGAAAAATGCAAATGCTTTTTTCTCTAACCTTTCGACCTGTGTTACCTGTAGGAGTTCAATGGACGGCTGTGCATCGTGTGTCCGTGGCACAAGTACAAGATCACCCTCGCAGAGGGGGAATCGCTTTACCAAGCTGTGGACGACCCTACAGCCAAACCGCCGAGGACTTACTGGCGCTCCAAGGGTGTCAAACAGAGGGTTCATAAGGTCACTGAGGTCAACGGGGATGTGTACGTGATGCTCAATGACTCCGGCGAAGCCATCGAGTCAGACGTCTACCAGACTGAGAAATACAGGCGCGCTTCACTCAAAGCCAAGCCGAAAGCCAAACCCAAGACATAACCTTTAATGCTTCAGGGATAATTTAAGGAGCTTTGCTCGTCTTCCACTGACTCTCTGATCTTGTAACAGTATAGAAAACATGGTCTTACTGCAGACGTGCATAAAATCAGTAAATGTCTGGCATGGTGACTTCCTCAGGAACTTTTTATTTTGAAGCTGATACAAACAGCTGGCTGATACACAGTTTGTTTTTAGTTACATTTTCTAAATTATTATTTTTCAACAAAATAATCATTGTGTTTCATTATAACTTCATATGTGAATTTTTATAATTGTTGTTATTATTATCATTATGTTTTTATTGTATTTATTTTTTTTTCTTGTAATTAAACTACCTTAATGGGGATCAATTGTTCCAGAAAAAATGGGACAGTGTGCAAAAAAAAGCAGAATATAATGATTTTGAAAATCATTGAAACATTAACTATTTAACTCAAAGTATGATGAAAAATAAAACATGCATCGTCTATTCTTATCTGTTATGCAATAAATAACACAAGGATAGACAGAGGCTTTAAAATGATTCAAAACTGTAACTGCTTAAATTGTGAGATCTACAGCAGCACTTCAGCACTTGGACAGCTTCTCAGGTGATCAGTTAGTTCAGTTAAACTGATAACCCCCTGTGGTGATACTGCTAAATTTTAAATACCCAATATACAATTTTCTGTAAAAGATTTTACTGTGTTGTTTTTTTCTAGCATATGAACAGGATGATGATTTGAAGCTTGCAAAGAAATATTAGAATTAATTTATAGATGGAATTTCCATCCATAAATGTATTTTACAGACCGCCCTGCCTCCCGCCCTATGGCAGCTGGGAGGGGTTCAAGCGCGGCTCTAAATTGGATGAGCAGAAGATAAGGGATAGATGGAAAGATTTAAGAACGAAAAAAAGGGTTGGTTTATATGACCATGAATGTAGAGAATATAGAGACCGAAGAATTTACGCTACAGCAAATGGGCGCTAGGTGGCAGCAGTGTGCCGGGCGTCTGTAGTCTCCTATGAAAAGCCACAGAAGAAGAAAGATCGTTTCCTGGAGACGCCAGCGGTGTAAATGATGAGAAATAATGTGCGTAGCCCTGCATTTAATTGCTTTTCCTAAACTATCTGGACTTTAATACGCTCCTAGTTGTCTGCAGATTGTTTGAAGTTTAAGATAAAGTATGAGCACTAAGAGAAGATAGAGCTGCAGAATAGAAGCCATCTGTTTTTCAAGTCAATAATCTGCCGTGATGGCATCAGGTATGTAGCCTGGCTCGTAATGAGTCTTTGCAGTGTTTATTTTGTACACTCAGGTGCTTTTTGATGAAACTCTTCCAAAATCTCGCCCAGAGGACGAAATCAACCTCCTGGTGATCGTCGTGGATGTAAACCCCATATGGTGGGGGCAGCAGGCTCAGCGGGATCCACAGGTATTAGCTGTGATGTCTGTGGTTACTCTGTCTGATTCAAGTCTTTCTGAATGTCTCTGATGCTAAACAACGCTCCATGTACCCCTGTGTCCGCCCAGTTCACCCTGTCCAAGTGTATGGATGCAGTCATGGTGATGGGAAACGCTCACATGGCCATGGCTAGGACAAACAAGCTGGCTGTCATCGCTAGCCACTGCCAGGGCAGGTAATTTCATACCATAGTTTCATTGGGTTTCACTGCACAGAGGAATTTCTGAGGTCCAAACACAGGCTTGTAAACCAGAGTAAGAGGAGAATCACCATCATGTGGAAAAGTATATTATCTGTCAGTTCTTGGAGTTGCATATTACAACATAAAAAATAGCAGTCGTCTTAAAATCAAGGAAATACAACATCAGATGAACCAAAACATGCGAAATGTTTTCAAGTGTCATTATTTGTTTGAATAATAAAATAAAAACAACTAACCCAAAGTGCAGAAGTGTAAGCCGGTTCCACCACATCCCAAAGGTGCTTTTTTGGATTGAAACCTGGTGACTGTGGAGGCCATTGGTGTACAGTCATGTTCAAGAAACCAGTTTGTGATGCTACGAGCTTTGGGACATGAAGTGTCCAGCCTGCTGGAAGCAGCCATCAGGAGTTGGGTACAGTGTGGTGATAAAGGGACATGGACATGATCAGAAACAGCACTCTGATAGGTTGTAGTGTTTAAACAAAGCTCATTTGTTACTAAGGGACTCAAAGTTTGAGAAGAAAATACTCCTACACCATTACACCACCACCAGTGTCATATAAAAGACACAATGGATCCATTCTTTCATGTTGTTCTGACTCTACCATCTGAATACTGCAGTACAGATTGAGATTCATCAGATCCGGCAACATTTTCCAGATCTTCTATTGTCCAGTTTTGGTGACCCTGTGAGGGGAATTTTGGCCTCCATTTCCTGTTTTTAGCTGATGGGCGTGGAATCCAATATGCTCGTCTTAGTATTTCTTCCACTAGTTTTAGTTTCTAGGAATAAAGTACTGTCTGTTTAATGTTTTGCTGCTGTCGCTGCTCATATGCACTTTTCTCCCACTCACTTTTTCAGTCACTTCCTGTATCCCAGTAAGAGCTGGAGTGGAGGAGACGGTGGTGGCAATGATGCATCCTCAAGCGGAGATGGAAAATATGAACTCCTGTCTGCTGCCAATAACCTTATTGCTGAGGAGATCAGGAACATAATGTCAAAAAGTAAGCGTGTATTTGCGAGGATAAACTCTGAGGTATTTAAAGATGTCGTACAGTGCTCCCTAAAATTCAGTTTGTCTCACGTGATTTCAGTTGAAGTTACGGGAAATTCAACAGATACTTTGTTGGCCGGATCCCTCGCCAAAGCTCTCTGCTGTATCCTTTTCATGAAGACTGTTTTATCATTTACGACATGTAGTGCAATAATAAACAGTGCATTCAGTGCACGACTCCACAGAATCAGCCAGGAAGTGTAAAGATAGACAGAGGCTCGAAACTGTAAGCAGATATTTATAGCTTTTTACAAAATTACTGTAATTAATGTCAAATGGGCCTACATATATGTTTGTAGTGCAGGTAAAATATTGTTAATCTTGACTTTAGAGGACATTTGGTGTTTATTTTGAAGAGAAAAGAATGGTATGACTTATTTAATCTTTTTTTTTTTTGCATTTTAAAGTTCAATTTATACGCCATCGTCGCCCAGAGAATGTTAGATATTTGTTTGTGTTGCAGAACGTATGTGATGTTTTGATCTAAAGTTAAATATCTATAGATTATTTATTTTCCACCAATATTATTTACTTTTTCACCTTAAACCTTTAATATCTAGATATTCACAGGCTCACGAAAGAGCTGGAAGGTGATTTCATCTTTATACATGCTTAATTATGCCAGTTCTTGAATGAAGTTTTCCAATTACCCTGCTTTAATGTATATATTTCTTATTTTTTCTATATTTTTTAGTTGGACAAGAGATTAAATCAAGAATATTGGTAATGCCCAAATTTTCAAACATCATGAATACTTTCGTTTCGTTTTTTTTCCCACCTGACTTTGACCCCTCTTTGACCCTTTGCACTGTATAGGTGGTAAAAGCGGCTGAGGACTGCGCCCTCCAGTACATGAACTTCATGAATGTGATTTTTGCTGCTCAGAAGCAGGTAGAATATTTAATAGATTATTGTCCTGTATTAACACTTAATGACCCTTTACTTACTACAGCCACTGCTGTGGATGAAAAGTTGGACCTAAAGATGCTTATAATGAAATGCTGTGTTGAAATAAAATAGTTTAAAACTCCCAGAAATAAGTAAAGCTGTCGACAGTATATAACAAAACATCTGCTATCACTTAACAATCCAAATCATTTGCATGCTGATTGTAAGAAATATCATCCACTAATCCTTTATAACTTTATTACACATAGAAGCCAAAATTTACAAAATAGACTTAAATGTTTTATTCGTTATGACCCAAAATAACCAGCTGAGTCCGTAAATTCAACAAGAGCGTCTTTACAGAGGTTTTGATTTTATTTTATTTTATTGATTAGCATTTAAATATCTCAGTGAATACAGAATAAAGATTACCACAAAGCAAGAAAGCATGAGACAAGACTAATCAACAAGTGTGAGGGGTCGTTTTCCCATTGACTTCTATAAGAATGGAAGTGTTTTTGCAGCCAGAGCAGTCGCCCCCTGGTGGCCATTAGAAAGAATTCAGATTTAAGGCTATTCACTTTTCAAACCTGGAAGACCTTCTCCATCTTTTATACTATTTATGATATCAACTGAAGTTAAACTAAGCCCAGGTTTTACTTGTCCTGTAATACCAGTTTGTAATACAAGATGGTGCAGCGAGTCAGTGTAACCTTTATTTAGCCAGACAAAGGTAGAAATGGAAAGGTAAAAATGATACACTGCTTTTAAAAAGGTTTTTGTGTTTTAAACAGAACATCCTGATAGATGCCTGTGTGTTGGATTCGGACTCTGGTCTCCTTCAGCAGGTAAATTCTTATAGCTCTCTAAGGACAATCACCACTTTGCAGCTTTCCAAGTATTTAAGAAAAGTACTTTGTGTTAACACAAATATTTTTCAGCGTATTAACATCTTTAGTGCGAGGTAGTGTGGTGATGTCATGTGATGTGATGTGTGCACTCTACCATGCTGTCATAACCGTTATATACTCATTTCAGGCTTGTGATATAACTGGAGGACTGTACCTGAAGATACCACAGAAAGTCGCCCTTGCACAGTATCTGTTGGTGAGAGTGCAGTACAGTTTCACACACTTAAGAGGAATGGGGTTGGTTTCATTTGCATCTAACGACAGCTGTTTTTGTTGTCTTCTGAGCAGTGGGTGTTCCTGCCTGACTCCGAGCAGCGGTCACAGCTGGTGCTGCCGCCGCCTGCACACGTGGACTACCGAGCTGCGTGTTTCTGCCACCGTAACCTCATTGAAATCGGTTACGTGTGCTCAGTTTGTCTGTCCAGTGAGTTTGAATTGCTTAAGAGTCTTTATTACTGGAAAGAGCTGCAGTATGTCTTTTTTAATCACTCTGTTTCTTTTGTTTTTAGTATTCTGCAACTTCAGCCCCATTTGTACAACATGCGAGTAAGTGTCAGTGTTTTGTGGAGTAGTGTTAATACATCTACATGTGTACATTCTGTACACTAATTTCCATATGTATTTGAACATTTGCTTTTTCAAAAAATATTTTTGCCTCTATACAACAGCACAGTGGATTTTTATCAGGTCTGAAGTGGAGACTGTTTTAATTCAATGGGTTCAAAAAAAATATTACATTAACTGTTCAGCAATTACAGCCCTGTTTATACACAGTCCACCGTTATGACCAGGTGATGCCTGTTTCCCTGTCATTTCTTGACAAATTAAGGAGAACTTTCTTTGGACAGATGAAACCACAGTTAACTTGTACAATTATAGGAAGTGAAAAGTATGGAGGAGGAGTGAAACGGATCATGATCTGGCGCATACCACATTATCTGTTAAAAATATTGGAGGCAGTGTTGTGGCATGGGCATGTATGGCTCCCAGTGGAAGCAAGCCACTAGTGTTGATGCTGTGAATGCTGATAACGGTAGCAGGATGAACTGTGAAGCGTGCAGGTCTATACTCTCTGCTCAGCCAAATGCTGAGTTTCACAGCACAACTGGATGATGACCCAAAGCATACTGCAAAAGCAACCAAATGGGATATTCTTAAATGGCTGACTCACCTCAACTCAATAGAACATGCTTTTACCTACTAAACCCAGAGACCCACAAACAAGCCTGGGTGAAGGCCTAGCAGAGCATCTAACAGGAGGAAAAGGATCATTTGATCCACTGACTGCAAAGGACCTTCATCCAACTATTAAAACTAACCTTATGTGATGTTGTTAGTTTGATCAGTTCATTTTAGGCACCTGAAAGTGAAGGGCTGTGTATAAAGTCTATAATTCTTAAACAGTTAGTGCAGAATTTTAGTTAAACACATTAAAGCTTGAAGTCTGAACTTCAACTTCCACTTAAATCATGTATTGTTTTTTTTTTTAGGACTGCCTTCAAAATCCAGCTACCACAGATAGTCAAGCCCAAAAAGAAGAAACTGAAACAACCAATGTGATGGTTTTTGTTGTTGTTGTTTTTTCACACTAATACAGTGAATTTAAAGATGCTTGTGAGGCAGTATGGCCTTATGGACATGTTGAGTAACGCAGATTGGTCATGTTCACAGAGGCTGGTACTCATGTTTGTAAAAACACAATTCAGACATATGACTGAAAATAAGTCTTATTTTCTTCTTGTTTATGGAAACACATCTTGGGTAAAAATCACGCACCCAACATTAAAACAGAGACACTGTTTTATGGTGATTTAATTATTTTTACATTAAAAAGACACCGTTATAAACGTATGTTTTTGCTTCATTTTTCTAACCATAATCATAATAGTGCTGTCTCCATCATCGTAATCTCAGAAAGGTTGGGGTGTTTTTTCTCCACAGAGTTCAAAATAAGCCTTTATTAACAGAGTACTGCAAATCAGACATGTTCTCACAGTCAGCTCGCCGTCGCTTCGGACCACTGGGAGATATTTTCTTTTTAAATTAATATATAAATAAGTGTGCAGCTGTGCTCCCAACAGGAAATCAAACCCTCAACACTGAATACCATAAAGCTGCTTTTTAAACACAAATCTAATCAAGGTTCAGCTCCACACTCGGTAAACTCAGCATGACTTCTTGAACAGAGGTGCTTTATTTTCATACATCCCATTCTGAAAACTGTGGAATGAAGGAGATTGTTCCAAGTTCCCATTAAAGTAGTGAAAAGGCCAGAGGAAGAGTTTTCAAACTTTAAGTGTTAGGGTGATCATCGCTGAACTGGAATGATGTTACATCTGAAAAATACAAAAAATCAATAACTTTTTACTTGTAATGGACATGATATGATAAATTTTAAGTATGTGTACTAAAAAGTGTTTTACTAGTGTCACTGCATGGCAAATTGTAGAAATAATATGCCAAGAAACAATTTTTCAGCATTTTCTTGTCATTGAGGGCATCACTTTTTTTGTTTCCAAATATCTACTAATCTCCAAACTTGTACAACTCAGGAGCTGCATCCTCTGAAGGCGTGTACTATATAGGACACAAATCCCACACTGAGCTGCTCCTGTTGCCTAGCAACTGTGACAGCAGCAGAGGTAGAGTAGTATGTATTTGAGGGCTATGAGGGTGAGAGAAATTAAACCACAGTATTTCAGATGATGCAAGAAAATTAATTATTCACTCATTCATTTTTAAATTTGAAAACTTCTCAAAGCCCCAACCAGGTGGTGGATTTTATATCCAGTAAAAATTTAGAATGGTGTTTTCCCAGATGATGTGATAGGACACAAACTTAGTTGCTAGCATAGAAATGGGAGAGACTTTGCTACAGTGCTGCAACACTGTCAGGCTTTAAAGCATGCATCCCCTGAGCTGGGGGAGAGCCTTAGTCTATGTCAAACACGTGATTTTGCTTCAGTCGTGCACTCACCCCAGCAAACCTCTGCCTGACCACCGCTGTGGAGTCAGGCTCATCTGAACTTTCTGGCCAGCCCGGATCACCGAGACCCGCAATGGTTTCTGCAGAGGAATGTCAAATTACAGTTTTCAGACTCAAATAACAACAACGGAGATGCTTTTAAGAAACAATAACAAAAAGCCATTGCATTCTCTCATTATCACAAAGGTAAATAGAAATGAAATTATATGCAAAGTATGATTTCTTATGCACCACAAGCTTCATGCATCAAAAAAAAAATAAAATGTAATGGAATATTAAGAAATGAAGTTTGATTAATTGCCCATTGAGTTGTCTGTGGTTCTTACCCCTTCACTGTGTTGCACCACAGAAGCAATATTCTGGAGGTTCTGAAAGTTGCCCGTGTTCACAGAACCAAATTCGATCAATTCATCACCGACTCGGAGCCCCTTTAAAAGAAACAATCACTACAATTATAGGAGAAAACCCCCCCCACAATGTTTTGCAGTGCAAACTGAAAACAGCTGCTAGTTACAAAAGTTCACATCACTCACAGCTCCACAGGCAGGTGATCCCTCTGTCACAGCATCCACCCGTGCGAAAGGTGGAGGCAGCGTAACCTGATGTTCCATCGCCTCCTCTTGGGCTTCTGCCTCATCCTGTTCCCGTTTGGCTTTCTCTCGAGCATGCAGCTTGTGCAGGGCTTCTTCTATCTCCGCCATGATGGCCTTGTGATCGTTCTGTAGGCCTGAAATACACAATCAAGGCTCTCATAATTAAGAATATGTTTATATACAAAGAACTTTATTGATATAGAGCTGAGATCTTTATGAAATTAATTGATTCATTAATGAATGAAGCTACTTCAGTGTGGAGATGTGCTACTTTGTCTTTTTTTTTTTTAATGTGTACATTAAATATCAGCCTAACATTTATTATATGACCAGAAAATGTGTAACATGACCTTTAGATTTTGTATTTTGTAATGGAATCTTTTCATTGTCTTCTTCCTTTTATAAAGCTCAGTTTATTATTAAGTATAGAGTAAATATCTTAAAGGGATTAAAAATAATCTGAAATCAAAGAAATATAATAAATAATAATTATACATTAAATAAAATATTAAGTAAACATAAGTATATAATATACACCAAATAGCCACTTTGTTGAAGACATCTGTTCAACTGCTTTGCAAATCAGCCAATTACATGGCAGCAGCTACATTGAATGTAGCAGGGAGGCTACATTCAACCAACCATCTCTAGGGTTTACAGAGACTGGTCTGAAAAACAGAAAATATCCAGTAAGTGGCAGTTCTCTGAGTGAAAATACTTTGCTGATGTCAGAGGTCAGATGAGAATGGCTTCAAGCTGATAGGAAGGCAACAGTAACTCAAATAACCACTCATTATAGCCACGCTAGAGCGTCTCTGAACTCACAACATCTGGAACCTTAGGACATATTAGCAACAGAAGACCACACTAGGTGCTACACCTGTCAACTAAGAACAAAAAACTACAGCTACAAATGGCGAGGGGCTCTTTAAAATCAAACAACAGAAGATTGGAAAAATGTTTCCTGGTCTGATGAGTTTTCATTTCTGCTGCAACAAAAGCATGAATCCACTGCATCAGTAGTTCAAGTAGTTTGCGGTGATGTGTTGGGGATATTTTCTTGGCCCACTCTGGGTCCTTAGTACTGAGTGAGCATCATTTAAACTTCACAGCCTACCAGAGTATTGTTGCTGACCATGTTCATCCCTTTATCCACACAATGTGCCAGGCTTCTGATGGATGCTTCCAGTAGGACAGCGCACCATGCCACAAAGCTCATCTGAAAGTGGTTTCTTGGACATGACAGTATAATGTCCAAGCACGACACAGACAGGACAGCACTGTCATGTCCAAGAAGGTTCACTGTACTCAAAGTGCTTCTACAGCCCTCAAAGGTCAATTCTTTAGAGCACCTTATGGCTATGGTGGAACTATGTGACGCTATCATGTCAACATAAACCAAACCAATATGAACCAGGTGTATTTTAGCACCTTATTGAATCTATGCAATGAAGCATTAAGGCAGCTCTGAAGGCAAAGGTGGGTGCAATCTGGTGTACACTCTGGCAAGTGTATTACATCGTAGCAAAATAAACGGCATTTAAAATGCTTACTACATGTATTAAAACCAAATAGAATTATCCGTTGGTGTCACCTTTAAAATCTTTTAGTGACCATTAACATGTACTTTTGCCTTGGGCTCGTAGATAAGTTATCTGAAATACTTTTTTAACTTCTAAAAATGCACCGCACACGTGGTGTGGGTAAATGATCAGATATCAGTTTGTGCTTTGATAGCATACATCAGTTTTTCTGCCACACAACATAAAGAGACCATTATCTGCCACACAGTCAAACACGACAAGCGTGTCTCCAGCTGTCAGGGAAACCACTGAAAGCAAACAAACTGCCGCTCACATGAAATGTTGTGCCTTGCCGTCCTAATCTGGTACAGATTAACATCTGCTCGTGGGTAACCCTCCGCATCCACCAAGGAGTCTTCAACTCCGACCCCCTGCTGTAAATAAAAGTAAACAAAGACGAATAAAAAAAAAAAACCTTACTGAGACTTAGCTTTGTGCTACGTTTTGCTAATAATATGGTCGCTGACTTACGTCTTGTAGGACGTCGTAATACGCCTTTATCTGCTCTTCAATTTCATCTTTCTTCTTGATGAGGTTTTTAACATCACCCATTGTTATTTCGGAGTTTCCAGAAATGTTTCCATCCGTCATCTTCATGGCTACTCCAACTAGTGCTTCCGGTATAGCTCCTGTTTCTTCTTCTCTTGGTTTTATTTGGCAGTAAAGCGCTCCGCTGCCCCTCAATGATTTGCTCGTTGTACGAAAACATTTTAGAACTATATTGACGATCTTTAGACTGATATTACTGCTACCAGCACAAGTAATAATGAAATTAGTAGTAATTATTGTTGGTCATTGTTATGTTGTCCAAAACAACTACAGCCGAAAGCGCAGATTTAGAATTAAATAACTAATAATTTAAATGACACATATAGAATTTCTAAAAAAATACATAAACTGAAACGTTTAAACTTTGGTTTACATTTTTATACTCCAGTGGATAACACGTTCACCACTGGGTTCCATCAGTACAAAGACCAAATAAAAAACTTCCAACATCTCATACACAACAGTGATCAATGATTCTTCCTTTTGTGCATTTCTCAGCTCATATGTTTTTTTCCCCCTCTACCTGCTTCCATCTGAGAAGCAGAGCCTTAAGCTCTCAAGGGCCTCTTCTGCTGAACCAGCTCGTAGTTTGGATTTGAGAGAGAAACACCCTCTCTATTTTTAAGATTAGGTTTAAAACTTTCCGTTTTAATATAGTTCATTGTTAGGAGTGGATCAGGTGACCTTGACCCCAACCCTTCCTTAGTAACACTACAATAGGCCTTGCCTGCTGGGGGCTTCCCATGATGCATTGAGCATTTCTTCTTTACTCACTGTGACATACGTGACTTTACTTTTAGTTATTATGGTCAGGCTCTCTTCCACTCTACTGAAGATCTAGATTAGGCAATTTTATTCGCCAAAAAATTAGGATAACTTATTGCCTGTATATCCTGAATGACTAGACACCCCCCTTCCAATGATGCAGTAATGCTGGATGAAAATACAGTTATGAAGTTGCATGAGATTATCACTGCTTTGCCCTCACCAAAACTAAACAAAATATTAGTGTGAGGCTTTTTTGAGTACTGGATTTTTCCTGCATACTAAATAAACAAAAGTGTAAAAAAATGTTAGTAGCTTTAAAAAAAAAAAAAAAAACAGTTTATTTTTATCATATAAGATGCAGACACTTATTGCTACTAGAATCTCAGCATGAATTTGAAACCCTTCAGTTTTCCATTTATTTGATAAAGTTTTTTTGATCTTTTTTTTTTTTTTTTTTGAAAAAAAAAAAAAAAGATTTTTATGGAAATTAGTAAAGGAGGAACAGGTTTGGACTCTATCAGTTAGGCATTGGACTGAGTCATTTCAACATCTGACACCTGTCTGACTTTCCAAAGAGCTAAGTTTCTAAAACTTCTCTGTTGGCGATATGGCAAGTAATCATCTGGTTTAGTGAAGGAAAACACCCAAACACATTACATTCAATCATGTGTCACCTTTAATATATTAGATACATACAATCACAGATCTTTAGATTAACCCCTTGGATTTTTTTCAGAAATCTTTCAAGAGCTGTAAACAACGTGCAGCTTCTGTATGCTGAACATTTTTTTGCACCCACGTGCTAAGAACAAATACACAGCTTTCACAAATACACCCCTGACTTTTAGTCAAGAACAGTCCCACCAAGTTGTCCTGTAGCATACTTCTGAATTTCAGAGCAGCATACATAAAGGCACAATGGTATAAAACTATTCAAAATTATCATAGTGAATAAGTACCGTATAGTGTTCGCTCTACATCTGTAAGTGCTGTGTACCCTGAGTGCTTAAATGGTACATATGAGATCTCTTATTGGAAACTGGAATGTGATTTATTGGCTCAATGCTTAAATTGGACAGATGTGCGAATAATTTGGACTAAAGTCATTAAAACCTCTGTGAACACTGTGTTACTGCATGCATAAAGTTTCCTTCAGTAAGTTCTCCTTCATCTTCAGCTGGCTTACAAATGCCCTACTCCTGCATTGGGAGCATGTGCAAATGTGGCACTGGAAAGTTTATTTGTCCTGCAGCCTACAAATGTTAGTGCTGACGATTAAATAAAGTCAAGTGCCAGATTAGCTCTATTAATAGAAATGCCTAACAGCCTGTTTCCCTCAGACCTCCGTCTTGATCCTCAAGCACCAGCACTGACTCCTCCTTATTATCCTGAGTGGACAACAAAACCTCCTTCTGAGCCGTTATCTCCTTCTGAGACAGGACAAATTGGCTTCTGGTCTCGTCCAGCTGTGAATGAACTTCTTGGACCCACTTTTGTAGCTGCACATTGAGAGCATCCATACCTTGGTCCAGCTTCTCCTGCCTGCCTTTGAGGTCCTCTAGCAGGTTCTGTGTGTCACTGATCACCTGCTGCCTCCTGTTTAATGCTGAGGGAGTACGCTGACCCAGCATGTAGCCTTCAAACTCTTCTGGACTGAGGCTGAGTGCCGGCCCATCCAGCTTTTCAATGAAGGCCACAGCACAGGACTAAATAAAGACATGAGGACACCCGTATGAGTTATTAACAGGTCTAACAGCACCCTGTGGTGTGTGATGTGTGAGGAACTTTGCAGTCAACTCACCAAATTAGTGAAATAGTAGCCGCTCTCTCCCGCCATCAGACTGTGAGGGAGCCCAAAACGAATCACGTATTGCATGTTGGAGTGGAGGCGAGGCGGATTGGCCTTCAGCAACACGTAAACCAGGCTTGACAAGAAGTCATCAGCATTAGCAGGCTCACTGTTTGAGCGGGAGAGGGCTTCGAAGACATGCTGGCTGCATTTGGAAATGCACGCGAGTTTATCTTGAGGTGCTCGTTTGGCATCCATTTCGATTATGGCTGTTGGAGAAATAAAGGCTGGAACTCATTTCAAATGTTATGACATTGACAAAATATGCCGTCCTTTATCATTAAAGTAACAGTTTTTCATTTTGGGAAATGCACTTTTTACTTTCTTATGTCAGGGAGTTAAATACGAGGCTGCAGTTGGCAAGCCTGGACCCATACACAGGTAATCTGTTACCAGCATTAAAGTTGCTCATGACATGAATCTTTTGATGCAATTTTTAAATAAGAAAGCAAACAAATGCATTTCCCACCATGTTAAACTGCTCATTTAAGTATTGAGATTTTAAATCACCAGTTATAGCAGGCAGAAAGGGGTCGCCTGTGACTGAGACCTTTTCATCAGGAAAAGGTACGCCTAGCATCTGCGGCGTAACCCAGTTCAAAGAACTGCAAATAAGAGACATTAGTTATAAAAAACAAAAACTGACTTTTAACTCAGGATTAGAAGTTTTTTTTTTTCCTTTCTATTATGGGTAAAACAAAAACAAAAACACAGCTGATGTACCGGATCCTTCTCTGGAGAGCCAGGTCCTTCTGTTCATCATCACAGCTGTCATGGCAGAAAACCCATTTGTGCAGCCGTGTCATTATTAACTTCTCTACATGCTCCATTATCTGAGTGACCTGAGCTTCAGGAAAACCTGAAAACATAAACAGCAATTTAAAAGCCTCTTTAAATACAAATATTGTATCATACGCAGTTTGGAACCGATCTGTACTCACTGCTAAAATATTCAGCAAAAGACTGGTAAAAATCCTGCACGAGGTCTGACTGCTTCTGCACCGGCAGATCCTGCAAAGATAATGTGAATCGATGATCAGGACGCCTCTAGCTCATGACAGAAGTGTCGTGTTAGATGCTTAAACTGCTTACATGGTATGCCTCCATTGTGTTGAGAAAAGCTGTACAGCGGGACTGCAAGCGCTGGGAAGGAGGACTCCGAAGTATCTTTAGGAAACCAGTGAAGTCTCCAGGCTCAAGGTTTTCGTAGGCTTTTAAGACATTTGCACGGGTTTCAGAAGGCTCTGGAGGGACAAATAGTAAAAAGATGAAGAGGCAGCAAAATCCAAACAGATAGCCAGATAATCTAATCCAGGAGTGAGGGAACTCTAGGCCTCAAGCAGGTTTTAGATGTGTCCTTGATCCAACACAGCTGATATATATGGCTAAATTACATCCTTAACATGTCTTGAGGTTCTCCAGAGGCCTGGTAATGCTATATATAGTATATAGGTATGTACAATTTGGATGTGTACAAAAGACCAAAACAGTATATACAGCGCACTCTGGTTCAGCAGAAGGTATGGTGGATGTTTATGTACAGTGATTATTAGTAAAGTCTGTTGCCTTATTCTCTGCATTTTGCTGGGTTTTTTCTTACAGACAGCAAAAATACTGAGGTAAGGTCAAACCTTTTACCTTCATGGACTTAACGACAATGTTTAGAGGAAGAATTCTGGCTTTCTATTCAGAGGAGCTGGGTAGTATTAAGTTATTCTTCTTTTTGAGTATTTCAGAGAGACAGGATTGTAGAAAAAAAAAGTAAATGGGGCCACCTTGGTTGGTGTGACAGAGGAGGACGCTAGGACAAGGTGAAATGGAGGCAGCTGATCTGCTGTGGCAACCTCAAATGGGGGCAGCTGCTGTAATTGGCTGTTGACCTAATAATGACTTTAAGAAAACCACAAAACTAAAGATTTACCTTGAGGTTTTGGAGGCGATGGGCTGCCCCAGAAGAGTCTTCTCACTGTGTTAATTCGACGACCTTTCTCAATGTTTTTCTTCTCCTCAAATTTGGAGAATGTGGGGAGCGTTCCATCACTGCGCGGTCTACGAGGAATGAAAGGATTAGACATCTCTGTCCCGAGCTGAGAGACAGAAGACAAATGGAAGGTCTCTCTCTGTATTTAGACTGATGTGTTCATACCCTCACATATCCAGATGTCATATTAAAGGACAGTATTCTCACATACATTTTCAATATACTTTAACATAATGATGTGCAAACGTAACAGCGTGAATAAGGTTTACCTAATTTCTTCTCTCGGGGTTCCAGCAGCCCGTGCCCTCTCTCTCCAGCATTTGGAGCACAAACCCTGCCATGCTGGGTTTCCATAGTAACCACAGGCGTTCTTACAGAGCAGCTCCTCCTGAGAAACTCTGATTCCTCTCTGTTTATCCATCCACATGTCTTTTATAGGCTACCTGCTGGACGTACAATTCCGCTTTAGAGCACAAAAAGAGTAAAGTTCCACTGTACTTATCACTATCATTATTATTATACTTTACTACTTAATATTTGTCTTATAAAAAAGGTCAGTATTTTCAAAGAAAGCTTAGTTGTGTGTTTGAAACTATAGCCCCAGACTCTGTGACATATTAAAACAAAACCCAACCAAGTCTCATATTATGATTCTGGATCACCACATAATGTCAGAATTGCAGTGACCCAAAGAACATTAAACTAAACAACTAAAACTGATAAATATAAGATTGGAAAAAATGTCTCAATTACTGCTGTTAAATTTTGGCACAGGGTCAGAAAACATTCAAGCATGGATCCATCTTGCCTTGTATCATTGTTCAGGCTGGTGGTGCTGTGCAAACTTTGAACCTTAGTACCAACTAAGCATTGCTTAAACACCACAGCATAACTGAGTATCGTCGCTCACCACTTCCATCCCTCTATGACCACAGTGTTCCCATCTTCTGATGGGACAGACAACACACCTCACAAAGCTCAAATCATCACAAACTGGTTTACTGAAAACGACAATGCGTTCACTGTACTCGAATGGGCTCCACAGTCACCAGATCTCAATCTAATAAAGCACCTTTGGGATCTGATTGAACGGGAGATTCACATCACGGATGTGCAGCTGACAAATCTGCAGCAACAGTGTGATGCTGTCATTTCAATATGGACAAAAATCTCTGCGTAATGGTTCCGGTTCAATGTTGAATCCATAGCGTGAAGCATTAAGGCCGATCTGAGGGCAAAAGGGGATCCAACCCGACACTAGCAAGGTCTACTTAAAGTGTCCAGTGAGTGAAAAATATCCTAAAATATCCTAGTATCCTAACACGTCTTATACATTTCTATAGCGCGGAGAGTTAACTTACTTTTTCAGCAGTATCGAGTACTATTGCAAAAAGCTATAGCCCCGTGGTAAAAAATTTTTTTCTAAACCTTTAAATGAAGGCATAATGTCTGAAAAAAGTTAACTTCATACACTCGGTAATACGCGAGTGGTTGAGAGTTGGGTGTTAGCCGTTAGCATCTCAAGTTGGAGCGGCTGACTGTCAGCTGAGGGGGATTGGCGATAAGAACCGCTGGCTAATGCTAATGCTAGTACGAACTAAAAGCGAGTGACCAGTCAGTCATTAAATCAGTCACCAAAACCTTGTTTTAAACACAACCGTCAGTCTCACCTGTCTGCTGATAAAACCATTACCAGCCTCAGCTGTTATCTTATCAGAGCGCTCCTTTACTTTCTGGAGTCTTCACGGTCATAAACGCTTCATAATGATAAGGAGAACCTTTCAGACCTCGGTTAAAGACATTTAGTAAGAAAAAACGAAAGGCTACGAACAGGTAACAAACATTAATAACGCCCAGTAGCACGAAACAGAACTAGAAAGTCCGCCGCTTCTAAAGCCGTGCAACCGGAAAAACCAGGAAAGGAAACCGTGAAAGTACAGGTATTTGGACGCCGTGTCGACCCTTCAAAGTAAAAGCTTTACATATGCAGATACATCTGAAGATTTCAAAATAAAACATCATTTTAGTTAATGCGATCTCGAATTATTATAGTTAATAAAGACATAATTTTGTCTGTCGTGGCTTTTATCTTAAATAAATACATAATCAATTAATGAAATAATATGTCAACTAATTAAAATTGTAAAAAAAAAAAATGCTATTAAAAACAAAAAAAATATTTAAATATATAATTATTTTATTTAAAAACATATTTAATATGTCACTATTTGATATCTGAAATATGATACAGTACATCGTGAGTTTATTTTATCTGTCAACCTCACAAATCATAAATGTCGGGGGGGGGGGGGGCAGGGCTAAGTGAACTGGTTTGTGTTTGTATAAAACACTTGGTTAGTAGATCACCCACAAAGCTTTCCACACCCATTCTAAAAGGGCATATATGACTGCTTTGACCACTCATTATGTTTTTATTGTTCAGAATCTGTGATACATCCATTAGAACTGGAGCAACTATCATAATTTTTAATGGCAACTGAATTTTGTTTGTTGACAATTGTTTTTATTGGGATATCTATACTACACTTATTTAGGACATTGCTGGTTTACTATGAGCACCAAAGAAAGTACAATGTTTATTCTTTTGACAGTAATTATCCTATAATGTAATGTAACAATTACAATAAATAAACATATTAAATGATCAGAAAGATCCTCCTGGTGTTTTCATATCGAAAGGAAAGCATTTCCCCCCACTATTAATGCTTTTCGAGTGCTTTTGTGACTATCATGCTTTTAATTTGAAAAGGCTCATCCGCTGATCTTCTGTAACTAGGCAACGAAACGCTTCCCTCCAAGTAGCAGCCAGACAGAACAGACGAAAACTTTAAATTTTGGTAGGAATAAAATTAAAAAGACATATTCGAATATCGAATAGAGCTTTAATGTGTTGTTTTTCTTATAAAGTACTGTTACTATTTGGCCTACAGTTAATTTAGGGCAAGGATAATAAGGAGAAGGCTTATAAAAGTACCAAAAGGTAAGGTTAATCATAATGGAGCCACCCACAAGCTACAAAGCTGAAAAGCACCCATTAGTGGGACAAGAACAGGACAGCGGAGAAGCAGGTAAGGATGAAGAGAAGGAAAACTCTGACATACCGAGGAGGACTGGGCAGTCTCAAGTCTACACTGCAACTAGAGACACACTTTTCTCAAAGAAGACAACTGATGCTGAAGCACATGTACTGGTAAGTATGTCCCAATCAGTGTTTATATTTGAGTGTAATTTTAAAGTATTTGTCTGTTTTACTTCACATATTCCTGGCAATACCCTAAACCTGTCCTTCATCCAGTCACTAGATTTCATCTGTGGCATGAACCCTGCTCTTCCCGTTTTCACTCTGCAAGACCAGGATGAGCTGGTTTTGCTCTATGCTGCGGCTCATGTTGGGATTATTTACAATCACACCTCAAAATCCCAGCACATGCTTAAGGTAAAAGTCACTTCAGCTTTTTGAACAATGTGAGAGTAAGTCATTGTTTTAAGTTGCAATAAACAATCTGAGAAATCATGTTAGCCTGGTTTTCCATGTTAAATGTTCACAGTGTATATCTTTTCATAACAGGTGTGCAGATTTATATATTCTCGTTAATGTCTTCAGGGGCACTCCCACTCCATTTCATCTATGTGTGTGAGTGAAGACAGACGCTGGATTGCAACAGCAGACCGGGGACCAAATGGCATGGTGATCATATGGGACTCCTACTCTGGGTATCTCTTCATTCTGCACACATTGAGGCATTTTCACTGCATTAACCTTGCTCTCAATGGTAACCACCTATATGATAAATGTTACAGTATTCCTGTGAACACGTTGTTTGATTGTCACCCTGACGCCGGTGTCATAGCAATAGCGTTTTCAAGCGACACAAAACATCTGGCAACACTTGGGACCGAAGAATTTCAAGTAAGTATGGCAGCTCAGGGCTGTCACAATATCAAATTTCCACCGAGCTATTGTGCTGGCAAAAAATAAAAATTAAAAATAAATCACTGTAATCATAATATATGCATGGAAAATAAAAAATGAGCATCAGTAAAATGTATCTAAATTGATCGTTCTTTGTTTTCTAATATTTCAATGAAACAGTGCATTTTGGGTCATTTTTTAAGAGTCATATCACCATGTGGGATTGGCAGTCATATGGAAAAGAAGGTTTCGCAGGATGGTTTCTGTGAAAAAATAAGTACACGCCATGAATTGGTGGCTTGTAGAACCACCTTTAGTAGCAATAACCATTTTCTGTATGACTTTATCAGTCTCTCACAATATTGTGGAAAACTTTTGACATTGAGGTTTGTGGGTATTCATTTATTCACCACTCTTAAGGTCCCAGAACAGCATTTTAATCAGGTTGAGGTCTGGACTCTGACTAAATACTTTGACCAAACTTTGATATTATGATCTAAAATCTCCACTTAGGTCTCATCTGTCCAAAGAACATTGTTCCATAAGTCTTGTGGTTTGTTCAGATGCACCTTTGCAAAACTAACCTGTGCTGCCATGTTCTTGTTAGAAGAGAAGAGGCTTTATCATGACAGACCTTCTAAACCAGCAATAGTTGATCAGTCTTTTTCTAATTTTCTAAATATAACATTTATCATGCAAACCGAGGACTTTAGAGTCTCCGATGTGGCTCTTGGGTTTTTTTTGCAGTTTCTCTGAGCAGGGGTGGATTTGCTGAGACATCCACTCCTGGGAAGACTGTGAGACTGTATTAATACAAACCTAACCTCAAAGTTCCAGACCAGAAAACTGCCAAAACTTCTCCTGTTATTAGAGGTGCTCACACATGATGAGGATCAGTTAATCAAAAACATTTGATAAGCATATAAGTATACAGCAAAGATTATTAGATTAGATTTACATTTCATATTATATCTATATTTATATTTCTACATTTATCTGTCTATATTTATATAATATCTCTATCATCACCTGGCTGCTAAAGCCGTAAGTGTGCACTTTCTTTTTCACATGACTGTAGCTGGTCAAAACAAGTTACAGCGCATGCAAGGTCTCCTTTTAGTTAAATTTTAATACCAGACTAATCTTCTAGCCCTGTTATTTCCTGGTCAAAAGAAATGTCTAATATAGTCAAATTTCAACATTTGTAAGTATAGACTGTGAAATGACAGTTTGGACATATTACAATGATGAAACAACTTTAGTGAAAAAGTGAACCAAACAGTGCAATTTTTGACCCCCTCCTATGCAATCATGAGGCATGTAGCTCAGAGAATGCTGCTGATGTGGAAGGTAACATTTTGTATGGCTTATTTAAATATAATACAGTTATTATACAAAAAAAAGCTGATTCTGAGGATGTTGGGTGAGAGGGAGCAATTGATAACTTTGCACATTGTGTGTTGTCCTTTTCACACAAACTAATTAAAATCAAAATGGTGTAAGTCAATTATTTAACCAGAACCGTGCAAATGTATACAAAAGTACAAATTCAGAGTTATTTATACTATTATCACATTTTATTTTACATATAACAGTTACACTGACACCCACAGTTTAGATACATCTAAAAAGAAAAGAAGTTACTGCTGAGATTATGAAACATGTTCTTCATGAAAAAGGACATTTTATATTAAGTAACACTTCCTGGTCTTAGAAACACTTACATACAAACAAACAACAGGACTCTCTTTCAAATATATATGTGTGTGTGTGTGTGTGTGTGTGTGTGTGTGTGTGTGTGTGTGTGTGTGTGTGTGTGTGTGTGTGTGTGTGGCCAATCTGAGCTGTTTCCAAGCTTAAAAACCAGCTAAGATCATTACACTTTTGAATTTGGCAGAACAAACAGTGTCTGTAAGGTAAAAGCAAACTTTTCATGAGCTGACAATCTGCTTAAACTATATATTTTTTCAGCGTGTGTGCATTTGGGACTGGACCAATCAATCAGAACAGCCTCTGTGGTTTACCGAGCTCAATCCTAAATATGGTTTTCAGGTAAATATGCTTTCTCAGTATGTGAATAGCACCATTACTTTATGGAAACGGCACTGAGGTGAACAGCTGTTGAAGTGTTGAGCTGTTTTTCAGGATTACATCATGTTTAGGCCGATGAATAGCTCTCAGCTGCTCAGCAGCAGTGAAAGTCATGTATTATTCTACAGCAGCGTGAGTTCAGCTGTTCAGTTTTTTTTTTTAAAGTGTAGTACAACTGTTATGTATTTATTGTGATAGTGATAGACTCGTCCTTTTTCAGGAAAGTGGAAGTCTGCAGTATACTGACCTGAAGTTCAAGAAGGTGAAGATACTCTTCTAAATTTTAAATTCTTGTTAAACTGTCTGTCTCATTATGTAACTGAATATATTGATTTGTGTTCTGGTGTGTTTTGCCATTACAGTTCAATAAGGGAACCAGCGGTGCTGCTGAATTTACTTCAGTCCGCTCTGAAAATTTTGGTGTGGCTAATATGTCTGTCAGTCGGTCTGTGTTTCACTGGGAAGAGCCTAAGATCTTAATAGCCTCTGGAGGGGGTGTTGTTGAGTGGCTTGTGAAAGAAATCACAGCCAAAGACACGGCCAATCGAATCAACCTCCAGCAACAGCAAATCACTGTTCTGGCCGTCACCGACGGGTGGGCACAGCAAGAAATATTGTCTGTTGTTGCATGTCAGTTGTGACCTGCGTTTACCGGTTCCTAATCTCTCTTTGTCTGTATGCTATCACAGCTGCATCGTAACTTGCAATACTGAAAGCCACGTCTGCTTTTACAATGGCAAATTCATCCTGCTCGCTTGGTACACTGAATTAAATCTGGATGCCATTGTTTCTATTTCATTTTCCAAAGAGTGGAAGAGGAGACAGCAGGAGTACAGACTGGATTACAAACCCTTAATTACCAGGTATACAACTTTACTCTACTACAGTGTTCAGCCTAAAGAGCCACTGAACCATTAGATCAGACTTTTACTGGCCATAAAAGCGATGCCAGTCTGATTACTTTCTATACTCAAGTACATAGCAAAGATTATTGGTAGATTTATATTTTAAATTATAAATCTACATCAGTGAGCTTTAGAGTAAGCTTGATGCACTGTAGCAACCACTGCTTCCCTTTTTAGATTCAGCCCTGTACGTTGCAGGTACCGTTGCTAGAGGGAGATGGATTTATTTCTGTCAGTGCTTAGCAAAAATACAAGATAGACAGACAGCTTCTATTTTACCTTCTTCTCCTTATATGAGTTTGTGGTACTGCTATGTTAAACAAACTTGTGGTGGCCAGGAGCAGACAAAACTCTGTGGCTTATTTTTAAAAAACAGCTTATAACTCATCTGTTTAGACAGGCATTTGGGTAATGTTCTTGTGTAATATGTTTTGGGTTTTTTTGTCTGATGTACTTTTACATTCCCTGTAAAGCACTTTGTAATAAAGTCCTGGCTTTAAAAGTGCTATATAAATACATTTTACTTACTTACTTTACTTACAAGAAGTTCACTATTCTTCTTTTAATTTATGTGCAGAGGTAGTTTAAAGAGATTAAAAGAAAATTATATTGAGCATCCATTCATGTTCACAGAGGAATTGATCTGTGCTGGCCAATCAACTTAGGCCAAACACTTTTTTACTGGCTCAAAGCCATCAGGACACTTGTTATGTTGAACCCGATACTATATCTTCACTCTGAACTGTTTTACACAGCATAATGAAAATACAGATTATAAATTTTTAGCCAAGCTGACCTGTCTTTTTCTGCAGGAACTTCACTGTGACCACTGTCAGTCACAGAGTTGTGCATGTGAATGCAGAGAGCCTTATCACTCGAATTGTGCTGGACGAGGATTATGAGCCTATACATGCAGTGACATGCCACCCCAGTCAGTCAGCTGTGGTCATTGGCAACCAAGGAGGCATTTTAGAAATGTGGGACTATAGCAGCAAAGTACGCAGTGGTAGAAAGGTCTTTAAGACAGAGAAGCAGATTCAGTGTGTCACATTTGACCCTAAAGGTAAGGTCAGACTATGTTTAAAAAGAAAAGTGCTTCCACATCCTCAGTGTGTAAAAGTTTTGTTTGTCACATTTCATTTCTAAACAGGATTATATCTGGCTGTTGGTTTTGCCAGTGGAGCTGTTCACATACTGAATGCCAGAACCTTAGAGAGTGAACAAGAGGAAGCTTTACATTACACCAAAGACAGCATCCAACTCATCACCTTCTCCTCAGACTCAAAGTATCTCGCCACTGCGGTGAGTGAGAAAACTGTGTAGACTGGAATTTGTCATATTGTATTGAGTTTTGTTAGAGCTGTCATTGTTACAGAAACATTTTTTTGTTGTTGTTGTTGTTGTGAGATGATTTATGCTTTGCACGTCTGTCAGGATGCCGGAAAAGCAGTGTCAGTGTTTCACTTGATCACCAAAGAAGGCTCTTCACCTCAATGGATGCATTTAGGTAGGATCCACTCTCACTACAAGCCCATCAAAGATCTTCTTTTCGGGGTTCACCTGGACAGCACCCAACCCAGACTACTCTCTCTGGGAATGGACCGCCAACTGGTTAGTCTACCTGGTCTAAGTTGCAGCACTCTTGTCTACATTAGTGTTTTCTGCGGCTGTTTTTATGACACGATGATGGTACATGCAAATCTCTGTGCTTGTGTGGAACTGAATAAAAGGTGGAGTACGACCTGGAGAACAGCAGCGTGGACCGGCTCATCATCTTAAGCTCGGAGCGCATTGAGCAAAGCGGTGTGCCAATGTGCATGACTTGGCATCCTCCCCTTACAGCAGAGCAGTTTCTCCTCATCGTCACAGATCAATATAAGATGAGGCTTTTCAACAGCACAACAAAGATGTGCAGGTCTGCAAAATACTGTGACAAGATCAGTCAGATGTTCTGTCACAGCAAAATACTCACGCATCTCTATTACATGTTTTACAAAAACAGAAAGACCCTTCAAGGCCCAACATATGGCTCCCCAATTAAAAAGATAGTGATTCTTCCCAAGTCTGAAAGAGCTGATACAAACTCATACTACCTGGCGTTCATCACAGAGGAAAAGGTCAGTGTTTGGAGTATTTTACTGACAAATGTTTGACTTTCACTTACACCAACTGGTGTGTCTTGTTTTAAATTCCTGCAGTCAACTGAATACAGAAGTTTTTTGTGTCTTTCTTTTCTCTTATCAACTTGTTATCACATTGATAGTGATACTATCATGGAAGTATCTTGTATTTTCTTTAGTTGGGTCTCCAGATTCTGCCACTGGATGGGAACCCCTACAAGTCGAATGCATTGATCTGCCATTCAGCAGGAGTGTCTGCATTTGCCTGCTCCTATGATGGCAGATTCATTTTCACTGCAGGAGGAGCAGACTGCACAGTCCTCTCATGGGAAATAAACTTGAAGTATGTTTTTTTTCATAGCAACCTGGTAATTAGTCGAAATGAAAGAGCAGTATAATGATGTTTCCTGAAATCTGTCCTCTTTCCTGTGATGAATATAGTGTGCTTGAGGCAGCAGCTGCTTTGGGGGGAAAGGACATAGTACCTTTTTACAGTCTCTTAGAGGGAGGACGAGATGGCAGGTTCTACAGAGTGAGTAAAAGTTTTCCTTTTTCTGCTGAGCTTTAAGTAAACAAGCATAGCGTTATTCAGATTTTTTTTAGACTGAGACATGTTAGAGGCACACTTACTCAAGTGCTTGTTAATGCAAATATATCAGCTCGGATATGGTAGCAGTGTATGTAGACATGGTCAAGATGATGGTCAAGACACCCTGCTGAAGGCCAAACTGAGCATCAGAATGGGGGAAAAGGTCATTTAAGTAACTTTGAACGTGGCATGGTTGTTGATGCCAGATGGGCTGATCTGAGTGTTTCAAAAACTGCTGCTCTGTGGCTATTTTCCCACACAACCAATTCTATGGTTCACAGAGAGAAATACCCAGTAAGCAGCAGTTCTCTGGGGAAAAATGTGTTGCTGATTTCCTGAGTCAGAGGAGAATATCAATACTGCTTTGACCTGACAGAAAGGCAACAGTAACTCAAATGACTACTTCTTGCAAGGAACGTATGAAGAAGATCACCTCTTTGGAGCAGATGGGCTACAGCAGCTGAAGACCACACCGGGTGCCACTTCTGTCAGCTAAGAACAGGAAATTGAAGCCACAATTCACACAAGCTCACCAAAAATGGACAGGGGACATTGGAAAAATATCTGATGTCTGATGAGTCTTAATTTCTATTGTAACATTCATATCGTAAACATCAAAACATGGATTATTCTGTCTTGTATCAGTGGTTCAGGTTGGTGGTGATGGTTTAATGCTCAGCTGAGTACCAACTGAGCATTGTTTGAACCCCACAGCCTACCTGTGTTAGAGCTGAGGGTAATGGCATGTGATGTAACACAAGCGACTTTTGCTGACCTACAGTGTAAATACCCTGAGGCTTTCATCACTCATCATCACTGCTGATTTTAACCTTGTTGATCAGGACTCCACTCTGCCATCTATTCAGCAGTATGTGGACTATAAAACATGGAACAATAAAACTCTTGACCTTCTATATGCAGACAGCAGAAATGCATACAAAGCCCCTGCCCGGCCCCTAATAGGTAGATCAGAAAACAACCTGGTCCTGTTAAGACCTCTTCAAAGACTCCATGTTGCCATGAAGTCTGTGATGAGGTGGATTCAGGAAGCTTGCGAAGATTGCGAAGTTCTGCTCTGTACTCCCACATGACAATGCAGAGTGGGACGAGCCACATGGGGATGACATCATCAGAATCGTGGATTGCATCACGGATTATATAAATTTCTGTAAGGATACCATCATCCTAAACAGCATGCCTGCTGTTTACCTAACAACAAGACCTGCATCACCACTGACCTGAAAGCCCTAATGAATGAAAAAAAAGAGGGTCTTCAGTTCAGGAAACAAGAACGAGCAGAAAAGGATAAAGTACCAGACCCCCTGTTGCCCCTCCCCACACAGCACCAATCTTAACACCTCATCGGCCATCAAACATTCTTCCATTTTGTGTTCCTCCCCCATGTCAGTGAGAGACAGGAAGTCACTAAACAAACTGCTCTCAATCATCCGCTCCACACTACAGAGGGACCAGAGCTTATTCTCCCTCAGATTTAGTGCTACCATAAAGCATGCTACAGGAAATAATTCCCACAGTCCTTTATATAACTCTACTGTAACTCTCCTTTTTGTGACAGGTGAACACGCCTGTCAGGATATAAAAAAAAATTCCAAACACATTTACACACTTTTTGCACTACCTCAGATTACAAGACCTTCACTATAGGCCTGTGGTACTTTTAGTCTTAACTTTCAGCAGTTCTGAAAGCAAAAAGTGGTCCAACATGGACAATCAACATGTAACTAATAAAGGGGCCAGGGAATGTCCACTGGCATTAATGGAATTATATAATATGGTATTTTGTGCACCAAAAACTACAATACATGTATTTATTTGTTTGATCTCTGGTTGTTAAGCACCTTAATATAAATGTCTTTTTTTTAGTCACTGAGCTCTGTTGTTTAATTGTTATGTACTTATTCTCCTGCTTTTACCTCCTAATTTTTTCTTTTTAAATTGTGTTTATTTCATTGGGCTATTCTTTTTATTTATTTATTTATTTAAACGTACATGACCTACACAATAATTTCCCAACTTCCCCCCAAAAAGTTTATTTAATCTAATGGACTTAGATTTATGAATTATTTGTGCTTTTAATTCTGTTGGTTCTCAGAGAGGAAGGCATATGTGCATGAATTTTTCTTATTTAATTTAACTTTTCTTAAAAAATTATGAGCCTGCATTTTTTATGCATGGCTATACAAAACGAATTTACAGAGAAATATATATTAAAAAAAAAATATAAAAATATGGAAACTATTTTGGACACTCGCAACTGAAGACCAATGCACATGGCCACGCATAAAATGTATTTCTAAATAATACAAGAAAACAAGATTAGTCCTCGCCCTAGTACAAGTTTTAAAACTGTTGTTTACCGTGACATTTTAATCAGTAATGGGAGTTTTTCTCTCTTTAGGAGATGGAGGACTTTTTTTATTACTGCCAAGTCCATCATCAAGGCATGGACTCGATGGAGAAACGACAAGTGTCTTGCAAAATCCCCTTGTCAGAGGTTTCCGCTCTCATGAGAGCTTTGGGGTACTATCCTACTGAACAAGAGGTAAATTCAGTGAAACTAAAATCGGCACTTAATCTCAACCCTTTAATAACAGTTAAACATATTTTCTTCACCAGATAGAAGACATGCAAAATGAAGTTAAGTTCAGTAAGTATGCCGAAACAGGAAAATATGTAAATGACATTGACCTGGAGGAATTTATCAAGCTTTATGTCAACCACCGGCCGGCCTTCAGCATCTCTAGCAGTGATCTGGTTAGAGCTTTTTGGGCCCTTGGGAATGTTGACAGCACAGGACAGCCCGTCCTACAGAGACAAGAGCTGCTAGAACTTCTACAGGTTCGAGGTAACGAGAATGATTGGTCTGCCTCTTACTGGTTATAAATCTTAATCCTATGTTCCATGTTTTATTGTCAGTTTTTACTGGCACATCCAACATGTTTGTTATTTTGATATTAAACCCAGGAGAACACATGACAGAGGAAGAGGTGGTGGAGTGTTTCACTGCTCTTTTAGGCCTCAATGATGTGGAGGAGGAGGACGAGGAAGAAGGAGGGGGACCATCTGAACCTAAAAGTGTGTAATACAAAAACACATACTTCCAAGTCATTACCGAAGAATTCACATAAATGCTGAGAATAAAATCTTTTTTTCTGCGCATGTACTCAGGTGGACATTCAGAGTATGCACTGGACTCTGTGATCCCAAGTGAGATATCGGTGGAGACATTCACAGGTCAGATCCTGGGCTTCACGTCCTCAGCAGAACAGAGCAGAGCAGCAGGTCTTCCCCTCCAGAGTGATGAACCAAAAATGTCTGCCTGAGAATCTGTTTATGACGAAGTTTTAGCTCTGCTGGTCTGTTTAAAGACCAGCAGTATTACTGTAACATGTTATTAACAGAAGGTAGAGTGTAATCTGTGTTTGGCTTAAAATATACAACATTATATCTTATACTTATACAGAAAGTCAGTTAAGCAGTAGAGAATTTTTTTCTGTTGATATTTGAGTGTTTCTGATGACAATCGCTTCCACATGTTAAATGCAGAAAATACATTCTAATAAAGGAAGATTTAAAACAAGTCTTGTTCTCTTTTATCAGCTGCTCCTTTAGGGGTCGCCACAGCAGATATTCTGCCTTCCTAGGATCTTCTGTCAAATCATCCTGCTGCATGTCCTCCTTCACCACATCCACGGATCTTTCCTGAGGTCTTTCTCTTTTCCTTCTACCTTGCAGCTTCATATTCTAAAGCCCTTTTTCTGATATATCACCTATCCTGTCCAAACCATCTCAGCCTTGTTTTTTTATTAACATTGTCTCCAAACCACTAAACCCGAGCTTTCCCCCTGATCCTTAAATTAAGGATATTGTCACAAATCATAAGCGTGATCTCTTGTCCTTCCTCGCTGCAGAAACGTGTCTGTGGCTGCAGGTTACTTTGGGTCTCACTAGTGGGCGGGGTTCTGAGTCGGCCCAATCAGAGGCGCTTTGCGACAGGAACTTCCTGCTCTGGGCAGAGGGGCCAGTGAGCAGCTTCTCGTCAGCTGGTCGTTGAGACTCGTAGCTACGTCAACTCAAGGCAAGTTAAGTTGGGAGTTAAATGACCGATAGCGAGCTTAGCGATGAGTGAACCGAGGGCCTCGACTCCGCGGCGCGAAGCTGGTGAAGTTTAACAATCGGTGTGTTCTCCAGAGAGACTCATGAAAGGGAGAGTTTTATTGTTCTAGCTTGCTGGCTAACTTTAGCCATTTGTCTGGTGAGTTATCGACATGGCTATGAGCGAGGTGTCCCTGCGGCACAAATACCGTTGTCCTTCCGCGAGCATAAAGCAGGAGCAGGATGACGACTCGGACACGGAGGAGACTCACCTGGGGCTGAGGAAGGCAGAAGGACTGGAGTCTCAGATCATCCACAGCGGACACTTCATGGTGTCCTCGCCCCACACCGAGCACCCGCCGAAGAAAGGCTACGACTTCGACACTGTCAACAAACAAACGTGTCAGACCTATCATTTTGGAAAAGCGAGCTCGTCGCACTTCTCCATAGACGCGTCACTGACGAAGCTCTTTGAGTGCATGACTCTGGCGTATAGGTAAGTTATGGCGCACTATGTAAACACACGGGGAACATTCATTTTCACTTTAGCTCCTCCTCACCCACTCCTCCACGCTGAGCTTTCCTCTATGTGCAGAGTCAGGCATGGGGCGACTGCATGCGGTCACGAGTCTTCCTTTAACTTCCTGCTCGATGATCATTATTTTGTAGGGAGTATGGTCCTGGAGATAATGTAGAAGCCGTACTTGGATCAAGGAACCAGACACAGAAAAAATGATCCCTGCATCTAATTATGTAGGGATTGTAGGTTGAATTGTGTAAATTACCTGCTAAAAATATCCCCTATAACTCATATCATACTACATGACATCATCAGGTTGTGAATTAGCAGTATTTTTCATTTTGTAGAAATGTGGGCCACCTTTCCAGTAAGGCTACGTTCTTTTGATTGGCTGCTTCTAAAAAAAAGTTAGTTAGCACTTCCTACTGCAACTCGCATTCACTCAACCACACACACATACAGTGCCTTTCCTTACACACACACTGACATCCACTTTACCACCTGAGCCACAGCCATTCTACTCTCTGTGTGTGTGTGTGTGTGTGTGTGTGTGTGTGTGTGTGTGTGTGTGTGTGTGTGTGTGTGTGTGTGTGTGTGTGTGAGTGAGTGAGTGAGAGGGAGAGGGAGAGAGGAAGAGAGAGTGAAATGAAATGGCCATATTGACCATTGTTGAGTCAAGCCACATTGTCCTATCTGTGTGACCACACATTAATGCTTAGCTTTATAGTAGTTAGAGAATATTTCAGGACTCTAGTAATTAAATTGTTCCTACTTAAATTAAGTTGTACCTCATCCCTTCTTACTAACCCCGCTGAGTCTTGCAGTTTTCCCATCCAGGAACCCTGGAACCAAAAAACCTGGATGCAGGAATCAACTAGATGTGTTGTTATGCTGACACTTGTGCACAGTGGATGTTTATAACAGTTTAATTTGTTTTGTGGCAGGCTTATCTACAGTCATGTGAAAGAGGAAGTTTTCACAGGACTCTGTGCAATCCCGTTAAAACCTAAAAACACCCTTACTGCTGCCACAATGAAGGAAAGTAGCAGCTAGGTGTTATAGATCATCAGTAAATGTGAGCACCTTTATGAAAGCAGAAGTTTTGCCAGTTTGCTGGTATGGACATCCTAGCAAATTCACCTCAGATTAACCAGTGCTCGTAAAACCAGCAAAAAAACCAGAGAGCAATGTCTCAGACTCTAAAGGTCTCAGTTGAAACGTCAAACGTTAAATGTAATGACAGAAACAGAAAAAGACTGAACAAGAATAGCTTGTTTGGAAGGATCAAGGTTTTGCAATTGCCCAGTCAATGTTCAGACCTCAACCCGGTTGAAATGCTGTGGCAGGACTTAAAAAAAAACCTGTGCATAAACAAATACCTGCAAAGTTCATTGAACTGAAGCAACATTGTAAAGAAGAGTGGGCAAAAACTTTTCCACAATGGTATGAGTGAGTGATAAAATCATACAGCAAACAATTACTTGGAGTTAATGCTGCAAAAGGTTGATCTACAAGCCGTTGAATCATGGGGCGTAATTAGTCTGTGGGCAGAGAGTCATGCAAAAGCGTTCCTTTTCACATCACTGTACTTGTTATTGTTTCTTGGCTTATTGTACATGAAGTTAGCATGGCAATTTTCCTGTGTGCTAGTGGGATGAATCAAACATACTGTTCATGTCAGCACTCTGGGTTGAACTGTAAACAAAGCTGCACACATTTCTGTGGATGTAGTAGAGGTACGGACTGTTTTAAAGACATTTCTACTTGGTATGAAAAATGAAGTCTGTGCAGAAGGCTCTTAAAACTAGCATTCTCCTTCATAGCCAGCAGACTGGTGGTTTTATAAATTGAGTTTTTATGACTTGGTGACAAATCAGATTAAATGAACAGGGCACCCCCACCATGGCCCTGGCTCAGGCCTGTACATCACAATTTGCCTTAGTTTAAAATCTGATTTCTGTGGCATCATCACATGTGTAGCACATAAGTGCTTCAGAATTAAAAATATTTATTTCTTATCAATAGTTGATTCATTTTAAAGCCAAAAATATGTCAATTATTAGTGTAAACTGTGCATTTCAAGTTTCCAGTTCAATTACAGATCCAGACAATGTTGAGCAGTTATGTCTGAGCAGGGATTTATAAAATTAATTGACAATCATTATAACTCAATTGTCAATTGTTCCGTGCAGCTCTTATCACAAGATAATGCCTCCATAAAATACTTAAATCAGATAAATAAAGCATCTCGTTATTCTGAAAAGGTAGAATTTGCAAACTTGGGCAGTTAATAAATAGGATTACTGTTTGTATGTTTGCATAAAAGCAATGCTTTTGTGCAGATTTAAAGTAGAAGGTGTTTAAAGATGGTCCCTATAATGGTACGGTATAGTAATAGTGGCCGTACTCATAGTTTTCTGTTTACAGCTATGTTTGAGGTGCCAGCTGCTCAGAGGATTTCCTTTGTCCTGACTATTTAAAGATACAGTTACTGTTGTTGTTGTTGTAAGTGATGAGGGTTTATTTGAGCAAAAGGGCATTTACCATTGAAACGGCTTGTTTATGCTCCAAAAGACTCAGTGCGCAGTACAGTAAATGATACTCAGTACAGTAAATAAACACACAAATGATGAAAAGGAGAAGGATTGGACAAGAAGGACAGGCTGTAAAATTTGACAGGAAGAATGGAAAGACGGGAAACTGTGAGCTAACCCCTTTGGATCGTGATAAACATTTCCCCATTAAGGCACTTTGGAAATTTTTTTTGTTTTGTTTTTTTAATTGTAATGGTCAGTCTTTTTACAATTCAGCACTCTGCTATCAGAATGGTACACCTGCATCCTTTAAGTCCACAAAGCGTCAGTGATTTTTATCATTGATTGTTTGACTGTCCCATCTTGTTGTTATCTGACACTGAACAGACAGAACCGTTACTGTGTTGTAATCATTAAGCGCACATGCTGTACACATACCTGCAGATACAGATGAGTTCCCCCAGTGCTCACTTGTCTCAACATTACCGATGTGTGTGTGTGTGTGTGTCTGCGTATGTGTGATGTTACTGCTTGCGTAAGCTGCAGGAGCAGCCACCATCATATTGTTGTATAACTTGTAACTCAAGCATGACCTTAAACAGGCTTCCTTGTTCTTGTGTGTCTTTACTTTCCCGCTCGTGTGGTTAGACATAAGTCACGGGCTGAGCAGGCGAACAGCACGTGTGGTTTATTTTCACTTTTTTTCACACCTTTTTTTAATGTGATTATACATTTTTATTTATTTACATTTTGTCCTGTGGCCCACCCCAGTTCAAATATAATTAGCCAAATTTAGGCTGCGCAGTTGGTGAGACTCTTTCGTCAGACACATAACTCCTGTCAGAGGATGGTGCTCTCTTACCTTTTTACTAATTGATGGGTGTTGGATCAGTATAGCCACTAAGCATCATGATTAGGCTTTAAAAAAAACCTGTGAAAAAGATACAGGATTAATTGATCATGCACACGTTGCATGATCAATTAATCAAAGAAAAAACTGTTTGTGATTTGCTAATGCAGGTTATTCTTACAGTATCTTACGGGTTTTTCGTTTGGTCTTACAGTTATTTTACTGATGTTTTTCTCTTCTTTTCAGTGGTAAGTTGGTGTCTCCAAAGTGGAAGAACTTCAAAGGGCTAAAACTGCTTTGGAGAGACAAGATTCGCCTGAACAACGCCATATGGCGAGCCTGGTACATCCAATGTAAGAGTTCCACAGTGCTTTTCATTTCATACACTAAAAGTGAAAGTGACTGTTTTTGGTTAATATTTAACAAAAAAATTGCCCTCAGTGTAACACAGTCCTTTGCGATAAATCGACATTCATGGGCCAGACATGAACCATATCAAGTTCTTTAGCTTATGAATGGAACATCTTGTAAAAGATCTAATTCAAAAGCTCATTTTTGATGTTCTAATGAGAACCCATCTATGGTGCAGAGACAATGTTTCACTGTCTGTGGTTCTTTTATCCAGAATCTTTTTGCCTTTTAAGGATTGTAACAAGGACTCCTACGGGTTCTAGTAGGGTTTCACAATTCACTGAACTTGAACTTCAGTTACAGTTATAGCGTCCAGTTATTTTTAAAAGCGATTACTGTTTTGCAGTTTCTTTTGATGTGCTGCTCTTGGTTTCACAGCCCTTTTCTTCCCAAATGTATTTCACACCAGGTGTGTTTTAATTGATTTTCAGCTAATTAAAGTGCAAATAAATGTATGTTTACAAGAAAAAGAATTCAACACATGAAAATGATTGATTGTGTTTAAGGTTTTTGCCATAATTTAATTTATCAGCCCTAGATTCTACTAAGAAGCCTTATACAGTACTGTGGAAGTCTCGAGGCACTCCTCATTTCTTTATGTTTTGCTTCCAGACCTTTGTGTAATTTTTTAAAGTGGTCTTGAGCAGTAGTTCTCCAGGTCTTTCAAAGTGTTTCTGTGGACAGTGGCTGCTTTTTTTCAGTCCATTAATTCTACCTCACCCTTTTCAGAGAGATAATTTTGTTAGGCCTCTTAATGCTGCTCTATGAGACACTAAAGCATATAAAAGGCATGTAACTCTGGGGATTAAGCAGTGTTGTGTCTACTCATAACACTGAACTTACTAACTCATTTTTTTCTGTCAGGTTTTTTCCCCCCAACCTTCTGGAGTCCCCATATTATAAAAGTTTAGCAATTATTGTTACAATTTGTAATTTCTAATGAGAAGCTAGTTTTAATCACTACAAAAGCTGCATAAAGGTCTAAAACAATATGCTTAAGAAGGGGAGGAACATGAAAGGCTTTGAAAAACTAACTACACCCACAATTTAGTGCCTTGTAGAACCACCTTTAGCAGCAATAACTTGAAGTACTTTGTTTATATGTGACTTTATCAGTCTCTCACATTATTGTGGAGAAATTTGGCCCGCTCTTTTTTACAACGTTGCTTCAGGTCAGTTTTGCACGAGTTCATTTATACACAGTTCTCTTAAGGTCCTGGCAAATCATTTTAGTCAGGTTGATGTCTGGACTTTGACTGGGCCATTGGAAATCCTCGATTCCCAGTTTGAGCCGAGCTTTAGCTCTTGAACAGATGGCTTCACGTTTGTATCAAGAATGCACTCTGACAGTTAGTGTGAGGTGTCTGTGTTTGGTTTATTTTGCAAACTTTGCAAGCTGTGCTGACATGTTCCTTTAGAGAGAAGAGGAGTTCTCCTGGCAACCGTTCCAAACAAGCTGTGCTTGTTCAGTGTTTTTGAAATTATCTAAATTTAACATTTAACATGCTAACTGAAGCCTGCAGAGTCTGAGATGTAGGCTTGAGTTTTTTTGTTTGTGTTTTAAAAAATAAATAAATAAATAAAATTTATTTTTATTGTTTGACTTTTTTCTGGGACATCTCCTCTTTGGATTGTGGGATTATGTTAATATACACCTGATTGCTCCAGGTGTGCATTGCTGATGATCAGTTAATTAATCAAATGCATTTGATTTCCAGTGCCTTCCCTTCTTAAAGCTATCTAAGCAGTAAGGGTACAGTTATTTACAGGACTGCATAGAGCCTGTGAAAACTTTGTTTTTCATGTGACTTTAGATCCTGGGGGGAAATCAGGTCAGAGCACAGGAAGTGTGGAATCAGCAACTTAACAGACAGGAAACAACCAGGCTGCCTGCAGCAGGTGAATTCATGTAATCTGCGTTAATGAGGGAAAAGCAAAGGGTGAAGGAAAAATGCCTACAGCATAATAAGTGTTTGATGGGCTTCATAAAAATCTCTTACTATACCAGATAAAAATTTAAGCCGCTTACAAACAACAAAAAAATACAGGATAGGATGAGATGGGCACTTAATAATGATACTAAAGGGAATGGAAAGGATCTCATGCCGGTCTTACTTCCACCGTAATAGTTCTTAGAGACAGTTTCTGATCTTCTGTCTCCAGTATCCTTTCATACACAGGCTCTTGATCCAGCAGTGTGAGAGCAGAGTGAAGGGGTTTGGAGAAACCTGTAATCAAGCTGTCTTATTATCACTGTTGAAATCTTATACACATTTTGTGGGACATGTACTGACCTGAATACTGCTCTTAAAAACGCTTTGTTGGAATGGACTATTAGTATCATGGTTAGGACATGTCAGCATGCTTTTCTCACTGAAGTTATTATTCAAGCTTCTATTTGTGTTTATAGATAGCTACTTGTGGTCCTTCTGATATGATACTTTATTGCATGTGAACATGTTTCTTGGAAGTCATTACTACAGCAGAAGCTTAGCCACTTTTCCAGACATGCAGTAAACCTAATTCTAGAATAAAAGAAAATGTAAACGGAGAAACACACAGACTACACTTATAATCCATGTTTTGCAAACTGAGCCACTATGTTTTGGCTAATATATTTCAAAGTTATACCAGCCTGACGATAGATGACTTAAAACGGAAAGCTGTGTGTCTTAAATACACTTTGATGTGAATCCAAGGTCACCACAGGTGACGCCTGATTTGTGGAAGTGACTAATAGTAACTTAGTTACATCACTAAGTAAACTAAATCTGGGTCAAGTGTTTTCTAAGCTGGGTGAGTTATAACTAAACAAATAGAGCTATTTATTTGCTATTTAAAGCTATTTAAGCTTTAAATAGCAGTTGTAGTCAAAATGTTACATCCAGTCATCGTGGGTATGAATGTTGTAGCAATTTTAGGCCTTTGGTAATTTCTTTGAACTCTTCTTTTTCTGCGGTGGAAAAAAGGGTAAATATATGGACGCAGTCATTTAGAAATGAGCGTATTCTAGTTTGTTTTGTTTTTTGTTTTTAAATGATCAGAGATGTATGCTGTACAATCGTTCCACCCTGGAAAAATAGAAGTTTGAAGAAATCATTAAGAGACCAAAATAACCTTGACATTTGTGTGTATGATGAATGGAAATGTTTGACCATAACTGTACATACCTGTTATGTTGATTGTTTTTTTTTTTTTTTTTTTCCCATGTTCTCTAAATATCCTTCTCTAAGATGGAAAAATCCAACTCTGTATTTTAAACTTGAGTTATTTTTCAAACCCCAGATGTGGAGAAAAGATCGAATCCCGTTTGTCACTTTGTGACACCACTTGATGGAAGTATGGACCTGGACGCCCATCGTCCTGAGGTAAAGATGAAGAAGTGGTGATCATTGTGAGATGCACAGAGACTTGTTTTTTCTTTTCGCTGAAATCATCCAGTTGTCCAGACACTCAAAACTAGGGATGGGTATCGTTTAGGTTTTATCCGATACCGGTGCCAAACCGGTACTTTTGAAACGGTGCTGGTGCTTAAACGGTGCTCAAACCGGTGCTTAAAGAATGGAGAACACAAAATTGGTCCAAAAACCTCTCATGTTCAGCTGTGTTTTTTGTGAAAAGATAACAATGTTAGCCTTTTCTGCAGCTATGGGGCATATATGGTCCCACTCTTGGCTGGAAGCAGTGCTTAAACAATGGAAAAAACACAAACTATGTCCAAAAACCTCTCATGTTTAACTGTTTTCCACTTTTTATCAAACACGGCGCATTTCTCGGCTTTAAAAAAAAAACGCTATGCGTCGCCAGGTGTTTCATCAGATTTCAGGTGTTACCTCCTTTGACAGTATCACAGTATCAGCTTAAAGCACTTGTTGCAGGCTGCTGAGTTTGCATCTTTTGCTGTGAAGTACAGCCAGACTGTTGATCGCTTCGCCTTGGGCATTTTTAATCTGTAGCTCTGCTCTAAAAGAACGTACGTACCTGGCCCCGCCTACTATCCTCGGAAACGTAAAATGATTGGCTAGAATTGGCTCAGGAAAAAAAAGCACCGAAAATGTGCGCTGCTTTTCGGTCTAGTTACTACCGTTTATGTCAGAACCGGTGCCATCATGGCACCGGACACCGGTACCCATCCCTACTCAAAACACTTTCTTGACATTGATGTTCGTTTTCCTTCCCTGCTTCCTTTCTTTGTACCATATGCTTGTCATAGGCTTCGGTTTAGTTCCTCTCTCTCTCTTTCTCTTTTCCAGGCCATTGCTGCAGAGGGGAAATCCTGGAAAAGAAGAATTGAAATTGTCATAAGAGAATACCACAAATGGAGAACATACTTTAAGAAAAGGGTACAGTATAATTATACTGAAACACTGTTTCTGTTACAAAGATGCTGAGAAATTTTAGTAGACATGTTGTTTGGCCATAAAGCATAAATATTTATTTAATGTTGAACTTGTGAACTCTTTTATAGTTACAGAAACACAAGGATGACGACCTCTCGAGCTTACTTAAGGTATGCAGCATTGCAACATGCTTAGGTCACTAACAAGACGTTAATATTAACATAATCATTAGTGTCAGCATCTGTTCAGCCAGATGTTGATACTGATGAAATTAAACCACACTAACCCAGTCAACTTGAAATTATTTGTACTTAGAATATCATCTGTGACTATGCAAACAAGGCACTTTTGATTGTGTGCATCTAATTTAGTTTGTAAAACTATGTACTCACTCACTCACTCACTCACCCACTCACTCATTCAGGGTCCCATTATACCCGGCATGTGGAATATGGTCACCTCTGCCACCTCTACCTTTCCGCCGGTCGTGCACCTCTCGATTTCTGTAACCTGGCACATTGTGTCACTGCTGGGTTGAAGACACAAGCGTATAACTCTGTTGTTTTCCTTAGTGCCGTTTTAATGTTATATCGATACAGAAGCTCAGAGATGCACAGATTATACAGAGGGAGACTTTTCAAAAGCTTGGAAAAAAAGACACTTTCTGGGGCAAACGAACAGTTATGTCTAACTTCTGTTCACTGAAGGAGAGGAATGGGGTACAAAACATAAGTTTGGGTATCACTACCTTGTGTGTCCTTGCTGAAGAAACCTCTGTTCACGCCTTTAAGGCGGATGACCTGCAATGACATGTGCACAGCGCCACCTGCACATATACCCCCAGTCATCACAGTCATCCCTCAGTTTGATATCCGCTCTTCAACGAGCCAAGCTGCGCGGCGGTACAACCTTGTGTTGTACCTTGTTCCTCTCCTTCAGGGAATAGAAGTTATAGATATAACCTTTCATTTGATTCCGTTGATTCACTCGGTACAGCACATAAGTATGGAACATATATACACGCCCCACAGAGCAGCCACTGAACTAGAATCAGACTGCCAGCGCTTTAGCGTGTGGTAGACCCAGCAAAAAGGACACCATGAGCCACCAAAGGGGCTGTGACATCCAAATGATAGAGCTGAACAAAAGTAATACCCAACTAGCTACAGCACAAATATCATGGCCCCTTTAAAAAGAGCCCATGAGGTTTCCGTTCCCATAGTGGAATGAACTCTCACATCCTGGGGCAAAGCAAGACTCTTGGTGCTGTACGCCAGTGAGATGGCTTCTATAATCCAGTGGGACAGCCGCTGATCAGAATCAAAGGTTATGCCAAGGTTCCTAACAGAGGATTTTGCCAAATAACCAAGAGGTCCAGGTGTCTCCTTTATCCCAGACATGCATTTTTTTTGTGCAAAGATAATTATTTTAGTTTTGTCTTAATTTAACTGAAGAAAACTGTCAACCATCCACCTTCCAGCCACTGTTTAACAGTGTCAGGGCACTTTAACAAACTGTGGAGTTTAGACATGAGCGCTGATGTTGAGGTGTGAGTGTCAAACCTATCGTTCGCGAGAATACTGGAGCAGCTACCTGTGCTGTAATGCTGAATATAAATGGATGTGGTCGTGTGGTGTTTTTACCGACAGCATACGAAATGACCAACATGCCGGGTATGGTGGGATCCTCACCCGTTCAGCACTGTGCAAAAGTTTGAGGTGTTAAATTTAAAGCAGAGACCAAAATAAAATCTGTATTTGGTGTTAGTGATCTATTTACCCTTTTTGTATTTGGGCAGTGTGTGGCAGTAAGCTTTACTACCCTGAGCTTAAAGGCAGTATGACTTACCGCCATACCACTCTCTGGTTCAGGGAGCATGGCATTTCAGTATATTCAGGAGTTAGTTGACCTAAAACATTGCTTAAATAGGCCTGAACAACCGGACCAACCCCAGATCACAACAACACTTCCACTAGGGATCATGGATGCATTACTTCAGCCATTTCTCTTCTTACCCTGCTTCACCTATTATTGGTATGACTCCAATGTTTATGCTCCGTAGTGAAATGAAGTCTTTTTTCCCAGTTAGTCTCACTAATTATTGGTTTTCTCAAAGCTGCACAGCTGTTTATTTTCAGTCCCTTTAGTTCTCTTCCCATCATGTGTGGAAATGCTGTTACTTTTACTGTTAAACATATCAAGGACTTCTACTTTTTATTTATTTACTTTTTTAAGACTATTCCATGACTATTGGATAGATTTTTCAACAAGGTTGTTTAAAAAATGAGAAGCTAATCGCTGCATCAGTTACAGTCAAATAACATGTTGCAAGCTGAAACATAGTAATCACTGCAGTAATTATCCAATTACTGGAAGACTCTTGGCTTTTTGCTTAGTTACATTCAGGTGGTGACTTATTTTTGGGGGACTGGCCATTGTATGTCTGCTGCTGAGGGAAGAAGGAACGACATGGGAATGTATTTTCCATTTCCAACATGAAGCCAAAATAATGCAGGCTATATCATGTTCACAGAGGACAGACCCCGCCCCAAATTATACCAGCTATTATTAAACAGAACTAAATTGATTTTAGTTGAACAACTGAAGATATGATTAATGATTTGCTTTATTCACAACAACTGTAGTAACTGTTTTGAGCTGTTTTTTATGTGTTGAAAATTTAATTTAATTCAAAGTTCAGTATGGAGAGATCATTCAGACAAGTTCAAATGATTTACTGAGATACAGAATTTGAATAAAAGCTATTTAGTGATTAGGCTGTGGAGCAGCGGAGCAGTGACCCAGCAGTGACAGGAGTTCGGACAGGATCCTCTAGGATCCAGACACTGATGGTGGTGGTGAAGAGGGAAATGGAGGGTTTGATGGGGCTCTGAGACACCGGGGGAGGTGGAAATGCATGAATGCGAGTCTGACATTACAATGACAGAAGAGCACTGAGATCTGAAGCATGCAGAACTGAAGCTGATTGGGTCGCAGAAGACAGGCAAGAAAATGATTGGACTAGAGTAATGATGTCAGTCTTGAGTTTGACAGCATGGAAAAGTAAATGTAAAGAATAAATAAATACATTAGCAGCCTGCTTGAATGTAGATCAAGGTTCATCGTTTAGGCTTCGTTTAAAAGACTGAATTAACGGTTGTAGCTTGTATCATTAAAAAAAACCCCATCTAAAATACATAAAATGAAATTTCCCATCAAACTTTTGCACAGTTCATGTAAATGAGGAGTTCACAATACTATGTGATGCTGCATGCTTGTGTGTTGCTAACTGGTGTGGTTGCTGCATTTTGAACGCTCAAAGGGGCCGGAGGAGCAGTTATCCCTGTTTGGGGAAGTCTCTCCAGACATGCTCCGTGTCTCCTTTTATCAGGATGAAGAGGCCGCTGCACGCCGTGTGACTCGTCGTGTGAATAATGAAGCGCCTGCCCCCATGGAGATGGACAACCTTTTCGACATGGACGTTTTGATGTCTGAGTTTACGGACACATTGTTCTCTACGCTGGCCTCACACCAGCCCATACCCTTCCCTAATCCGAGGGAGATTGGTAAGAAAATCAAGAAAAGATATGCTTGTGGAACTGGATCTCTTATATTTGCATAAACATAGCCATGCCGTGGCCCTTACTCCCCATAACTCTGCCTCTCCTGTCCAAAGCTCATGCATGGAATGCTGACATGATCCAACCAGGACTCATCCCGTTACAGCCTAACTTGGACTTCATGGACTCATTTGATCCACTGCAAGGTAACAGTAAAGCACCACCCACAGCTGCATTAGGACTTGACACAGACTAATAGTGCACACTGTACAGAAATCAAGCGCACATATTCTAGTAACTCTGCTACAGCAGTTGGCCTAGCCTAACACAAAAAGTAGTGTGGTTTTACTAACCTCTAGCTAACATAGAGACTCTTGTTCCAGACTTATTTCACAGCCTCCGTCAGTCCGCCTTCCCCTCTGTTTCCCCCACTGCATCATCTGTCACCCCTCTACCCAGCAGCAGCTCTCAGTCACAGGTAAACACAGATCCAAGGCTCAGTCCCTAACACACACCACCATGAAAACAGTTTGTTCAAGGAGAGTTTTTTTTTATTTTCTTAGATTTTAAATTTCTTTGTATTTCTGCCACGTCTGCCACCAACTTTCTGCCTTACTGTAGTTAGACAAAAACAATGAAGTAACATAATAATATTACTAAACTGTTTACACAGCACTTTCATACATGACTTGCTCAAACTGATTAACATTTAATTCATAAAATTTTCAATAAAATTGTGTACTCTAAATAGCTCTGAATATTTGGCTTTTCTTTCATGCTACCTTCCTCCTTGAAGTTTCTCAAAAGTTTTTTAATCAGCCATGACTTGGCTTTAGTGAAAAAATGTTTCTTTTGGGTCCACTGTTAATTGTTTCTGGGTCCCTGTATGAATTTTAGCAACACAGACAGTACATAGGCTCATTATAGCGATGCCAAAGATATGCCGCGTTCATGAAACCTGAACCTGGTTGAACCAGCAGACACTTTCATTCACGGACACTTTGTTAGGTGCACCTTGTTAGTGCCGGGTTGGACCTGCTTTTGTCTTTAGAACTACTCTAATTCTTTATGGCCTAGATTCAAAAAAGTGCTGGACACATTCGTCAGAGATGTTGGTCGAAAGTGACATGATGGCGTCACAGAGTTGCTGCACATCCATAATGTGAAACTCCTGTTCAACCACAGGTGCTATGGAGATCTGGTGGCTGTGATATTTAAACAGTGCTCAGTCGGTACAAAGTGTACATCACCACCACCACCAGCCTGAACCACTGATAGACAATAGATCATTGCTTTTATGTTGCTTACCTCAAATCTGGACCCAACCACTCGAATGTTGCAGCAGAAATCAAAGCTCAGGCAACATTTTTCCACTTTTTTTTTTTCCCGTTGTCTCATATTGGTGAGTCTATATGATGGTCTTCTGCTGCAGACCATCTGCTCTAAGAAATGCTCTTTTGCATACCTTGGTTTGCACAAATGGGTATTTGCGTCACTGTTGCCCTGATATCAACTGGAAGCAATCTGGCCATTCTTCTCTGACATCAATCAAGACGTTTTCACCCAGAGGAACTCCTGCTAACTGGATATTATACCTTTTTAACCATTCTCTGTAAACCCTACAGATGTTTTTGTGGGCAATCCAAGTAGATCAGCAGTTTTTGTAATACTCAGAGCAATCAACATCGATGCCACGTTCAAAATTACTTAAATCACTTTTCCTCCTCATTCTGAAATAGTTGTACCCAATAAAGTGTCCAGTGAACCTTTTTAAAAAGCAAGAAGCTTGTTTGACAATTATATATGCACACTGTCATTGTCCTGTCACTGTACTTCACTGTAATTGACTTTAGAAAACCAGTATTTGAAGACAAGACGTGTACTATACTTTAAATACTCCAAAAGTCAAGAAAATCCTTTGGTACAGCACTTAATGATTATGTTAAAACTATGACCTATGAAATGAACGTAATAGTATGGCTCAAAAATAAACTTCAGTATGAAGCAAATCAAAAATCTTAAGAAGGTAAAAATATTTTAAAAATAAAAGTTTCAATAAAGTAGAATATCTCAACTTTGAATGAAAATTAAGGTACAGGATCAGTTAGCAGTGAGGTCAGTTATTAATTATTCAGAATATTTAGTATTATAAATAATGGATCCTCTCCTGAAACTTTTACTACCAGTTAGTTAAAGAGCAGGTGTAACAGATGTGTCATCAGACTGTCTGTTTACTGTCATAAACCACAGAAGTGTGTCTGCTCTGTATCATATTTTACTAAGTGTGCTTGTTTCCTTTTCATCCCTTGCCAGGCCCAGTTAATGTCCTCCATGCAGCTGACAACCAACCCCATCTCCCCTTCTAGCCCCATGTCTGTCCCCCCTCCCATGGCCAGTCAGTCAGGCGGTAGTAGCGATGTTGTCTATGCACACAACTACATGTCCTTGTTCCCTGGGCAGGTAGCGCCCAGTGGTCAGGTTCCCTCTGTCGCTCAGCCGTTATCACATGATCCTCTGGTACAGTGCCTTCCAGGTCAGGACATGGCCTCAGCAGCACCCATGGTTACCTCACCCTTGAACAACACCTCAGTCTTGGATGAGACTGTAGCGCCATCTGTGATTACACACACAGCCTCCTCTACTGTCACGCCCAGCAACTCAGCCACCACCTTCAGCCACAGCTCGGAGTATAGCACCTTATCTGCACAAGCGCCAGGTCACCCATCCCATCTCCAAACCTTGGCTCCTCTGGCTGCCACTTCTGTACAGCAACCTCAGACTTTTGCTCTGCCTCGACCTTTACAGCCACCCAGTGCCAACAAAAGTCGGCCCATGCCGCGGATCGCTCCTGCTAACACCCTTCCCTCGTCTCAGATCATCCTCACAGGTCTGTGGTTTCTAAAATCAAGATCAGTATTTTATATCTGTAAAAAGGAAATGTAAAATGATCATTTTCACCACAAGGTAGCGCTACAGTATGTCTAATGTAATGACTTAATGTTGTAACACACACATATTTGAGTTACTGTAGCTTCACTTGTGTTAGAGTTTTAAGGAAAAAAGTACACTGAGGTAGTTATTTCAAGTATAGATTTTTTCCTTTTCAGCTTTTATTTTAAATTTGACAATCTTTGTAAGATGTATCAGGAAAAGCTGTTGAAAAGGAGGTTATACTCATAGATGACATTAAAAGACAGATGTAGTGTGCTGGTCTGAAATGCCAGCGTGGAGGTAGCTTAAGCCAGGAGGGGGCGAATCACCCATTTGTAGAAAACCAAGACTTATTTGATCTTTGAGCTCAGCAAAATGTTTTCTGATGAGCTCATCATATCAGTCGCTAGTCGCTTCATTTTGTAAACTACAGAGCTACACTTTCGTTGTACTATTGTACAAAGTACAACTGTGAAATGAAGATAAAAAGTTAAACTACACTAAAGTTAGGTCTCCCTTAGAGTCAAAAACCGTAAAAGTCTGGGTTTAGGCAGTAGAGTGAGGTTGTCATGTCTTTGACAAGATGATAATAGATAAGCAAACACTGTACCCTAGTTTCTAGGTCACATCCACTGTTTGATACTGTTTGTCACATTTGGTTTCAAAAAGCCTCAAAAGCTCCTGTCCACAAACCATTGAGCGAGGTTAATGTGGCTGCACCCGTATTTCATGTACATCTTATGGTTAGATTTCCCACAGAACTTTCAGATCACTCGGTAACGTTTGTGTATGTGTGTGTGAATCCTCTCAGGCCCTTTCCCAGGTCATGCCAATGCTGTGATTGTTACACCCACACCCCTGAAAGCAGATTTGGTCCCTAACACAGGTGTGGTCATCGCTTCTCCTGCTCTTGGATCGGTATGTTTGCAGCTCACTGTTTGAATTTATTTCCTACAGTTTTGTTAAGTAAATAAATAAATGTGCCCCCTATAGAGCGTAAAGTTTTATATCATATCATAACAAAAAAAAATCTAATTTCTACCATGTCTTAAAAATTAGGTAAGTATAACCTCAGATGAACAACAAGACATGACAAATCACATCGTTTGATCATTTATTTTGGAAAAATTAAGCCAAAATGCAGAAGCGGTGTGAGAAAATGTGATTCTATAGCTTTCAGAATCACCTTTAGCAACAATAACCTAAAGTACATTTTCTGTGCCATCTTCAGTGTCTCAAATCTTTGTGGATGAATTTCCACTCGTCTTCATAATGTTTGCAGGTATTTGTTTACGCACAGCTCTCTTGCCACACTAATTGCCACGTTTTTAAATCCTTAAATGGTCTGGCACCTGTATATTTGTCTGATTTGCTGAAGCCCTATGTCTCCACTCTGTCGCTCCGGTCAACTGAGCAGCTGTTGCTCTCAGTCCCCAAGTCACGGCTGAAACTGAGAGGAGACCGAGCGTTCTCTATTGTGGCTCCAAAGCTTTGGAATAATCTTCCTCTTCACATTAGGCAATCGACATCAGTGCTGACTTTTAAATCCAGATTAAAAACGTATTTTTATTCGCTGGCCTTTGACTCAGTGTGTAACTGACTTTTATTTACTTATATTTTATTGTTATTACTATAGTTATTATTTTATCGTATTTATTAATCTTATTGTATCTCTTATATTTCTGTTGTTTAGCACTTTGGTCAGCCTTGTGTGTTTTTAAAGTGCTATATAAATAAACTATGATGATGATGATGATGATGATGATAAGTAATTCAGTGATGTTGAGGTCTGGACTTGTGATCAATGTCCCCCATTGTCGCTGTTGCATGACCCAATTTGGGCCAAGCTTTAGCTGTTGGACGAGTGTCCTCACATCTGACTCTAGAATACTTTGTTATATAGAGGAGTTCAGAGTCGACTCAGTTGCTGCAAGGTGCCCAGGTCTTGTGGCTGTAAATCCTGGCCAAATGACCTCTCCTCCACCACTGTGTTGGCAGATGTTATGAGGTGTCTGGAGGTTTTGTAATTTGTTAAGATGCAGACAGACTTTCTCATGGAAACCCTTCCATGCACACCACGGCTGTTCAGAATTTTCTACTGTAACTAACGTTTAACATGCTAACTGGGGCCTGTACAGTATGAGATGTAGCTAATGGGGTTTTCTTCAGATCTCTGAGCACTGCACAGTCTGACGTTTGGGTGAATTTGCTGGAGCATCCTCTCATGGGGGATTTGCATCTGTTTTAAATGGTTTCCGCTTGTGAATAATCACTCTCACTGCAGAATGATTGACCTCAGATTGTTTGGACTTTTTGGATTGCTGGGCAGTCGCAGGTGCTTCTCATTGCTGATGTTTTGCCTCCTTGGTATTATGTTAAAAAACATCTGAATTCTCCAGACCAGCAAAATTCCAGAACATTTGTTTATATAAAAGTGCTCACATCTGCTAATGATCAATTAATCAAGTGCATTTGATTAACAGCACCTGGCCTTTGTTGCCTTCTTCATTTCTGTGGAAGCAGTGACTTAATTTTTCACAGCAGAGCTTCTTTATTTTGGCTTCATTTCTGTTAGGTACATCACAACAACTGTAATATGTCGTGTTTTGCAGTTCATCTGAGGCTACATGTACTTAATTTTAAGCTCTACAAAGGAATGAATTATTTTGTATTTCTCCTGATACGCAAAACCTTACAAATTAAAGAGGGGAAACTTTTTGTGATATGAGTGTCACATAAAAATGAGTGAAATTTGTTCGAATGCTGTCTTTGTTTTTTCTTTTCTTTTTTTTTTTTTTTTTTTTTTTTTTTTTTTCAAAAACAAAATCAAGTGAAGAGGATTGATATTTATTGCAAAGTTTCTTTCATGTTAATATATTTATTTTTTGGATATTTGCTCCACTTTCATGTATCTCAGGCATCTGGATTTCACGTCGTGCCTCAGCCTCAGAAGTCTCCCCAGACGATTGTTCCCAAAGAAAAATCATTTTCCTCTAGCCGCAAAAATCAGAAGGGTTCCTGCAGTGTTGGTGAGAATTCATTCAGGAAGTTACTTAAAACTTCAACTCCACAACATGTTAAAACCTGTTTTTTGGTTGCTTTTCTTTTCAGTTCCTAATCCGCCACAATCTGGACAAAGATCGCCCTGCGGGTTAGATCAGGTTCCTAGCCCACAGTCGTTACCCAGCCCACAGTCATTAATCAGCAGTACCAGTCCAGTTTTGGTGAAGAACGAGCAACCTCAGGTTTGTGTTTGTGTTTTTTCAAACATAAAACTTAAACAAGTTTGATCATGTTTTTGAATAGGACTGAAATCCTACTTTACATGTAAAACATCTTAATGAACTGAGATTAAGGCACGGATTACAGCGTCATGAGGCATTTCCGATGTTTCTTTTTAACATTGCATACAATCTCCATAATACTGTCTAATCCTTTGTGTGCTGTTGTATGACAGATCCGGAGGACCACACACATATCTGCTGAGCAAAAGAGGCGATCAAACATAAATATTGGCTTTAAGACACTCTGCAACCTGGTTCCTGCTCTAAAGTCCCAATCAAATGTAAGCATGTGTGCCTGTGTGTTATCATGAAATGTCCAGAACCATATTTGCCTCTAATGTCTGATTTGTTCATTAAAAACATTTATTAACTTTGTGCTTTTAGATCAGTAATGCAGTGACGTTACAGAAGACAGTGGAGCACATTATGAAGCTCCAGCAGGAGAGGCAACAAATGCAGGATGAAGTTAAGAGACTACGAGAGGAGATTGAGGAGCTCAACACCTCCATTAGGTATGTTTAAACATTTTGTATCATGTCTTAAACATTATGATATACAGCACTGTGCAAAAGTCTTTTATATTTAAATTTTTCTTCTAAGGAGCCAGAGTTTTTACAGTGGTCTTGAGTGATAGTTCTCCTGGATTTCTGATGTTTTTTCAAAGTTTATCTTTGGACACTGGCTGCTTTTTCACACTTTTTCAGTCCAGTTCTTGTACATGTCCATTTTCAGAGCCATGTTTTATTTGTTTAAGCTACTTAACGCTGACCTATGAATCATTCAAGGATACAAAGGTACCTGAATCAAGTGCCTACAACTTTAAAAAGAACCAGTTTTAAATTGTGTCTTTAGGCATTTTGTCATTAAAAAGAAATTATTTGTTCCCTTTTTTTGTTTGTTATGCCTTAGATAATACAGTTTAACCAAGTCATATCATTAAAAAAAAAAGAAAAAAAATGGTTAGCAATCACACAGGGCCATGTAAGTTTTTTCCCCCTTAATAATAAACACCTTCATTTAGAAAATGCATTTTGGGTTTACTTATGTAGTCTTTGTCTGTAAGTTTAACATCCAGGCATCCATGAAAACATAATTTATTAAACTTAATGGAGTTAGAAGTTAGCAGGAAGTTAGCTCGCTAGTTTACACCTAAACATGATCTGACTGAGAAATTTCTGAAAAATTAAAACGTACAGCTCTGCTATCACTTCCAACCTAAATGAAGACAGCAAACTAAACAGCAGTGACTTTTGTAGGGTTACTGAAGTTGGAGTAGCTGGCTGATGTGCTACGTGATCGCTAGCGACACAGCTATGTTAGCATAACATAAACATATGAAGCTGGAGGATGAACGCGAACTTTTTTCCACTCGATAAAAGTTAAGGTGGGGGTTCCTGATGGTTAGGGACAAATGCAATCAAATGCAGGATGCTGTAAACCATAGGTGTCAAACTCTGGCCCGCGGGCCAAATTTGGCCCGCAGCCTAATTACATTTGGCCCGCGAAGCCATACCAAATTACTATTAATGCTGGCCTACTGGTATTATACAGCTAATATATATATTGTTTAGTATTAAGCTTTGCTTGTTCCATATTCAGTTTTTCAGCAAAACTTGTTTGAGTCCATAAGAAAAGATTCATTCTTATATCTGGAGGAAGATTTTTTTTCAATAAATATTAATGTTGGCCCGCGACTTTGTTCCAGTTTTGAATTTTGGCCCACTGTGTATTTGAGTTTGACACCCCTGCTGTAAACGGACCAAACTTCAGTCAGTAGAACAACTGAGATAATCCATCCACAATACGAGGTTAGTAGTGATGTGCGATAGTACTGATTTCCTTTCTGATCCGATACCAAGAAAAATTCAGGATGGTATCAACGATACTGATCTGATATTGATACTTTGCACAAAAATGTAATTATAGCTTCATAATGATTACAGGACATTAGACTACTTGTTCTTATTGCTTAATAATGCAGAATTATCATACAGAAATAAAAAAAACCTGAAGTTATGCGCTGTTTGAACACGTTGCCTGCCTGCAGCTCTAAAGGACTCTGCAAGAGATGTCTGTCTCACCCTAGCTGCACCTGTCCCACTCCTCTCCAGTTCACCTCAACATAAGCTCATAATATTCTCTGATATGATTTACTCTGAGATGTTTGACGAGGTTAGTGGTGTTGCCACAACACCTCACTGTCTTGCCACATGTATCGCAAACCGCGTCTTGGCTGTTTTATGAGGTAAAATACGTCCACACATGACTCCGTTTACGCTCAGACATTGTTGTGAGTGTGGATGCCAAGGGGCTGCCACACATTTATACAGCCGTATTTCGCATATGACCATGAAAGGTGGAAGAGGAAGTAGTTCCTTCCAAGTTAGACGATCCAAATGATATACAGTTAAGCCCATAATTATTCATACCCCTGGCAAATTTTGACTTAAAGTTACTTTTATTCAACTAGCAAGTTATTTTTTGACTGGAAATGACACAGGCGTCTCACAAAAGATAATAAGATGATGTACAAGACGCATCATTGTGGAAAAAAATATTTCTCAGCTTTTATTTACATTTGAGCAAAAAGTGTCATGTCCAGAATTATTCATACCCTTTACAAACTGTCACAGTCTCTGGGAAAATCCAAAGTTCCATACCATTCCAAATAGTCAAAGCTGTTCTAAAGCATCCTAATTACCCTGATTAATTGGAAATAGCTGTTTTGATCAACTCAACAGGTGAAAAACAGCAGCCTCTCTGCAGGTGGTTTGTGGACATTCATGGCTAAGACAAAGGAACTCAGTGAGGACCTGCAGCTGTGCATTGTGGCTGCTCACAAGTGAGGAATGGGCTACAAGGCCATATCCAAATGTTTTCAAGTTCCAGTGGCTACAGTGCAAAGTATTATTAAAAATACAAGATGTTCCGCACTGTGGAAAATCTCAGAGGACGTTGTCGGAGGCCAAAAGTGAAACCTGTGCTGGCCAGGAGAATAGTGAGAGAGGTGAAAAAGAATCCAAGGATCACCACCAAGGCCATTCTGGTGAATCTGGGCTCTGCTGGTGGCAATGTCTCAAGGCAGACAGTCCAACGGACACTGTTGGGTTCCACGGATGCAGACCAAGGAAAACGCCACTTCTCCAGGCACTTCTAAGGCATGCAAAAGCTCATTTGGCCTTTGCAAATGCTCATCTGGACAAAGAAGAAGGTTTCTGGTCTTCAGTGTTATGGTCAGATGAAACAAAACTTGAATTATTTGGTCACAATGATGTTGCCTTCATTTGGCATAAAATGGAGAAGCCTTCAACCCAAAGAACACCATCCCCACTGTCAAACATGGTGGTGGGAACCTAATGCTTGGGGGTGTTTTTTAGCCAATGGACCAGGAAACCTAATCACAGTAAACAGCACCATGAAAAGAGCAATACATGAAGATTCTCAACAACAACATCAGGCAGTCTGCAGAAAAACTTGGCCTTGGGAACCAGTGGACATTTTAGCACGACAATGACCCAAAACATACAGCAAACGTGGTGAAGAAATGGTTAGCAGACAACAACATTAACGTTTTGCAGTGGCCTAGCCAGAGTCCTGACTTGAATCCAATTGAGAATCTATGGAGGAGCTAAAGATGAGGGTGATGGCAAGAAGACCCTCCAACCTGAAAGATTTGGAGCTCATTGCTAAAGATGAATGGGCAAAATGCCTGTGGAGACATGCAAAAGCTGGTCTGCAATTATAGGAAGCGTTTGATTGCTGTAATAGCCAATAAAGGCTTTTTTCTATTGATTATTGAGAAGGGTATGAATAATTCTGGACATGATACTTTTGCTAAAATATAAATAAAACCTGAGAAATATTTTTTTCACAATGATGCCTCTTGTACATCGTCTTATTATCTTTGGGGAGACACCTGTGTCATTTCTGCTCAAAAAAGAACTTGCTTGTTGAACAAAAGTAACTTTAAGTCAAAATTCGGCAGGGGTATGAATAATTATGGGCTTAACTGTAGTTTCTTTCCACTGTGTTCCTGTTAATGATAAACTACAAATTTACCCAAAATTACTAAAATATGGATATTTTAATATGAGAATCGATTCTAGAACATAAATAACTGGTATCGGAGGAATCGATATTTCAATATCGATCCACACACCACTAGAAGTTAGTCAAGAAGAATGAGTTGAGTAAAGTTTGACATATCTGACTGTTTTGTTTCGCTTAATGTGCCTTATAATCTGGTGCCCCTTATGGTCTGAAAAATACGATATATTTGCACAGGTTTCAATACGTTGCTGCTTCGAGCAAAATTTAAGGACGTAAACAGTGGCTCGAGACTTTTGCACAGTACCGTACTAAACCTGCACAGCGATCTGATGTATTAACTCTGAAATCTTTCCTCATTGCAGCTTGTGTCAGGAGCAGCTTCCTGTGACGGGCGTACCGATGAGACGACATCGCCTCGACCACATGCAAGAGAAGTTTAATGAATATGTGAAGAACCGCACACTTCAGAACTGGAAGTTCTGGATTGTATCCTTCTACAAGCTAGCTGCTTGTAAAAAACAGAGTGCATGATGTGACAGTTTTTATTTATTGAGGGAGGCTTGAAACTAGAAAGAGAGGCACCTCATTGAGATCTGAATGATAAGAGCAGGAAGTTGGTACACAGCAGAGGCAGAAGCAAGCTTCTGACAGGAGAAGTTATGCTTGTGAGTAATTTTCTTAAGAAGGGTTTAGATATAACTGGTGCCTCATACAGCCTTTAAATTTCAAAGTTTTCAGTCCAGAAAATATTAAAAGTATTCATATATAGTAAATAAGCTAAAATAAATGGGTACTATTGTATCAGATAGCAGAGGGATTGGTTTGTTTTTTGTCTACTAGAGTCCACTTAGCCTCCCCTCACACAAGACCAGAAGACTTTATAGCTCTGTATTGACTTTGTATTATATGAAGGGGAATCTTTATTTATTTATGTCAGTTTAATATTCTACAGTTGCACCTCCTCCCCCCTTAATAATTTCTCAATTATTAAGAAAAGACCCAAAGAAAATAAATTCCTTGCGTTTGTCTGGTTTCTTCTAATTTATCACCAGTGACTCTCTAGCAGGGAGTTGTTTTTAGGAACAGTAATCATCCCAGATAAAGTTTCTTGTGTTTTCGCCCTGTTGCTGTAGTGCAGAGCTTACTAGCAGGCGGGCTGCTTTTCAGGCCTTAAAGCTGTCCCATACGGACCTGGACCTGCATCCAGAACAGATTTAAAACCTGATGGGATGCTTCTGTTTTAACTGGTGCAGGTTTTCTGGTCTTTACAGCAGTGGTTCAGTGGCTGAAGAAACACGCAGACCAATTGGATGTGAGTTAGCTATTTCACATTGCTTAGCCAATCAACTGCATTCCGGGGGATACACACTGGGACTCTGCAGCTGAAAAGACAGTAAGAAGAAAGTGACAAATATAGAAAAAAGACAGGGAGTGATACAGACGACTGTGCTTGGGAAGGCCAAGACAAAGAAAAAAGGAGAGAAAAATAAGTAACAAATGGTGCTGGAGCCAAAAAAAAAAAAAAAAAAAAGGACAGTGAAAATAGAGAATTAAATGGCTGAATGATGGGCTTCTACACATCCAATCAGGTGATCTCCTAACAAATGTGATCCTGAAAGAGCAGTTTGTAAGAAGTGACTATTCCACTGTATTTGACTCGACACACAAATGCAAGGTTTTCTACAAAGTGAATATATTTAAAGTAAATATTGCTCTAGGCTCACAAATGAGAACGGCTCTGACTCCAGTCCAGGACAAACTAGAGATCAGGTTTCTCTGAGCCAAAACATGGGAAAGAAAGTGAGCCACTAAAACTGTTCAGCTGTTAGGATGTTTATTATTTTTAAAACCAGTGGAGACTGTTCAGTCAGGATGTGAAACAGAAAAGGGGAGGTCTATTTACTTTTTCTATTTCGGAAGTTAGATGCCTCTTTTGTTTCTTGTGTTCCTTCTTCCTGATGTTGCTGTCATTCGGAACCGCTATATCTATCACTATAGCTGTCTTCTTCTGTTTGCCGTGGGTGTTAGTTGCCTCATCCTGGACTGTGGTGCTGACACTCACCAGTTCCTGGCCTCCTTCCTTCTGCTTAGCATACAGCCTCAGGGTGCAGGACATGGGGTGAAACCTTGCATGCATGCATGGTAAGGAGCTTCCTTGTCTTGATGTCAGTGGCTCCTATCTCCTCCTCTGGCCAGCTTATTATCCCATCAGGGTACCTGATCACAGGCAGGGCATAGGTGTTATTACCCCCTCAATTCTGACTACCTTCCTTCTCTATGTTATCATCCAACTACTTTTCTCCAGGCTGGACAATATTCCGATGTCACTGCTGTATATCCTGGTGGTGTGGATCAGTGAATCGATGTCTTGTTCACTCTTGGCATACAGCTTGATGTCATCCATGTACAGGAGGTGGCTGAAAACTGCTCCATTCCGCAGTCAGTATCCGTAGCCTATAGGTTTGGGCGATATGTAAAAATTTTCCAAACAACAATTGTCAGTCCAATAATCGATGATGGGCGATATATTCGCGCACGAACATTTCGTCCGTGTAATCATGCACGGACTGATTTCACGTTTATAACACAGAAGAAGTCCAAACATGGTCGAACTAATTTCCCCCAAAAAATTAGGGCTGTCAGCGTTAACGCAGCATTAATGCGGTCATCACAATTAACACGATTAAAATTTTTAACTCGCTCAACCCATCTGGAGCGCAGAATGAACAAACTACGTTGACAGAGACATTTCAGGGTTTTTGACTCAGTCTGCGCTCCAGATCGGTTAATTGTTAATCTTGTTAGTCGTGATGACCCTGCGTTAACGCTAACAGCACAAAAAAAAAAAATCAAGTCGCCAATTTGGGATTTCTTTGGCTGTAAACCAGATGAAAGAGGTAAACCTAAGGATGTAACCAAAGTGGTGTGCTGCGTGTGCAGACGTAAGCAAAGTACTCAAACACGGCTAACTTGCATGAGCATTTACGTTTCCACCATCTGGCTGAGTATGCGGCTGTTACCAGCTTCTGCACCTCTATCAACAAGCATTTGGGTGCACTCTGAGGACGGTGCATTTGCTCGCAAATAAAAGAGGGTGCTGTTAAAACAGCACTATTTTTTTATTTTTTTTCTGTTGACTGCTTCTATTAGCTCCATCATTATTAGCAAACTTGCTCATGGGCAAATAAATGAATAAATCGCCCTTGTGAAAACGATTGCCGATAGTTGATATATTCGTCCAATCGCCCAACCCTAGTAGCCAGATGTCAATGATTCTTGTCAATGATCTCACTGAGGGGGTTCAGGCCGATGCAGAACAGTAGTGGGGACAGACCATCTCCTTGGTAGATCCCCCACTTGATAGTGACTTGTGCTGTGGGCTTGAAGTTGGCCTCTAGTGTTGTCCGCCGCATCCTGATGAAGGCTCTTAGGGTCCCGTTGATCTTGTATAGTTCTAGGCATTCCAGGATCCAGGAGTGGGGCATTGAGTCATAGGCCTTCTTGTAATCAATCCAGTTAGTGCACAGGTTGGTCAACCTGGTCTTGCAGTCTCGGCTGACTGCTCGGTCTACCAGTAGCTGGTGTTTTGCACCTCTGGTACTCTTGCCAATCCCTTTCTGTGCCCCACTCATGTATTGAGCCATATGCCTGTTCATCTTAGTCACTATGATGCCTGACAGGAGCTTCCACGTGGTGCTGAGGCAGGTTATTGGCCGGTAGTTGGATGGGACCGGTCCTTTCTTGGAGTCCTTGAGGATCAGGACTGTCTGGTCTTCAGTTAGCTATACTGGGTGTCTCTCGTCGGCTAGCAACTGGTTCATTTGTGCTGCCAGGTGCTTGTGGAGTGCAGTCAGCTTCTTCAGCCAGTAGGGGTGAACCATGTCGGGGCCTAGTGCTGTCCAACTCTTCATACTGGAGACCCTTTCTTGGACGTCTGCCACTGTGATGGCTACTGGACCCTGTTCAAGGAGGTTGCTGTGGTCTTCTCTTAAATTCACTAGCCAATGAGCATTGCTACCCATATGCTCTTCCAGTATTGTTCCGTCTCCAGCCTTGGTGGTGCTGTTCTCATATTGTTCCCTTGCCACTGAGAGTACACCTTGGCTGGTTCTGTGGAGAACAGCTGGTTAATTCTCCTGCCTTCTATCTCTCTGGTGTACCTCTTCAAGCAGCTGGCCAAGGCTGTGAGTTTTTGCTTGGCAGTTTCCAAGGCGTTGGGTATGGTTAGCTTGCTGTACTTCTTAAGTACCTCCCTGCAGTTCTGATAGTTGGGTAACCTCCCTCCTTCTCCATGGAGGGTACTGCTCCTTGTGGCCGTTCAACTTGTAGCCAAGCATCTCACTGATCACTGCTGCTGTAGTGTAGATCAGCTTGTTAGTCTCAGTATATATCCTAACTATGGACCGATCCGATATTACGTATCGGTATCGGTCCGATACTGACCTAAATTACTGGATCGGATATCGGAGAGAAATAAAAAATGTAATCTGATCCATTAAATATCACAAAAGCAGCTCACAGAAGTTGCAACATGGCGTAACTCAGCTCATAACCTTAGCACGTCGGGGCAGCATACGTAACATGATGGAGCGGCGGTGGCGTGCGAGACCTGTCGACGGTCTGGTTGAGCATTTGGAGCCTTGCTACCAAACCGGCATTTCATCTCTGAGAAAGTTATCCCAGAGAGAAGTAAAGCAGGTGTATAAGTTCATCTCTAAATGTTTGTGAAGCATTCCCACGTTAAGCTTAAGAACCGATATATGGAGCGACTGCCTCTCTCTCCCTCCCTCTCCTGTTGCTACTTCAATCATGAAACTGATCAATGATCAGCTTATCGGCTTTTCTGTCGCGAGTCCGTCTCTCTTGTTTGTTTTTGGCCCACTTTGCACCAGAAAGAGGAAACCAGCGGCTGAACAACAGCAGTACGTTTAAGCTTGATAAGCTGTTGTTAGAATTTATTTAATATTACTTTCTACACCAGGATCCTTTTCTACGTAGCTGACGGCTGGTAACTGTGCAGGGGCGGATCTAGCAAAGTTTTGCTAGGGGGGCAGGTAGGGCATTAACAGGGAAAAGGGGGCACAAAGACATACTTTTCTTTCTTATTCTCATTTAAAATGTCTAGCTTTTAATAAATAATTATCTGAATCTTATACCCAACGTTTCCATCTGATGATGATGATGAGATGATGAGATGAGATAGCCTTTATTTGTCAGTTGCAGGTCTTTTGCCCACAACCGAGATGACAGACCTTGCCCGACCGTACATACAATACACAAACATCACATTGGGGAGACAGTAAAATGTATAGAAATCCATTATTGTATATATTAACTATTAAGTCTATTATATACCCTAGTAAGATATAGCACTTTTTCCTTTGGGAAGGTAACATCTGTGCAGTCTGCAATTGTGTTGAAGAAAGATTTATTAAGATCTATTTAAATATTGTAGAAAAATAATTGATTTCTGTGGATTTGTTTTACACCTGCATTAAATTAAAGTCGAATACGTCGATTAAGCATGACATTAGTTACACTGGCACGGAGGGTGGGGAGTGGTTTCCTATTGTTTTTGCTCGGAGTTTCCCTATTAGTTAGGTTGTTTATTATTTCTGGCTAAGTACTGTTTAGAATACCAGGATAGGGAGGATGGTGTAAGTTTAAGTAAATTGGATTGATCAGTATTGCTGAACTATGAAATATTTTGGGTGCAGTGTATTTTTTGCATACAGGTATAACAGGATAGCTTTAGTGTTTTGATTTTTAAAACTTGAGTGTGAACTTATACAAAATGCAGCAAGATTTTTAAAAAAAAACAAAACAGTTTTGTTGATTATAAAATGAAAAATATGGGATTCATATCGGTATCGTCAGATATCCAAATTTATGATATCGGTATCGGACATAAAAAAATGGTATCGTGCCATCTCTAATCCTAACCCTGTATTATGTATATATGTGAGAGAGAGAGAGAGAGAGAGAGAACTTAGCATCCTAGTAGGGAAACCTTCAGGTATTTATTTACCTTTGCTCTCCAGGTCAATAATGTAGTAGGGTTAATAATAAGACTTCGACTGCATCAAAACCACACACTGCATTTTAATACCTCTTGGCCTTTTACATTTAAAGCCTATTTTGATAAGTCTTAGTTGTGTAATCAGATTTAAAGTTCCTCCTTGACTGTCATACATTCAGTTCAGCATCATTATCAAGCCTCTTTTTGATTCTTTCAATGGGATGGTGTCGACGGCGAGCAGAGCAGAGCTTTGTCAGACCACGCTGCAATGGCTTGATCGTCATTGCTCGCTTCCAGCACTCAGACCCAGTAAGTAAAATAACCGACATGCTCTGACTTACAAGTGGGGGGGGGAGGTCCTTTACGTCTTCATTCCACCTACTCTGCTTGCAAGAGAAGTGGATCAGCACTTTTGGATGATTTTTGACCCCAAAGGGACTTTCTTCCACCTGCACAGCTTTGACTATGCCCTATCTTTCACGATCTCTGTATATTTCTGCCTTTTAATCAGAAATCACACAACCATGACACAACAGGAAATTCAACATTGTAGCACAGTTTTTGAACGATACGAGAACTCATTTGAGCAGTAATTACAGTAACTCTGTTGTAATTACAATGAGTGCATCTGATTATTACATAGCATTTTCTTCCACTGAAAACGCTACGTCCAGTTGATCAGAAGCAGCTTTTTGAGATTTGTGACATGGCGTGTTATGCTGTTGGAAGCAGTCATAAGAAGATGGGTACACAGAGGTCACAACACAGTCTTGTAAACAGCATGACAGCATCACAACACACAGAACAGCAAGGCAACGCAAAGCAAAGCAATCCCCGGGGTGTAGAGCCTTAAGTGCCAACAGCAGACAGAGACAGATGAACGATGAAGACAAACATACCCACACTTATCAGGGCTGAGGCTCCTTTATATTGAGAGTAGGGCTGCCACAAACGATTATTTTGATAGTCGACTAGTCACCGATTATTTTTGCGATTAGTCGACTAATCGGATCATGCATCCATTGGACGTAAAACGTACAGCTTATTGCACCAGCAGCATCTGCTCTTATATAACATTAGCTTACAGTTTTAAGTGTTTAGGGTATGTGCTAACTAAAAATAAAGACAAGATGATAGTTTATTCAATTTAATGAGATTTACAGATTGTTTCGGTAAAGTTTAATAAACTCCTTGCTATCTAAAATATAACGGGACACCGGAGTATATTCTCGAACATCTCACACTTCTGATAATCAGTTGTCTGCTTGACGTTTATTCAGTCGTGTATAAACTATAACTTTAATCTCAGCCAAACCGATTTACTCAGGAACAAATAAAATACTAAAAAAAAAAAAAAAAAAAAGGCCAAACAATAACATTTTTAAGTTATCTAACTGACTTATATATGTTTAACCTGAGTAGCGAAAGACAGTGGTGGGTTTGAAAACGATTTGCCGGGAGTCCGGTGTTCTCACGGGCTCTAGTGAGCCTTGCCCCCGGCTAGCTATCGAGCTAGTGGGTAACAGACGTCTCCGAAAACGTCGGAGCACTTTTGAAAATATGCAGTGTTTTGATAAACTGAGCAGATATTTGAGGTTTACACAGCTACATTCTCGCCTGAAAATATGTTAAACGTTTATTTTGTGACCCAGAAAGATTAATAAGAGTAATATTAAAACTAACTAGCTGCCGCCATTGTTGAAAACTGAGCAGGGCCGCGCTATGAATTCTGGGACACTGCTGCTTCTTCTTCTTCGGAGTGTAACGGCAGCTGGCATCCTTGTACATGCAGTGCTGCCATCTTCTGTTTCAGTCCGTTATTACACTCTTAAATCCTACTACTTATTCCTGCGTCTTTTGTGATCTTACAAAGCTTCAAACGACGCGTCGACTATTAAATCAGTCGTCGACGATTTTGATAGTCGACGTAATCGTGACTAGTCGACTAATCGTGGCAGCCCTAATTGAGAGGCATCTACATCTCCTCTTTTTGTTATGCAAGTTCCCAAAATTTGACTTTAAAAGTGTTTAATTTCCACTTTAAGCTTCAATTTTTTCCCAAATTGTGAGAAATCATTCTCTTTAAAAACAGTTACATATTAGATGCATTTATTCATGTTTTACTTTAATCAATGTGTCAGTTTACACAACTTTCCCAGACCTCATCGTCCATCAACTTTATAGCTCATTTTGACAGCTTTATGGCCAAGGTCAGGTTAAAGTGTCAGGATCATGGTTGTTATGCCAGGTTTGCAGCAAAAAGCAATTAGTCCTACTTGATATTTTTATGGCTTTAAAGGAGTTGTAATGCCAAAGTTATAAATTTCACTAATTTATGGTAGCTTCAGACTTCAGTTTGGGCCGTGAAAGCTATAATCTACCAATATGTCACAAACCTGACCTAAGTATGCTGGTCACAAATAATTTGTGTATGTTTCGACTGCTTAACATGGGCACTCCCTAAAATATAAAGCACTGTAGTACAAGTATATAGTGTATACCAGTAAATATCATTTCAGAGTCTACATGCCATGAGAAACATCCCCAACAGGTGGACATGGTCAGCAACGATACTAATGGAGGCTGAAGAGTTTAAATGATGCTCAAACGGTAGTAAGGGGCCCAAAGTGTGCCAAGAAAATATCTACCACATCCCCATCATTAGACCACAACTGATCCATTGGAACAAGGCAGGACATGAAGCTGGTTTTCCTGTTGTTTGTACCAAATTCTGACCCTACTGTAAAAATACTGCAGCAGAAATCAAGATACATCACACCAGGCAACATTTTTCCTCAGTTTGTCCAGTTTTTGTGAGAGTCTTTGTGAACTGTAGCCTCAGTTTCCTGTTAGCTGCTAGAGTCCATCTGCTTCAAAAGTACTGCATACTTTGGCTATAACCAGTGGCTATATAAATTACTTTTGCTTTCCAATCAGCTCACAGCAGACTGGCCATTCTCTTCTGACCTCTGGCATCAACAAGCCGCTCACTCTCTATAGTATTTTATAGTATTTTCTCTTTTTCTCTGTAAGAGATGGTTGGTTGGAGGCAAATCCCAGCGGTTTTTGTGATATTAAAACCAGTTTGCCTGCCACCAATGACCATGCCACATTCAAAGTGACTTAAATCACCTTTCTTCTTCATGCTGATGCTTGATTTGAATTTGAGCAGGTCATGCAGTCACCCAAAACTCAGATTAAATCAGAACAAACTAAATGCGGCTCTAAATGGAAAGCACACAGGCATCTATTTGTGCAAATATCAATCATTTGTTTTAATGCAATTCATTTGGGCTTGTTTTTCAGTGGTCCTAAGTACTCTTCGCCAGCTGTGCACTACCACGTCCATTCTCAGCGATCCATCTGTGCTCCCTGAAGAAGCCATCCAGGCCGTAACACAAACAAACTCTTAGATTCCTCCTGGAAGTGACCCAGAAGCCACCTGAACTTTTTTTTTTTAACCATCATAACATATCACTGGTTTGCCTAGTAGCCTTTCAGCAAGCTCACAGTCTTCCACAAATCCCAGAAAAGAGACTATGTTTGACTTTTGGGAATGAGGCGCATGGTGCACCAAACAAAATGAGTGCAAAAATTACTTTTTATCATGTTTAAATAGAAGTAACTATGACTACCTTTAGCTTTCAGATGATTTTCCTCTTTAAGTGTATTAGAAGCTGGTCCGTGTTGTTTTTATGTCTTGAGCAACAACTTGTATTTAAATTTAAGTTACATTTAAAAAATGTAGTCGCAAGACGGTGTTTCAAAAAGGGAAATACTGAGTGAATGTGAAGTTTATGTTCTCTTATACAGTATAAGGACATCATTTCTTTCCTTTCACAAGATTATTAGTTGTTTTTTTTTTTGTTTTGTTTTGTTTTTTTTAATCTAGCTAGAAGTACAATTTATTTGGAGGCTCAAACACCTCCCAGAGAGGAGATTGAAATATACTGAAGTTGAATACTTATATGTTGGAATTTGCCAGTCCTGTCCTGTTCTGTTCACCGTCCCTCGTTTACTCAGGTGAATGTTATCTTGTCAGTTCATAGCAGTTGTTTTCCGTCCCTGCTCTGCCCATTTCTACTGAGCTCACCTGCAAACAACACAAGGATGAACATTGCAGGCTGCAGCACAATGCCGCAACATTACTTTCAGCCCCCCACAACATACACTACTGTATATTCCCGCATCTACAGTGTTACAGGATCTTCAGTGTGGAGTAGGGTTTTCCGGTTCTTTACCGATCACTCAGGGCTACGCCAATCATCTAAGAACAAGTCGAGCCAGGATCCTTCTCAGCAGGAACACGTACTGTCTGTAAGCTACAGGTTTCACTTACCTACTGTTTCTTTCCTTCTCACGGGTACACTAATTCAAAGCAAACACAGAAAATAAGCAATGCATTGGAGGAAGCACAAAGAAACACACCCAAAGCCATATCCAAGAGTATTATCAGTCTGTTGTGTTACTGGCATAATGCTTTTATGGAGTACTCTGCTTTGTGGAGAGCTTGAGGGTTAGACACTGTGTGAGTGCAGCTGGCAGCCTTGAGGTCAAAGTGTGCCTGCATGTGATCTTTGCCAGCTGATTCGTCTCTTTATCTTCTTTTGTGGTTCAGCACTCCTCAGGCAGATGTTGTGAATTCTTTTTTTTTTCTTTTATTGTGCAGAACAACTGAGTTTACAGTAGCACAACGCACCATGTTTAATAGATGAATGTGCAGCTTTTTGTGTGTGCAGTTCTTTTCTTTTTTTCTTTATGATTGGATTTTATAGGGGAAGTTGTGCTCTTGTGTTCCCCTGTAGGCTGATCAGTTCACAAAAAAAATGGAGAATGCAGTGATGAACAATTAAACGAACAGTTTGGTGTTGCGAGTCAAATATATAGAGTTCAGATATGATTTACTACTATTTGATGATGAAAATGCACCTCTGAATGCAGCTAGGTTTTCTCTTTAAATAGTTTTGTAGTTGTTTCTCCTCTTCAGAAGATGTCTCTGTGACTGCTTCTCTCCTGTATTATGCTGTTTTCTTTTCTTCTCTCTCTAGTGATCTTTACTTTTGTGTTTCTGTGTGTGGATTTTGTTTTGGATGATGTACAGTATGTCGCAGATTGGATCTGCTTATGTTCGTCTGCCCACATTTAGTATTGTATTGTTTGTTTTATGAAGAAAAGATATTTTCTTATGCTGCATACGACTGTTTCTTTGTTCTCTTCCCAATTGTCTACATGCAACATGATGGAAAATGCCTTAAATGATTCAGAATCACAATAAATACAACAAAACTGAAAGCTTTGTCTTCTCATCACTTTAATTTCAATACAAAACATTTGCTCAATAGGATCCATGACCAGGTATCAGATTTAACTAAATATTTTCAATAAAAGAGAACATTAGTAGCCGACCAATCAGTGAAATCAAAACTTTGCTTTGCCGAGCCATTCGTCCACAAGCTCCAGTAAGCACTTGGCGTACACATAGCTGTCCAAGTCCTGCTTGAAGGAGGGTAGTATGCATGTGTGGGAGACCGTCTTGCCGGTCCAGAGATGCACCACATCACGTATGATCTGGCAGATGACCTGCAGCTGTGACGACAGCTCCGGGGTGAACTCTGACACCTTTACCATGTGGCACTCGAAGGAGCACAGCTGGTGAGCGGTGAGGTGCTGCTGCTCCGGCTTGATCAGCTCTGTAAGGTTCAGGGTGAGGCAGGTGATGTTGGGAAGCAGTCCAAAAGCATCCTGCAGGAGAATCCGTGAAGATACAACTCAGTAACTACTCATCGCTGTTTGTGTGAAACTGATGATGATGTGTGGTTATTTTTGTACCACAAACACATGAAAATGATCCACAGAAGCAATTTAAAACTGACAGTTCAAATACAGCTCTTAATTCATCACTTTCAGTGCCAGGAAGCCTTTCTTTGTTTTCTAATGTAAAGATTAAAATGTTTAACATTTTCATTTTTTTTAAACCAGCTGCTAAAAATAGAGCAAAAGACTTCATAATGCCTTTAATGCACCAACTTATGGTCTGTGGTGTCACCAGCTCCTCATGTCCATATAGTCGAGGGAGCACAGCCTACAACTGGTATTGCTTGTAACATCCTAATACCAGTGTATGCATCTCAAATAACCTGATATGACTATAAAAGCTTTAATTCACTAAACCAGTGGAGGACTACCTATAACCTCTCTTTAAAACACAGTTTACCAGCTCAGTTTAGTTTCAGCAGAGACAGAATCAAGTTAAAAACATCAGTTTCTTTTATAAAGTCTAAATTCTTCCCTCTTTATGTAATACTAATGATCTTTGTTAGCATCAGAAGTCTTACCAAGTGCTCCAGCGTGCTCCGTATCTTCACCCTAATCACCTGGATGCTGGCATTCAAGGCACGCTCGGTTGCCCTGTTTCTAACAGCCCCACAGTTTGCTTTCACAGCCAGCAGGCAGAAGAAGATAAGGACTGCAGCAGCAGCATGAAAGGGAACACAGTGGAGATTAATTAGATTTGATTACACTGAGCAAGTTTGCCGACCAAAAATTCGAGTCGAGCTGCAGCCTGCTTTCAAATGACACAGCCTCACTTCAAGATGCTTACCAGCACGGAAATTCATGACAGCAGGAGGCTTTGGTTGACCACGGGCTCTGATGAGACACTGTGGTCCATCTTTCAAGGATCACTTTTATTCAGGCTTGTCAGATAAAGATCATTCTTTTCCTTTGGGTGTGGCTTTCAGAGCAAGAATTTTAGGATTCAGTGTTTTTCTTCTGGGGGTTTTCTTTGTAAAGAAATTCCTTCAAAAGAAAACAAAAAACATCGACACTTCCTGTAACAGGTGCACAGTCAACCAAAACAGATTAAATCTGTAATAACTGGACAAAAAAAGAAAAGTGTAAAAACAAGGATTAAAGGTTGGTACCTTTGTGCTTTACCCTCGTTTGATCTTTTTTCCTGTGATCTCTCATGTAAAATCAAATAAGTAACTCTTTAAAAAAAAATGCCAAAACTATTTCAGGGTTAGCTAGAATGCAATTTTTTTTAATCTTTGACCTTTACCATTGTCCTTTAAGACCAGCGTATGATTCTCAGCTGCTACTAAGAGGCCCAAATTGTGGCAAGAACCTATCCCCACATCATCACATCTCCAACAGCCAGATACAAAGCAGGATGAATCCACCAAATCCTGACCCTACCATCTGGATGCTGCAGCTCAAGACTCACCAGACCAGCATTTTTTCCAGTCTCCTATTGTCCAGTTTTGGTGAGCCTGTGTGAATTGTTGCCTAAGTTTCCTGTTCGCAGCTGACAGGACTGGCGCACAGTACAGTCCTCTGCTTATGTAGGCTATCTGCTTCCAAGCAAAGGGAAGGAGCCTGAGCTAGTGTGTGAGGTTGAGAGGTACCGGCTAGATATAGTTGGGCTCACCTCAATACACGGTTTGGACTCCGGAACCAGTCTCCTGGAGAGGGGCTGCTCTCTGTCTCAGTCTGGAGTTGCCCTTGGTGACAGGTGGCAGGCTGGGGTGGGTGTCTTATCTTAGTGTCCCCTTGGCTTGCTCCCTTACGTTGGAGTTTTTCCTGGTGGACGCAAGGGTTTGTTCCCTGCACCCATGCGCCGAATCACAGTTCAGAGTAGTAGGTGCTCCACCTGAGGACTCTGTCGTCTTACTGGGAGACTTCAACGCTCAAGTCCTATTGGGCTTGGTTAGCCTGTGGGACTTCGGAGGCAGCCAATTCAGGAGGAACAATGCGGTTTTTGTCCTGGTTCTTGAACACTGGATAAACTTTTTAACCTCTTGAGGATACTTAAGGGTGCATGTGAGTTTGCCCAACCAGTCTACATGTGTTTTGTGGAGTTGGAGAAGGCATGTATGGGGTCTCTGGCCCATTGCTACGGGCCATTCGATCCTTATACAATTGTTGCAAGAGCTTGGTCTGCATAGCCAGCAATAAGTTGGGTCCCTTATAGATAGGGTGAGGAGTTTGGCCATCTGGCAGGGGCTCAGTGTAAAGCAACTACTCCTCTACATCGAAAGGAATCAGTTGAGGTGGTTCGAGCGTTTGACATCCCCACACTCGTGACCAAGACCCTGAGATACTTAAACTCCTCCACTTGGGGCAGTTATTCGTCCCTGACTCGGAGTGGGCAGTCCACCCTTTTCTGGCTGAGGACCATGGCCTCAGACTTGGAGGTGCTAATTCTCATTCACACCATTTCTCACTTGGCTGTGAACTGCTCCAGAGCGAGCTGGAGGCCACCACCTGATGAAGCCAACAGAACCATATCAGATATCAAAAGCAGAGATGAGATCCTGACACCATCTAAGTGGTAGCCACCAGCCATCTGTAGTTAGTCCCTGTATTTTTGAGGGGTGAATTAAAAATGTATTTATTTTTTTAATCATTCTTGCTCCAGTCTCTGTCCTTTGGCTAAGTTGGACTGCTCTCTCTTGGCAGAAGAAAAAGAAAAATTACTTCTTTTTTTATATCATATTTAGATAGAAGTAACTATCATTACACTGGAAGCTGACCCTTGTTTATTTGTCTGGCAGAAGAATATTTATCTTCGTTTATTTTTTTTGCTTGTTGTCTTTTAAAAAGTTTTGGATATTTTAATTTCCTGTGCTCTCTAAAAGTATTTATATAAAACTTTGGTTTTGGTTGTTTTAGATCTTTTAGTCTTAATATAAAGATTTGTAGTGTGTTGTGTACATTTCTAATGTGCTGCCAGACTTTTGCTGGACTAAAAGAGTGGTTAACTGACCAAACTGAGTAATGATGACTGCCTGCAGCTGGGAGCTGGTGGCTTAGGGCCACTTGGTGGCTGTAATGTGGAACTACAGGCTGACAGCTGATTACATCTGCACACTACACTGGGCAGATGCTGGAGTCTTGTGGAGCTGATAGGAAGTGATATCAGACGGGAACTGTGCAGAGGAAGGACGGCTCATTGGCTGTGGGTCTGGCTGCTGCTAGAGAATGAGAAGAGATCAGGAAACAGCCTGCTGGACAGTTACAAGGACTGGACTGTGCTGTAACTCTGTGGATGGGGTTTTGTTTTGATTTTGCTGTATGGGGGAACCTGTGTAGTGTACTTTGTCAATGGAATTTTCCCTCAGTTCTTAAGGAGTGTAATAACTATTTTTATTATTTTTAATCATCCATCAATTCACTTTCTTCCACTTATTTGGGACCTGGTTACAGAGGCAGCAGCCTAAGCAGAGAAGCCCAGACTTCTCTCTTCTCAGCCTCCTCCTCTAGATTTTCCAGGGAAACGCCAAGATGTTTTCAGGCCAGCAGAGAGATATAATCTCTCCAGGGTGACCTGGGTCTCTCTGGGGCCTCCTGCCGGTGGGACATGCCCGGAATACCTCATCCAGGCAGCATCCTTTTCATATGCCCAAACCTCCTCACCTGGCTCCTTTCATTGTGGAGTAGCGGCTCTACTCTGAGGCCTTCTCAATGATCATATTCCTCACTCTATCTATAGGGGAGAGGCCAGCCAGTCTTCAGAGAAAGGTCATTTCTGCCGCTTGTATCAGTCATCTCATTCTTTTGATCACTACCCACAGCTTGTGACCATAGGTGAGGGAGGTGACATAGATCGACTGGTAAATTGAGAGCTTTTTCACGGTCAGCTCTCTCTAGGTACCACGGTAGACTGGTACAGTGTCCACATCACTGCAGCCGCAGCACCAATGCATCTATTGTGCTCCTGTTCCTCTCTCCCCTCACTCGTGAACAAGACCCTGAGATACTTAAACTCCTCCACTTGGGGCATTAACTCGTCCCTGACCCGGAGTGGGCAGTGCACCCTTTTCCAGCTGAGAACCGTGGCCTCAGACTTGGAGGTACTAATTCTCATGACAACCGTTTCACACATGGCCATAAACCGCTTCACTGCGAGCTGTAGGGCACCACCTGATGAAGCCAACAGAACCAGATCATCTGCAAAAAGCAGAGATGAGATCCTGACACCACCTAAGTGGAAGCCTTCAGCCATCTATAGTTTGTTCCTGTAATAAATACATTTTTAATAATAATTTAAAATGTATTTATTTTTTATTCATTCTTGCTCCAGTCTCCGTTGGCTAATTTGTAGTGCTTTCTTTTGGCCTACCAAAGATTTAGATGCAGAGTTCCTAGCCTCTGTAAAACATGGGTGGCATTGAAAAATAAGTAGAAAGTTAACCGCTTTACTCTGGCCTTTTACAGGTTTAAGAGCAGCGATCATTGCCCAGACGTGAGACAAAAAATATGATGAGGATATTAGTATATCTTGATAGACCTTAGATGCCTAATTTAAGGGCCAGGTGGGGATATGGGGGTGAAAGGAACGGATTTAAGGAAGTCTTAAGGATTTTAAGATGGTAAGACTTGTGTGTGCTGGGGCCTCCCGGTGACTACGGTGAAATGTTCTGTTTGGAGGATTCAGGGTTAGAAAGAAAAGAGTGCTGCAAATGTTGCTCACTGGTTCAAGTGGTCACCTTTATTGAGGTTTGAGGTATACAGGTGATACTATATGAGCTTTAGGCCCAGGACTGTTACTGGGGCAAGGATAGGAGGTCACTAAAGAAGTGCTCTGCAGGGATTGCTGGATACAAGACTCTTGTTGGCAGCTATGCAGGATTTTGCATTTTGGAAAATGGGAGCTCAAACGTAGCTGAGGCTAAGCTTGGCAGGACTTCATAGCTATGCTAATAACACTGAGATTATTTAGGTGACCTGCATTTGACTGTATATTTGTGAAGATTGAGCTTGCCTTTGTTGATGTGAGTCATGAGCCTTAAGGGTGGGTGAGGGACCACCACCCCCAAATTTTTTTTTGCTTATGCGTTTGCCAGACAGAAGGTGGCAAAAGTTGTTACGTGCACGAAAAAGGTTTGACCGTAATCTTTGACCTAAACGGCTCGTGTATCCAGCCTGATGCACCTTTTGAGACCTTTACATCATCAGTGTGATTTTATTCCCCCCTTAGAAAAAACAAAATAAATTACACAATATATTTTAAAGCAATAAACTCAAAAAAGCCACAAAGCAAAGCAAATAAAAAAACCAAAAAAACAAAAACAAATTAAAGCTCATGCATGTAAATTTATATTTATATATATATATATATATATATATATAAAACTCCATTTGCAACAAATTAGCAACAAACTCAAATTTCTAGCACATATTTAATGGTTCAAACTTTAAAGGGCCTTGCTTTCATCCACTCGATGGATGGATGAGGGTGACTACTACTACTTTATTGGGTCAGCCAATAAAGTAGTTCCCTAGTCCTTTAAGTGTGGCACACACACATCATCAGATCTTTGTCTTTTCCATGTGTTTTGGGAGTAGGTGAAGTTGTGCAAGAAAAATTTGTTGAAGGATGGAAAGGTTCATGCCGCTCCTCCACAGACTTTGGTGCTCCGCTACACTAAACTTGCAACAACCGCCTGCCCGGCATAGATCAGATGAAGATCAAGATGTCAGGACTACCATCATTAAAGTGCTTGGTGATGTCACAGGGGACAGTATTTGGATCAATATGCGTTATAACTTGTATTTAAATTTCAATTGGTTTTAAAAATTTAAAGTCACAAGAATTTGTGTGTGTGTGTTTTTTAAAGAAATATGAAGCAAAGTTTTTATCCAGCATTTGTTTGCTGTTTCTGGACAATGTAGAATATTCAGAATCACAATAAATACAACAAAAATGAAAACTTGGAGTTCTTTTTCCTTTATCTTTAATAAAAAGTAATTTGGTTATTAATAAATAAATACAACCAGGATATTAGATTTCAATAAATATTTTAAATAAATTAGAACAGTAGCAGCAGACCAATCAGTGAATTCAAAACTTTGCTTTGCCGAGCCATTTGTCCACAAGCCCCAGCAAGCACTTGGTGTACACATAGGCATCCAAGTCCTGCTTGAAGGAGAGTGGGGTGAAGGTCTGGGAGACCGTCTTGCCGGTCCAGAGCTTTTCGACATCACGCATGGTCTGGCAGATGGCCTGTAGCTGCGATGACAGCTCTGGGGTAAACTTTGACACCTCTGCTATGCGGCTGCGGAAGGACGAGAGCTGGTGAGCAGTGAGGTGCTGCTGCTCCGGCCTGACCAGCTCCGAAAAGTTCAGGGTGAGGCAGGAGATGTTGGGAAGCACACCGGGAACATCCTGCAGGAGAATCAGTGAGTTACAAGCTGCAGACAGTTCAAACACAGCCGTCAATTTATCACCTTCGGTGCCAGAAAGGTTGAAAGGCTTTCATTGTTCCCTAAAGTGCAAATTTACATTTTCACATTATTTTTTCCAAACCAGCTGCCAAAAGCCCCCCCCCCCCCAAATTTCAGTTTACTTTAGAAAAGCTGAGAAATTTACTTTTAGATTTTTGCTTAATTTTAAAAGCAGTTATAGACGCTGATTACGCATCACTATCGGTAAGTCAGGAAATAATTTCAGCTCACTGATTTACTGATATGTCACCTAGTCCCTGTTAATCTCTATTAGGGCCTTTCAGTGCACAAACTTAGAAAAAACCTAAAATTAAAAATGAGAATTATTGTTTTTGTTAAATTATCTAATATTTTAATATTTTAATATTTTATTATAATCTCAGTCGATTCTGACATCTGAATGCGCTGTGTGCTCAAACACAGTACAGTGCTTTACTGAAGCTGCTTCCATTAAGATGAGTTCATTTTTTACAAACTATCACTCACGCTGCTTTAAAACACACGTAAACTGTAGAAACTTTTAACAGAGACAGTATTGAGTTAAAAACACCAAATTCTTCACACAGTCTCCCTTCTTTATGATCTAATGATCTTTGTAAGCATCAGAAGTCTTACCAAGTGCTCCAGCGCGCTCCGTATCTTCTCTCTAATCTCCTGGATGGTGGCGTTCAAGGCACTCTTGTTTGGGCTGTTCTTAACAGGCCCGCAGTTTGCTTGCACAGAGAACAGGCAGAAGAAGATAAAAACTGCAGCAGCAGCAGCAGCAGCATGAAAGGGAACACAGTGGAGATTAATTAGATTTGAATACACTCACATATACAGAGAGAGAGAGAGAGGGGGGTGAGCTGCAGTAACCACTAGAGAGTTTCAAAATTGCGCAAGTTTGCCGAGTCGAGTCGAGCTGCAGCCTGCTTTCGACTGACACACAGCCTCACTTCAAGATGCTTACCAGCACGGAAATCCATGACAGCAGGAGGCTTTGGTTGACCGCAGGCTCTGATGAGACACTGTGGTCCATCTTTCAAGGATCACTTTTATTAGAACTCCTGAGATAAAGATCAGGCTTTTAATATTTTCCTCTGCGTGCAGCTTTGAGAACAAGAAAACTTTAGGATTCAGGTTTTTTTCTCTTCTGGGGGTTTCCTCAAAGGAATCCCTGGTTTAAAAAAAAAAACACTACAGATCCCGTAATAGGTGCAGATCTCATGTGATTACTCATGTAAAATACACGAATGACTTGCCCAGGTTTCTATGTGTGTGTGTGTGTGTGTGTTTGTGTGTGTTTCTATTAGCCTAATATTACACAAGAAAATGAGTCAGTGAACAAAATCAATCAAGCTTTATCCTGAAAATGTAAATGTGTCATCACTGTTTTAGGTTTTTTTCTTGATCTTAATCGCTATTGACCTTTGCAGGTCTCCATTAAGACCAGCATATGATGGTAAGATTTTACTAAGGGGCCCAAGGTGAGAAAATATCCCCCATAACATCACACCACCAAGAGCTTGAACCATTGCAGGATGGATCCTCCATCCAAATTCCGACCCTGTGATCCAAACGTCACAGCAGAAATCAGAGTCATCAGATCAGCGAATATGTTTTTAATCTTCTGTCATTCAGTTTTTGTGAGCCTGTGTGATTGTAGTCTCATTTTCCTGTTCTTAGATGACAGGAGTGGCACACAGTGTTGTCTTCTGCTGCTCTGGGCCATCTGCTTCAAGAGATGCTCTTTTACATCCCTTGCTGGTAACACATTGTTATTTGAGTTGCCTACCTGGAGCTCAATGCAGTCTGACTATTTCCCTCTGATCTCTGACATCAACAAGCGATTTTCACCCAGAGAACTGATCCTGACAGGACGTTTTCTTTATGTTGGGCCATCCTGTATGAACCCCAGAGATGGATGTGTCTGATCAGCAGTTTGTGAAATCTGGCACCAACAACCATGCCACATTCAGAGTCACTTAAATTATTTTTCTTTTCCCTTCTGATACTCAATTTAAACTTTACCATCATCATCGTCAGCTAAATACACTACATGTGATTGGCAGAATAGGTATAAAGATACTAAATTGCTCTTTTTTTAACACTCATAGTGCATTCTTACTGCAAGAGTCTCACTCACACCAACACAAGTCCTTTTTTCTACATTCACATATGTGATGGTTGGGAGCTTTTGATGGATTACCTTGGGATTCAGTGTCTTTCAGAGTTGTGCATGTCAGAGATTGAACCACTGACCTTCCGATTAGTAGACAATCTCCTGACCCACAGCCTTCTGAGTATATGGTGCAGATATTAAGCTGCTAAAGATGTTTACAGTCCTGTTATTAACTTTTTTCTTCCTTATGTGGGACAAAAAGCTGGTTCTCATAACATGAAGATGCAGTTGTGTTTATGGTTAAGTTATGGTTAGGTGGGTTAGTAGCTGTGGTTACACAAGTGTTAGTCAGCAGGATGTTCTGTGAAGTCACGGAGACAACTCTGTTTGTGTGGTTCGCCTTTGGCAAGAGCGTCCTCTGAACTTCACCATGTGAAGGTTTGGACGTAGGTTTGCTTTTAGGTTAGTGCTGAGGTGGCTATAACGTTTTGATGGCTAAGCTAAAATGCATAAAAACAAAAGAAAACATGATGTCATTTGTGTGACAAGCAGAGAAACAAGGAAAGATCAAAGGGCTTCATGGTCTGAGCTGAACATTTTATTATGCCAGGTAATGTTTTTAAACTGCACATGTGGTAGAATACATTATCCAGTCAGAATGGACCAGCCATAAAACATTACACATCATTCGATATAAATAAAATAAATACAGGCAAAAGATAATAATTAACTAATAAATACAAAAATAAATATTTAAATAAATAAATAAATAGGAAAATAAATATTTTTAAAAAGTCTTACATTTTGCCTAAAAGGTTAGTGAAAACATTAACAGGACGGCTCCATCTGTGTGAAATTTTTCACCCATATCATGCTGTTTTTTAAAATACCGAAGATAGTGGTTTTCTTATTGTAAGTGTCTGAAGTGTTTAAATCTGTCCTGCACTGTTGCTGGGGGGCACCAGCGAAATCTGTCTGCGCAACAGTCAAGCTGAACCGTTTAAGGAACGCATTTGTGTTCTTGGTGACTTTTTTATCCTTGTTGTCCCCAATTACATCCTTGACGAATGCTGGCAGGCTTTTGAGGCAGTCCACAATGGCACAGATGGACTTCTTGATTTCAGTTTCGTTTCCCATTCCCCAAGTTTGTCCTTTAAGTTTCCCTGTGTTGGTTGAGTTGAGTGGCAGACCTGCGTCTTTGCACTGCAAAAGAAGTGAGAGCAGTTAGCGCAAAGGCAATGATGCAGCACAGCGCTCTGAGGATGTTAGCTATACTTCCATGATAAAAATCAGAGTTTCAAAGGGTTCCTTTACAACAGATTGTGTTATTTGATGTCGTGATACATAAACTGGCTTTGATAGTTGAATGCAGATTTTTAGATTTATATTTTCTGGCACATTTTATTTTATTGTACTTACATAATTATTTGTTGCCCTTTCTAGTTCGCAGAGAGATGCTTCCAAGTTCTTCTTCATTTCCTCTTTAAGCTCTTGTATAGGGTTCTTTGGCACTGGGTTGGAAGCCATAATGGGAATGCATATCATCACGATGAGCGACAGATGAGGGAGCTCTGCAAGAAGTTATGCACAAAAAAGCTGATGTCAAAACAAGCTGGAATCAACACTCTTGGCAGATCTCCTGATCATACTAAAAGAGAAAGCTAGACTTGAGAGACTGGCACTTAAACAGTTATTTCAGATGGTAAGCACACCCTCATACCTCAAAGCAGACTTACACCATAAAAAGTGGTAAAGTAGCAGAATGATCATTCACTTCAATGTTATGTATATCTTTATGTATATAGTGCCATTTCAAAACACTGGTTACTTCACTACAAAGTAAAAAACCTACGATCTTAGAGAAAGAGGATTAAGCATGTCGCAACAGCAGTGAGAAAGAACTCCCTTTTAACAGGAAGAAACCTGCATCGAAACCAAGACTGGAGAGGTGCTGCACCCGGGGAAAGAGAAGGGGAGAGGAGGAGAGCGTGGAGACACACAGACAAAATGCAAACTATGAGAGGGGAAGACAAAAGTTGATGATATGCACTAGTGAAAAGAGCTGAGTGGAAAAGAAGTGCTCAGTGCATCATGGGAAGTTCCCTAGCACTCTGAGGCTATAGCAGCATAACTAAGAGATGGTTTCAGTCACTTGATTCAGCTCTAAGTAAAAGCTTTATTAAACAAACCAAAAAAACCCAAAAAACAATAACAAAAGCTGAAGCCTAATCTTAAAACTACAGAGGATGTCTGTCTCCTGAATCCAAACTGGGAGGTGGTTCCACAGGTGAGGCTCAAGCCCCTGCCTCCCATTCTACTTTAAGAAACTCTAGGAACCACTGTTTAGCCTCTATTCTCCATCAGGACTACAAGGTCTGTAAGCAGCCTGGTCAATCAGTACTTTGTATGTGAGTAGAAATAGGATCTCTTCTTCTAGGCCCCGTTAGCACTCTCACTGCATTGGATTGGACTGAAGGCTTTTTTCTTTAAGCTTTTAGAGCAAAATCATAATAAAGAAGTACAGAATAGTCCAGCACAGAGGTAACAAATACCTCAACAAGTTGTTTAGGGTAACTCTGAGGCAGTTATTGACATTGTAGTATGCAGATGAAAGATGGCAGCCGCACAAATTTGTTTAATCTGAGCGTTAAATGATAATGACTCCACGCTTCAAGCAGTTCTAAAAAGCCTCACTTCAACACACACCACAATGTGCAGATAAACAGCAGCTCTACACAAAGATCTGTGTCTGATTTACACTTTGCAGGAACAAATGATCCTCCTATACTGTTCAACTAGAAATCAAAAGCAGCTTACCTTTAATAAGACCCATGGTGTAGCCTGTTTCTGTTTGCTGCTAATGATCCTAAACTGGCACACAGTGTGCTTATATACCAAAATGTGGGATTTTTTTTGTTTCAGGACATGACGTTTGTGGCATTATCGTCCAGAGAATCTTTCTAAATGTTTCTACTTTGCAACTGTAGGTCGTTCACCACATGAACTTACTGTGGGTAGGCGAAGCAAACTACCACAGAGGTATCTCAAAGATCTGATGTCTGTTGATTAAGGAGAAAAAGTGGTGAACTGCAGGTAATGATTTGACTGTGTCTGCCACTGACCCCATAGTTAACTGCTTGTGACAGTACAGGAAACCCAGAAAGACTGACTGACTGTCGTGTGAACTGGTTTGATTTATCGCTTTTTGTTCTTTCTGTTTCTGAATCACATTGCTTTCCTCTTTTGTTGACCAAATATTTCCAAATAAGATCCAAAAAGCCAGATTAACTTTAATTGCGGGGCTCCAGAGGGCCAAGGCCAGCCGCTTTTGGATTCAATCACAAGGGGTCACCGCAGCAGTTAGCGCTACAAACATGGAGATGATCCGTTTCCTTTTTGTTATCTACACATGTTCAGTTTCTGTGTACTCGTGGCAAAATTTATTCAGCCACATGACATTACCAACTTGTAGACTGTGTAAGTGGCTGATTAACCACACAGGGCAGGACAGATTCAAATTTTCATGTTGTTTACACAAAAACTTGAGATTCATCTGACCAGTCAATATTTTTCCAATTAAATTTCGACGTGCATGGGCAGTGTGCTGAGCAGGCAACCGCATGCCATTCGGCTGAGAGCGGCCCGCCCGGGTTCGAGTCCGTCCCGTGGCCCTTTGCTGTGTGTCTTCCCCCCTCTTTCCTGTCCCACCTTCACTGTGTCTATTAAATAAAGCTGAAAAAGGCCAAAAGATTTTTGATGTGTGAATTGAGGCCTGCTCTTAGTTGACAGGAATGGCACTCGGTGTGGTCTTCTGCTGCTTTAGCCCATCTTTGCAGTTACACATGTTGTGTGTTTAGAGATGCTCTTTATGTTTGCTATACAAATAAATGTATTATTATTTGAGTTACTGTTGCCTTCCTAACAGTTTGAAGCAGTCCTGTCATTCCCTTCAAACCTCTGACATTAAAAAGGTATTTTTACCCAGAGAACTTCCGCTCGAGGATATTTGCTCTTTTTCGGACCAATCTCTGTAAACAATAGAGATGATTGTGTGGGAAAATCCCAGATTAGTAGTTTCCGAAATATTCAAACCAGCTGGTCTGGCACCGACAACCATCCCACAGTCAAAGTGACTTAAATCAACTTTCTTCCTCATTCTGATGCACAGGTTCATCTTCAGCAGGCTGGCTTGACCACCTTTACTTGAAGCAGCCTTGCACCATCTCAGTCTGACCTTGTGAGTGGATGAAAGGCTGTGTTGAACTACAACACATTTACTCTTAAATACAGTGTGCCACTGCCATGTAATTGGCTTAGATTTGCATTAATCAGTTGGACAGGTGTACCTAATGAATAAACTCATTTTGAGCAAAATGCAAAGAGCTTCACTCACATACACTTTTTTACTTATTCAATATTCAACAACTATTCAAGTGTGGTTCAGTAGTTGCACCTAATAAAGTAGCTGGTGTATATTTGAAGTGGAGAACAAAACTGTTCATGGAAATAAGGGGAGCCATAACTCCTCATACCTGAGGGTAATTTCCACTCAGGGTTTCACAGACATGTCTACAATGGTTCCAGTTCCAGTAGACTCATGCAAGCATTGAAGATACTGAGTCATATTCAAAATCTACTTTATTGGGTCATAAATGTCATAGAAATTGATCTAAGAAAAAGAAGTCAGTGTTTTTCCATTATCAGACACAACACAGGATCTTATCACCTTGTAGCCTGTGTAAGAGGTTTTATCTGAAAACGTTATCACTAAATGTCACCTGCAGTCTGTATCAGTTATCTGAGATCTCAGTGTACTAATTCCATTCTCCTTGTGGTTTACGGGGAACTCTGTCACTCGATTACTGGAGAATTCCACAAAACATATGCACACACCTAACTCAACAATAATTAATGAGCTGCCGTAAAATTTTGCCAGATGTTCACACTTCCCAGAGTGTGATTCCAACTCAGTTTCCAACTCAATCCCAGGACTCCCAGGTAGTCCCTAGTATCTCCCACAGGTGTAACAACACCATGATAGGCCTCACTGCAGCCACATAAACGCCACTAATGTCTGTTCAAGCATGGGGTAAAAGAGACAAACCCGTATAACAAACACACTCATTCATATATTTCCTCATTGAACAGTCATTTCCAGTGGACCAGCTCACAAACAACATCCTTATATTTTCAATCTTTTACAAAAGCTCAAACAACTCACCCATCAGAACTTCATCTTTTGGACCTTGTGTTCAGCAAAGTAACTGACAGCACTGCTCAATTCCAAAATCCTAGTGGTTTACTCATCTTGCTCTCTTCCCTCTTTCCCCCTGTGAGCACTTCCTTGCTTTGGTTGCTAAATATATTTTAAAATGCCACTGCGCTTAGTAACTGCTCTGAGCGAAACACAAATCGTTCCACAGGTGGCATCAACAGGTTTGGGCACATTTTGCAGAAATGACAGGAAGCAAGACGAGGAAGTAAAGCAATATATTTCGCCAGAATCCCCCTCTGGCGACAAAACTCTTCCGGAAATGCACCTATTAAATCAGTGGAGTGTAAAAAGTCTGAGAAAATATTTGCAGCTAAAATCCAGTACATCCTTTTGTTCACAGTAATTGCGAAAAACACTGACTTTATTTTACACTTCCTCAATTTCTTTGAAATTCATGACTAAATAAAATGTATTTAATGTTTCCACGACTCTTATCATGTAAATCGATCAATAATCAGTGCAACATATGCCATTTAACATGAACTTTCTCTAGTCTCAGCCTGCACGTCCCCCACGGTGAAAGTGTGTGGTCACCCAAATTCATTGTCATCCTAAGAAAAACCTCCACCAGTGCAAATTTAAAATGGATATTTAGTGTTAAACTAAATACCTGAAAATGTAATGACATTCCTATCAGGCTCTTTACCCAAAGCACCATTGTGCTTAAATATACAGCTGGATGGAGCTGCTACGTCAAGCCTTTGTCTTGTTTGTCAGATGGCGGGTGTTAATCGCAGTAAATCTGAGGTGAAAACGATTAAAATGTACAAATTTACTTTTCCATTCAAGGAAAAGCACAGATTTAATTAATAATAAAGTTACGTTTGTCCCTGTCAGGAATTATTTTGTCATTGTTATGCTCCTCTGCAACTCCTTCCTGCAAGCGTCTGGGAGCTGCCAAGGGTTAATTGCTAATTGTTTACACTAACAAGGTGTGGCTAGAGGTGTGCATTTGGCTAGCTTTGGGGCCTGGTTAAGTAAAAGTTGAAAAAAGAAAAAGAAGAAATACTGAAAGCAAAACAAGATGGCAGTGAAAGAGTAAAACTTAGAACTGATTATCAGTTGTATCACTTGTATGCACACTTTCTCACAGTGACCTTTGCATTGTAAGCAATACAAAGTCATATAAACACACTGCTTGTAAATAGACAGAAAAACTGGCAACCAAAAGATCCGCATGGCCTACAAGCTCATGCAAAAAACATACATACATACACCCTTTTGTTGCTGTGTGGGTGGAGGTGCAATCTTGGCTATTGGTGTCAAGTCAGCCAAGCTTTGGTCAGTCCAGTCAGTCCCCATGTTTATTGCTGATAGCAGAACCGCTCGTGTCGCATTAAGTTTCTAGTGCCAGCAATATGACGTCATTTCAAAAAGAAAAAAGAAGAATTTAGACTGGATTAACTCGCTGAATCCTTTTAGACAGGGACTTGCTATCTGCTTGTGTCCCAAATAAGTGGCTTTCTCCAGAGCCCATGTGGAGGAGCTCACTTCGCGATCGTTTCCCGACGAAATGTTGCGTAGCGCCTTCAGTTCCAATCGTGCAGGCCTGCTTAAAGGAGAGAAAATTGCCAAACAAAACTTTCAGTGCACTGTTAAAAATACAAATACCAGAATAACAAAAAGTATAAAAGCCTACTCTTAGGACTTGTCCCAGAATATTCTTCCTCTAAAATATAAAACGGACCAAATCTAAAACTTGGTAACAAAAGAAAATGCATCAGCCAATTAAATCCCCCAAACTTTCATATTACTTATGTATGTCATTTCATTTACCTTCCCCCTTTTTTCTGAAACAAAACTCTGTTTACTCCACTTTTTGTTTCAGAAACACCTAAATAAAAATTAAAAATTCTCTAGTTTAGTCAGGCACAGCTAAATCCTCATGCTTGCAAGTTAACATAGGTAACCACGCTGTGTGTTGTTAACCCCTTCTACAGGACCCTCTTGTGATGTGTGCCACTTTCTGTATGATTTTGTGCTACCCCTAGTACATGTTGTGTGCATGTGGGGTATTGCCTTTCCATTTTGTCTAGCAGTACACTTGCATACCTTGTCTTCCTCCCCCTTTAGTGGTGGTCTGGACACTTTCTCAATTCTCCACCCCAAGGCAGTCGTTTGTCTCCCTGGATTCCTTACCCCAATTTTATTCCCAAAACTTTATTCCGACCGCTGCACATGGAGATTGACCCTTAAAACCCCAAAAGTGAGATTTAAGTTGTTCTTGACTGCAAAGCACAAAACCCTCTTCATATTATTATTGTTTATTTTTATCAACAACACTCCAATTCTGTTCCTTTTGTGTCCATCAGGGGAAGAGGGTGACCTGCAGTATCACGTCTCCCCCCAGTTGGAGACAATTCCTCTCTCACACTTCCACACTCTGTTTTTTCTTTTCTTTTTTCTTTGTTTTCATTATTTTTGTTTATTTTCATTTTCTTTCTTTTTTACCCCATTGTTTTACACCCACACATCAACCTGTTAACTCACTTCTCCAACCTCCCTTTTCCTTTCTCCCCAACTGCTCTCATCTAGTTCTCGATCAAATTCTCCATCCTTAAATACTTGATCACCTTTAAATCTCACAGTTAATTTATCATTACTCTACCACTCATCATCACCTTACCTTACCGCTAATCCACTGTTTATTTGATTTATTTTAGTTCATCTTCTCTTATCTTATTACTATTCTTTCTTTGCTATTATTGTTTCACCAACAATCCACTGTAATCCGCTCTGTCTCCTCTTTTGCCCCTCAAAGGAACACACACACCTCCATTTTGCCCCTCAGGGAGCTTACACACACACACACACACACACACACACACACACACACACACACACACACACACACACACCTCCCCTCTGTCTCCACAGGGGCTCACACACAGACACACACACAGGTGCACACCTACACTTTTTGTTCCTCCAATTCAGCCACACGCTACTCTCTGCTCTGGATGCACAATAACACTTTGCAAACTGCATCTCGCAAACTGCAAACTCACAACATAGTAGAATTTAGGGAGGAATATTTAACCAATCTACTCCGTCGGCCTCAAACCGTTTTAGTAGAATTCGGGGGTCCTGAATTTCCCAGGCCTCAAACCTATCTCCAGAAACGTCGTCTGGGCCTCTGAATTCGTCAACTCATAGGAGGGGGCAGCCACATCCAAGGACAATGGAATTTAGAAAGTGCTGCTTTCTGGGACTCCATCCCACACTTTTAGAAAACCAGCTCTCTTCCACACACATCTCTTATATAAATTTATGGACTTCTACGTTCAGGACACTTGGAAATTTAGCTTAATTTCCAATATGCAGATTCGATTAAATAGGCTCTGCTTACCTTGTTTTTTGCCGGCAATACCCTCAGTGTCAATTCCGCTTCAGCCAAGGTCCAAATGGAGATCAGCTACCAAGGTCACTGGCACCAAATTGTGAGGGAGACAACGCCGGTCTCTCTCCGATTCTTTTTGTCTTGGTAGAGATCACACAGAGATGTTTCCAAGTTTCACACAATCCTTTTATTACCCATTATTCTTACAGATGCATCTGGAGATCAGCACACTGCATCCTATGCAGTCCTGCTGTAACAGTTACAGTTATAACCACTGGTCTCCTCCCCCCTACAGTGAACACCCCCACAATGGAAGTACACTAGTACAGTGGCCAGGGATGCTGACACCCTGACCCCCATCTCCTTTTAAGCTAGTGTCCGTTTGCCCTTTGTCTGCCCCTCACCCTCAGTAACTCTTGCTTCCTGCCCTGGGGGTGGGGGTTGATTGTCCTCCTGCCTTGCACCCCAGTTCTTTGTTCCCATTCCAGGTATTCTTACACCCATTAACCCATATTGTAATATTGCAAGCAATCCCAAACTATATTCTCTTTAACTCTGATGTATATTAAGCAGTCTATTCTCAACACAGTCAACCATCTTTTTAGCTAATGTTTAAAACATTGTATGTATTCTGCTGTGTGATGCTGATGGGTACACTGTTGCCTTTGCAGAGTCACATCTACGTCTGTTTATCCTGATGGTAAAAACGTTTGACATAAATGGTCGCGGAGCCATATTATGTTAAAATTGGATAAATAAGACAAATTTTCACGTGTCCATGTGACCAGATTTTTTTCAAAGCTAAGTAAGCTGCACTGTTAAAGCATTAGACTGCAACTGTTTTATAATACAATAATTCATATTGGAAAAAAATCAGGGAATACATTTTAGCTGCACGAACAGACACTTTATTAACTTTTTATTTGAAGATGACATGTTTCAATGTGACTACTTTTTTAAATTTAGGACTTAAGAGAGAGTTTAGAGTATATTAAATTTCCCAAATATTGATCACAATCAGCAGTTTTTCTGCAATATGTAAATATTACTTTCTAGACTGTCCTGATTTGGTGAAAAACACACATGCTGTTTTAGAAACTTTTAACCAAAGACGAGAATGATTCAGCCTTCCTTTTGTGGTTTCCTGCTAACCTTGTTTCTTCTCGTAACTTTGTATGGTGTCAGTTGTATTTAGCAGCATTTTAGAAAAACAATCTGACTATCTTCCTTTAAATCGACTCCTAGTAACAAATGACCCCAAATAATTCACTGATTGTTTTTTCTGAAGTGTTCTTTTCCTTTGTTTTTTTCGGGAGTCCAAATAACTTTTGTTTTCTATAAAAGTAACATCTTTTATTTGCCAGTGAGGTAATGATCAGTCAGTCCAGTAGTCATGTTATAGTCATACCCATTATAATAACCTCTTTATTAAAATTACATTCATTCACAGCTAGAAAGTTGTCATACAATCATTATTTGATGAGGGTGACCTGTAAATAACTATCAAAGTAAAAGCCATTTGTGGAAATAACATTATATTAAGGCCAATACGTTCTAATTCAATACAGTTTGTCCACTGGCTTACATTACTGCGAATACCCTCGTCCATAAAAACCATAATCCCTTCACCTTTTGCAACTCCACTCTCTTCTGTAGATGTTGTAGCCAACCACATTTAGTGCAGCAGCGCCATAATTTGCAGGAAAAAGTCAGCTCAGTTATTGAGAGCAAAAAAGAGAGACAGAATAGCAATTGGTGTAAATAAAATAAAAACAACATGCATGCAGGGGATTGATGGAAAACTATAGTCAGGAAGTATAAAGAAGAATCAAGACAGGCAAAGAATAAAAGTTCAAATTTATTGATTAAAAACAGATGAATAGTGATTCAGATTTAGGAGGAATGGCAAAGTCGTCAGGTGAATGACCTTCAGTCGGCTTTTCTGTCCACTTCCAAACACAAACCCTCTCAACACAGAGACAACAGGTAAGGCCAAAGAATCACTCACAACAAAGAAGCACCAGGCTTCATCAGAGAAGAACAGCCGTCATTTTATTCAGTTAATGTGTTTGAGTTTTAATGGTTAGTAAAACAGAGGACTTCAGAGCCATTCATGCCAAACTCCCTCCTAATGTTTCACAGGGTAGCTGCACAGAGCCCCAGGTGTTGCCAGGCAACCCTACAGGCATTCGTAAACAAAGAGAAGTCCTTTTCTTCTGACAGACAGACCAAAGACTGACCATGAATGCACTAACTGACATGCTGTAGATACAGTGTGACTGTGGTGTAAATTTGCCTTAATGTGATGAAGTTAGTGACTAAGTCAGCCATGAGCTCAAACACGCTGTCTGCTGTGATAGAGAAGCTGATTCGCAGCCTGTGTCTGAATGACTTTCCCTGTGGAAATGGCACATGGGTAAGTATCTTAAACACTGACTTGTCTATAAAGCACTTTAGAGTCTAAGAAATTAAAAACATGGATTCAATCTGCAGAGAAACACCAAAGGGAGTGCGGAGCGAGCAGAGATGGAGTCCACGGATGCTCTCCTGGATCTGCTGAGCTGCCCTCGTTCTCCATGGCGCCATGATGTCATGTGGAGCCCTCAAGCTTTGCCTCTCAGACAGCTGGCTGTGCTCACACCTGAACGCCTGCACGCCCCCTTTATTTACAACTACTTCACTTCACTTCGTATTGTTGACAGAGACGTGAGTAGGCCTCTCATTAGGAGTGCACTGGTGTTCACTGATAGCCTATGGCAACACAGTTATTTATATTTCAGTATTTCATCACAGTATATTCAAACATTTACGTGATAACACACAACAAAAAACATCAGTCAATGAGACTGATAACTGTCCTCTTATTTGATATCCTGATATCAGTCAGAAAGGCTGATTTTTAGCTGAAGTGTTGACGCGTCTGTATTGTTCTTCTTACCAAACACACTCGTTCCCACATAATGCAGAGCTGCAACCTCAGTGTTGCATCCCATTAACCATAATCAGATTGTCTGAGTCCCGATTTCGGATATCAGGCTGTTAATCTGATATAATGGTCTCTTTAATACCAGAATATTTAATCATCTGTTCCCAGCATTGATTTCAAAGCTTAGCGATGAACTGCACAAACTACACAGAATAAAATGATTCACAGTATAGCAAGGATTATTTTAAAAACAGGCAGAAACATGCAGATCCATGTGCCCATTAACCGTTGCTCTGTTTCTTGGCAGCTAGTTTTCTACTATACTATTTTTTATTTTAGCTCTGTAGACTCAGGGAGACTCAGTATAAGATTCTTCACAGACTGCATGTCCGCCCATGTTCTGCACATAAAGAAATCACTCTCTCTCTCTCCTCTGTGCATCAAGTGCCAATCTGATAGGGGAATCACATCTTCTGTGAGTGTAAGTTGATTTTCAGGTTCTGGAAATTTATTTATAAGAAACTTGGTAGAAATTTTAATACATAAAAAAAAATTCTGATGTTTTGGTCTTAGGGTTGCCCTCTGAAGCAGGGGTATCAAACTCATTTTACATCACAGCCCACATAAAGCTCACTTTAATCTTATCTGGGCAGGACCGGTAGCACCACCCTTTCTTTCAGCTTTAATTACATATGCTACACATTTAAAACCTGATATAGTTTAATATAAGACAAAAAAGTGCAATTTCAACAATACATGTCAGTTTTTCCTGCATAATATAGAACTTCTGTTGTTCTTGAGTAAATGAAATACATCTGTGAACATGATTGTTTGAGCTTAAATTGTAAGAAATAAATATAAAACTACAGAAAAAGTTCTCTTAGCTCATTAGCTCAGATGTTTTTGCAGTAGATAAAAAGTTAAAAATTGAAACTTTCTTTCATTTCATTATTTATCTATTTCTTATTACATTAGTTTACTATCAATGACGGTGGGGGAGCTCTTTATCAGTTATCAGCAGGGAAAGCCTTAAATCTTATGTAAAATGGAGTTAGAAATCCAAAATTTATACCTTACTTCACATTTTCCAAAGTCATCCTGTGGGCCACATTGGATTCTTGGGCGGGCTATTTACAGACATTACAGACTTCTGGATAATCTTTTTCTAATTGCTAGAAAGTCTATTTAATATACTGAATCAAAAAGTGAAAGACTTTCTGCAACCATAAAAGGAACTACTGAGCTATTTTTGAGGGTCTGGTCCCTCTTTCTAGACTATCTACCTTTTTAGACATGTGAACTTTGATGGTTGCTGATGACTGCTTATCTTAAAAAGACATGCATGTAGTGGATTAGAAGATATGGGACCAGTTAACGTACCCCTTGTATGTCTTCCTGTTTTATTTGATTATATATCAACACTATTACAACCATTATTATCATTATTATTATTATTATGTGTTTTTATTTATTATTGTGGATTTTTAAAATTGTCCAATAGGACTGTTGTGGGGATTAGTGGGTGGGCTGTTCATTTTGTTGTGTTTGTACTGAAATATTTGATGTAAGCTCTGGAACATCGTAGATCCGCAGTCATTCAGTAAAAAGAACTCGTACTCCAGATTGAGAAGGAACCATATAAGATATCTTCACTGACTGTGATTTGCAACATAAAAAAGTAATAATTTTAATAAAACTCAGAAAACAACAGTTGAAAAAGAAAAACTGTTTTGTAATATGAAGGGTTATTGGGGGGTAATTTTATATTTGTCCTAATGTTAAACTGCTGTCAGTTTGTCTAATGTTTCTTCAGAGCTACCGGTTTACCTCGGATGACTCCTCACCCCACTTTTATCATATTTATCATAGCACGGATTTATTTAATGTTTGATGCTTTTACACATTTGTAAAGCTTTATCTTCTGTCTGTCTGCGTGTTCAGGTAACAGCCATTGACGGTGGCCTGTTGAAGTTCTCAAAGCTGGAGGAGCTGGTGCTGAGTGCTAACAAAATCTCAGAGGTACCCACAGCAAACCTTCCCGGCACGTTAAAGGCAAGTCCCAGTCCTGCTTTAGCTTGAATTTGCAGGTCTTAACAGATTTAAGTGTAGACAGCACTGTTATAATTTAAATGTGATTCATGATTCACCAAAAAACCCTATAGCTCTCCCATTCTGCATCATCGAAGGTGACACCCTTGCTTTCGGATTTACCCATAAGATCAGACGTTTAAATACTCTCATCATTGCCATAAATGTCATGGTAATTTTGGACTTTTAATGATTTCTTTGAACTGTATTTTTTCCAGAGTACAATGATTGTACAGCATACCTCTAATGATTTAACAAAAACAACAACCACAACAAAAAAAGAAATTAAATGCACAAGTTTGAATTTATTTTAGATTTTCTCTGATCCACACAGTGTCAGAATCATACAAATATACAAATATACAATATGAACATGACGGACAACCAGTAGTTCATCTTTGCCGCATAAAAGTATTTGTTCGTCAGCACTCACGGGATTGACCAATACTTAGGATCGATGAAAACATTCAAGGAACTCAGTGAAACTCTAAGAATGAGAATGCAGATTTACACAAGTTGGGAAAGTCTCTCTGAGCCATTTCTCAACAACTGCAGGTTTCAACATCATTAGTTCAAACTGTGTCACCACTTTTCCAAGATGTGGAGGAAGACCCAAATGATCATCCTCAGATGAGAAAAGATTGTTTGGGATGTTCATGATGAACCACCGAGGCTCAAGCCTGCCATGTTACTGTCCAATAGTGAAGCCAGTCTTGAACTGTGAACTGAGAGGGTGCCGACCAAGAAGGAAGCCCCTGCCTTAGTTGAAACCTTTAAGCTTGGTTGATTGAAGTTTGCAAAGCCCTCTGGAGAAAAGTTTTATGGTTAGATGAGACAAAGACTGAGCTATTGAGTTTGGAGGAATCAAGGTGAGCTTTCAAATCTGAGAACACTGTGCCAGCTATCAAGCATGGTGGTGGTTGCATCATGCTCTGGGGCTGCTTTGCTGTCATTTATGTTGTCACATTGCAACACATGCAAGTGGATAGAATAATGAAGGAGGAGGACTACCTCTAAATCTTTCAACTTCACCTCAAATCAACAGCTACATGGTTGAAAGTTGGACACATTTGGCAGTCCCAGCAGGACAATGATCCCAAACAAGCTGGTTTTGGAATGGACAAAGTAGGCTAACATTAAACTCCCCTTAATGACCTTCCCAAAGTCTGGTTAAATGCTGGGTCTGTGCCAGCAAAATCAACCAGTTTGAACCCTACCAAGAAGAGTGGTCAAATATCCAGCCAGGCTACCAAAAGTGTCTCATCCAGGTGCAACTTGCTAAGGGCCGAAATCCAAAATAAATTCAAACTTGTGCACCCAATTCTTGTTTTTTAAAGTCATTAAAGATGTGTGTGCTGTAAAAACTTTAAACCACGGAAAAACAACAGTTCAAAGAAATCATTAAAATTCCCCCAATTAGCACTAAACCCATGATGACTGTGTGTAAATTCTGAAGACAAGAGTCTGTCGGAAAGTGGTTTTAACGTGTTGAACCACTGAGAGCTTAGCCCAACACAGTCTGGCAGTGACGGCCTGAATGAGGGGTGCGTAGAGTCATCTGCAAATCCAGCCACGCTGCTGGCTTTGCAGATGCAGATTCTGTGATGTAGGAAAGAGCTTCTCAGCTGTTCTCACTCTCTGCCACACAGTCTCTCAATCTGATTTTGTGCAGTTTCACTATCATATACTGATGCAGCTGCACTGGATGGTCTTGATAGTCCCTCAGTAGGAATGTGGTGAGGATGGGAGGTGGGATGTGGGCTTTCCTCAGCCTTTGCAGAAAACAGACATCCTGGCTATTGAGATGTTCAAGTTCTGCACCAGGCGAAGACCGAGGAATTTGATGCTCTTGACATCCACAGGCTAGATAACACGAGAAGGTGACGATGACAAGTGCTGCAACCAGTGTGCAGTGTCACACTTGCTCTTTTGCTTTCTCGTTCTCGCTCTTTTTTCCCTCTCTCTTTTACTCTTTTATCTCTCTTTGTCTCATTCGTTCAGTGTGCACACAATAACGCATACATGACAAGGACTGCGAAGCTTTAAAGTTTTCAATTCAATTCAATTTTATTTATATAGCGCCAAATCACAACAAAAGTCGCCTCAAGGCGCTTTATATTGTACAGTAGATAGCACAATAATAAATACAGAGAAAAACCCAACAATCATATGACCCCCTATGAGCAAGCACTTTGGCAACAGTGGGAAGGAAAAACTCCCTTTTAACAGGAAGAAACCTCCGGCAGAACCAGGCTCAGGGAGGGGCGGCCATCTGCTGCGACCGGTTGGGGTGAAAGAAGGAAAACAGGATGAAAGACATGCTGTGGAAGAGAGACAGAGATTAATAACAGATATGATTCGATGCAGAGAGGTCTATTAGCACATAGTGAGTGAGAAAGGTGACTGGAAGGAAAAACTCAATGCATCATGGGAATCCCCGGCAGCCTCACGTCTATTGCAGCATAACTAAGGGAGGATTCAGGGTCACCTGGTCCAGCCCTAACTATATGCTTTAGCAAAAAGGAAAGTTTTAAGCCTAATCTTGAAAGTAGAGATAGTGTCTGTCTCCCGAATCCAAACTGGAAGTTGGTTCCACAGAAGAGGGGCCTGAAAACTGAAGGCTCTGCCTCCCATTCTACTTTTAAATACTCTAGGAACAACAAGTAGGCCTGCAGTGCAAGAGCGAAGTGCTCTAATAGGGTGATATGGTACTACAAGGTCATTAAGATAAGATGGGGCCTGATTATTTAAGACCTTGTATGTGAGGAGCAGGATTTTGAATTCAATTCTGGATTTAACAGGGAGCCAATGAAGGAAGCCAAAACAGGAGAAATATGCTCTCTCTTTCTAGTCCCTGTCAGTACCCTTGCTGCAGCATTTTGGATTAGCTGAAGGCTTTTCAGCGAGTTTTAGGACATCCTGATAATAATGAATTACAGTAGTCCAGCCTGGAAGTAATAAATGCATGAACTAGTTTTTCAGCATCACTCTTAGACAGGATATTTCTAATTTTAGAGATGTTGCGCAAATGGAAGAAAGCAGTCTTACATATTTGTTTAATATGTGCGTTGAAGGACATGTCCTGGTCAAAAATGACTCAAGGTTTCTCACAGCATTACTGGAGGCCAAGGTAATGCCATCCAGAGTAAGAATCTGCTTAGATACCATATTTCTAAGATTTTCAGGGCCGAGTACAATAACCTCAGTTTTATCTGAATTAAGAAGCAGAAAGTTAGCGGCCATCCAGGTCTTTATGTCTTTAAGACATTCCTGCAGTTTAACTAAGTGGTCTGTGATACCTGGCTTCATGGATAGATAGAGCTGCGTGTCATCTGCATAGCAGTGAAAATTTATGCTATGTCTTCTAATGATGCTGCCTAAGGAAGCATGTATAATGTAAATAGAATTGGTCCTAGTACTGAACCCTGTGGAACACCATAATTGACCTTAGTGTCTGAAGAGGACTCTCCATTTACATGTACAAATTGGAGTCTATTAGATAGATATGATACAAACCACTGCAGTGCAGTACCTGTAATACCTACAGCATGTTCTAACCGCTCTAATAGGATATTATGGTCAACAGTATCGAACGCAGCACTGAGGTCTAGCAGGACAAGCACAGAGATGAGTCCACTGTCAGAGGCCATAAGAAGATCATTTGTAACCTTCACTAAAGCTGTTTCTGTGCTGTGCTGAGCTCTGAAACCTGACTGAAACGCTTCAAATAAGCCATTCCTCTGCAGATGATCAGTTAGCTGTTTGACAACTACTCTTTCAAGGATTTTTGATATGAAAGGAAGGTTGGAAATTGGCCTATAATTAGCTAAGACAGCTGGGTCTAGAGATGGCTTTTTAAGTAAAGGTTTAACTACAGCCACCTTGAAGGCCTGTGGTACATAGCCGATTATTAGAGATAGGTTGATCATATTTAAGATTGAAGCATTAATTAATGGCAGGACTTCTCTTTTAAAGTTTAATGCACTATCAGACTGAATGCTCAGCAGCTCAGCTCAATCATTCCTTGGTGTTTGTTTTGTTTGTTTCTTTTCATTTTCAGATCTATGGTTTTATAAGTGATGATGACGCCCAGAAGGCTTTTATCTGAAAGTTCAGAGAACAAAGTGTAGCTGATGCTGCATGGAGATGAGTGAGTGACACATTTTGAACATGTTTCTTTCAAAGATTTTGGAGCTACGTGCAAACCGGCTGTCGTCTTTAGACAGCCTCGCCAGCGGTGCTCCTCCCCGCCTGCAGTACCTCGGCCTCAGCTCAAACACTCTGGGTTCCCAAAACGATGTCGCTCATCTTACTGGAAGACACTGGTTAGTTCATATTACACACCACAGACGCACAGACACACACACAGGAAGCTTTCTGGCATTTTAAGAAAACCAAACCAGGTCAAATCAAGCTTTCAAGTGCAATCGTGTACTTTCTGATCAGTTGGCAGGTGACATTACTTCATTGCACGTTGCTTTTATGTGGATTTACTTCTCTTTCACACCTGTGTGTCATACTTGCACTGATCAAAATGAAGCAATACCAGCTGGTTTCCTGCCAAAGTGGCAACCAGAGACTAAAACACACCCTGTTGGGAGGAAAATCTTTTCATCTCACCCACAAAACAGTGAGAAAAACCAGAACTTTCGCAGTTTTACAGAATTCTAATGCCAGAGGGGAATACAGGTCTGATGATGTCTGTGTCTTTTGCAATCAAAAGGAAGTATTACAGCTTCACACTAGAGCTCCGAAGCTTTTGCTCTTAATCATCACTTAAACAGAACCGCAAACATCTAAAAACACAACTCTTCTTTATGTCCCGCCAAGATTTTTCAGAACAGAAAGTGTTAAACATCTTGTGAAAACAGGAGTATAATGGCTTGTACAGGGGAGCCTTGTTGAGCAGCTTTTGGATGGACTTCTTTTGTCCTCCACTTGTCCAGTTCCCTCAAGATTTTTTAAGGACACACTGCACACAGTGCCCATAAATGTCATGTTTTCGGTTTGTAGCTCTTTGGAAATCATCTCATTGGTGCAAAAATACTATTTTACACCTGCCAAGCTATGTTATGTTATGTTATATGTTATACTATGTCATTTTTCACCAATTCAGCTAATGAAATGGGAACAAGTGATGTGTTTTTATCCTATTCATAGGTCAAACAAAAAAACAAGCAAAAACCCCCCAAAAACAAAAAAAGTACAAGAAGTGGACTGAAAATGAGTGAAAAACAAACAAAACACTTCAGAAAGTCTGGAAAACAACTGCTCAACACCAATTAAAAAATAACTTGGCTCCTTGAAAGCAAAAATATAGAGAAGGCTTTTACACAGTATTTTATAAATCTACAAAAATATGATTTGCACGTTGAGTGAATCATGGTAAATCATGAAGTGTCTTGATAGAGTGTTGGGTGAGCTGGTTCTGTGCACCTTTAGTTTTTTCAAGATAAAGATCAACCCCCTTCAACCTGATGGCTGTGAAGGCCACAGCATTCGAATGACATCACAGTCTATGAATGAGCGGCTCGTATCAGGAAAATCCCAGCAGAAATTTACCATCGTAATGCAAAAAAGATCAGTCAGAACAGCATCGTCATGATTTGCAGTGAATTTTTCCTCCATTGGTGGGCGGCTGGATCCCCGTTGGCACACACGCACACACAGTTTGTGATTTTAAGGGTAACTTTCCGAGTGTCACCACTGACTGCGGGCATTTTAGAGCCTGAGATTGTCTCAAAAAGACGCAGTTGCATTCATGTTTATAGTTTGAAACACTAGAGGACCAAACATACAGCTTTGATTTTCTTTCTTTTTTGGAGTTACGTTGATCAGATGCCTTCTGTGGCCCCCTCGGTCCATTCACTGAGACGGTGTCCCACATTTTGAATGGCGTTCATTTTTGAAACTCAACACTGTGAGAGAAATAGACGCAGTGTTTCTGTTACACAGTCAACTTTATCACTAAAAGTTGGACTTCTACTGATGGCTGTCATCATGGGTTTCCTGGAGGTTAACCTGACACCTCCCTTTGCTGCCTACACTACACCCAAAGATTGCAGCTCACAACTGATAAACACCGCATATGAAAAAATTAGAAGGAAATGCAGCTACATCAGTCAAGACCGGGAAACTTCAAGTAACTGGCTTAAACTAGTCAAAAGGGTTTTTACAAGTGCTCGCCAGTCATTTGTGTGCCATACAATGAAACTGTCACTGGTTGCATCCCAACTGAAACCTCAGCATTAACAACCAGAACAGCAAATGCAAAAAGGAAGGAAGGAAACAACACAGGCCCAAAAACAGGCATGTCATCATAGACGGAGGAAAAAACAGTTTTAAAAAAAGAGAAAACAAGAATGAAAATAAAATCAAAACTTTAAAAGAGAAGAAAGGCGATTTAAGTGAATCTGGGATGTCGCGGGAGGAGATTTGCATCGTGGATGCAGAATGACATTATTACATTTTGATCTTAAATAACTGGCGCACACACCGTAGCTGACATTTAGCGATAACCGTGATAACAGCCTACAAGGATGCTGTGTCATAGCTGTTCATAGCTGACTTGATTTTGATTTCCCAGATTAATTTCTTTGAAATTCATGACTAAATAAAGCATATTTTGAATATGACTGACGTGTTTAGAACAGGGATGTCAAACTCCTTTTATAGTGTGGGCCACATACACTTTGATCGTAATTAAGTGGGTCTGATCGGTGAAACCCGTCTTTCTACATAACTACACATATCTCAGATATTCTAATATTAGAAAAAGAATTGCAGTTTCAACAATACATCTAAGTTTTTCTGCATGATAAAGAAATGCTGCTGTGGGCTTGAACTGTAAGAAATGTTGATGTAGGTTCTGTAAACGCAGCCTGTATTTATAATGTGGAAATTTTTTCTTTATTGACAAAATTGGGTTTTTTTTACTGTGAGCCCAGTGTAAAAAAAAAAAAAAAGATACATTTTTGTACTAGATGAGATGACAGTGAAAAAAACAGGAGTTTTCTGCTATGTAATCTATTACTTATTTAAATTGTTGAAGTATGAATGACCATGGGGCAGGTCTGAGTTATCAGTAGCAAAATCTGTAAAAGTTTAAAATTTAAGTGATTCTTCTCATTTTCCAAAATTGTCCAATGGTCCAGATTGGAGTCTTTTGCAGGGCAATTATGGGCCACAGGCCTTATGTTTGACATCCCTGGTCCAGAGAAACTGCAACTATTTTAGACACGGATGGACTCGTGTCAGTGCAACCCTGGGTGGAAATTGCACTCAGGGATGAGGAGGTATGGCTCCAGCGTTTCTGTAAAAAACAGTTTTGTGCTCCCTAGTGCTTCACTGTGTATATACATTCCCTGGCCACTTTATTAGGCACACCTTTTCAGCTGCTCATGAGTAAATATCTAATTAGCCATTCACGATGTGGCAACACTGTGTTTAGACACGTAGACCTGCTGAAACTGAGTATCAGAATGAGGAAGAAGGATTTAAGTGCGTTTGAATGGCAGCTGTTGATTTTCAGGGATTTTCCCAGAACCATCTTCATGGGTTATAGAGAACAGGCTGAAAAAGAGAAAGTATCCAGTGTGTGTGTGTGTGTGTGTGTGTGTGTGTGTGTGTGTGTGTGTGTGTGTGTTTTAGATATATGTTATTATATTTTTCTTTATGACTTTTATGTCACATTTTTTCTCATATTTTTAATCCTTTACCCTTCTGGAAGTTACACTCAGTAGCCACTTTATTAGGTATAGCTGTATGTTAATACAAATATCTAATTAGCCAGTCATACAGCAGCAACTCAAAACAACCTTCAATTCAAACTGAGCACCAGAACAGAGAATAACGGTGATGAAAGTGACTTGGTGGTTGGTGAGTGAGCAGCAGTTTTGTGGGTGAAAAACAAAAAGCTGCTTGTCAGCTGAGAAAGGGAGATAAGCTACAGCAGCCAAAGACCACAGTGTGTCCCACACCTGTGAGCTAAGAACAGGAAACTGGGGCTACGATTCACACAGATTCAACATGAAAACATGGTGAAAAACGTGATCCATCCTTCCTCGTATCAACAGTTCAGGTTGGTTGTAAACGTGTAGAGGTGTGTGTGTTTGTTCGGTGTGGGGTATTTTATTGGCACACTTTGGCCCTCTTAGTACTAACTGAGCATTGTTTAAACATCATATGAGTATTATCCATTCCAATAAGATGGATGGAAGATGTGTTAAAACACAGTTAATAGCTGTATGAATGAAATAAGATATCTGTCATCTTCTTTATCGTCTCTGTTGGATCACAAGTTGTCTCATACACATCTGTCCTGTAAAGCCTGTAAAGCCCGTAAAGCCTCTGTCTGTCCTCAGGCCACAGCTGGTGTGTCTGGACCTCAGCGACTGCGGGTTTCAGGACCAGCAAGCTCTGCTAAATGGCTTGAGCACCCTGCCTTGCCTCAGGACGCTGCTGCTGGAGGGAAATCCTTTCACGCTTGCATCCTCATACCCAGGACTGACTGTGGACAGCCTCCCGCAGCTTTCCTGTCTGGACACCTCATGGATTTCCCCGGAGGAGAGGCATCGCTTTAGGGGCTTGGCCAAGATGAGTGGTGAGTGTGTGAGCCCTGTGAGCGAGGGCCCCAGTTTTCTATATAATTTTAATGCACACTGAGCATGTGCTTACAGGTCATAACATCAGAATACTTTTTACTTTGCACAGACCTGGCAGTAGACATAGCGTCAGCCACAGTGAGCGTGGGCAGGATGACGGGAATTCCAGATCCTCGGATGACTGTGGATGACAAAGCTCCCAATTTCCCTGTGGTCAGCTACCGTTATTTTATCACCTACGAGTCCCTGAGACATCAGACACCTGCTCACTCGGTGACGTATCCTTCCCACACATTTGAGTTTTTTAGCATATCTATAAGTTTAGATGTTTTTAAATGTTTTGGGCCTCATTGTATATTTCTAATATGGTTTTAAGCATTGCTTTGGACGTATAATTGTCAGAATAAAGAGTGCAATTTAGTCAAACAACATATTTCCTTCCTGCGTTAAAAGATAAAGCTACCCACACACTGATAAGTTCGTCATTTGTTGTTTCCACCTTGGTTACGCAATCTCTCTACTACACACTGCATCTTTACATCTTTCTTCTTCTTTATTCACATTTTACTACAAATTGAGGTTTGTGGGGTTTTTTTAACACCTCCTTTCTGTAGTTACATGTGATTAATGCTCTAAGTCAATTAAGAGCAACAAACAGCGACAAAATCCTTCTAAAATCTCTATCTTGGAATTCACCGGCAATCTTCAGATTTCAAGGTACTTTTAAAGTATTATATAAATTCACCTTAATTTCAGTGGTTATCACTCCGTCAGCCATGATGGAATACAGGAGAACAGAAAAAGGTGAAATCAGACAGTAAATAGACCTCAGGCAATGAGAGGAGAGGAAACAGGTGGGAAGACACCAGGAACAAATCAGGAATAATGACACAAAGGAAGTTAAGCTCGACACAATGCACAGGAGAGAAGAGACTACCACAATATAACAAGAAACATAGCTAACACTGAGACAGGGACTAAGACATACACACATGACACAGAGAGAAAAAGGTAAACACTCTGAAAGGAGACAGTGAAGAGCTAAGGGAACAAGAAGGGAACTAATAAGCCAAAAGTCATCTTGAAACAAATAGGGAACCAAAACTATATTAACAGAAACTAAGAACAAAAACCGTAAACCGTAAAAGACATAATGAATTTACAAAAAGAAATATTTGGTTGTCAAAAAAGATCACGAATTCAGTTCGTGTTGATCAAATTTAAAACCCTGTGAATGGTTCAACATTTCTAATATAACTACAAAAAGGCCGAATGGAAACATGAACTGGGAATGTTCGTATGTTTCTAAAAAAATTGTTTTCATTAAATACACGAATGTAAATGTACGGCAATGAAACCTGATTGTTTTAACACGAGTCTGAGCATATAAATCAGACTCAAAGCTGTTTTGAAAATTTTGAGAAACTGTTTATTTTAGTGTTTTTTTAGTTAAAATTTTAAAAATCATTTCTGTCCTTTTGTGTGGTATAATGTGCTGTCATGTGGTGCGACATGCATAAAATAACCAGAAATGTGATTTAAATTTCTAAATATCTTTAAAGAAACCACTGTGTATTACATTAGATACAGTTATCAACCCTGTTTAACTTTAACAGGCTGACAAAGTTTTGCTTGCATTTACGGAAAAAGGTGAACGAGTCATGGTGAAACATAGACATGGAGTTTATTTAATCCCACATTGGGGAAATTCACTTATTACAGCAGCACAAATGTGAAATGGAGATATTGTATATTAGAAAAATAAAAATAGAAAAAATTAATAAGAAAAATTGTGTACAACAAAGGTCCATGTACAGGGTTACTTGATTACACGGATAATTGATTACACAGCAGTGGAGAGCAGACTTCATCACAGTAGATGTCTTTCTGAAAGTGCTGTAATTAAGTTTAAGAATATAATCCACCAACTGTTATCATCTTCAATGCCCTGTACCAACATAGTGCTGAGCAGCTATCTGAACGCTATGCCAACAGAGGTCAGTTATCTAGTTAATAATTTTACCTCCTCTCCTCACACGACTCTGGATACTGTAGCTCCGGTGAAAACTAGGGCCTCAAATCAGAAGTACCTGACTCCGTCGAATAATTCTCAAACACCTAGCCTAAAGCAGATAACTCGTAAGCTGGAGAGGAAATGGCGTGTCCCAAATTAGAGATGGACCGATCCGATATTACGTATCGGTATCGGTCCGATACTGACGTAAATTACTGGATCGGATATCGGAGAGAAATAAAAAATGTAATCCGATCCATTAAATATCAAAAAAGCACCTCACAAAACTTGCGACACGGCGTAACTCGGCTCATAACCGGAGCAGTATGCATCACCTGATAGAGCGGCTGTGTGTATTTGTAGCCTCGCTAGCAAACCAGCATTTCATCTCCGAGGAAGTTATCCCAGAGAGAAGTAAAGCAAGTGTGTAAGTTCATCTCTGAATGTTTGTAAAGCATTCCCACGTTAAGCTTAACAACCGATATATGGAGCGACTGCCTCTCTCTCTCTCTCTCTCTCTCCTGCGGCTACTTCAATCATGAAACTGATCAATGATCAGCTGATCGCCTTTTCTGTCGCGAGTCCGTCTCTCTTCTTTGTTTTTGGCCCACTTTGCACCAGAAAGAGGAAACCAGCGGCTGAACAACAGCAGCATGTTTAAGCTTGATAAGCTGTTGTTAGAATGTATTTAATATTACTTTCTACACCAGGATCCTTTTCTACGTAGCTGACGGCTGGTAACTGGGCGGATCTAGCAAAGTTTAGCCAGGGGGGCCGATAGGGCATGAACAGGGAAAAGGGGGCACAAAGACATACTTTTCTTTCTTATTCTCATTTAAAATGTCGAGCTTTTAATAAATAATTATCTGAATCTTACACCCAAAGTTTTAATCTGATGTAAAATGTATAGAAGTCCATTACTGTATATAGTAACTGTTAAGTCTAATATACCCTAGTAAGCTATAGTACTTTTTCCTTTGGGAAGGTACCATCTGTGCAGTCTGCAATTCTGTAGAAGAAAGATGTTGAATCTATTTAATTATTCTTGAAAAAGAATTTACTTCTGTGCACTTTTTTTCCCACACTGCATCAAATTAAAGTTGATTACGTCAATTAAGCATCATGACGTGGAGGGTGGGGGGTGGTTCCCTATTTTCTTTTGCTGGGAGTTTGCAACCCTATTAGTTAGGTTGCTTAATATTTCTGCTAAATACTCTTTAAAATACCAGAATAGGGAGGATGGAGCAGGTTTAAGTTTATTAGATTGATCAGTGTTGCTGAACTATGAAATATTTTGGGTGCAGTGTATTTTTTACATACAGGTATAACAGAATAGCTTTAGTGTTGTTGTTTATTTAAACTTGAGTATGAACTTATACAAAAAGCAGCAAGATATTAAAAAAACAGTTTTATTGATTACAAAATACACTATATCAGATTCGTATCGGTATCTGCAGATATCCAAATTTATGATATCGGTATCGGTATCGGACATAAAAAAGTGGTATCGTGCCATCTCTATCCCAAATTTAGAAGATCATCATTTAGCCTGGAGAAATAGTTTGTTGCTTTATAAGAAAGCCCTCTGCAAAGCCAGAACATCTTACTATTCATCACTTATTGAAGAAAATAAGAACAACCCTACGTTTCTCTTCAGCACTGTAGCCAGGCTGACAAAAAGTCAGAGCTCTACTGAGCCAACCATCCCTTTAACGTTAACTAGTAATGACTTCATGAACTTCTTCACAAATAAAATTTTAATCATTAGAAAAAAAATTACCAATAATCATCCCACAGATGTAATATTATCTACAGCTACTTTTAGCACCATTGATATTCATTTAGACTCTTTTTCTCCAATTGATCTTTCTGAGTTAACTTCAATAATTACTTCCTCCAAACCATCAACGTGTCTTTTAGACCCCATTCCTACAAAACTGCTCAAAGAAGTCCTGCCATTAATTAATGCTTCAATCTTAAATATGATCAACTTATCTCTAATATTCGGCTATGTACCACAGGCCTTCAAGGTGGCAGTAGTTAAACCTTTAATTAAAAAGCCATCCCTAAACCCAGCTGTCTTAGCTAATTATAGACCAATCTCCAACCTTCCTTTCATATCAAAAATCCTTGAAAGAGTAGTTGTCAAACAGCTAACAGATGATCTGCAGAGGAATGGCTTATTTGAAGAGTTTCAGTCAGGTTTCAGAGCTCATCACAGCACAGAAACAGCTTTAGTGAAGGTTACAAATGATCTTCTTATGGCCTCTGACAGTGGACTCATCTCTGTGCTTGTCCTGCTAGACCTCAGTGCTGCGTTCGATACTGTTGACCATAATATTCTTTTAGTGCGATTAGAACATGCTGTAGGTATTACAGGTACTGCACTGCAGTGGTTTGTATCATATCTATCTAATAGACTCCAATTTGTACATGTAAATGGAGAGTCCTCTTCACACACTAAGGTCAATTATGGAGTTCCACAGGGTTCAGTGCTAGGACCAGTTCTGTTTACATTATACATGCTTCCCTTAGGCAGCATCATCAGAAGACATAGCATACATTTTCACTGCTATGCTGATGACACGCAGCTCTATCTGTCCATGAAGCCAGATAACACACACCAATTAGTTAAACTGCAGGAATGTCTTAAAGACATAAAGACCTGGATGGCCGCTAACTTTCTGCTTCTTATAGGGGAGGGATAGCTCAGTAGGTAGAGTGGTGGCCCCATGATCGGAAGGTCGGTGGTTCGAATACACTAAACAGCTACTCTGAGGTATCGTCCCTACACACTGCTCCGTGGGCGCCCAATGGCTGCCCACTACTTCACTGAGTGAATGGGTTAAATGCAGAGAGGAATTTCCCCACGGGGATCAATAAAGTATACTTTCTTTCTTAATTCAGATAAAACTGAGGTTATTGTACTCAGCCCTGAAAATCTTAGAAATATGGTATCTAAGCAGATTCTTACTCTGGATGGCATTACCTTGGCCTCCAGTAACACTGTGAGGAACCTTGGAGTCATTTTTGACCAAGACATGTCCTTCAACGCACATATTAAACAAATATGTAAGACTGCTTTCTTCCATTTGTGCAACATCTCTAAAATTAGAAATATCCTGTCTCAGAGTGATGCTGAAAAACTAGTTCATGCATTTATTACTTCCAGGCTGGACTACTGTAATTCATTATTATCAGGATGTCCTAAAACTCCCTGAAAAGCCTTCAGCTAATCCAAAATGCTGCAGCAAGAGTCCTGACAGGGACTAGAAAGAGAGAGCATATTTCTCCTGTTTTGGCTTCCCTTCATTGGCTCCCTGTTAAATCCAGAATTGAATTCAAAATCCTGCTCCTCACATACAAGGTCTTAAATAATCAGGCCCCATCTTATCTTAATGACCTTGTAGTACCATATCACCCTATTAGAGCACTTCGCTCTCGCACTGCAGACTTACTTGCTGTTCCTAGAGTATTTAAAAGTAGAATGGGAGGCAGAGCCTTCAGTTTTCAGGCCCCTCTTCTGTGGAACCAGCTTCCAGTTTGGATTCGGGAGACAGACACCATCTCTACTTTCAAAAACTTTCCTTTTTGCTAAAGCATATAGTTAGGGCTGGACCAGGTGACCCTGAATCCTCCCTTAGTTATGCTGCAATAGACGTAGGCTGCCGGGGGATTCCCATGATGCATTGAGTTTTTCCTTTCCAGTCACCTTTCTCACTCACTATGTGTTAATGGACCTCTCTGCATCGAATCATATCTGTTATTAACCTCTGTCTCTCTTCCACAGCATGTCTTTATCCTGTCTTCCTTCTCTCACCCCAACCGGTCGCAGCAGATGGCCCCGCCCCCTCCTGAGCCTGGTTCTGCCGGAGGTTTCTTCCTGTTAAAAGGGAGTTTTTCCTTCCCACTGTCGCCAAAGTGCTTGCTCATAGGGGGTCATATGATTGTTGGGGTTTTCTCTGTACCTATCAAGCACCTTGAGGCGACTGCTGTTGTGATTTGGCGCTATATAAATAAAATTGAATTGAATTACATGCAGTGAAATGCAACAAGATTCAGTTCAGTGAGAGTGAAGGAGAAATATTGTTAGTATTAATTTTACATGGCATGAGTAATACTTTTTTATGTTATTATAATAGAGTATATATACGTGTGTGTGTGTGTGTGTGTGTGTGTGTGTGTGTGTGTGTGTGTGTTTGTGTACCTGCTTAGACATCTTTGTGGGGACCAAAATTTGGACGTTTACTATACTTGTGGGGACCAACAACCCTTATGTGGACCAAAATCCTGGTCCCCACAAGTTTGAAGGCACTTAAAATGACTTAAAAATGTGGTTTTAGTGTCAGGGTTACAAATAAGTTATGGTTAGGTTTAGGTTAAGGGTTAGTGTTAGTGTTAGGCATTCAAGGGTAAGCGGCGAGGTAAAGCATCATGTCAATTAGATGTCCCCACAAGGACATGAATACATGAATACACACATGTTTGTGTGTGTTTCTTTACTTTCTTTATGACTTTCATGTCACATGCCATAGGACACATTTACAGTGCAGTAATGTTTATAAAAATGTTGCATTTACTGACAAGGTTCGGGACCATTAATATTTTTATTTTTTATACTTCTATAATATGTAAATATATCTATTCTTCTAAAACGTGAACTGCCTATTTTTCTACTACAAATCTGTCAGATCTGATGACTTTGTGGCGATTGATTGATTGACTCAGTAGCCACTTTATTAGGTATAGCTGTATGTTAATTCAAATATCTAATTAGCAAGTCACACAGCAACAACTCAAAACAACCCGCTGACGTTCAAACTGAGCACCAGAATGGGGAATAACTATTTCACACACTGCTGATCTACTAGGACAACCATCTCATACAGACAGTGCTCTAATCACTGGAGAGATTATATCTCCACTTTCTATGTTGTAGACAGCAACAACGTCACAAAAACACAATACACAAGCCACACACTTCAGTCAAAAAGGAAAACGATCACATAATTTCCTAAATTTAAGCATACAACGGAGGAAAAAAGTACTCAGAAACTGCACAGAAGTAAAATTATTCCATTACTCCAAATTGAAATTGAATTTTTTTTTCTTTACAGAAAATTAACACTGAGACAAAATTTGATGCAAGATCTGTGACTGAAGGCCAACGATCAAACGAGAACTGCGAAAAACAGACGTCCAAACAAGACAGCGGCATTTTGAACTCAGAGAAATCTAGTTGTGGCAACACATGTGGTAATAACACTTATCTCAGCTGACCTGTGTGTATTTGACGTAAACTTCTGACTGCAGATGAAGCACAGCAGACACTGTGACAGCTTTTTGTACAGAAATATACAAAACAAACAAACAGGGTGGCGCGCAGTGTATAAAGGAGTCTGGAAACAATGCCTGTTTGATATTTGGATTTATTAAACCTGGTGATGTGTCCTGTTCAAATGAGAGAATTTTTCTCTTATCAAAGTTTGTGGAATTTACAAAATTGCCTTAAAGGAAACTACAGTCAGATCAGCCGATGAAGAGCTGTATGCCTACATAACCTGAAACCAAATGACGAACCTGATCCTTTATCGCCTTCATCAGGTGTCAAAGGCACTGATGAGCTGCCGGTTTATATCTGGTTTACTTGTGTGTTTTCTTTTACCGAGATGTGTAGTCATGACGATTCAAAAGCTGGACTTTTTTGTATGTTTTTCCTATTTCTTCCTCAGCAGTGTTAAGGCACACCACATCCAAGCTGTCGTGGTCAGAGAGCATGGACTTCGGTGACACGCAAACCCACACCGTGAGCGCTCTGGGAGATTTAAAGAAATTCCTCAATCGGGGACTGCGTTTAAGCTTAGAGGAAGAAAAGGTACAGAAAGTCAGGTTTGATAGGGTGTGTGATTACACAGGCCTGCAGCCAAACTTTTCTGATTCACTGAAAGTTCTTCACTGAAACCTGAAATGACTGAAAGGCACTTTGAAGAGGTTAAAGCTCTTCATTGGGGTCATCCTGAATTCAAAGACACACAAAAACCAAAGTGAAACAATGATGCTGCAGGCCAGTCCGTTTTGCCAAACTTTCATTGCAGCAACTCAGAATGGTCTGTATGACCCCATGTGCTCGTATGCACGTAATGTGACGATGGATGAGGTCCTGCGGATCTAATTCCAGATCTGGACCAGGGTATCACTCTTGGACAGTCTGAGGTGCAACCTGGTGGCGTTAGATGGACTACCCCTCCATGGGCATGCTTCCCCAGACAATCACTGGGTCACCACCAAACCAGTCATGCTGAACGATGTTACAGGCAGCTTAAGGTTCTCCTCAGCCTCTCCAGACCCTTTCATGTCTGTCACATGTGCTCAGGGTGAACCGGCTCTCATTTGTGAAAAGTGGTGGACCTGCCAGTTCTGGTATTCTGTAGCTAAGACCAAGCAGGCTCCATGGTGCCAGACAGTGAGCACAGCGCCTACTAGAGGACATTGTGCCCTCAGGCCACCCTCATGAAGTTTGTTGAAGTCTGAGGTCATTTTGTAGCTGTGGCAGAGCTTTTCTTGTTCCTCTGTGCGCACTAGGGTAGATACCGGTCCTGTTGATGGGTTAAGGACCTTCTACGACCCTGTCCCGCTCTACTAGAGTAACTGTCTGTCTCCTGGAATCTCGTCCATGCTCTTGAGACTGTCCTGGGAGACACACCAAACCTTCCTGCAATGGCACACATTGATGAGCCATCCGGGAGGAGTTGGACTACCTGTGCACCCTCTGTAGGTCCATGTGTTACCTCCTACCACCAGCAGTGACACGGATCCTACTGCCAGCAACCTCCACCTGTAAAACCATTCAGGTTATGGGGGTTGTCTTATTGTTCTCGCTGTAGTGCACCTGTTGTTAATTTCATTAACACCAAAGCATTTGAAACTGTTTAAAAAACCCCTCTGATACTAAACTGACCTGATCAATATCCCAGAAGTTTAACTGACTTGATGCTGCACTCTGATTAAAAAGAGTTCCAGTTAATAATGTTTCATATTACATCATCTCTATAGAAATAGTTTTTCAGATTTTTCATTTATGATTAAAAGTCCACCATCCAAATAAGTGATAGGCAATAATTTACTCAAGAGTCCACATGATAACCTTGGGCCGCACTGATAGGCTGAATTCAATTATGTTCAGCACTAATGTTGTCTCTGTAAGCTTATTGATGAGGCTCTCCACAACAGTCACAGTTTATCACGTGGTCCAAAATTAATTGGTTAAACCTAAAAATAAATATCTTAGAAGCATGAGACAATGAGCTATTTTTAATTACAATATTTAGAATCAGCATATATGAAGTAATAGATCCCTGATTTGTTTCCTGGAGGAGACACAAACCCAACCTCAGCAGGTCACAAGCATGTGTACTCAGAGTCTCAGCCCTCCTGAGATATGGGAAGTTCTCATCAGGAAAGTCATTTGGATGCAATAAGGGAGGAAGGCACACAGAACACCAGAAATATCCCATTTTATTTCTGAAGCAGACAATGTGCTGAAGATTTGTTGGCCAGCGTGAGCCGCAAAATGCATCGAAACTCATAGTTTGTGGCTTTAGGTCCTGTCATGGCCTGCTGCTTCTGAAGAAGTCCCGCTGACCAAAGCCAACCAACCTGGAAAAGAGAAGAAAGGCAGGAGGGAGAAAGAAGTGAGTGTATCATGTCATACCATTGAACTGTAGTTACAGCCATCGCCTAACTCACCGACTGCAGACACAATAATGAACTTACTTTCAGGGAAATCTTGCACTGTTGTGGAACGTGGAAGAAACTTGGTGATGTGGACAGATACACTGATTTTTACATCTGGGTTTAGTGTCGGAAGCTATGCTATACTGCATACTGTATATTCCTTTCAACACTGACGGTGCCTTTACTGCAGTCCAAGCTGCCAGTTTTCAATCACTTCAGAGATGCAGGCTTTTGACGAGTGTCAGGGGTGATTTGTGTAACACTAGGCGAAAGCATATAAAGGTTCAGAAGTTCGAAATGGACCAAAAAGTGACCCTTGGGGAATCCCAAGAGCTGTTTCTGTTTGGTGCTTATCATAAATACCAAGAGATTAAAGGTATGCACATTTTTTCAGTTACGGTGGAGTGGGTGGAGACAAGTGTCAGGGGAATAGCAGTAAATCTAAAAAACAACTTAAAAAAAAGATCATGTTTATATGTGGCACCTTCTTTTTGCATAACAGACCTTTAACATGCATGTGATGGCACAGGGAACTGTGATCTCAGATGAATATTTCTGGAGGTGTTCCTGAGTCCATGCAGGGATTTCTGTGACATGTTTTTAATGCAGTGCTGCCTGACGATCAAACGATCTCTTGCGTACAGAGATTCCTCCAGATTATCTGAATCTGTTGATTTGATTATTCTGAAATCATTTATAGATGCAGTTTTTTGCAGGTTGGTGAACCTCTGCCCATTTTAGTTCTGTGTAACTCTCCCTCTATAAGATTATATCCAATCATGTTACTGACCAGTTGCCAGTAAACCTAGTTGTAATAGTCACTTACTTTTTCAGGTTTTTGTTGCCCCCATGCCAACTTTTTAAAGATGTGTTGCTGCCAATAAAAATATTGGCTCACTCGCTTTAAACACTTTCTGTGTCCTGTGGTGGATAAAATTTGGGTTTATGCATTCTGGTTTTATTTTATTTATTGATTTATTTTTATGTTTTTTAGAAATGGGGCTGTAATCAACAGAAACCTAATAACTGCAGGGAAAGCCTCAGTGGAACTGTATATAAACAGACAGTAATTTAATGTCACTCGTCTCTTCTTTATAGTCTCCAGTTAAATCTGATTTCACCAAGTCTAAAGACAAAAATAAAAAATCTGTACCTGAGCTGGTCCAAGATGCCCCGATCAGACGAATCCTTGGCTCTGTGCACATCCCCCTGCAAAGCCTGGTCAGAGGAGGCCAGCAGGTTAAAGTCCTCTGTGACTTTGGCGTGCTGCACACAGACTCTGAGGTAGAAGCGACACAAACACATCAAAAGGCAAGTTTGCACATATGAGTTTATGTTTTGCTGAGATATTATTGTTTTCTGGATGAGTTACATGGGACAAAGGTTAAAATAGGAAAACCCATCCAAAAGAGTAGCATTGTAGGAAAGGACACAAAACAAATTGACATGTCTGGGCTATTTTTTCGTACATCTTTAGGATTTGGGAAGGAAAAACAAAGAGGACAAGAAGGAGGACAAGGAAACAAAAGGGAGACAGCACAATGCAGCATCGTCAAAAGGTTAGCGTGATAACTGCTTCATGACAAAATGGCTTTGACTTACATAAGAGAGGATAAAAGCACCAGACCACTTTAAGAGTCAGAGCAGCTGTAGATGTTGTGGTCTGTGTTTAGGAGAGGATATTAAGAAAGAAGGCAAAGAATGAAATTGCGTCATTAGTCAGTGAGCTTTTCTTTTTCCATCTCTGTAATCCTGCGTGATGTCGGCAGATAAAGAGAAGAGGGCGCTTGAGGTGCAAGACTCAATAACCAGCCAACCAGTGATTGTGGAGCTGATTGTGGAGCTGAAGAAATGGCAGACTGCGTCTGAAGCTCACCACTTCCTCCTGCCACAAACCTCCTAAGGCGGACTGCTCTCCCTGGGGTCCGTTTGTCCTTCCGTCCTTCCTTCCTCATGACTGTTAACTGTGACGGTACCGTTGAGATAACTGCATAATAAATTTCTTGCCTCCTCAAAGTACCGTCTTATCAGGCTGCTGTATTTGCATCCTATTCAGGACTGCATGTGCTGTGTGCATTTAAGTGGACTGGAAAATGTCCGTACTTAGGGCTTATTCAGAACTTTAAATTAAATATCATACCCAACTTTGTGTTCATGTGACGTGGAAAAACCATCCGGACTGACAGATTCCTTTGAACTACATGGAAGCTATTTTTTGAAATTAGTTTTTAAATCCACTCAGTGAATCACCATCTTGTGGTGGTGGAGAGGTTTGTGTGTCTCAGTGAGACCAGGGGCTATGTTGCTGAGGGGTTTTTGCCCCAAAGCAAATTAGTCCTGTATGAAGGGCCAGACAAAGAGTGATTCAGAGGACCCCTGTAGAAGGAAAGAAATCAAGGGAGCGAATTACTGTGCCCAAGATGGGGTTACCAGGGCCCCTGCCCTGGAGCCAGGCCTGAGGAGGGTGGTCCGCTGCACCCAGCCACTCCAGTACAGTGGGTTTAGTGATGGAGAATGTCAGCACTGAACCCCGTTAGTCTAACTTGTTATATTTTTTTAAGTGACAGAAAGCAGTTGCGGTAACTTTATTAAATTATTAAAGTGATTATCAAAGCTTAGATCACTGTCGAAAAATAATGCCAAACTTCCTAACTTGTTCACTGTGTTTCAGAGAAAAGATTGTAAATTATTTTATGTCTTTGACTTTTTGGAGTAACAACAAATATTTCCATCTCATCTCTTTTCACTTCTGTAAAGTTTCTAGAAAATTAATCGAGAATCTGACCCGTTAAACAAGCTAAATTGTGATCATTGAAATGTCAGCAGTGAGATCGAGCAGAAGACTGAAACTCTCTGTGAAAGAATCATAATACATCACTGTTGACCTTCAGGTCATCAGTGACTTCAGTAAGAGCCGTTTCTGTGCTGTGGTTGGTTCTGATTGGTACTTATCAGAAATACTGACATTAAAAGTATGAACATATTTTTCAATTAGGGTGGAGTGGATGGAGACAAGTGTCAGGGGTGATTTTTGGGTGACAGAAGAATAGCAGCAACAGTGAAAAGGACTGTTTATAAGATGGTAGTGAGACCTGCTGTGATCTATGGTTTGGACATGATAGCCTTGACAAAATAGTGATGAGACCAGGATGGACACATTAGGCTGAGTGGTTTGGAGACAAAATTAGAGGCAATGCTGAGTTGGTTTGGACGTGTGCAGTGGAAGATTAGTGGCTACAGTGGACAAAGGATGCTGAAGGTGGAACTGTCGGGCCATAGGAAAAGAGGAAGACCACGGTAGAGGTTCATGGATGTAATGAAGGAGGACATGCAGGAGGGTGGTTTGACAGAGGAGTATATCACAGATCATAGCACTTATGAGAGTCTTACAGCAAATATGAAGTCCTTATTAAAGGGGATTGATAATATAATCAGGTGTTAAAATATATTAAATAAAAGAAGACCTCCAGGCAAGTGCTAAAAGAATAACTTGGCTTCTGGAGCTTTCTAAGTGTGCCTCCATGAACACGTTTGCAGTCTGTTGCAGTATATTAAACAATTCCCCCCTAGATTAGTACTCTGGTTCTGAAATGTATAAAATAAAGGTTTACATATTTAGTGTATTCTTTTCACTATATAGTGCACGAAGGCAGCAGGATTCAGGTGTGACACACATATATTATTATGAAGGAATTCTGCACAAAGATGCTTCATTTACCCATAAACATTTTATTTATTTATTTTTTTAATACACAGATATTGAAAACATATTGAGAGAAATGCCAAAGTGTTTCACCGTTTCATACAGAAATGAACTTCTAAGAAACTTTTTTGAGAAAGGCCATTTTACAGGAACTGAGGACTTGTAAGCATCAAGTCCATTATTTAACAGTTTATTTTGTTCTTATCAATCTTCCTGCAGTCCTTTTCAAAGTCCATAAAAAAAGGTCCCTATTAAAGCCAAACAGCACTGCTTTTTGCTCCAACTCCGTATCAGAGCAAGGAAACCTCTCCCTGTTACAAATTTACACTCATACTATCAAATCTTTAAGTACATAGCATTTCCAGGCATAAAAAATAAACTATAGCTCCCCGACCTTGCGCAAACTGACATTTGTTTTTCAATCAAGTCATTTACAGCTTCAAATAAACAACTTTTATGATATTATATTATCTCTGTAACCCTCTTACAAGCTGTGCAAACGGTGTTAACATACTGATAAATTAAACGATTTGAAGAAGACTGCTGCTTCTCCCAGAGTGATACATCCACCTACATTAGCCCCTCACTCACACAAACCCAGGATATCAAACATTTTTTTTTCCTTCAAAGACATTTACAATTGCAAATAAAACTGTTATTTCATGTGTAGCAGTTTATTTGAATGAATGAAGAGATTCTGCCAAACCTTTCTCCTCTAAGAGCGCTTAAGGGGTGGTGTGGACAACAAAGATGCTTGAAAAAAAAAAAAACAAGCACACAAAATGCATACACACACGCACAATTAGGACCCCAGAAGCACAGCGTAATCCAAAATGGTGTGCAAATATAGTGATTGTGCGAACGAGGGTTTAAAAAAAAAAACAAAGCAAAAGGGCTTTAAAAGGTCTGGTCATCGTTACAGGAGTCAGTCCAGTGCCCAAAGACCTCACAGATGTCGCAGTAGGGCCGCTCCTCACCCTTATTGCCGTGGTAGGTGGTGTGTGGAGGGGAGTCTGGCATCTGCGTTTGCGTGGGACAGTCCTCAGTGTCGTGGAGGTCAAAGCAGTCGCAGATGTCGCAGAAGAGCCTCGGGGGAGGTTTTTTCTTTGCAGGCTGCTTGTCGTGGCTGTGGAGCAGGAGAAAAAGGAGAGGAAGAAGGAGAAATTGACAAAGAAGAAGCAAAAGAAGGAAGAAAAAAGAGGAGAAGAAAAAAAAGGGTATAAAAAAGGAGAAGACAAGAAGAAAAAACCACAAGAAGAAGCAAAAGGAGAGAAAAAGGAGGAACAAAAGGAGAAAATCATGAACAAAAACAATGGAGAAGCAGCAGAAGAAAAGGAGGAAAGGAGAAGGAGAAATTGTTTAGAGTCATCGCCACACAGCGAACATCATTTTAAACACCTGAGAAGCTCTTTTGTGAATTGGACTTACCCGTCATAGTTATCCAGCTCGCTTGGATTATTCCCATTAAGGGCAGCAGCTGCCATTTTTTCCAGTTTGTCCTTGAGCTCCTGGTTCTTTTTCTGGAGGTCCACAATGACTGAATTCAGGAAATCAATCTGTAAAGGAAACACACAACATTAGCATCAAGGCTGCCCCTGGAGAACAATGAGCACAACATTTTCTAAGATATTAATAATTTTAAACAGCTAATGGGGGTCTTCCTCTTAGACTTATTGTACTATGTTCAAAGGCTTTGATTACTAAAACAATGTGGATAGTAACTATGGTGATGTTACGACAACAGTAACTACGTGTCACTAAATATTCCCAAAAATTAAACCCCCCTTATAAAACAAATAAAACCCCCCCAAAAAAAAGGTGCCGAGTGGCTACTGTGAGTCAAAGAAGAATCAAAGCTTGAAATGAGCCACAAAGAAAGCTCGTTTATGATGATTAACGGCTGCCAATTAAAACGTCTGAATTTTAACAGAGCGCTCACTGAACGCTTAAATCAAGCTCGATTCATCTTTGGAGGACATTTGTAGTTTTCACACCAAATAATGTGACTCAACCACATGAAACATAAGAGCCACAGTGATGGACAAACATGCACAAGTGAAGCTGATGAAAAACAATAACAAACCGCTGCCTGATGGTGGTGCAGCATTGCCAACATCAGAGACAGGGCAGAGGAGAAGAGTTGGAATAAAGAAAGAGAAGGAGAAAAAAAAAGAAAGTGAAATTCAAATTAGGACTTCTGCTCGACAACACGCTCAAGTCATCACAGACACGTACTACAGTATAACATTTTTAGAATAAACATGGGAGGGAAACTCGTGAAGCTGGAAACACGCTCACAGAGGTGACCCGATGGAAGTGTGTTACCAACTTTTTTGGCTTTATCAGTCATCCTTGTAGAGCCTGAGATGACAGAAGCTTCAAATACTTTCAGTGAAATTAAACTCCACTAAATTCACCTCCACAAAACATTATACTGTAAGAATTAAATGAGTCAACAGAACTATAAAGTCCACTATATAGCCTGTTGCTACAAACAAAAACAGTGTCATTTAGTAGTACTGTATGAGCAAACAGCCCAGTCATTCACAAACAGCATTCAGGAAGTTGTTTCCATACAGCTGCCCCAAACGGGCAGGGTAGGAAAGCACTGTTACACTGAATGTGTTAAAAGAATAAAATAGACAAAGCAAAACTCTCAGTCTGTTCACCGATGTCAATCGGGAGTGCTGCAGTACACACCTGACTCTCTGCAGTCTCCTTATCCTCCCTCATTTGGTCCAACACTGCATCACCTGGAAAACAGAAATTAGTTTACCTTTGGATGGATGCACTTTCAAGTTTAATTAATTCTGTTGCTATCAAATGGCTGCAGTACAAGATGAGATTAAAGGGTTAATGAGGTATGTGGACCTGGCTAGACCGCCACAGCTACTCCAGTCTACATAACATAAGCATGTTTGTGCAGTTTTGGATTAAAATCAACCTTCATGGCATATTTTCATTGACCTTTTACTCTCAGTATCCTCAACATGCTATATAGACTCTTTGCTGAAGGAATACATTTTATACATTTTTACTGCTGAGCAGTAAATGACTAACACTGCAGAAGAAAGCGGTGCTGCACGCGCTGCATCATTGTGGGAAGACGCAGGAACACATCAAATGCACCCCCCCCCTTTTTTTTTTTTAATAAATACAAACACACATAGCCTGAAGCACAGGCCAGCAGAACACCATTCTGATATCAATTATCTGAGCCAGGTGAAACAAAGTCTAGCTATGTTGAAACTGTGCACTCTTGTGCCTGAGGACTTACCAACAGGCCCTGCAGTCAGATCCTTCTCCAGTCTCTGCACACGCGCCTGTAGAGTAGCTTTGTCCTGCTCCAAGGATTGAATTGTACCCTGTAGTGTCTTAACTGAGGCACTTTCCCCACGTACTACAGCCAGCTATGATGAAAAACAAAACAAAACAACCCTTGATATTAAATTACTGAAACAACAATGTTTCTTTTCAGCATTATAGTACAAAATAAACACACATTGTACAAATACAATCTCAGCCAATCTTCAAGCCAAGATTTGAGAGTATATTCAAAATAAGAAGACGAAAGCAAAACAGAAATGTGTCACCACCTCCAGATGTTTCTTGCATTTCACATATGCACTTTCAAGTTTCATTTTTAAGCAGAAAGCGTGGCCACACTTTATGACCTAGAAGTAACTTCCTGTTTCTAGCCTCTGACTTTTAAAGAAATGTGCCTCGAACCTCCAATTAAAAGCTATACCAACTGTGACAGGGAAATGACACTGAAAGCCACACATGGCATTTAACAGCCAGCTGACATAAAAATGTTCCTTGGAGCAAACACTTGGTATTGCAGTGCACAGACTCCATCAACAACAATCAGATGAAAAGGTTTGTGCTTCAGAATTATGTTTCAACATCCTTCCCCTGTCTGTGATTTGCTGTAACAACTTAAAATAAATTACCTCGCTCTTGAGGTTTTCCACCTGCTGGTCCTTTTCTGATATTAAGGCACTGTTTTTATGGATGGACTGTTGGAGGGCAGCCTTCTCCTTATCCAGCTGTTCCTTCAAGGTGCTCTCACTATTTCACAGATTTCAGGAGACAAATGGAGAAAGTTTATTTCTACGGACAAAATTTTCTAATTGTAAGACAGCAAATGTACTGAAGACGACGCTAAAACTGAGATCCAGTACAAACAACATGTCATGCAGGTGGGATGGAGCTGTAGGATAAATTACAAGCATTAGTGTCTTGTACAGATTTACAGAAATGTGGTCAATATACACTCAAAAGCCAGTTCATTAGGCACACCTTGCTAGTACCAGGTTGGACTCCCTTGTGTCTTCAAAGCTGTGTTAATTCTTAGTGGCACATATTCAAAATGTGGCTGGAATATATGTGGTTGCACATCTATGATGCTAATCTCTTTCCCACCACATCCAAAAGGAGCTCACTGTCATGTTCAAGAAACCAGCTGGAGATTATTTGAGCTTTGTGACATGGTGCATTAGCCTGCTGAAAGCAGCCATCAGTAAACTGGTACACTGTGGTCATAAAGTGATGCACATAGTCAACAACAACACTCAGACAGGTTGTGGTGTTTTAACGATGCCCACTTGGTAGCAAGGGGCCCAAATTGTGCCGAGAAAATATCCCCCACACCATTACGCCACCCTCACCAACCTGAACTGCTGATGCAAGGCAGGACGGATCAATTTTTTCATGTTTTTTTGCACCAAATTCTGAACCTACATTCTGAATTTTGAAGCAGAAATTCAGACTCAGACCAAGCAGTGTTTTTCCCACCTTCTATTGTCTAATTTTGTTGAGCCTGTGCAAGTTTCCTCAGTTTCCCATTCTTAGCTGACCAGAGTGACACCTAGTGTAGTCTTGTGCTGCTCTAGACCAGCTTCAAGGTTCGACGTGTTCAGAGGCGCTCTTCTGCATACCTTGCTTGTAGCAAATAGTTATTGGATTACTGTTACCCTTCTATTATCTTAAAGCTGTGTGGTCTTTCTCCTCTGGAAGAAACAAGGAATTTTCATCCCGAGAACTGCTGCTAACTGGATATTTTCTCTCTTTTTTTAAAAATCTATCTTTATAGAGATGGCTGGGTGAGAAAATCACAGCAGAACAGCAGGTTTTTTTTGTTTGTTTTGTTTTGTTAAATACTCAGACCAACAACCATACCATGTTCAAAGTCACTTAAAACACCTTTCTTCCTCATTCTGATGCTCAGTTTGTACCTAATGAATTGGCGAGTGAATGTATATTTACACTGTGACATGACTGACATGGAGTAATATTAAAAAGCATTAAGTACCTGAAGGCATTATTTGGCAGGCTTTAAAGGAAAGGAAGAGCATATTCACTTAATCATCAGTTCAGATGTTTAGTAGCTGAAGTCATTCGTGTATGCTGTTTATAAAAGGCTTTAAAGTGGACCTCCTCATTCCCAGCGCCACATTTTTATCTTGCACTCTACTAAAGTAGCTTTCAATGACCAACACTTCAAATGATCAATCATTATCTTGCACTGTGAAACAATACATTTCCTCAGTTGTCTGTCTGGGAAAAAAAAAAAGCTAATTGAGCTACATTTTGAATTTTACTATTTTACTTTTTTTCATTGGCTGCATCTAGGCTTTTTTTGAACCTGGTGGCTGGGCGCCACCTCCTGCTTGCCAATGTGGACAACAGGCTTAAAAACCCTGGGAGGGGGGGGCAACTTTTCAAATGCTGTAAAAACTGAGACTAAAATGGATCAATAATATGAGGGTGGATATGAAAAAGTTATGCAGCAAGATTATAGCAGGACATGTTGTTTCTCTGAATATTCAAATGATAATATTATTAATATTAGTGTGGATTTAGTCAATCACAAGCTGTACAAACCAGTGTCTATATACATTTCTGGTAACAGATGTATATGAGGGGAAATGCAAAGAAATATCAAATTAAGTAGAAGATTTTTTAAAAGACTTTTTAAATCTTTTTCTGCAAAAGCAAGAATCATAAAGTGATATTTACTACATATTTGTAAGTGGTCTGATTATTAAAAACAAACATTTCATGAAACCAAATAAAAACATATCAGGTCCACTTTGCGTGAATCACGTAATGCAGGTGGGAATAATTTTACCTTTGTTTCAATTGTTCCAAATGTTTTTTGAGCTTTGAGTGCTCATCCTTAAGCTGGCAAAGGAAAAAAAAAGAAAAAAAAAAGGTGGTTAATATTCAGTCACTGTCAGCTGAATTTAAAAATCAGAATCATGTGGGTCTCTGTATCCAAAGAATAAAGTTTAAACCTTCACAACATCACTCTGGTCTCTGTGTTTATTATCCAGCTCCTGAGTCAGTCTGTTTTTCTCATCTTGGAGCGTCTGCAGGGACTGCGACTTCACAGAGACCGCTTCTTTAAGCTCCTCACTGGAGAAAAACCTTGTTGTAATTTTTGTTCAACTCATCCAAGTAATTTTTCAACTCAAATAGACCATACACTGGCTTTTCATATCTTTACAATAATATACTATTTAGTTGTCAGTTGATTAGTTGACAGAAAACAGTTGAGGATGAGGATGTACTCACATTTCCTGGCACAGACTTTTGCTCCTCTGAGTTTCAGTGCAAAGCTGCTCTTTGGATACATTAAGATCTTCTTGATACTTGGAGTTCTCTTTCTTCAGCGTTTCCAGCTTTAAAAAAAACAAACAGACAAACAAACAACAAAAGGTGGAGATAAATACAATCGGAATATTTTTACTTCACACCATCACTTTCACATCACTTTATACAAAAAGCCACTTCTGCCCAAGCCTACATTATTAGAGGTTTCTCTTCAAAATCCCATCTGTTACCTGTGTTTCCAACCCCTGCTTGGAAGTCTGCAGCTCGTCCAGCAAAGACTGGACTTCATTCTTCTGCTGCATCAACACGACCTTCTCTTTTGTCAGCTGTTCGAGAGCCTCGGCTGTCTTGCCAGAGGCCTCTGCAGCCTAAACAACGAATGGTCAGAACAGATTGAAATTAAAAGCAGGTTAGGACACCAAATTACTTTAACCAAAACACTAGAATTAGAAATGCGCAGATCAGATTTAACTACTCGTAATGCATGATTTGTTTTGACACCAATTTAAAAAAAAATGTAATTAACTACATGTTAAATAATTTCCTCAAATAGCTCGAAAATTATCAGACCTCAGGTTTTTGCAATCCAAGTACAGTGTGCCTAAAAATGAGCAACATGAAGACAATAAGGAAACATAATTAGTACATAAAGACTTAAATCCTGTGGCCTCAGAACGGACACTGACAGCTGATTGTCTTGTGGAAGAGACAGTCAACTATTTAAGCTATGGCATTTCTCATTTATCATTGAGCAGGACCCAGATAACCTAACACCTACATAATCATATGATCAACAGGAATTTTTGCCCAACATCAGATCACGTTATAAACCCACAGGCTAAGGCTGGGAGCTAAAAGAGGTCAACACTGGTTAGTAAATGGAAAGTGTTAAGACAAAGAACAGAGGGACAGTGCGACAAACCAGCAGGCATGCAGTGAGAGGGTGACATAGCCCCAGCCGTTCTAACGTGTGTTAATCAGTGATTACTACTGGAGGACAAATACCTCAAGCTGCTTAGAAACGGCATTTTTTAGCTGTGATTCCAGCTGCCTGACTTGCTGGGTGGCTTCATCCCTCTCCACCTGGAGGGCATCCTTCTGAGCTGTTAGATGTGCGATGCTGGAGGAAATTTCTTCTTTTACAGCAGTGGAAGCCGATACCTCGGCTACAGCATCTTGATATTGCTTTTCCAAAGTTTCTTTGTCTGTCTGTAGGACCTTAACATCTACCTGTAGTTTTTCCTGACTAACCTGCAAACACTTCAACTCTTCAAGAAGTTTTGATTGCTCTGCAAGCCAGTTCTCCTGGTCCGTCTGGAGGGAAGAAATCCCCTGCTCTAGTTTACACCGGCTGGCTAACAGCTCATCCTTCTCTGTGGTCAGTGAGGTCATCTGTCTGCCCAGCTCCTCCAGCTTCGATAATAACTGGTCTTTATCTTCTGTCAACTGAGAATTTTCTTGCTCTTGGCGCTTCAGTTGTGCCTTCAAAGCCTCCACATCCACCATAAAGGCCTTCTTTTGCTCCTCAGTATTGCTTAAGTTGGATGAAAGCTCTTCTTTTTCCTGAGCAACTTTGGACAAAGCTCTCTGCAGTTCCTCAATTTGCTTGGAAAGATGATCGTGGTCAGACACTGCTTTACTGCGCTCATTAGATTCAGTCTGCAGCTGGGTCTCAAGTAGATTCTTGGCATCGGAGACTGAATTAATCTGACTTTTCAACTCCTGGATCTCCTGAACCAGCTCCTGGTTCTCCTTCTGCAAGGACAACACTTTTCTCTCTGCCTCAGTCTGTAAGGACTGAAGATGTTTGTGTTCTTCTGTAAGTTTCTCTACCTGATTAACAAGCTCAGAGTTAGCCTTCTCAAAATTCAGTTTTAGTTTACTGTGCTCTTCACTGAGTTCAGCTTTGCTCTTTTCAAGCATTTCACTATCAGAGGACTTTTTCTTCAGTTCATTTTGTAGGCCAGCCTTTTCCAGTTTCAAAGAAGTCAACTTGGCTTCAAACTCTTTTTTTTGCAGTTCGGTTTCCTCCAGCACTGTTGATAAGTGATTCTTCTCCTGAATAAGGTTAACATTAGTTCTGGAGCAACTATCCAGTTGGTCATTGATTGTTCGGATATCACTAGCTAGCTTATCACGTTCAAGAGAAAGAGCACTTTTGTCAGATACGGTCTTTGTGTGCTTCTCTTCTAACTCTTCCTTCTCCCCAGCCAAACGCTCATAGTCCATTTTCTGCTGCTCCAGCGCTGAATCCAGGCTCATCTTCTCTTTTCGTAAAGCATGGAGAGCCATCTCTGTTTCAGAATTCTGAAGACGAAGCGCTTGCTTCTCTTGCTCAACAGATGCTAACGTTTCTTCAAATTTCTCTCTGGTCTGGGTCAGCTGTTCTGTTGATACTTGAAGCTTTTCCTTTAATTCTTGTATCTCTCCGAGAAGCTCTTCTTTCTCGTTAGAGGTTTTTCTTTGGATTGCAAGAAGGTCTTCCTTCTCCTGTAGCAAGTGAATCCTTTCAGAATCAGTCACTTGACTGCTTCTCTTGAATTCTTCAAGCATCTGGGCCAAGCTAATTTTTGAGACTTTAAGTTCTTCACATTCACGGATATAGCTCTCCATGTCTTTCTTTGTAATACTAAGCTTATTCTGGAGCTCCTCCTTCACAGTCTCAAGGCTCTTTTTGTCCTCCACAAATGCGCTGATTTCAGAGGACATCTCTGCTTTCTCTTTTGTCAGCGATTCTGCTAGGGCTTGGAGCTGGGTGTTCTTCATTGTGAGATCTTCTTTTTCTAAGTTCAAGGATTTCAGTTTTGCCTGCAACTCAGCATTCTTAGCATCAAGACACTTTTTAGCATTTCTAGCAGAATCTCTCTCCAAAATCAGATTGTCCTTCTCACACGTCAGCCTTGACTTGCTTTCATTAAGGTCCTCTTCAAGCCGGTTTTTCTCCTTGCAGACTTTTTCGTAATCCTCAAGTAGCTGCTTCTTTTTCGCTTCAATTTGCTCAATGTCCTGTTGATGCTTTAGGATAGAATCATTCTTCTCTGCATTTTGTCTTTGAAGCTCCTCGATTTCAGCCAGATTTTCACTTTTACTTTGCTTCAGATCTTTGATTTCAGTCTGTCCTTCTAGAAGAAGGCTTTTGAGCTTGTCGAGTTCCTCAATCATTGAAACCTTCTCTTCATCTGAATGCTTCTTAGTGGCGAGCAGTTCATCTTGGCGTTTTGTTAGCTTTTCTCTGGTTGTAAGCAGTTCTTTATTCTGGACTGAAAGTTCCTGGTGAATAATCTCAAGGGCAGAAAGCTTAGCCTGAACATCTGAAAGCTGTTTCTCCAGTTTGCCTTTCTCAGCCTTAAAATCCTCACTTTTCTTATACATATTTTCCAGATCTAGGCTTTGCTTTTCCAGTTTTTTGGACAACTGTTCAACGTCATGCTTGTAGGAGTCAAGCTCAGCAGAAAAACACTGGGAAAACAAAAGATGACAGAAAAAAAAAGGGAGGGGAATACCCAAAGCAAGGAATGAATGAATACAAAATAAACCAAGCAGATATGGATATCAGTCATATGCAAATGGAAAGGTTAAGCTGCAGAAGCATCAAAAATGGAAAAAGATCACACCAGAGCTTACACCACAATGATTTTCAAAAGATATACATATATAAATAGGAGGCAGAACATTTTCACTTTGGCTTTCTTTAAATACGACTTGAACAGTGCATCTAAAATGAAGCAATCAAGATGTGATTGAAAACACTTTCACATTTAAATTAAAGGGTTACAAAGAATATTCCCTGAACAACTTAGATTGGTTCCCTTTAAGCCTCACATTCACAATGAAAAGCTGTCAGCAAACCTTTTGGTACTGTAATATACATCATCCCTTTATTTTTCAGTTACTGGACAACAGATTGATATTTGTTCATGAAATAATGAGAAAACTGGCCACACTGGGGCCTGAAATTGATCTTCTATATAGAAAGGTCTTGAGTTTATTCCATTTGGTTAGTGGTTGACAGTTAACAGGTTAAAGAGGTGCTGATCAAAATAAAAGAGTCCATAATCAGGCTGTGGTGATTATTAGATTGCAGAAATTTGAGGTCCTGGAAGACCAAAGAGAGCAAAGACTGATAGTATCAGATGAAGAAAACCAAACCTTTTGCCAGCACCTAACAAAAAGTAGTTTTGAAAAATTCACAAAAACACATTAGAACGCATCAATACTCAACTTTGGTTCAACCAATCAACTATTTCAATCTCACGACTAATGAATGTAAACTAAACTTTTTAAGTGAGCACTGACACAAACAAATCAATTTTTTGAAAAGTGAAAATGTTCTAATTTTTAACAAAAGAAAAAAAGACAAGCTTATGAAACACGCTAGCAGGGGCATGCTACAAATAATAGTTATCACTTAATGTAATTAAGAGAAATTTTAAATCAATACTTAAACATACAATTTGTAATGGTCCAGTATCCACATTATAAATCTGTACAGCTCAGCAACCAGTATGATGTTTTTTTTAGAGAAACAAATTCATAAATTTGGACAATAACTTTGTCATTTTGGGTTTATGTCTGTAATTGTATCCGTGTCATCCTGGTCTGAAAACTTTCTTAATCCATGGAAATCCAGATTCATCTGAAGGTGAACATGGGATCCATGTGCACAGCATTTAAAACTAATCATTTCTCTTTATGTGAATGTTTTTCCATTAATAACCATAAACCGTCTATAAACACAGACAGAATTTTATAAGCTCTACCCCTGCAAGCATGCAATCCATGGTGCCTATAATTGTAGGGCTTGTTATTAACTGTAATACGAGGGGAAATGAGCAACTCAACATAAATAATGTGTATGGCAAAACGTAAATAAACAACAACAAAAAAAATCCAAAACAGTTAAATATATCTTCCTCATCGTTTTCCGTTTCAACCGTTTTAAATCAGTCACTTTTGAGGCTACCAAATTGCCAAAAATAAAAATGCACCAGAAGGTGTTTGCGCTTACCTGGGCCTGCTCTTTGTATGGCTGCAGTTCAGACACCATCTTCTGTAGCTCTTGGGTTTTGTCCTTGGAGGAAGAGAGTTCCTGCTTCAACTTGTCAACCTGACTCTGCAGTGTTTCAAATTCCTTCGCATGGAGCTCAGACACCTGAGAGAGGGATTTCTCCTGTGAGGCCTTGAGCTCCTCAACCAAGGTCTCACCCTGTTTAACAGTCTTCTCCTAAAGAACAGGGAACAAGAAAGGGAAAAACAACAATAAAATTTTTGTCGCCTTGTTTTGATGCAGCTCATGTCTAAAGAATATGTTTTAGTGGAATAATTTACAATGAGTAATAAGCAATATGTTACTTTAAAAAAGGATTCAAGTTAACCAAAGGCTCAGGGTCAGTTTAGAAAAATAAGAAAAGAAAAAAGTTTGTAGAGGAAGATGACTGTCCACTGTGAACAGGCTGATTAATTCCTGCCATAAGTTAACCGTTCTGACGTTAAAAGAAGTGTTTGTGGGTTATGAAATAAAGATGCTGTGAGCATTTCTAAAAATAGATGTGTGCATTGAAAATGCTAGCTCAACATATGTACTCAAAATATGCATCAAAACATATTTTTAGTGACTAACCAAGGCAGTGATCTTCTCCTGAAGGGTATTTATTTCAGTCTGATGTGCCTCTCTAGTCTCTTTGAGCTCGTGCTCTTTGTGGGACACTTCTTGTTGGAGTTGTTCATTTAAGCGTGCCACCTTCTCCTTCTCCTCTGCTAGATGATTTTGTAACTCCTCCAGCCTCCTGTGTGATGACAAAAGAAGAGGATCATGTGCAGTGAACAGTCGGATAAATTACAAATTACGTGGACTAAAACAAAAGAAAAACAAGTATCTGACTCTTTCTGAGGAAACATTGTAATCAGGTCATATTTAATGATGGAAAATTAAAGTGTGGTACCTTTCTTTCTGTATGAGCTCTTCATTCATTTTGGTCAGCTGTACAGAACTATCACCTGATGCCTTCATCATATCAGAGATATCATTTTCCAGCTTGTTTTTGTCTTTTGAAAGCTGCTCGTTCTTTTCATCTGAAGCCTTTAGCTTCCTCTCTAGCCCTGTAAAAAAACATAAAAATAAAGATGACTTTGTTAAAACAAAAAATGTACACACACACACACACACAATATTTAAAGATAGATCAATGAAATGATAATGAGCTTACCAGCAAGCTGACTTCTTAATGACTCTGATTCTTGGGCCAAGGATGTGTACTCCTCTTCTTTCTTACTCAGTTTCTCAAGTGTTTCTACAAAAACAAAACAAAAAACAAACAAACAAAAGAATTACATACTAGAAGATTTTGCACATTAACAACGTAGAATGACAGCAGATGACGGGAAAATGGGATGTGAAAACATTTCAGTAACTGAACACAGAGTGACTCAGATTACCTTGCATAGTTTTTGATGATTTAGTCTGCTCCTCTGTGCTTTCAGCCACCTTTTGTTTCTGTGGGCAAAGTGAAGGAAAAGTTTTTTCATATGACACTTCTACGATAGACAAACTGCCAATACGTAATGTTTTAACTGCATTCGATACTGAGATCAACCCACTAGATCAGTAAATATGAGCTGACACTGGCTTACAGCAGATATACATGCAGATTTGTTGTGTGAGAATATAATAAATATCAAAAAATAAAAAAAAAAACTGCAGCAGAGAAATAACAGAAATAAGATAAAGGTAAACTTTGGAAAAAAAGGAGGTACAATTTGGGAAGAATATCTCCAAAACCAAAAATTAAGTCACAGTTCTCACCAGGCCTCCAAGTTCTTGTTCCAGGGTATCCTTCTCCTGTATTACAGTATTCAGACTCTGCTGTAAAGAGAGGACTTCCTGCTGTTTGCCTTCCAGCTGAGAGTTTAGTTCAGCAACCTTTAACATATAAAATGGATGAAATGCATAACAAACCAAAAGCAATGATTTTATGAAAATGGTACACCAAGCCAAGGATAATCACATCACCAGGAGAAAAATATGGCACATAACAAAAAGGGAGCATTTAGTGATCATGAAGTTACTAAGAACCCACCTTGGTATCCTGCTTGTCTCCTTGGCTCTGTACCACCTCTAGCTGAGCTTTCATAGCTACAAGCTCCTGGTTACTTTGTGCTACTTTGCTGCGCAGAGCCACCATTTCCGCCATCTGTTCTTTGGTTTCTCCATCCTTGTCTTGAGCCTGTTGTGCTAGCGTCGCTTCCTTCTCCTCAAGCTCCTTTACCCTAAGTTCAGCAGCATGAAGCTTTCCAAGAACATCCTCCATCTCCACCAGGTGCTGCTCTTCTGTTTTTTCAACACTGGACCGAAGTGACTCCTCCAGTCGCTCTTTGTCCTCAGTCAGAGACAGCACCTGTGCCTTCAGCACCTTCAACTCCTGAGTCCATGCCATAGCTTCGGCTTTGTGTTTGGCTTCGGCCTCCTCCAGAGCTGACTTGTGTTCCAACTTCAGCTTCTCAAGTGCACTTTTGGTTTCTACAAGTTCTTCTGTCTGAGCACCTGCACCTTTGCTGAAGGACACCTTCAGCTCTTCCATGGCTTGCTGGTGAGAGGCAACGGCAGCCTCCAACTTTGAACGCCACAGTTCAACAGCGTCAGCATTCTCCTTCTCTGCCTGACTTAAGCGCATCTGCAGCTGCTCTTTGTCACCAGAGAGCCTCACAGATGTAGCCTGAAGCTGAGCAACTGCATCACTGTGGATTTTTTCTTGAGCTTCTAGCTTCTCCTTGTATTTACCCAGCTCTTCTTGAAGACTATTTTCTTGAGAAGCCAACTGATCCCTCAGAGAGTTTATTTCTTCCAGGAGGGGAGAAAGAGTAGAGTTTGAGTCCTCAGAGCCCTGCTGGACCCCAAGACGCAGCTGCAGGTCAGCTACCTCTCTTGTTCGAAGTGCAAGGTCCCTCTCAAGTTCCATAATACGGGATCTTTCTGACACAGTAGCAACCTTAAAAAGTGGGAGAATTTTATTTAAAAATGTATCTCAAACTAGCCTACTAAATATCTTAGTACATTTTTTAAAAGGGATTAATAAGATTATTTAATAACTAACTTTTACTAAATAAATGAAAAACTAATTGTTAAAGTAATTTAAAGTGATTACTGGGTGAGAATTTTTCTCAATTTGCTTTTTTTAAATGAGAAGGATACAAAACATTTGATGTTAAAAAAAAATCATTATACTGACCTCTTGTGGTTATAAACGGTATGATCCAAATAATGGAAGTGAACACTGAAAGCATGTATGGAGCTACAGCAGTGTGCAAGAGATTTTCCACCAAGTATTAGACTAGAAAGTGTCCTCACTGACATCATGATTTATTAGACGCACAAACTAAAAACATCTCAGGGAGTCCTGATATTTTATAGTACTTTTACACCAATCAAGCTCTGGTACAAAACTATTTTTTTGTTTGTTTGTTTTACATAGTGCATATTTTTACCTTCCCAAACACTAAGTTTTAAACCTACAGGCCGAATCCTCCTCGAAACTATACATTTACTGTGACTGTAACATGTAGGTGGACTGGTCTGGGAGGTGGATCTGGTTTTAAACTAGCAAAATGCAGGGACACCAAATAAGCGGGACAAATGGATGTCAGGAAGGACCGGGAAAGGAGAACATAGGATAACTGGGAAAATGATTAGCTTGGTACAAGCTGGGGAGGAGTTTGTCTGTCTGGTTAAGCAGTGATACCACAAAACCATCTGCTGGAAAATATAGGTAAAACATGCGTCTCTCTGTCAGATGCACATGGTTATTGTTTTGGAGGTCAAAACCTCCATATTTTCAAAATATAAAGATTTTGAGTGGACCAGTGTAAATTTGAGATAATTTAATATCTGATAAAGTGTGACAAAAGAAACTAATACTTTTGACATTTAATTTGCAAACTGTAAGCAGGGCAGACTAATTTAGGATTTTAAATGTACCAAAGATGTTTAATATTTTAGAATATGATTTAATCTGCTTTTTAAGATCAGGGTTATTAGTTTTATGTAAAGCTGAAATGCATCTGTAGGATACATTTACCACAAGCCCATATACAGCAAGAGTCCAGTTACTGCTGCACATTTTTTTGGCTACGGGCCTTTTTCCCAACGCAACACGCTGCAGAGCAGAATTCATTACCCTAGTGTCTTCTAACTCTCTTTGGAGTTTCTCAGCTTTGGTCTTTTCAAAGAGCAGGCTCTGTTCAAGCTCCTTAATGTGGGCATGCTCCAGTCTGGTCTGCGTCTGTTAGTAAACAAGGGGGAGAGGAAGAAAACACACCAGTGCCACCATCACATGCCAGCCCAACGCAGACAGAGAGGGAGGGAGACAGGAGAAAGGAAGGAGGGGTTGGATAGGGATGACAGTGAAAGTGTGTGTGTGTCTTTGTGTGCAAGTGAGTATTTAAAGGGTTGAGGGAAGGACACTGGGTGGGTGTGGATAGTGGTGGATGAGTGGAAATGAGAAAACACCCCCATGCAGAACTTTCAGGCTGTGCCATAAACAGCTGCAAATAGGGATTTTTTTTTAAAGAAACGGTGGGGAGAAAAGAAAAAAGAAAAAACAAAACAAAACAAAACAAGCAGCGGACGACGGGGGCATGTAGTATGGATGTGCAGGATGAGTATGTTGATGGAAGCAGTTTAGAAGTAACCATGCAAAAAAAATGTCACCTGGTAAACAAATCACACAGACTGTTATGATACACAGAAAATTTTAAACTGTGTGCCAAGCCAGCAAGTAAAATCAAGTTAACATGACTTCACCACGGTGTGGAGAGAAGGCAGTACTGGGAGTTTCCTGATCCCTGTGTGTCACTAACACAAAGTCGGTGCATGTTAATATACAGAAGATGTCCGATTTTACCAGACGAAGTCAATATAAAGACATTTATTATTGTGGTTTTCTATATACAGCAATTAGTGTTGTCAATACCTACACTGCTTTCTCTCTTTGGTGATGAGGCCACTGTCCACACTTTATATATTTAGTGTTGTGAGAAACCAGCAGTTATCAGACCACCATGTGCAAGACTTGTGACCAACTTAACAGAAATCAATAAGTAACAGAAACACTTTAGGCTCAAGAATAGAATGGATCTCAGTGGCTTTCTCTGTATTTTGGTGCTACAAGTACAGATTTTTATGGAACCTTAATAAAGCATTACTTAGAAAAACGCTCTGCTTCTAATCTTACATAAACACAATAAAAGTTAAAAAGAGGGTTTGTTTGGAAAATTGGAATAGCACCACTTTTAAATGTATGTAGACCATGGTTTATCCCAGGTCTTCATTGGATACAACTGGATAAAATAAACTAATATTTAACAATCTGATACACCATATCCAGTCAGTGGTATGGACGTTGAACCGGTTTGATTAGAAAACTTAAAACACATATATTAAATTACATTTTAACTCTTAACATAGGTGTTATTCCTCCCTGGTTGCAAGCGGCAGGCTCAGAAATTAGGACTGTGACTGGGTAGTGAAAAGACAGGGGAGCATTTCCAGTGGTTCCATGCCGAGCACTGGACCGACATGAAAGACGAAGATGGGAAGGAAGAAGAAGCAATAAGACCGCGTCACTGAACAGGGAGGGTTACTGAGGGTTACAGCTCAACATTAGTACAACTTCAACAGCTTGAAGTTAACACATTATTTTTTAGTTTGGTGGTCATATTTTTTTTTTTTTAACTACACAAAATTATTTATGAATATCTGCTGCTTTAACTGTTAGTACACACATTTAAAGAGAAGGAAAATTGAGTTTCTAACCCTGTAGCCCACAGTTTAAAACATCTATTTTGAGCTAGGATGCCTTCAGAGTAACAGAGGTGGTTTCCTGTGCAACACTGTGGAATAAATAAATTCTTTAATTAGAAAAGAAACACAGATACTACTGAGCTACTGCACTCTCAATATTGCAACTCGGGATGCAAGTTGCTAAAAACAAAAAAAACAAAAAAAACCCCAACCCAATAACAAATGGTAAACAGATCATGACATAATTTATCTGTCTGCATTAAGTTGGGAGTTACATAAAACTAACACTTTCAAAATCAAGATGTCAGATTTGATGTCAGAAATGGGGGCAGGTTTAAATGCAAACACTGTATTGACTTGAATTGACACTTCTGTGAATCTCATGTAAGATTAAAGTAGATATATTATATTATATTATATTATATTATATTATAGGACTCTAGTTGAGAAGCTTCGTTTGATTTGAAATTCAAAATTCACCAAACTGGACCTTGGAGTAGCTACTCCAATTTTGCTCCAATTTTTACCAACATTTTAAATCCCTTTATTATGTGGGTTTATGTAAACTGGAATTTCGGGCACAGTAAATGGGGCAGCCCACTGCATCTGAAGTGTAAATTTAGATAAGAAGTCAGTGGTGTGTATCCGTGCTGTGTATTTACCTCCAGGTCTCCTTTGGTAATGGAAACTTCCTCAACACGAAACTGAAGGTCCTCCACCTTCCTATTTAACAGAAACATATTTACTTCTCTGAGGCACAAGCCACCTCTAAACTGCAGTGATCAAGAGCGATGCCAACAACAAATTTATTACCTTATGACTGTAAAACAACAGCACTGGGAGCAAAGCTCTCACCCCACTTTCAGTGTCTCACAACACTGAAACTAGAGGACCTAATATACTCTCATGGGCATCTTTAACTAGTCCCACACTCTCACCTGCGCTCCTCCTCAAGCTGATTCAGCAGCTCCACCTTGTCTTTGTCTGCAGCTTCTACCAAGGCACGCAACTGATCCATCTTTGCCTCCATCTGTCAAAATCACAGACAAACATTTAAAGTAGATAAAATTAATACATACTAAACTCTAACTGTAGTTCAGGCTCAGTGACTGAGTTGACCTGCTCATGCTCATCCCTGAGCAGGGTAATTTCTTGCTCCATTTCTCCAGCATGGCTTGTGGCCTTGGCAACTTCTGCCCTCTCCATGTCCCTCTCAGCCATGAGCTGCTCAATATGCTGTTGCTTTTCCTTCAGTGCCTCTTGCAGGGCTGTGGTGCCTGAAATCTTTCGATTATACCTTGAGGATGTCTCTGTCAGCTGTAGAAAGAGAGACAGGTACCATGTTCATACTGCTGCGTGTCTCTCACCATAATGCCGCAGGTAATACACCGTTGTTGTTCTTTGTTTTGTTTTTTTAAATAAGTGTGTCTCACCAGCCCTGTGCGGCTCGGCTTAGCACTAACAGAAGATGCCACAGAGCTCATGGTACTGATGGATGAGGCACTGGGGCTCCTCTTCAGCCCCGCCGGGGTGGCCACCACTTTCCGAACGGTTGTTTTTGCTTTGGCAGGCGTAGTGGAAGGAAAGCCAATGCGTGTGACTTTGTGCACTGGAGCAAATAAGCCATACTTGGGCTGGCACTGAAAATATCTGAATACAACCACAATAATAAAAGTGTTAAATAAAAGGAGGAGTGTGGTTGAGTTTATACACAACTTGTTTATAGATCTTGTGGCTTCTGTACCTTGTGCCTGCCACTGCCCCATCATTCTTTCCTAGGGGCTCGTCCAATTCCACGCCACACCACTCGCCTTTGGCAAAGTCTGTCTCTCCAAGGAAGCGTACCACTCCTGCCTTTGTACCACCAACCTGAGAGGAAATACACCAAAGATTAGCCAACATTTAATTCTCTTAACAGATGAGAGGGGACTAAAAAGTAATCAGCTTTGCCTGGTAATAAATCCCAAGGGAGATAATTCCATAAAAGCAACACATGCAAACATGCCAGGATTGTGGGGTATGTGTGTGTTTATTAAATTTTATTTTTATAAATAAAACATTTATAAAATAATTTATAATAATAATAAATTATTTATAAAATCATTTATAAATGAATAAATGATTTTAAATTGCACAGTTGGAAAGTTTACTAAATTTGGTAATGGTGAGCATATTTCCTCTGCTGTCCAACAGGCATGAGTAACACTTCCTCTTTACTTAAAGTGCTACACATCCTCGTGATTGTGGGGAAAAAAGGAAAAGGAGGAAGCAATGCACTCAACATCTATAAGCAGACCTGAGTGACTGTACCAGACTATACTCTGTTACTAAAACTACTTCACTGACTCAGAAGTGAATGTTTCAAAGTACAAGTGAAAGCAACCATATTTCATTTGTTAGTTTCCCAAAAACTGGAGGAGGGCTTCATGAGTCATGTGATTCTCGAGGCCCTGCTGACATTGCTAAAACACAAAAGGGAGAACCTTCAGATTTTTGTAGCTTTGCTGAAATGTTCAGGGAAGAAAACTGTAAGCAACCTTTTTTTTATTTTTTTTCTACTTATAGAAACTTTAACAAACTTTACCAACACACGGTCACCAATCTTCAGTTCCCGTTCCCCCTTCTTGACCGATCCAGTCTCTGAGAGGTTGGAGACAGATTCACTGTTTGTCCTTGCAAGGTTGGAAGATGGGGTAGCTGGTGTTGTTGGTGTTGTTGCTGTTGTTGCTGTTGAAGCCTTCTTGGCTGTCGCAGTACTTGAAGGGGGTGCTGTTTTTGTGGCTACGCTTCCGACTGAGGGAGTGGGTGATGCTGCGCGGGATGTCGGTGCCGTCTGAGTTCCATTAGCCTCTCCTTCTGTGCGAGACAACTTGGAGGGGCGGGTAAAAATCCCTCGCAGGGCTTCACACTGAAAGTATCGAACCCCTGCTACTGACCCATCGTTCTTCCCAATTGGCTCATCTAGAACAATTCCCGCCCACTGTCCTGGGGCAAACTGCGTTTCTCCCAAAAACTGTATGTAGCCCGGCTTATTTCCATTCACCCAAACTCGATCCCCAATCTGGAAGCTCTCCTCCACATTCCCCGACTCTCCCGTGCTGGTACTTGCAGCTGATTTGTCTGCAACAGCAGTTTTAGCTGCATTTTGGTGAGAGGGAGAGCAGACTTTAAGAAAACTCCTTAAGTTATTAATTTGAATCAGAGAGACACGTCACAAATGCAGAGCAAACACAGCACACCCCTTGTATATATATTTTTATTAGTGCGGTCAGCGTTAGTCTCGTTAAAATGACGTTAACGTCATAACCGCATTAACGCAGCAAATCTCCATAAGCGAGTCAACGTGGATCGCCCCGTGCGTGGGGCTGCACGGCACTAACGCATTAACGAGCTAACCACACTAACGGTGTTGACGCCGTGCAGCCCTGCGATCCGCGTTCACTTGCTAACGGAGATTTGACGCGTTAATGCGGTTATGGCGTTAATGTCATTTTAACGAGATTAACGCTGACAGCACTAATTTTTATATTTATATAACACTATAAATGTACTGTCATCTGTTTAAGTCTTGCTGCTTAACGGGGTACCAAAGGGAAATCTTGCATTAAGAATATACTAATTATTTATTCAAGAATCAAATTTCATGTTTACGGTAAGTTTAAAAACAAAACAAAACAAAAAAACACCAAACATGTACATTGTTTTAAATAAGGCTATACCTGCATTCAAATGCTACTCAGCTGAAGAGGTTGGACATGTATTCCTACCTGTGCTGGGGTTGGTCTTGGGGGCTCCTGTTCCAGGTGGCCGAGCTATCTTGCTAGGCACTTTAATGCCACTGGGCTTGGCTGTGCTCATGTTTCCTCCTGTGATCTGAACCACAAGGCTTGTGTTCGTCCCTGGATACAGACTGACCCCAGACCATCAAAACCACTGCCTGCTGCTCTGGAATGGCGATGCTTTTTCTCTCCGCACCAAAATTTAATAAACAAAAAAAGAAAAAAAAAAGAAAAAAAAAATGAGGAAAAGGGAGAAGGGAGAAAAAGCGCTTCTTACAAAAAGGACCCTGTTGAGAGAGAGAGGGAAAAACAAAACAAGTAACATTACTTGATTTTGTGAACCTTTACTAAAGTATTTTTACTCATCAGTCAATAACCCTTGTGTGCCTTCTGTCAATATCCTCTGCCTTTAACTCTTTTTGTCAATGACAAAAATAATTTGTTTAAATAATTTATTTAATTTATTTAACTAAACTAATAAACAACAGTGCACCTGTTGCAAGCCATGATCTGTAGACTTTGTTTTTAGTGCTGTGTAATGGAGGTATTTTGTTATGACAACAAGTTCCTCGGCATACACGACATCACAGTTAGACCTAAAAATACCCCTTCACAGCCTGACCAACGTGCAGTCTGTGGTAGTGCCATCTGAACGTCTGATAATGTGTGACCTTAACTACAGACCACAGACTGTGTCACAGAGGGTCTCTCTCAATCTATCATTCTGACATCGAACAACATGTAAGGCTTGGCTGGCAGCTTTTTATAAAACTGGATTACTGCAGAAACACGACCACAGGCAGCAGATTATCCTGTTTGTCAGATTACCTCAGCACACAAGCAGATTGGCTGAACACTCCATTTTAACAGAAATTGTCTGTCACTTACTTGACACAAAAACTGTGCAATCATAATCATAATGTTTTATACATCTGCTGACCTTTAACATGCACTTAGGCAGGACTGGAACACAAATAGCTATGTATTATCTGACTTCTATGAAGTCTGTGTTGTTTAAGGTAATTTTTTTGGCCATGTGATAAACAAAAATTATTTTACGCTCAAGTAATTGAAACCAAACCAGCACAATTTATTTTTCCTATTGCAATACTGTCAATTTTCCTTGGGGAAATACCAAAAATATTTTTATATGCAGGAAAAAACCCTGCATATGTCCCCATCCAGCCGAGACACTGTTTATACAAGTATGGAATATCACACACGTTTTTGTATGTAATCTGCAAAGAAATTTGCTTATAACGAAATTCTACCAGTATACAAACAAGGGTTTTCATTTAGTGTACTGACACTTAATTCTGTACTTGGGCTTCACCTTGTCATGTTATGAGTGAAAACAAGGAGCTCAAGGGCTTGAACAATGTCAAGAAAATGATTTTATTATACGTAGCTATTCCTGTAATCATTGACCGCAAACATCTGAAACGTTCCGGGACAATGAAACAAGCTGTGTATGTATCGAATTCCTGAGAGCGTTAAAAGTTTTTCACTTCAAAACAAACTATGACATGAACCTCTTTGGAGTCAGGCGACACGCTAATCTTCAAAGAAAATAAATTCAATGTAAGACTTGTTCAACAGCATCACACAAACATACCTTTCATTCCTGAAAGGGCCTAAGAGCTGCACTACACAGGTTTATCTAAACAACTTAAGAAAGGAAGCTCTCACGCAGCCTCCAAGATATTTCTCAGCAGAGAGTGAAAGGTGGCCATCAGCAGACACGACCCAGTTTGAAAGCAGTGCTCCAGTTTTATCCCGCTGTGTCTTTGAGTGACGACTGACTCAAGCCCTCAGGTCAAAAATAGGCGAAACAGGGAAGCCATTATAGCTGAAGACTGTCTATGCAAGACTGCACTTTCTAGTCTGATTGACCCATGAACACGTGGTACAATACGCAGAGGTTACATTCATTGTGCAGAGAGTTTTGAAAGCAAAAGGTTAGTTCTATCAGAAAAACCATGAAGCTCTAGTACAAAAATCACATGAGCTTGACCAGAGGATGTTACAGCTCTGATCGGTGAGCTGATGCTGTCAGCTGAACATGATCCTCTCACAGTGAAGAATTTCCCACAGCAGTAATGTTAATCTTTTGCCACTGACTCAGTCTAATCTGTAGCTTGGGAAAAACACCAAATACTCAAGCTTTGCAAAAGTTAAAGAGATTTAATACACTGATGCCTGCAAAAAAAAGTATAAATCTTAACTAGATTCACATTAAATCATATGTAGTATGATTTTATCTCTCCCCTGGTGTAAATAAACAAACAGAAACAGGTAGAGAGTAGCTTGTAAAGCAGAAGTGAGACTTCTCAGAGACCTTCATTAACATAGATGACTTCCATTTTCACAACTGCATACGTTTGCATGCTCAGCGTCCATTAAAGTATTGGATATGAGTGTTATGGCTCTGACAGATGATTTAACTGTCCTCCACCTCCCCCACACAAAACAGGATGAAAACAAATTAACGTCCAGACAGAAGTTCTTAAAATTCTTCAGTATATTCACTACTAGTTGGAAGGAGTTAATGGTTACCCAAGTCCACATGGTCTTCCACAAGGTTAATATTAGCCAGAGACTTCACTACTGAATCAGGCCCATTTCCACTTTTTGAGCTGCCAAGGTATCCCTTTAAACTCCTGCCCCAAACAAAGACCAAGTAGGGTGCATTTTATTGCGTCCATAAGCAATAAACTAATACCTTTACATCTTCAGATGTGTGCATTATCTGACATGACTCACACATTCTCTCTCCTGCTTTTGTCATCTTAAGGCCAAGTCAAGCTCTGGCTCTTCCTATTTGAGGAAACATCTGCAGGGAGGATTATTCAGGCCCCTGCTAGCACTGACAAACGAAGGCAAAGAAAAGCCTCAATGGTACAGAATTAGAGCCAAAAGCATCCTGTGTCCTCTAGCTTCACTTGTTTTGAATTTAACAACCCTCACCTTGCTGCCATTATACAGACACACCCCTGTCCTACACAGATCCTGGCTCATACCAATGTGAATAGACATAAATAAGCCCTGGAATGACCAAAAAACAGACTTCCTACCTCTTTAATGTGTTCTTACAGTACTGAAACATCACAGAATGGCATGTTAAAAAGATAGCATTCATGAGCCCCCTGCCTCTCATTGCAAGCCATTTTCTCATATTCCTGGAGCATCAGTCAAGCAAAATATCTCAAGGAGGCCTTTGCATGCTAAGCTGCTTTTTATTGTTTTCTGAAACAAAAAGGTTTAATTATACCAGCCCAAGTTACACGTTTAAATGGAAAGCGTCTCCGTTATTAAATGCAGCTTCACTGACACACTGCACACTGTGGCTGAGCTGTAAACCCAGTTATCTTTGTGTCAGGTCAGCGAATTTGCCTGTAAGCGACACTCGCCTTGTCACCTCTGCCTACCAGTGGCTAGCGGACCGAGGAGCTGTCGATGAGGTGGCACATCTGGTAACGCTGCTCTAAAAATGTCCTGTCAGCTAACTCACCTTACCAGCTAGCTGAATGGTAGCTCTTCTCCGCTAAGAATGGGAGACATTAGCGCTACACAGGTTCAACACGTCCATACCTCCCACATAGCCCCCCAAAAGAAAACGGTGTCATAAGCTAAGTGACTGAAAGGCAAATTCCACAAGTCCAAAAGTCTCCGCAATGTCACCGGCGCTCCAGCAGGGCACACTGCTGCTACAAGTTCACTCAGCACACGTTAATTGTTAGCTAAAATCATCTGTATCGAATGAATTTCCGTATAGTGTTGTGGCGCTGAGGTGCCTGGTCACCTCTTCGGCTTAAATGGATCCCGGTCGGGGGGGGAGATGTGATCAGTTGCTAAGTAACGCTAGCAGCGAGGCCCAAAGCGGTTCAGTGAGCCGGTGGTTAAGACCACAAGCAATATGGGCTGGTTAGCTAGTAAGCTAAACTAACACCTCACCTCAAGTAACGTCTGAAAACACCTGAACAACTTTCACGCGTGTTTATCAGCCGCTGTTGGACCAGAAAATACACGGAAACGGGATGAGGAAGTACTGACCTGATGTGTTTATGTACAGACTTCGTCGTCCGAGGGGAAAAAAATAACACAGCTAGCAAGCTAAGTACAGAACCTCGACGACTTTTAGAAGAACTACGTTCGACTCACACACGGGGAGGCAGGCACAGCCCAGCGTGCGAACCGCCTGTCCAACGGCAGAGGGAAACGTCAGGGGCGGGAGCCGACCAAAGATGATATGTGCCGAAAGATGGAGCACTCCATTGCCTCGAAGGCTGAACGATAGATTAAAGAAGCTTGTTTCCGCCACTGAAAAGAGTCTTTTTTTTGCCATCCATGTGTAAAAAAAAAAAAAAAAAAAAAGTGACGTACTTAAAAAATTAAATAAAAAAATAATCAAATAACTTAAAAATTTTAGTTTTTAAGTGGAAACTCTAAAATAATTAATTGAAATTTTGACTTAGGAATCCCCAAAAAGTTTTTCTTCTTTGTTCCAAGTTTCCATAGATAACAGTAAACTGGAGAGGAAATAAAATTACACTTCACTGATTCATGTCAGAAGAAGGGGAGTCCATAAATAGGACCCAAATGTCATATAGTTTAGTGCCTAAAAGGACCTTGACCTGACAGCAACCAAAAAAACATAGGAAAGGTTTTGAGAGAGTTTTAAAACAGCAACCAAAAGCATTTTGAAACGTTTCTCACCTATTTAAGACCAAACAAACACATTTCACCATGTCAAGCGAAATATCTGAAGATAGCATTTTGGGAAAGCACTACAAGATAGAAGCTTTCACTGGAGAAGGTACCTTTGGTGTCGAAGCCAAGTGTCGAAATGCCAAAAACAACAAAACCGTGGCTATATTAAAATCAACAAGAGCAAACCTGAAATTTTGCAACAGGCAAAATTGGAAATGTTCATCCTGGAGAAACTGCGACGTTTGGATGCTGATACCTGCAACATTGTTAAGTGGAAGGACTTTTTCCTCCACGAAGAGCACATCTGCTTAAATTTTGAACTGCTGGATCAAAACCTGTGGGACTACATAAAGGATCGGAATCACCAGGGTCTCCTCACAAGAGAATTGAGGCCAATTTTACATCAATTATCAAATGCTCTGTACCACCTCAGTTCTTTGGGAATAGTGCATGCTGACCTCAAACCTGGAAACATAATGGTTGTGAACCGCCATGAGTCTCCCGTCAAAGTTATTGACTTTGGCCTAGCACATCCTGTGTCTGCAGTGATTCCTGGTACCTATGTGCAGACAATTTGGTCTGAAGTTATGCTTCATATTCCATATAATGAAGCTATTGACATGTGGACTCTGGGGCTGGTAGCTGTGGAACTTGCTATAGGGGTGCCCCTCTACCCTGGGAAAATGGATTATGATGGCCACAGAATATTATTTCAGAAAAAACAACCACAGCGAACAGAGCTGGACATTTAAGACAGAAGAACAATTTCAGTATGAGACAGGATACCAATCCAAGGACACTCGACATATAAGACTTGACCTCAAACAAGTAATCACAGTTAGAACAGGAGCTGAAAATGGCACAGATTTATTGGTCAGCCTGATTAAACGGATATTGGCCTTGGATGCAAACCAGCGCATCAAACCCTTGGAGGTTCTCAAGCATCCCTTTTTTGAACCTGGCCTGAGAGTTCCCCCTGCATTAAAATGAGAAGCGGGGGGGGGGGACAAAAGTCTCCAGCATTGCTTCTTTGACCCCAGACAAAAGTGACAAAACCACAAGCAGGGGTTGGAAAAGGCAATCAACAGCAGAAATCCACTGCAAACACTCATCTACAATGCAAACCCAATACTCCTTTAAATCTGATAACAACAGCTTAAGATTTTAACAAAAAATTAATTAAGTTGCTCCAATATTTATCACTTTGCCTTTTCTTTTTTTTTTTTAAATTTTCACTCCCTCCACCCCAACCATTCGCAGCAGATGGCTGTCCCTTCATGAGCCTGGTTCTGCCGGAGATTTCTTCCTATTGCAAGGGAGTTTTTTCTCCCCACTGTCACTAAATGCTTGCTCACAGGGAATCCTCTGATTGTTGGAGTGGCCAAATACTGTAGGGCAGGGGTCTCAAACTCCAGTCCTCAGGAGCTACTGTGCATTACAGTAGCTCCTGAGGACTGGAGTTATAGACTCCTGCTCTAGGGGAACTAGTAATTCTTGTGAAAATTAAATAAAAATCCTTAAAAACAACAATAACAACAACAACCAGCAAATATGGTCTTGAACGTGGGCACAATTTTGGTGAAAATCCATTAAGTAATCACTGTTTCAAGTTCATACCAGTATATTCACAGCAGAGCAGCGGATGCCTTACCATCACATCAATCCTTCAATCAGACCTCAAACACCATGTTTACACTGGTAAATTGGATACAAATTAATTAAATAAACCAGCTTTAAGCATCAACTGAGTGTTGTTTGTAATTCTTCAATAAATACAGAGCTACCCTTCAGCTTCCTAGTAGACAAACTGTCATGGTCCTGTGTCTGGTGACCCAGGGTTCTTGTGTTTTTGAGTTTTGTTAATATTCCAGTGTCAGTCATGTTTCAACATGATTTAACTTTTGATTTGTGACTATTTAGAATTGTAGTTTAAACATTTTCTTGTGCTATAGGCTACACTATATACACTACCGGGCAAAAGTTTTAGAACACCCCAACTTTTTCAGTTATTTATTGCAGTTCCATTCATTCAAGTCCAGTGAATAACTTGAAATGGTACAAAGGTAAGTGGTACCATTTCAAGTTATTCACTGAAGACTGGAAGAAAGTATTATGGACTAATGAATCAAAATTTGAAATCTTCCGTCCATCACTCAGGATCTTTGTATGCTGTCGAGTAGGTGAAAGGATGGTTCCACTGTGTGTGGAATCAACTGTCAAACATGGAGGCGGAAGTGTGATGGTCTGGGGTTGTTTTGACTTGTACAGAGTGAGAGGCACCCTGAACCAAAACGGCTACCACAGTATTCGGCAGCGCCATGCAATACCCTCTGGTATGTGCCTTGTTGTTTAGAGGTTCAACCTATAGCGAGATAATGACCCAAAACATAAGCACAAGCTATGCCAGAATTACCTCAGGAAAAAAGAACATGATGGTAAGCTTGAAAACATGTAGTGGCCAGCACAGTCTCCAGACTTAAACCCCATTTAGCTGGTACCACACACACATTCATGGGAACCTCTACAACAGATATTGGAAGAACTTTCTGAAGAATATTTGATTTCTTCTTTGTTTTCATTTCAGAGTGCAATGAGACATTAAACTGCATATTTTTCAGTTTAAAAAAATTGAAAAATTGGGATGTTCTAAAACTTTTGACCAGTAGTGTATGTGAAAGTAGAAGCAGAAGACCACACTGGATGCCATTCCTGTGAGGAACAAAACAACAAGGCTACTATAAGTCATCTTACCTTGTATCAGTGATTCAGCCTGCTTGTGGTGTAATGATGTCGTAGATATTAATACTAATTTAAAATCCAAAGACTACCTGAGTATTGTTGCTGACAATATCCAACCCTTTGTAATTAAATTGTCCCCAGTTTTTGATGGCTGCTTCCAGCAGGTTGACAGACTGTGTGAAAAAGCTCAAATCATCTTAAACTGTTTTCTTGAACATAAAGCTGAGTTTACTATACTCAAATGACCTCCACTGTCACCAGATCTCAATCTAATACAGCACCTTTGGAATGTGATGGAACGGCAGATTCACATCATGGATGTGCAACAAATCTGCAGTAACTGTGTGACGCTATGATGTCAACATGGATCAAAATTTCTGAGGAATGTTTCCAGCTCCTTGTTGAATCTGTGCCATGAAGGCAAACAGTGTAAATGTAGTTATGTGCAACACTTACATTCCTTGTCCTTATGTGTTCACACCTAATAAAATTTCATTAGAAGCATACAGACAAAACCAACACTATAAAACAATTAAATGCACACCATCCCTATGGGCAGGTGTGCTGAAAGTCACAGATGCAACTTAGATGGATTTCACAGCTCTGGGGAAGAAGCTGTCTCTCAGTCTGCTGGTGGGTGTTTTTATGTTCATTTACTGCTTTCCAGAAGGAAACAATATAAACTGTCCATTGCTGGGGTTGTTGGGGTCTGCAGTAATACCTTTGACCTTCTTCCGGACTTCCCACAATCGCCTGCGCTGTTATTACCACCCGGGTCAAGTTTTTTTCATCTTGTGCTGGGTAGCTGTTGTACCACACTGTCATGCTAATACAGCAGATGCCTTCGATTGTGGCTCTGTAGATGTTCACAAGCAGCCAAGAAGAGAGTCCGGTCCATTTTAGCTTCAAGAGGAAGACAACCCTTAGTTGGGCTTTATTCACCAGGTGTGATGTATTCAGCGACCAGATCAGGTCACTTTAAGTGAAGACCCAGGAACTTGACATTGTCCACATGCTCTACTACCTACCCGTATACAAGGAGAGAAGTGTGTTCTGTCTTCCTGGATATCCTGGAGTCCATAACGAACTCCTTAACCTTGCTGGTGTTCAGGATGAGAGGATAATGCCGCTCCTCCAGCTGGGGGAGATTGACTCATCCAGCAGCAGAGAGACTAAGCGTGCAAAGAAACTGTTCAAGGTGTCAGGGGGGAGTTGGATCTCGGCTAACCTGTTGGTTACTGTGTTTACAGTCTGTTATACTCCTGATGCATCGCCACATATTTTGCGGTAAAGTAAATTTTACTTTAACTGAATTTCAACTTGCTGAAATTTCACTTTCAAGGTGGTTCAAAGACATGATTAAGTGAGATATTTAGAGTGCCAGAGGAATCTTCACTGCACGCTGCTAAAATAGCTAACATTGAAGAATACAGTCTATGGAGCTTGGAAAGAAAAGCATCAGGACTTCTTTAAGCTGCTTGAAGACATTTCACTATGGGCTCAAAATGTGGTCATAAATATTTTGTACTTGTAAATCAGGATTTGTATGTGTAAAAAGAATTTGTGTGTGTGTGTAAAAAAGATTTGTATGTGTAAAAAAAATTTGTGTGTGTGAAAAAAATTTGTGTGTGTGTGAAAAAGATTTGTATGTGGACTTTTATATATTGATCCTCCAGCTTCAAACTGTATTACCCTTCAAGGACCTGCAGTTCAAAAAAGTGCCCCTCCGACAGCCAAACCCATCTGTTCTCTGATTGGATTGTTACATTTGTGATTGACATGACATTGACCAATCAGATGAAAGGAAGAAAAATAGGGTCAAAATTCGTACTTGTAACTTGCAGGGGTTTCTTTTGGCTAAGTCCACACACAAATCGTTTTTACGCACACACAAATCTTTTTTACACACACACACAAATTCTTTTTACACATACAAATCCTGATTTACAAGTACAAAACTGATTTACAAGTACAAAATATTTATGACCACATTTTGAGCCCATATTTCACTTCTCATCCAAAAGGCTTCTTCAGAACTGAAGACCAGGATGACTGAGAACCTTCACAGACATCGAAGAATATACACATTATTTATCATGGGGCTGCCAGCAGGGATATATTACAAGCACTATTTAAATTCCTGAAACCGCATTACTGTTTTTGCTAGAGACTAAATTCAAATAGTTTGGGAAAGAAGAGAGGCAAGCTTTACAGGGATATTAGGTGTAACATGGTAGCATATGGCATTTACAAGGTACTGTTTTCTGAATATGGACAGAAAAAGAAAATCAGCTCGCTCCTATTTGTTACCATGTGTGCTTCACATTACCGTACTCCTCAACCATTTGGGGCTTAAGAGAACATTCAAATGATTCCTTAAAGATGAGAATAACTTTTTTTCTTCAATTTTACAGCAAAAATGACCAAGTATGTCCAAAAATCTTGGTCAATAAAAGGGCTAATTAGCATATTTGATTTGGCCATGCGGTGAAATCTGCAATCAGACGTAGCAACTTGAGCAGAAACAATATTGTTTACTCCATTGGAACTCCAAGTGGAACAAATAACACAAAAACACCACAAGATGAAAAATAATGCAGGTCAAGAAATTACCATTGTACACATTTTACAGTGAAGTAAACAGTTCACTTCTGCTGAAAAAAAATCTCAGACTAGCTGGTCAAAATCAGTTGTTGAAGCATCCTTAAAAGGCTTTCCCTAACTGAATTTTACATATCAACTGCATTTACACAGAATAGAAAAAAAACATGCTGAATGGAGATGAAATGAAGACTTTCCATTAAAATATACTGTGTTTTGAATCAAGGCAATAAACTATCACTACTTCTTCGCCAGACTTCGTGGGGAATTTTTAAGCAAGTCTCTGATCCTAAGGTATGTTCCTGTGGCTTCAGCAACTTCAGTGAACTCTGGTGTATCTTCAAACGGAACGATGCCAGCTGCAAACTTGCTCCGATGCGGAACAGCAGTTACCTTCTCGAGATGCCCTGGAGTCGTACAGTCTCCACTCACCGGATGAGGCAAATCTGACTCAGGGCTCTGTGGGTTGTCAACTTCGGCTTTCACTGGCTCGGGACTCTGAAATGTGCTGTCCTCGACTAACATTGATTCGGGACTCTGAAGGGTGCTGTCCTGAGTTTTAACTGGCTCGGGACTCTGAGGGGTGCTGTCCTGAGTTTTAACTGGCTCGGGACTCTGAGGGGTGCTGTCCTGAGTTTTAACTGGCTCGGGACTCTGAGGGGTGCTGTCCTGAGTTTTAACTGGCTCGGGACTCTGAGGGGTGCTGTCCTGAGTTTTAACTGGCTCGGGACTCTGAGGGGTGCTTTCCTGGACTTCGGCTGGTTCGGGACTCTGAGGACTATCGTCCTTAACTTTTACTGGTCCCGGGCTTAATGACAAAGCCTCTTGATCCTCCGGTTGATTTTCTTTGCTTAGGGAAGGTTCTTCAGGTTTTATTAAGTCCATTCCTTCATCCATGTCTTCATTTTCTGTGTCCGCATGTGCAGATGTAGATACACTTGGTGAACTTGGTACAGGAGTTTGTGCGGCAGGTGTCTCACAGTCACTGTTAGAGGCCATGTCAGCATTTTCTAGAGCTGCCCAGATCAGTCTCTGCTGCTCCTCCAGTTCCTCCAGTGTAAGGTCATCCTCTGTTCCCTCCCCAGTCTCATCAACCACCACCCAGTCGCGCCCTCGCACAGCTGGAGAGCCGTTGGTGGGAGTAGGTGGAGGAGTACCTTTAGGGAGAGGTGGGGGGGTGGGTGTAGAAGGAGGAGTCCCCTGTGGTAAAGGAGGAGGAGAACTAAAGCAAGGAGAGCCAGGAGGCAGTGGTGGCTGGAACTGGAAATCACCAGAGCTTTGAATTTGATGAGGTGTTCCTGGATCTACGAGAAGAAATAAAATAAAGTCATCCACAGAGTGCTGACTGTGTATTATTGTGCAACTGAGCTACAAATACCAAACAAAAACATTGTTTCTGTGAACTCAGCGTGATCTACTCTTGTTAAAAAAGTTATTCATTAGCAATAATCCTGGTAACAATTTACGTAGAGCATTGATATACTAGCAGCAGCCTCATCAACATGTTGGTTCAACAACAGTAAAATGAGAACTAATCATCTTTAGAAGATCCATAGTTTTCACATTCCAACTTAAAAACACAAAGTGAAGTTGGATGGATGGGATCCCAACTCTGGAAATCTAACCATTCAAGGAGAACATGAATACAGGCTGTGACACCCAGATGTACGGTTACCTGATTCAATATCCATATCCGAGCTCCTGTCTGGGGTCCGGTCCGGGCTAAACTTACTCCTCTTCCTCAGCTGTGGAGATGAGTCAAATTCATGTCTTCTCTTGCTGGAGGTGGCACCAGGCTGCTGGCAAGAGCAACATGCAATAAGACCAAAAAGCACGACTTTTGTTTTTCCTTTTAGCACCATAAAAACATTTTTTTTTAAGTAGAAATATTTAAATCCTGTGGATTAAATGGAGGTCTGTGCAGTTGGATCAGTGTTGATTCATGCTGTAAAATGTGTAAAGGAGATTTTAAAGGATGGGTCATGTGAACACCATGAACTGTTGCACAGAGCAAAGTAACCTCAAGTCAGAGTAGATTTTGTCCTTGATGAGAGCAGTAATGGCTTAAATATCTTATATCTAAGAATGAGCACTAATCTGCTAAATAGCGCTCAAGGTGATGGCCGGAAGGTGACTTTGATAAAATCTGGTTGAAGTTGAGAAGCTGCTGTTGCAAGAAGTAAGTAGGGAGCTGCGATACAGACCGTGGGAAAGAAGCTGGACAGGTAGGCTGCATAGTTTTGCTTCATGTGGCTGGTCTGCATTGGAATTGAACCATAGTGCATGAACTCCTGAAGATACAACAGAAATAAAGAAAAAGTGTTATTTAACTTTAAAAGAAAAAGAAAAAAAAAAAAAAAAGGTCCCAGCATACTTTAATGAGTTGTAAACCATTTAAACTCCACATTTCATTGAAAATAACACAAAGACAACATAGCAAATTTGGAAACTAAAAATATATACTCATTTTCAAGTTGATGCCAGCAACATTTGTCAAAAAGGTCATTTCCACCAGTGTGACATTAGCTCTTCTTTAAAAATTAAAAAACAAGCAAACAAAAAAAAAAAAAAAAAAAAAAAGAACACTGTAGAAATTCATGAGGAAATAAAATATTTTCCCATTCTTTCAGTTCAGGGTCTTTTTAGTTATGTTTGAACCCAATTTAGTACCTAGACAGTAGCTGTGTGTTTCAGGGCTTTCATGTGCACTAATTGACACCTATACGAACATGGACCCTGTTTTTTTCTGATAACTAGTCAGATGGTCCGTCTCCTCATCAGAATTTAAAATTTTTAGTTGTCAGATGACATGACAGGTGGCAGTCGTGTTATTTCTGTGTCCTGTTTACATTTCAAGTAAGTCAGTGATCTCCACTATAAAACTGTGGATGTTGCAGAACCGTCTGTTGGCCTGAGGATCTCAATCATATATCTATGTGCAGAGATTTTTTTCTAGATTCACCAAATTATTTTTTAAAATCATCTTTTTTTAGATGACGAACGCCTCAAATTCCTTCCAATTTTACACTGAGAAAGAACCTTACATTTATTATTATTATTTTTCCCATGGTTTGGTTTATATTCACACTGTGAAAACCCCAAAGAAATCAAAAATGTTTGTGTACTCTGCTGTGTGTCAGAATGCAAAGCATGTCTGGCTACACAAACAAATCACAACAAAGGGGGAAACAAAGCAGAGTTTGACTTAACCAGACTAGAGAACGTAGATTTAGCTTCACAAGTACAGATCTGTTGCAATTTACCTAAAAATGTATTGAAATTATTCAACAAGATATTTCTAGTCTTTCATTGCCCCTTTCTTACTTTTATGACATCAAATCAACATTTAATGTTGTTTTTGTATTTTTCGTCAATTAAATGTTGTGTTTTAATGGTTTTGAAACTGTGCATCACATATCATATATTTACTTTTGACCGGATACCAGGCTGTACTGGAGGTCAAACATTTAAAAAGGCAGACTGCAACACTTACATCTTTCATTTTGTGTGGTGCGGGTACATTGAAACCTGGGAAATCCACCAGTTTGGAAACATCATATGAGAGGTTTTGTGAATTAGTGTTGTCAGTTACAGTGCCATCACTTGATGCTGTAAGAGAGAAAAAAACAACATCCTCTATAATCTGTGCAGACTGCAGAAGCTTTTATTTTTCTACTTGCTCTGTTCAACAAAGAAAAATTGTGAAGCCGTTGAGTTCTTTTTCAAACTTACCATTTCCGTCATACAGTGATAAGCCAGAGTTTTCCATCTCTGCCTCTTTGAGCCAACCTGGTGGGTAACCTAGCTGCCTCATGCGATAGATCAGAGGAGGTAGGGTGTTCTCATCAATGCCCAGAGCTGTCAGCAGCTCCTCACTGTTTAACAGCACAACACAGTAAATTAAAAAAATTAAAATTAAAAGATTAAAAAAAACAGTTGTCTAAGCTGGCTTAGAGACCAAAACCATGTGATCAACATTCTACATATCTTTGGTATAAACTAACTAACGGATGAAGCCATTGGAGTACGAATGTGAGATAGAAAGCACTTACCGAGGAAAAGCTTAGAAAAAAGTACTTGTGTGAATGGATGAATAAAGCAAGTTGTGTAAAGCACTTTGAGTGCTAAGATAGAAAAGCGCTTTAAAAGAAAAAGTCAATTTACTGCCAATGTTGCTGAAGCTACACCCTCTCAAGAACAACAGGCTCACAGGGCGGCAGTGGCAGCGAGCCAAAAGCAGTCTTGGGTGTGGTTACGCTTTCAGAAACACAAATGCATTAAAGGACATGCAGCTAACTGTAGCATGTCTACCACCAGCATGCAAGAAGCTGAAGCCAAGGATGATGATTCAGAAACTCTGAGTGAGACACTGACAGCTTCTTCTTCATGTAATTAATTTGGTAGAAAAATAGATGTAAACAGAACAAATATTACACTGTCAGACAGAGACCCTGGAAGCTGCTGTGGTTGTAAAATGTTGTAAATACATTATTTTTTAAAATTCAATTAAGAAGTGCCGACTTTTTTCAAAATGAGTACTGAAAAAGGTACCGTTGCAAACATAAACCTCAGGACAATAACGTTGGGCAATTTTCACCCATATGATGAAAAAATATCACTTAGTGGTCATTTCCAAGGGAATTCATAATCATAATAAAATGTAACAGGGGTCATTCTTTCCCCTCTTACATCTTATTTTGTTTCTCTCTCCCACAGTTGTCAGTTTGTAGGGAGACTGTGCCTTCACCATTTTTCATTTTTAGGATTTCCCAAATTTTGGGGGAGCCTTTATTTATTTTTAAATTGAGTCCCTGGATGACACTTTTTTTTCATTTTATGAAATGAGGTACGTATATATAACCCTGTAAAATATGCACTTTTGCAACATTATGTAATTAAATTAAAATTGTAAGTAAATAAAGATGTGTGGAGAGTAAAAAAGTCTTGCCTCATGACTCCAGGCTTGTATTTGGCAAACCGCTCCTCCACTTCATCAGCATGGTATCTCTGGTTACTCTGCATGACTTGGTTGTTGCTCTGATTGAACTCCTTTCTTCTCTCATTAATTGCAGCCATGTCTTTAGGCTAAGAGAGTAAAAATACATTCCTATATTAAATTATGTTCTGTCCTTGTGTTCATCCTGGACTTCTGACATACTAACAGATCATTAATGGTACCTTGGGACAATCTCTCAGCTGGTGACTGCTTGAACCACAGTTGAAACACATAGACTTGGGTCTACAGCGAACAGAGCAGAGACAGAATCATTATACATTATAAATTCCACCCAGCACACAAACAAAGAAGAGTTATAAACAGAAAAAGCTATGGAATTTTTGTAGTCTTACCTTTTGTCTTTCATTTCTATTTCCTGGCCATCAGTTCCAATGACTTGGTTGAAGACTTGCTGATAGCTTTGCAGCAATTCAGGAAGCTATAATGCATTTGTCCACACAGCTGTGAGTTTTTAAAACTTTATAAATCTGACTACAGCATTTCATAGGCAATAAATGTTTAATTTATTCATGTTAAAGATACGTTGGAACATCCCATCCATCGGTCAGCTGGGGGTTTTCGTTTACCAGAGGCTGTCCAAGTTTATCAACACTGAAAGTAGTGAAATATAAGACACTCCCAACAACCTAAAACAAAAACATAATACAATAAGTTACTACTTGTGAGCCTACACATCCCGTTTTCAGTGTGTTTGAGTGGGAAATAACAGCATGTGCTCACTTTAAAGGCTTCTGTTGTTGTTCTCACACTACTGGAAGACATCGTCTGTGGATCTTCGTCCAAAGCAAAAGCGGAATTCTTTATAGAGGGAGAAATATGTATTTTTAAACAGAAAATTCATTGTGATATTGAAAAATATTTACAATAGTAATATACAGTGCTGTGAAAAAGGATTTTCTCCCTTCGTGACTTCTTTTTTTTTGCAGATTTGTCACATTTACATGTTGCAGATCATGAACGACTTTATTAGACAATGATAACCTGAGGAAATGCAAAATGCTATATTTATAGTTACGTTTCTGATAATGAAGTCAAAAAGAATTTCTAAACTTACCTGTGTAGAAAACTAACCGCCCTCACCCCTTGCAAATGTAAAATTAATCGTGACTTTCTGTCTTTGTAGACAGACACATGTACTTAATTTTCAATGATTTATTACAGGTATTTGCCGTATTATCAGAAACAGACTGGATGTTATTGCCAGCTTGACCCCATTTAATGACAGACTGACAGCATACCAACTTAGTCTTATGGCAACATTAATGGCAAGGTTGTAATGACAGGGTTAACATACCAGCAAAAAAATAATTAATATTATTTTTTTTTTACAAACTTACTTTATCTTGTTAAATAAAACAGACACTGACAAAATTTAACATAAAATAATTTGCAGCTGTATAAATACCGGCAGTCACCAGTGCTACCTCTCAGCTTCCTGGTACACGCACCTATGGCACATATTTTGACAATATTACCACATCTTTTATGTCAAAAAGTGATAAATTACAATATGTGCTATTGTAATGTTAAAAATCTGAACAATGTCATATTTTGAGTGACATATTGTGTTAATATTCTATCATGTTGAGTCTGGTGATTTTCACCTTTAACAAATAGACACAAAACAAATTAAGCAAAAAGGGGGGGAAACTTTTTCACAGCTCTGAATATTCTGGGTACACACCTGAGGCTTGATGTTAAAGGAGGACTTCTTTTCACCGTCTGGTTTCTGGTGCCTCAAAATCACACTGCAGATGCAGTCTTCAATTTCCTGGCGGCACTTCCTAGCAGGGTGATTAAAAACTGTCATTCATATGTTGTGAATGGGTCTAAACTGAACATGTTGTTAATAAATTACCATAAATGTAATAATTTCACAAAAAAATACGTTCATGCATACAAACTTATTTAAAATAAAAAGAATTCTGACTTACTTTGATATGATGTTGTTTGTATAAAGGACCTGAAGAAGAGGTCCGTCGGTGTTAACATCTTCAACAGTGACGCCGCTGTAGTGTTGGAGGAGGGAAAACATCGCAGGATCACGGTTGGCGAACAGTTTCGTTTCATTTGAAATGATCATTACTGGATGTCTACTAGTTACCTTGGTCGTGTCAGGAGGCTCATTTTCCTTCGTAATATTTTATGTGGTCTTGGAGTTAAAGAAAAATGACAAATTCTGCAGAAAAAGGACTGTTAGAAGTCATTTCTTGGTTGTGTTTTGGTTGCATCCTATGCTAGCAAATTTAAGCTAGTGCTAACAAACTGCCACAAGGATATTCTCCTCAGTGAGTCTCTGGATGTAATCGTCGCACTCCTCCAGCCTGCTCCGGAGCTCGCTCCTCTCGTCCTGCTCTTCATCATCATCTGTGAACCGAATATGCGTCGTGACCGGAGGAGCAGACTCATCGAGCTGCTGAAAGAGCTCACTGTCCCCAAAATCAACTTCAGCCATACCTGGCGCTACCCGATCCCTATGCGGAAACACGACATATAGTACGCATGCGCACAATGTGATTGTTCCTGATACTTTCACAATAAAACTACTGAACCTTCACGTAACTAATGGACGTAAAACCACTAATATTATTTGTTTTTAACTTGCATTCACTGCGTAAAGTAACACTAAATAAAAATGTAAATACATTTTATTACTACATATCTCTGAAGATATATGAGTGAAACACATAGACTAGGGTCTATGTGAAAACTCATGTTGTTGATCTGTTGATATCAAATGTTTAAGAAGTATCATTTAAATTGACAAAAAAGTCATTTTTTGAACTGAGGAGACCAGTTGCTCGACCTTTGGGAAAGGATTATCCCATTGTTATATATAAACCTTTCTGATGTCAGTTTTGACAAGACTCCCAATAGAACTGGCTGAAATGTAGCTCCAAACCATGACAGTGTCTCAGAATTTACATGTGTTTTACGGATATTTGTGTTTAAGAGGTAGGAACATATGTACCTCTTTCCTGGTTGGACATGTTGGCACTGATTTTAGAGCAGTTCTTGTGTTGTTGTATTGTGTGCTATGGATTCAGTACTGCAGCAGATGCTGATTAGCAGACCTAGTTTGACTGAGGAAACTCACTGCCGTTTTCAAAATTAAGTTTTTGGCTGGACAACAACACTGTGATCGAGAGAAAAAACAAAACAAAATAACATTTGGATCTTTTCTCAGTTTAAATATACTGAAATTTAGTCATTTATTCCCTCTTTTCTCTCTCTGTTTTGTCTCATAAAACCTTGACTCAATTAACACAAAATCTATTAAATGTATTACTCTTTCACAGGTCCAGCCAAGGAGTTCCTGCTCGATCTGTGAATGAGTAATACATCTGTGAATAAGTGAGTTGAGTGGCTGAGCTGTGTCTGTGTGGGATCAGATAGTAGAAGGAGATGTTCTCTGTCCCTCCTGATGGTCCCTGAAAGACTATCGAGGAAATAGGAATGTGGGGTGAAATGAGGGAACATTACCTTGCCTGAAGTCTTGGTGTCTTGACGCACACTTGCTGTCATGGTGTGACTGGGCTCAAAGCTCTCACTGGGTGTCTTTGGTTGAAGGATGTAGTGTCTTTTATCCTTCTCACCTGAGGGATCGGCCATTTGCCTACACCAGGAGGCTCCACAACGCGGCAGCCAAGTGGCTGCAACCCAGCCCAATAGAGGGGGAAGCTTGGCTCCTGAACATGCTGACACTGCAGCAGTTCATGGAGGGGCTCCCAACAGGAAAAGCAGAGAGGGTCTGCTGTTATTGGCCAGTCAACCTCGAGCTGGCTGTGACACTTGCTGAGGATCACTTGGCAGCACAGCAGACCCTGGTCCAACCAAACCCTGGTTTGGCCTGGGGCTTTTCTGGAAGCAGAGCGGGTGGAGGTTAGGTTTGTGCATGGCAACATCCCATAGTGCCGCTACATAGTGCATTAATGGAGGTCTCGTTTGAGTGGATTGGCATAGATCTCATAGGGCCATTTCAACGCTTTATATTAGTGGCGGATGTGTAATCTGGTGGATTATGCAATGTGATATCCCAAAGCACTGCCGCTGTGCACCATTTTGGCAAAGAGTGTGGTGCAGGCCCAGTTTCAGGTCATCTCCTGAGTCGGCATCCCGAAAGAGATAATGACTGACCAGGGCACATTGTTCATGTCTCATACATTAAAAGAACTCTACGAATTACTGGGAATTAAATGTGTTTAGACAGTTCTGTTCATGTTTGGGAGGTTAACACAGGAGCAGGTATCATTTGCCCATCTTTTTCACTCTTAGCTGCTGTTTTTTTCTTTATTGAGAAAAGAGACAAAACACTCCATCCCCGTGTTGACTACTGCAGCCTCAACCAGATTACAGTTAAAAACAAGTTCCACTACCTCTTCCTTCTTCCAACTTTTAAACTCCTGCAGGGCACATCCATCTTTTCCAAACTGGAAATGCTTACCATCTGGTTAGGAGTTGTGAGGGCACCAAAAGGAAAACAGCCTTCAACAGAACACCCACCTCGGGTATTTAAAGTGCCTGGCGATGCTGTTCATCCTCACAAATGTCCCAGCCTTTTTCCTAGCTCTTGTTAATGATGTCCTCGGGAATTTTATTTTATTTTTCTTGTTTTTGTCTACCTTGACGTCAACTTGATTTTTTTCTAGAACCCTCAATGAGCAACAGAACGTCTGGCAAGTTTTCCACAGACACCTGGATTATAGGCTCGTTGTGTAAAAGTCAGTCTACTGAATGGATCCTGGAAGTCTGCCCAACTATCTGTATGTTCCTACTTCAGCTCAGTCTAAGGTATTGCATTGAGAACACACAGCAAAATTTAACTTAGTAGTTAAATGAAGTGCTCGTAAGTTTATAACAAAGGAAATTTTGGTGATCTAATCTGAAAAAAAGTGTTAAGGAATATATCGGACCCTGTACCATCACTCAAAATAAGATGGTCCCCACTCCTCCTGCAGGTCTCCTCAGACTCCTGCCTGTACCTGGGCGGCTGTGATCCCCCATAGCCCAAGATTTGGTCACTTACTTACTACTCAGGTAACACAGTCATTCAAAACATTTATTAGGTAAAGAGTTTGCCATGGACCCTAAAATTATACAGACAGGGAAAGTTTTGATCTCCAGAGTTCCACTCAATCCTAAGCTTCACATATCTGAAGATGCTGTTGTTTGGATTCTAGTGACAAATGAGAGAGAGGTGGTAATGAAAAGAACCAGGTTGAAAAGTAAATGCTATGTAACATTGTGCAGTAGTAGCCCCTCCCAGACCAGCTGTCAGTGCGTCCCAATAAATTTTGTCATATCAGTTTTTTCTAATTTGGTTACAAATTGAGCCCATTAAAAACAGCATGACTGAAAGAGCTCTAATATGTTGTTTGTGTTGTACTCACTGGTAGGTTGAAGGTCTGAAATTCTCTTCCTTGGCTGTCATATAAGAAAGTTCCCAAAAAGGTCCCTTCTACCCCTATGGTCAACATTCCCTTGAAGAAGAAGAGAGGTTTTGGTGGGAATTATAATACAAAAAAACGTGAAGTCTTTAGACAAACAACAAAACTATGTCACTCACATAGGCAGAAAACACTCTTGGGGCGCTTTTGTTGGTTCCATCAGGTGACTGGTGTTTTGGGAGATGTCCCATTGTCAAAGCAGTGATTGAGACTGGGTGGAACAGTGAGATGATTACAACCCCACTCTGACCTGCCAGGGGCCAGCAGTTCCCTGGAGGCACAGGCAAATATTCCTGAGGAAAGAAAATTAATTTTTATGCTGCCCAGAGTTCATAAATGTAAACTTTTTCTCCATGTTATATCACTTTAAATCCTGCTGTGCAAACTATGTCGTTCTTACTTGGATTACTCTCCTATTGATTTAAAACTTTGATAAAGTTTATACTTAGGACTGGATCAGGTGACCCTGAATCCTCCCTTACTTACACTGCCATGGGTGTTGGCTTCTAAGGGATTCCCATGATGCACTGAGTGTTTCTTCTTCAGTCACCTTTCTCACTATGTGTTTATACACCTCTCTGCATTTGATTATTAGCTATTAAACAATGAATAAATATGACCTACTCTGTTATTTACGGTGGCCCTGAAGTGCAAACCACAAAAACAAATCACAAAACGCACAACAAATTGAAAAGCGCAACAACAAATTGAAAAGCGCAAAAACAAATTCACTAAACGCATAAAAACAAATTGAAAAGCGCAAAAACAAATTCACTAAGCGCAAAAACAAATTGAAAAGCGCAAAAACAAATTCACAAAACGCACAACAAATTGAAAAGCAAAAACAAATTCACTAAGCGCAAAAACAAATTGAAAAGCGCAAAAACAAATTCACTAAAGCGCAAAAACAAATTGAAAAACGCAAAACAAATTGAAAAGCGCAAAACAAATTGAAAAGCGCAACAACAAATTGAAAAGCGCAAAAACAAATTGAAAAGCGCAAAAACAAATTCACTAAACGCAAAAACAAATTGAAAAGCGCAAAAACAAATTCACTAAAGCGCAAAAACAAATTGAAAACGCATAAAACAAATTGAAAAGCGCAAAAACAAATTCAAAAGCGCCAAAAACAAATTGAAAAGCGCAAAAACAAATTGAAAAGCGCAACAACAAATTCACTAAACGCAACAACAAATTGAAAAGCGCAAAAACAAAAGAAGAATCACAAAAACAAATTGAGAAGCACAATTACATTAAGAAAACCGGAAAGGGTAGGTACCAGTCGGCAACAGGAGACATCACTGATTGGATGTCCGCGCTGTTCGTCTTTGGAACCGGAAGTTACTCTGCCTGTAGCGCATTATTTTCAAACATGAACATTAGCGGTGACCCAAACATAGCTGTCACTATTCGAGAATATTTTTGATTCAGGACATACATACGAGGTGATACTGGATATGCTCAAGTGTAATCATGACATTTCAATTAGTATGCGTACACTGAAACTACATTTAAAAGAATCTGGACTGTACAGACGAGGCAACTATTCTCCACTTCCTGAGGTGAGGCGTGCCATTTTGTCCGAGCTTCGAGGACCAGGACAATTGTTTGGATATCGGACCATGTGGCAAGTTCTCAAACAAAACACAAGCTGCGTGTCAAGCGTGATGTAGTTATGAGGCTGTTGAGACAACTAAATCCTCAAGGAATCGCTTTGAGAACTCGAAGGAGGTTCACAAGACGCACGTATCACTCCATGGGGCCCAGTTACATATGGCATGTAGATGGCTATGATAAACTGAAACCCTGTCAGGATTTATAGATGGCTTTTCAAGAAGACTGATGTGGCTTGTGTGTGGAGCAACAAACAACAACCCGGCTGTTATAGCGCACAATTATATAAACTGTGTAAAGAGTCTCGGTGTGATACCAATGAGAATACGAACAGACTTCGGGACTGAGAATGGGACTATGGCAGCAATACAGTGTACCCTCCGTCACGCGCACACGGACTATTATGCTGGATCGTCAAGCCACAGTTACGGATCATCTACTGGGAATCAGCGCATCGAGTCATGGTGGTCTTATTTCAGAAGAGGAAGGTGGGTACATTTGTGTCTGGTAGGTGTAAGCTACAGTGAAAGCTGATCAGATTGTTGTTTTTTACATGCATTTAAGAAAATAGAGTAGCGTCCTGCTGGACGTGTTGAAAAGTTGGATGAGATAGACGTTAACAGCCGTCACTTTATTGCAGGAACTCAAAATGGTCATTGTCAGCTGTTGTGCCGAAATGAGCATGCTTGCCTAGATTTAACGACGCCAATACAAAATGAAAAACTCAGACCAAACTCTCCACTCCTCACAATCAACACACAGAACAGAGTGAAAAGAATACAGCATTTTTAACAAGAACATTACTGCAGGGTCGCTACAATATTTATGGAAAACTAATATGCATTACTTTGTTTGACATCCATTTGTGGCATGTTTTAAATGGGACCAAAATGTAACAAACCCTATAAAATGACCAAGAACAAAGCTAAATTGATTCTTAAATATTAATTATATACCCAGGTCTCAGTTTTGGATGGACTTTTTGGAGACCTAAGAGACTCTGGAAACTTCAATGGAAGCCACGACGCCAATGCTTGCTGAGATTCTGCTTCACAGGGGTTCTACAGAAAGACCTGGATGAATGCAAAGACCTGTGGAACAAACACAGGATCGGCCAAGCAGACTTGCATCGTGTCCAGGGGGATTCAAACAAACTCTCTCTTGCCTCACAGGTATTTGAGTTCTTAACAAAATTAACCTTTTGCATCAAACTAAATGCAAGGTGTTGTTATTGCTTAAGTTGGTTAATATATATTCATAATTTTACACATAAGTATGATAGAGCAGTTTATAACATGTCACTGCATGCGTTGATTTATATAGTTCCATATTGTCAGCAAAAATCCTTCACTGTTCTATTTTCATTTTGCAGATATGGTTCAAGAGACTGTGGATTTGCTGTTGAGGAGAGGGAACTGGATGTGTTTCCCGAGGAGGGGCTACTGGTTGGATTGTGTGGTGATCCAAACATTGGGGAATATTTACAACAGGCTGTACAACAAAACACACTGCAGCAGCCACAAGACTGGGAATCGGCCACAGAACTGTATTTGGCCCTGATGGACATAGCTGGGTTTTAGATACCAACTGAACTTCAGTTTGTAATGACATTTGTCAGAGTTACTCTGATGAAGACACACACGGTGTCGAAACGTTAGTTTCTTTCCTTTTTTTTGCACCTAATAAAACCTTTGGACTTACTTGAGTGCTCCAGCCCTTCTGTTTTCCTTCATTTTTAATGTTAGTAGTGTTTCCTTTCCTCTTGCTAAATTGAATATAATATTGTTCATAATATACAGCAACTGGCATGGATTTAAATATTAACATTTAACCACAAGGAAACATTTAAAATGTTCTTTAATAAAACCATTTACAAATAGTGTCCAGCATTTCTGTCACTTTTCCAACATACACAATATTCAGAAAAAACAACTAAATGTTTAACAATATGGAAGTTGCTTGTCACATAAATGTGTTAAGTAGTATGCCAACGGCAGCTGAACCTATCAGGGTAACTCAGTAACTGTAACTTGATGACCTTGCTGATTTAAGAACATCCAAATCCTGGAGCATTTTGAATTCCAAAGTCCATGTTGGCCTTAAAGATGCTGTATGAGTCACAGATGGGTAGCTTCAGAGTATTTGCACAGGTGTTTGAAACTGGAAAAGGCGAAACACTTAAAAACTGGATGCGTGGTGGTGGTGTCATTCCTGCCGGTGGAACTGCCGTCAGCCCTGTGGCAAACATCATCAAATCTTCCAGACACACTGCTGTTGCCTTCTCTGAAAGAAGAAAGTAAACACTGTAGTACATTACAGAAAATTTATTTCCTCACCTCTCCTTTCATAAAACTATAAACAAATAAAAATGGTCATTCAAACCTTCACAATCAAGGAGATAATCTGCCCAAAAGCCAAGTGTTAGGACCTCCTTATGCCGCTTGTTGCTTCCTGCTGGGCTGAGATCTGGTCTGAACATGCTCTCCAGTTCTGAAGCAGTCAGGGCCTTGGCAGAGAAGCATAGGAGTGGGGCCAGCACACTGGAATTTTGTTGCAGTGCACTTAAAAATTCAGACTTTCCAGTCCATCTTTAAATCTGCAAAGGATAGACAAATAAGTAATAATTGGTTTATAGCTATAACTATTGCAGTCTTCTAAATTGTGTTTAAATGTCTTTACCTACTAGATCTTTCATTATAAATTTGGACAGATTTCAAATGCATAGAATCATTCATACACAAAAACAATTCATAGCGCTCAGAAATTAACTGTGACAGCAAAAAAGAAGAGCTCATTGGGATTTTAGCATTTAAAAAAAAAAAAATAGTGCTTTCACACTGGAATAAACAAGTGTGTCAAACAAGGGATCACCTCTTTTATAAATAACTGAAAAATGAATCATGTTGCATGACTATGATTATTATGGGTCATTGTGAACAATAAATGTATACTAAATTAGAGTTCTAGTGTCAAAGGTTAATAGCGTGCGACAGTGGCTCAGGAATTAACTAGTTGTTCATCAGATCACCGATGCTACTGAATCAGTTTTTTCATATACATCTGAAGGTCTGAAAATGTCAGTGGCTGCTGTGATGAGCAACTGGCCATCCTGAATTTAAAAGGAGTAATGAGTTTACCGTTGAATGACACTTTGGTTTCTTTCAAGGATGTACCATCTGAGGTACTCCTCCACAAATGCTTGTTTCTCAAAAGGCTTGACGTTTCTGAGGCATCCAGCAGTTTGGAAGATTGTGCTGTTTTGCAAAATAAGATTATGCAAAGACTCCTCTGATTCAGCTTTCAGGACCTATAAAAAAAAAAAAAAAAAAAAAAAAAAGGTTTACTGTAAGAAAACAAAAATATAATTTTCACTACTTTTACAATTCATTCAAACATTGGATTAAAAAAAATAATCAATTTGTTATTTCACTTGTGTTGTTGGGAGTTGGAAATCCGTCCTTTCAGATTACAGAATCTACCTTGAACCTACTTTCAAGATATGATCCAACCGGATAACTTTTATCCCGATTAAATCTTTTAAACTGGCCCCAAGTGTCTTCTAAGTAAACCCATTCCCTGAGCCTAGGTAATTTTCTACCTGATGTAAAATTTTGTGATCTCCTCATCTTGCACATCTTCTACAGTGGCGCTGAAACTCTGATTCCTGTGATGTGGTTGACCAGGTTCTTGAGAGGAAATGTGGTGCTGGTCCCCATGCACAATGGATACAGCGATCATCTTTCCTGCTAAAAGTACTCATCTTGCCTGGCAGCTGTTATACAGGGCACATAATTATCATGGTTAATTGCTATTAAATATGCTAATGAAAAAAATACGCCAATTTTTATTAAAATTTCCATTGTAATAATTACGGAGAAAACATCCACCTCTTGAATTATATACAAGATAACGGCTCTCTGGAGGTCCATCAAAGATGGGGCGATTTCATGAACTGCCCATAAGAAGTGTGAGGAATTCACGCCTCGGGCCACCTGTATCCAAACCTTCTTCAAAGCTGCCAGCATCATCATTAAACTTGATGAACATGTCGTAGTTGTCAGAGTATGTGCTGCGTCGAAATCCTCTAACAGCTCCATCCCATACAGCTGACCTTGATATATTGAACCTGCTGACCTTCTTGTGGTCAAGTTCCAGTGCCAAATTTGCAATAATTCCATGTGCCTGCAAATTGGTGTCTCTAAAAAAAGGGAAACTTTTTTTTAAAAAGGTATATATACTTCTCTCATGATTGCATGATGTCTTGTATAGAACAAGATGGCAGTTAATTGGATTCAAATGTTTAAATTACTAACACAGGTTCTTCTGGGGCTCAGCAAACAGTGAATCGTTATCTAATTGCAAAGTAAAGGCGGTGGAGATTGTCTGCTGCACTGTTTTACTAATAAAATAGTTTTTACCTGTTGTACTTCATTAGCAAGCACAAGATCCCCAGCACCCTTCCTTAGAGAACAAAGAAAAGCATTTTTGTTGTGTACTGTGAAAATATTAATTGACACTTTGAAAATATTTAAGCATCTTGATTAACAAACAAGCAATACAAGTATTATGTAGTCCATGTTCCAAAAACCATATACAGAATGAATGACAAAAGTGTATATCTCATTAATACAAAGTGTAGGCAAAAAACAGTAAAAGATTACATGTTCTTCAAATATCACTTACTCATATTCTGCTGCTTTCTGTAAAGGACTGCTGTCATGTTGAAGTTCCCATGGCTGAAACAAACAAACAAACACACGCACGCGAGGGCGCACACACACACACACAAAATGTATTTCACATATAACTATTAACTGTTTTACTGAACTGAGGCAAATGGTGGTGGCTAAACAACAAGAAAACTCTATTAAAAATTTTAAATTGTACTTACCAATGTATCAGCAAGATCAAACTCAGAGGGCCTTTTAATAACAATCTCTGGGTCAGAGTCAGACAAGTCTGAGTTTTCTCCAACTACAAAACATGAAAACAAATTAAGCTAAGCTAACTAAATTCATACTAATGTATGAAACTTTATTTGATCATCAATAATAGATTAATCTGAAAGGCATAAAGTTAGCATTTAAAACTCATGACTCAGTAGATCCAAAAATGGCTGAATTTCATGTTTCCAGGAAGAAACATAACATATACAAGCTAATTTAGGGAGCAATGGTGGCAGAGGAGTTAAAAGCCCGCCCTGTAATCAAAAGGTTGAAGGTTTTAGCCCTGCTCAGTCTGTCACAGTCGTTGTGTCCTTGGGCAAGACACTTCACCCTCCATGCCAGGTGGTGGTAGTGGGAGGGATAGGTGGCATCTGTGTACAGCAGCCTTGCGTCAATCAGTGAGTCCCAGGACAGTTGTGTCCACATTGTAGCTAATCACCAGCAGTGTGTGAATGTGTGTGGGTGAATGACTGGTTTTGTTGTGAAGTGTCTTGGGGGTTGTAGAACCCTAGAAGGTGCTATATCAAATACAGGCCATTCACCATTTTAATGTAGGTATGCTATTGACTTGGGTGCTTTATGCGTAATGTTATCATTTCACAATTTCAAAATTAGCATTTGTTGAAACTAAGGGAATGTGTGTCAAAATCCAAACAAACATTAGCAGCTTACCATCTTCAAAGTCACTCTTCAAGCAGATGAAAACAGTGATTCTTTGATAAGGCTTGCCAACTTCAGCCTTATAAGCCTCAAGTGTAAATGGTCTTTGTGTTCCAGGGACAGTAATGACCTCAGTGCCATCCGGATACAGAAGAAGGAAAGGTCCATCTTTTAGATCTTTGTTAAAGTCCTTCATTTTTTAACAGCTTGATTGAGCAGACTTGTGGCAGTAGCGTCAGGGTCTGTTGTTAGGAAAATAGTTTTTCCACGGTATGGCTTCAAACCACCCTTTTAATGGTCATCAAGCCGACATTTATCTGTAAGAAAAAGACATGAACAATGGGCCAAGTAGATACTAATATGACTCTAAGCAGATCTATTCAAACTTGAATATTTATTAACTGCAAAAGAGGGATCTTCCTGACAACCTAAATGTACAATTACTCGTAAACAATTGTTCTTATTCTGGATAGCTTTACTACACTGAACATTTTTACACAACTCCCTAAGGAATAACAAAAGAATGTTATTAGAAAATTAACCTCAACTTGTTTTCAGACAGAGCTAGCCAAACTACCTGAACCTTTCTTTTTCCTTTTTCTTTAAGCCCTTCCTCCTTCAGAAAACTTTTGCCTCTCTTCATTTTTCTTTTTCTGTATTCTAAGAAGGTGCTGAAGGTTGGAGTTGGGCAGTTTGAGGTAGTCTGTGATGCTAAAGGAAACAAAGGAAAATGTACTACAATGTCACACATTAAAGACATTCATTCATGTGACATTCCATTGTCCACACAACACGCAAATAAGGACAACACTGAATAATCTCACTAGAAAATTTCTACCAAGGAATGACAATGTAACTGATACTATTGACCAATACAATTCTACACCAGTAAGTTTTAATGTATAGACACATAATAGTGTTAGTTCCTAAAGTTAACCAAACATAATAAATGAACTAATTTATTATCGTTTCAGTTGTGGAAATGCTCAGAGGACTGTTCCACGAAGCAAGCTAATCCCAAAAGCCAGGCTCACTCTGAAAATCCAGGCTCGATTGCCCCAAATTCGGTTCCAGGAACGAGGCTAACCTGCAGTCTTTCTGCTCATTCATTATGCAATATGCTTGTGGACAAGTCTGGTCCGTGGCACCCTAGCTGCGAGGTTTGTTAACACTAGAACTGCCCTCAAACCTTCACTACTAGAAAGGTCTTGAGCAGTCATTTTGACAGCTGCGTGCATTTTCAAATGAGCCTCGATTTTCTGAGCTCGCTTAGTGGAACAGCCCTCTGGTTTGCTATGGTCTGGAAACAGCTAACGCTAGGCTAATAAATCAATAAATAACAAACATTTTATTATGCTTATTAACTTACTCAATGGGAGTGAAGTGTCTCCGATGCAAGATGCGTGATAAAGCCTCTCGCCACAGCCGCTGCAAAAGTTTGGTGACTCCTCAACCAGCTTTTTCCCATAGCTAGGACAAAACATTCCGCCGTTTTTCAAACGAAATGCGCTACAGGCAGAGTAACTTCCGGTTCCAAAGACGAACAGCGCGGACATCCAATCAGTGATGTCTCCTGTTGCCGACTGGTACCTACCCTTTCCGGTTTGCTTAATGTAATTGTGCTTCTCAATTTGTTTTTGTGATTCTTCTTTTGTTTTTGCGCTTTTCAATTTGTTGTTGCGTTTAGTGAATTTGTTGTTGCGCTTTTCAATTTGTTTTTGCGCTTTTCAATTTGTTTTTGCGCTTTTGAATTTGTTTTTGCGCTTTTCAATTTGTTTTGCGTTTTTCAATTTGTTTTTGCGTTTAGTGAATTTGTTTTTGCGCTTTTCAATTTGTTTTTGCGTTTAGTGAATTTGTTTTTGCGCTTTTCAATTTGTTTTTGCGCTTTTCAATTTGTTGTTGCGCTTTTCAATTTGTTTTGCGCTTTTCAATTTGTTTTGCGTTTTTCAATTTGTTTTTGCGTTTAGTGAATTTGTTTTTGCGCTTTTCAATTTGTTTTTGCGTTTAGTGAATTTGTTTTTGCGCTTTTCAATTTGTTTTTGCGTTTAGTGAATTTGTTTTTGCGCTTTTCAATTTGTTGTGCGTTTTGTGAATTTGTTTTTGCACTTTTCAATTTGTTTTTGCGTTTAGTGAATTTGTTTTTGCGCTTTTCAATTTGTTGTTGCGCTTTTCAATTTGTTGTGCGTTTTGTGATTTGTTTTTGTGGTTTGCACTTCAGGGCCACCGTAGTTATTAGTAATTATGCCACAAACATCAAAGACAAATCCTTACATGGTTGTAAGGATTTGTCTTATAATAATTTCGAGTTAGACTTAACAACATAAAAAAAACAAAAACTAAAGCCCATGAGTTATTGATTTTTTTTTTTTTACCTGTGCCAGTTTCTCCAGTAATGTATGGCATTCATTTGTTGATTATTTATCAAACATAAAATTTAATTTTTAAAATTCTCACCCTTTTATTCTGCTTTTAAAAAAAGAAAAGAAGAAAAGAAGATAGTGGTTTATATTTTAAAACACTCTCGCCAAAAGAAAAACAAAGACTTCTTGTGGAAATTCATATTCATTTTCTTTTATATATTTTTTCTCATTAATGCAGTTGTACTGTGTATTTTCCAATTTGTTTTGCAGGAAAGTATTTTAAAGAAGAATTAGATAAAGTTAAAAGCGACACCAGCCAGGAAACGGCTCTTTCTAATCTGTAGCGATGACAGGAAGTACGTAAAAGTTCGCGCATGTGTAAAGCAAACCTTACCCTGCGAGTCATCGCTGAGGGTTTAAAGCATATGTTTTTGTTTCTGTTTCGTGTGCAGTCATTTGGGTTGATCTTTTTTTATTACTTTAATTTGCAGTCACTCTCCCCGTAGGAACATTTCTATGGGACAGCACTCAATTGAGACTTCCAGTAATGTCAGGTTGCTCGGTTATCCCTCTGACGTTACCGCAGTGGGACGGGGGCGCGAGGAGGATTCGTGTTATTTACCTGGTGGGTCTGACATCGTTCAGACTGACAGAGAGCACCAAACAGGTGAGTTAGTGGTTCACAGGTAGTCCAAGAGGGTGATGTATTACCACCAGCACAATGAACACATCTCCTTACTTCCAGGACGGTCCCAGACTTTCTAATTGGATAGTGATAAGTAATGCTTAGCATATAAGTACTGTAGCTAACTAAAAACAAAAAACGGCTTAGAAAAAAAAAAGCTTGACTCATACTATACTGCAGTTTTACACTCACCGAACATTTTATTAAGTACACCTTACTAGTACTGGGTTGGACCTCCTGTTGCCTCCAGAGCCAACTTAAATCTTTGTGGCACAGATTCAACAAGGAGCTGGGTACCTTCCTCTGAGATTTTGATCACACACAGCTCCTGCAGATTTGTCGGCTGAACATCCATGATGTGAAAATCTCCTGTTCCAGGACATCCTAATGGTACTCTCCTGGATTTAGACCTGGTGGCTGTGGCGGCCATGTGGGTACAGTGAACTCATTTTCACTGCCAAGCTGCCAGTTTGAGATTATTTGAGCTTTGTGACATGCTATGTTATCCTCCTGGAAGCAGAAGATGCGTACACTGTGGTCATAAAAGCTGGACATGGTGAGCAACAATACTCAAGTAGCCTGTTGAAATTATGCTCAGTTGGCACTAAGAGTCCCAAAGTGTGCCAAGAAATTAAACTTTGCTCCACCCAAACCAGCAAAATGTAGTGTTAGTTTCCCTTTCTTAGCTGACAGGAGTGACACCCAGTGTGGATTTCTGCTGCTGTAGTCCATCTGCTAAAAGTTTCAACATGTTGTCCATTCGGAGATGCTTTTCTGCATAATTTAGGTGGGATGAGTGGTTGTTTGAGTGGTTCTTGCCTTCCTGTCAGCTGAAAACTCAAAAGTCTGGCCAGACTACTCTGACCTCTGGCATCAAGACATTTTCACCCAGAGAAATTCTCTGTAAAAACATGTCAACCAACAACCTTGTCACATTCAAAGTCACTTAAATCATGTTTTTTCTCCATTCTGATGCTCGCTTTGAACTTCAGCGGGTTGTCTTGGAAATGTCTACATGCATAAATGCACTGGGGTGCTGCCATGTCATTGGCTTATTAGAAACTCGCATTAATGAGCAGTTGAGCATGTATACCATTAAAGTGGTCAGGGAGTGTATGTTATTGTCAGGCTTTATACAGCGGTAGCTTGATATTCATCCCCTCTGTTTCAGGGTTCAGTGATTCCGCTGTATTTGGGAGCCGATCTCCTCTCAAAGACTGATGTCCGTACAGAAAACCATCCAAGACACCACGCCAAGTTTGCCAAGAAAGGCCTTGCAACAAAAATAACTTTTTCCTCAGGTAAAATACAGACATACGAGTGGAAGTTAAACATTGACTACACCTGTGCCTCTAAAACCACGGGGTGGGCGTAGACAATCGAATGAAATAAATATGACTAAGGGGAAAATAAACATAGACAAGCTCATGCTATCGCACTGATATGCACCTTATTTTTAGGTTAAAGTCACTCACCAGGACAGACACATTGTCACACTGATCCCCCTGATTGTGTTCAAGCTTTCAGGTTTCACGGCTTGAAGGTACCCTCTGCAAATAACAGCCTGTGGTTCTACAGCATTCAGGGACTTTTTCGAGTAGCCTTTGAGTTGTACAGTAAGCAAGAGCAGCTTGCTGTGCTGGAGAATTTCCAGGTAAACGTCATGTATACGTGATAATTTTATTTTTTCTGTCACCATGCAAGTTTTAATCACATCTGTCCCCTAGGATGTCTGGAAAGCACAGATCAGTGACAGCCCTCTGCAAGTGAGTTACAGCCTCAGCGTGCAGCTGGACCCTTCAGGGTCCCTCAGCCAGTGTGACTCACAATCAAAGGGTGTAATATCACAGCCTCCTTATTGCCAGGCTGACAAGGATGTGGTAGATGTTAGTAGCATGGACACTGCTGACACATCAGCAGATCATGATTATTGTTCTCTTCCCAAGCAGAGCTTACAATCTGAGCAAAGAGAAGTAGTGATATCAACAGTGAGACAAAAATTGCACCGCTTGGATGAACAGTTCTCCTCTGAGCCTCGAAGCTGCTCAGAGCAGCTGGAGACGGTCTTGCTGCTTTTGGAGAACATCGATCGCTACATAAACGGGAGACTTGAAGAAAAAGATGCGACGGAGATTGTGCTGGCTCTGCTAAAGGCCAAAGACTGGGGCCCGGTGTATTCAAGCAGCCTGCTCACCTGTATAGGACGTTGGCTTGGCCAGCAGTTTCATGCAGCCAACAGCAGCATCAGCCAGAAGGTGGAGGGCTTTAAACTTCAGCACATTGAGCGTATCAGCGACCTGCCACCTGCTGAGGAACTAGCCACAGAGCTGTTCCCTGAAGCAATGCGGACGCTGCTGCTTCACTGGATGGGCTTAAGTGAGGACTTCAGCCTTGAAAAGAGACGCAGCGAGTACCCAATTCTGCTCCTCATCCTCGAGTTTGCCAACCACAACCTCATCACTGGTGTAGCTCATGTGTTGTACTCCAGTCTTATATGCAGGTAAAAGTGTCAACATAAGACCTGTTTTTCAATGGAACAACTTTTTATATTCAAATAAAGGTTTATTTTGTGCGTGTGTGTACATTACTATACATATGACTCCTCTTAGGTTGGGTAAGGTTCAGTATTAGCAAAAACTTTTGTTACACAGTACCCTACAAAGATCTCCAGATTCTCATTTCTTAATTTTGCTAGGAAAAGAGATATGGGTGGAGATTGATCAAAATACAGTATATAATATGGAAAGAACAGTGGTTGAAATCCAAACAAGCTTAAAGTCAATATCTGGTTGTGACCACCTTTATTACTGTTCCATTATGTTTTTACTTTCTAGGTATGTTTTTACTGCATTGACAGTGTGCTTGGGGTCACTGTTATGCTAAAAAATAAAACCGCTGACCATCAGACATTTCCAGGTGGTATTGAGTGGTGGATCAAAATCTGACTCTGCTTTTCTGGGTTCACAGTTCTATCAGTTTTGATTAAATCCCCGGCACCACTGACTGAAATGCAGCTCCATGACAGAGCTTCCACCATGTCTTATACACAGTAACAGAAGATACAGTTGTACCTCTCTTCTGAACTTCTCTGTATATCCTGATGACTTGAACCAAAATATGGATTCATCTTTTCATCAGACCTGTTGTCACTGATTTTCAGGTACTGTTTATCTGCTGTGGGGTAGTTTTTGTTTTTTTAGGTCCCCCACTTGTCCAGTTTCCTCTGATTTATTGACACAATGCACACTATCCTGAGATATGCCAGGTTCATGGCTAAAGGTTCTTCGGAAATCGCCTTGGTGGTGTAAACATATTATTTTTGAAGCACGTTATGACATAACCATATCACATAAAAGGAAATGCTGTGACGTGTTCTAAAAAAATTTTAAAACACAAAATTTATTTATTTAAACGCATTTAAAAATACAGAAGAACATTGGAAACACATGTACTCCTCCCTGCTCATTACTGTGCAGGACAATTGTCCCGCAGGGGCCAGCAGTTCCCTGGAGGCACAGGCAAATATTCCTGAGGAAAGAAAATTAATTATTATGCTGCCCAGAGTTCACAAATGTAAACTTTTTCTCCATGTTATATCACTTTAAATCCTGCTGTGCAAACTATGTCATTCTTACTTGGATTACTCTCCTCTTGGCCCTGGAGGGGTTCACCCACTGCATAAATTTGCACAACCACCACTTTGCAGAGTTCTCTGTAGGCAACTATGTCCACGAGGAGACGTCACTTAGAATCATGGCTCCCGAATCCACACAAATCACAAACAAATTATTTGTGTACATTCATGTATAAATGATGATGAAACAGATGAAGATCCTTACCTTGAGATTCTGAGGTGAAATTTGGCAGAGTCTCTGCCAGAGGATGAACCTCTGTCATCTGCTGCCTCAGAGACGTCACTTCTTGTTTGCTTTTGGTGAAAATTGTGTAGCTCACAATTCCTGGTAGACACGAAGTAAAGAGGTTAGGGGTGGATGTGAGGACAAATGGTCCAGGTTTTACTTGTGTGTTAGGAAGGATTGTCTGACAAATAGTTCTGAGTCACTCACCAAAAGTCAGAAGGGGCAGCGTCAAGAAAGTGATGATTATATTTAAAAATCTTGTTTTGTCTGTAAAGAGAGAACCACAGGGGAGTTTACAGTTTCATAACAGAATCTTCTTCTCTCATTTAAAATGATGTTAAAATTGAGTAGTGGTCCTTACTTTGCTGTGTGTGAGGGTTCATACACGAATCTCATCTCCTGTATTTTCTCCGACGGAAGACCCTAAAAGATGACACACAAGTTTAAAGACTTATTCTACAGGTGAAGATTTACACCGTCGGTACACCTGAGGATGTTCATCCAGAATGTAGCGTGCAGTCCCAAAAGCATCCACACACATACTTGTATGAGGTCTCTTTATAACAAATATTTGGACTTCCATCTTGCCCATAATAGCCTGACTCCTGCAGGCGTGGGCTTCTTCGTGCCATCACTGCAAAATGGCAGAAAGACAGAAAATGATCATTGCATCTTTAAACAGAAGACGCACTGAAAAATCAAAAATTATTATTAAAAGCTGTATACTTTCTCTACTTAGAATCATTCAACATATTTAAACAAATCTTTAAATCTCTGCTGCAATACGTCTTTAAAGCAATGTGCACCAAGCTCATACCTTTAGGTATCAGGTGTTCACCTGTCTCTTGTTCACGTTTGTTCACTATCCGTGGATCAGTGTATGTTAGTCATGTTTTTTTCACTGCAATCACAGGTATGTGAGTAGGGTCTGAATGCTGCAAACACAAAGGTTTACTAATAAATTCAATTTTTGTCAAATCCCATAACATTCTGTCTGACGAGGTTTCCATGGAAGCACGTGTAAACACTGTCAGCTTTAATTTGTCATTTTTTCACATCACGTGTCACCAGCAACTTTTTCCCGACTGCATCTTTAAAAAAAAAACAAAAAGGCAGTGACGATGTTACACAGGACAGAAGCCGCCAAATGAATTCATAGGTGTTCACAGACATGCTGTCTGCTCAAATCCAGCTAAATGCATTAAAATTTATTGGGTGACGTTTCATAATAAAGATGGAGAATGACCCAAAACATACATCCAAAGCAACCCATGAGTTTCTTGAAGCAAAAAAGTGGAATATTCTTAAATGCCCAAGTCAGTCACCTGATCTTATCCCAACTGAGTATAGTACTGATTTTGTTTATTAATTTCCCCATACTGTTAGCCATAATATCCTCAAAATATCCTCAATATTTGGGTTCAATTCATTTCCAAGACACTTCATTCCTTTGTCCACCCACTTAAAGCCCACTATTAGGTTATGACTACAAGCTTCTGAAACTGGCATCGCCTCTGATTTATGCCAATTCATTTTGTACCCTGAAAATATAGAATAGTTATCAGTCACCTTTAATAGTGTTGTGATAGAATTAGCAGGGTCTTGGCTTAATACCAGAATGTTATCTGTGTACAGGAACAATTTGTGTTCTCTACCTCCCCCAAATACATCTTTAATCTCTTCATTTTCTCTAATTTGAATAGCTAATGGCTCTGAAAAGATGGTAAATAGTAATGGACCTAAAAAGGACACCAAAAAAGGAGAGAGTACCCCATTCGTAAATACAGCTGCTTCTGGCCTCGAATATATGGTTCTAATCCATCTGCAGAAGTTGTCACCTAATTCAAATTTTTCCAGGGTCCTAAACAGATAGTTCCACTCCACCGTATCAAGTCCTTCTGTGCATCTAAATATATAGCCAATACAGGATTTGTGTCTATTCTTGATAAACCCTACTTGATCTTTATGAATAATTTGTGGTAGTAGAACCTCCAGCCTCATTGTTAATATTTTGGATAGAATTTTGTAATCCACATTAATTAAACTCTGTAATTGCCTGGATCCGTTAAATCCTTGTCGCCTTTGGAATTAGTGGTATCACTGCCTGATTAAAACTTGCAGGGAGCCGTCCATATTCAAAGGCTTCATGTAATACTTCAGTTAAAAATTGACGTAGCAAATCTCTAAATTTGTGATAAAACTCTGCTGGGAAGCCATCTATTCCTGCTGACTTTCCAGCTTTCATGACACAGATCCTTCCTTTACTTTGCGTCTGTTAGGGGACTTTCCAATTTGTCAGAAGTGGAATATTCTTAAATGCCCAAGTCAGTCACCTGATCTTAGTTGATCCCAGTTGAGTACACATTTCACTTGTTGAAGACAAACTTTGAACAGAAAGGCCCACAAACAAACAGCAACTGAAAGCCGCTGCAGTAAATGCCTGGCAGGGCGTTAAAAAGGAGGAAACCCAGCATCTGGTGATGTCCATGAGTTCAAGAATTAGGCTGTCATTGTCAGCAAAGGGTTTTTTAACCAAGTATTAGAAATGGACATTTTATTTTCATTTATTTAATTTTTGCCAATTACTTTGAAACCCCTGAAATGAGGGGATTTTGTTAAAAAGTCTTTAGCTCTTCAAATTTTTATGCAATCTTTTGCAATCTTTCAGTTGCTTTAATTTTAAAACTGTGTATATACTGTATATTCTGTGTATTTATTATCTCACTCTTATTGCCTGTTTATGCCCTGTCCTTATCTTCAACGTCATGCTGCTCTGTTGTTTCTTAATTGGCCCTTGGGGATAAATAAAGTCTTTCTGATTCTGATTCCCTTTTCATTCAACCCACTGAATTAAAGCTGAAAATCTGCACTTTAATTGCATCTGAGTTGTTTCATTAACAAATCAGCTTTGTCTCAGAGTCTTGCACTTTGGGTCCTCACTCTGCTTGCCACACATAGTTTATTATAGCAGAACATCGCAAACAGTAACCTGGACCCAGACGACTTGGTGAGGGCTCAGCAGTGAGTGAATGGTTCTTTTTCTAAGAGAAAAGAAGAGGTGGGAGGCTTTAAGCGCCTCAGATAAATAATTCCTATATTATGGGATTTGCTTGTGTATTTGAGGACGTCGAAGATGCGAAACGCCTGCCGCAGCATAGGTTCCCCTTCCCCATCCTCTGGTAATGAGAGTGGGCAGTCTCTTCTTCACACCAGCTGCTCACTCGCTGGCCTCTTCATCTATCTGCTCTCCTCTACTACCGCCAACTGTATCCCGCTCTAAGCAAAGGGGCTCTCAGCAGGAGAAGACTGGGTATCAGGCTAAGTTCTGCAGCTTCACCCTGGTACAGTCTATCCTCTTGGTCCTGGGAATTCCAGAGTCTGCGCTAGACAGCCCCGCCGCCTCGATGATGCCCAGCACTCCTGCCTCAGCCACGCCAGACTGGTTGTTGGATTACCTGCTGCCCTGCTCGTCGAAGGTTCCTACCCAGTGTTTGTCAAAGACACTCACTGCTTCAGCACTCCAGTCCCCCTTTTCCCCAAGGAAGCAAACAATAAACTTTCTTGTCGTGTTCCAGACTCAGCAGATAATTAAACTTCCTGTTTTGTTTTAGAGTTTTTAAAAACTAATCCTTTTTGTTATGTTTCTGAGACAGTTAATTTAAGAACTGTGTTTTCTGTTCCTGAGTCGGCCTTCCCTGGCTTGGCCTGTATTTCTCTGACAGTTCAATCAAGAACTCTGTACCATGCTTCTGAGCTTGACAATTTAAGAGTTCTTTGTTTCTCACAGTCTGTACGTTTTAAAAACTGTTACATGACCTCCAGAGACTCAGTGCTGTTTGTGTTTGTGTCTCCAAAGAGTGTTGCATCACCTGTTGCCAACCCAGAGTCTACTCTCCCACCTGCTCCAGTTAAGGGTTTTCAGGGTATAATGTTAAATGTTGAGTTTACAAGGCATATCGGAACATGTCCCAGTCTGTGATTAAAGTGCTGGTTGGGTTCTCTTACATTTTGAGAAAAGCCAGTTGATTGTAATCATAGATTTAAAAAAAAAGAAAAAAAAGAAGCTTTGTTGAGGCTGTAATTATATGCTCATTATAATTATTTCATCTGAAGGGCCAGGTGGATGATAAAACAACAAAACTTGCTTTTGAGTTTTCCAACTAGGGTGGACCAGTCTAAGAGTGAGGCTTTCAAAAAAATGAAACTCTGTGTCTATGGTTGATTAATAAGCAGGAGTGGAAGCTACTCCTGCTCAGCCTGTATTATTAAGAAATAAACAGTAAGTATGATTTGGGGTTTTTGATTTATTAAAACATAATCATCCTGTTGTAACCAAGTTTCTGTAAGGCAAAATAAATCACTATATTGATTAATTATTAAACCATTTACTAGCAGGGACTAGAGTTGGATGTCTCAAGACCGGTCTTGGTCTCGAGTCCACTTTTACGTGGTCTTGGTCTTGTCTTGCTGTCTCAGAGCGACATAGTGGTCGGGAGATTTGGAGTCAACAGTATCCATGACACACAACGTAACGTTCGATAATGTGTCATGCGCAAAAGGTCAATAATGGTCAAATGCAGACCTTATTATCTCCCCAGAGAACTCACTTCTATCATACTCACTGCAGTATATATCCCCCCTGACGCTAATGCTAGGTTGGCCATGAAAGAACTTTCTGCAGCCATTAACAAACACCAGAATAAACTGCTTTTATTGTTGCTGGCGACTTCAACCACACCAACTTAAAGACAGTCCTCCCCAGATTCCACCAACATGTCTCCTGCCACACCAGAGGAGACAAGACTTTAGACCATGTTTATTCCAACTTGGCTGGAGCCTACAAAGCAACACCCCTCCCCCACATTGGACAATCGGACCATCTCTCCCTGTTCCTCACACCTAGGTATTCACCACTCATCCAACGTGTGAAACCTGCTGTGAGGACAATTAAAGTGTGGCCAGAGGGGACAGACGCAGTGCTCCAGGACAGATTTAAAAACACAGACTGGAATATGTTCACCCACACAGACCTGGACCAGTACGCCTCATCTGTACTGGATTACATCTCCAAAACCACAGACAGTGTCACCACCCAGAAACGGATCATTATGTACCCCAACCAGAAGCCTTGGATGAACCGGGATGTTCGTCTCCTCCTGAAGGCCCGCAACACCGCCTTTAGGTCAGGAGATGCACACACCTACAGTACAGCCAGGGCTAATCTAAAGAAGGGCATCAAAAAGCCAAACACCATTACAAAAGAAGGTAGAAGAACACTTCTCCAACTCCAACCCCGACGCATGTGGCAAGGACTCCAGACCATTACAGACTACAGGACCACCAAACCCTCCCCCACATCCTCTGATGTCTCCTTCCTCAACGAGCTCAACAACTTTTATGCTCGTTTTGAGCGAGGGAACCCCACAACCACAACCAAAACAGACATGACGCCAGACCACCAACCTCTGACTCTCTCCCCCACCGATGTAGGAGCGGTGCTGAGCAGGATCAATGTCCACAAGGCTGCAGGTCCTGATGGCATCCCGGGCGTGTTCTCAGAGCGTGTTCTGGGGAGCTTGCAGGAGTCCTGACAGACATATTCAACCTGTCCTTGGCCCACGCTGTGGTACCGGCCTGCTTCAAATCCACCTCCATCGTCCCGATACCCAAAAACTCCAACCCATCTAGCCTCAATGACTACCGCCCAGTAGCACTCACCCCCATCATCACTAAGTGCTTAGAGCAGCTGGTCTTAGCACACTTCAAATCCTGTCTCCCCCCCACCCTGGACCCCCACCAATTCGCATACCGCCAGAACAGGAGCACAGAGGATGCAGTCTCCATCGCACTGCACTCTGTCCTCTCACACCTGGACAACAACAACACCTACGCCAGAATGCTGTTTATAGACTTCAGTTCAGCGTTCAATACAATCCACCCCTCACAACTCATCAGGAAACTGACAGACCTGGGCATCAGTTCCCTCATCTGCAAATGGTTACTGGACTTCCTGACCAACCGCCCCCAGCATGTCCGGCTGGACAACCGCTGCTCATCTACAATCACAATGAACACCGGTGTACCACAAGGCTGTGTGATGAGCCCTTTCCTCTACTCCCTCTTCACCCACGACTGCAGACCTGCTGATGGTTCCAACACCATCATTAAGTTTGCAGATGACACCACGGTGATTGGCCTCATCAGTGACAACGATGAGACCGCCTACAGGGAGGAGGTGGATCGTCTGGCTGAGTGGTGCGACACAAACAACCTGCTGCTTAACACCGAGAAGACTAAGGAGCTCATCGTGGACTACAGGAGAAATGCTGACCCACATCCACCCATCCACATTAAGGGGACGGCTGTGGAGCGTGTGAGCAGCTTCAAGTTCCTGGGAGTCCACATCTCCGAGGATCTCATCTGGACGACCAACTGCTCCAAGCTGGTCAAGAAGGCTCACCAGCGCCTCTTGTTCTTGAGGACTCTGAGGAAGAACCACCTGTCCTCAGACATCCTGGTGAACTTCTATCGCTGCACCATCGAGAGCATCCTGACCAACTGTATAACAGTCTGGTACGGGAACTGCTCTGCCTCGGACCGGAAGGCGTTGCAGAGGGTCGTGAAAACTGCCCAACGCACCACTTCCTGCCATAAAGGACATCTACAGGAAGCGGTGTCTGAAAAGGTCTGGGAAAATCATCAAAGACCCCAGTCACCCATCACATGGACTCTTCACCCTCCTGCCCTCTGGGAGGCACTACAGGAGCCTCCGGACTAAGACCACCAGGTACCGGAACAGCTTCTTCCCCACAGCTGTCAGACTCCTGAACTCTGCCTCCTGACATCTGACCCATGTTAAACTCATGGACTGAACATACACACACCCACAACCACCTACACACACACACACAATGGACAACTGTACCCTCAAACACACAATAATAACATGGACTGAACCACCACTCACTAGCACTAGCACTTTATATAGCCTCTGTAGAAATTATCCACATATCTCACTTATCTTAACTGCACTACTGTATAGTTCTGTGTAAATAATCATACTGTACATACAATAATTTTTAATCCTACAACTGTTCATAACTTGCATAGTTCACATTTCTGTATAACTGTATAGCTCATATTTCTGTATAGTTTTTTTTCATATTTATATCCTGTTCATAGCCTGTACATAGCTTGTACTCACTACAGCCTGTACATACTTATAGTTATAGAATATTCATAACATACTTCATACCATGTACATTATAACATACCATAATAGACCCATTTCTGTAATATACTTACATATCTATATTATTGCTAATATATATTGTAATATATCTATATCACGGCTAAAGCACTTCTGGATGGATGCAAACTGCATTTCGTTGTCCTGTACCTGTGACATGTGCAATGACAATAAAGTTGAATTCTATTCTATTCTATTCTATTCTAAAAGGATCAGCTCTAAGAGCCGTGCTTAGAGAGTGCTTTGTAGTGAATCAGAAGAGTCGACTCCCATTGAGCGAGAGCCAGCTCCTCACTTAATTTCCTTTCGCTGCTCAGCTCTCACACAGTGGCTCAGCTATGCTCCAATCTCTCCATATTGTGGCCAATCACATGCAAGGATATAGGATAATATCATTATGTGAAAAACAGAGAGGGTGAGAGACGCAACAGTCAAGTGGAGGTGCGTCTGTCCTCTCAGTAAGTGAGTGAGACAGTAGACAGCAGTGTAGAGGGCTGTGCAAGTGCATCGCAAAAACACATAAACATGCCTGACATCCGTAAACGAAGCAGCATCTGGCTGCAGTTTAAAGACTTTTTTGTCTTGGTCTCGTCTCGAGTTTGTCTTGGTCTTGACTCGGTCTGTCTTGGTCTTGGTCTTGTCTTATCTTGGTCTCGATACCCTCTGGTCTCAGTATTGTCTTGGTCTTGGTTTAGGCGGTCTTGACTACAAGTCTAGCAGGGACTGAGAAGAGAGAGGCCTAGTAGCATACATTTTCATTGCTATACAGATGATACCCAGCTCTATTGATATATATATCTATATCAATGAAGCCAGATAGCACACCAACTAGTTAAACTGCAGGAATGTCTTAAAGACACAAAGACCTGGATGATTAAACTCTTTGAAAAGCCTTCAGCTGATCCAAAATGCTGCAACAAGAGTACTGACAGGAACTGGAAAGAGAGAGCATATTTCTCCCATATTGCCTTCTCTTTTCTCTGTGTTTAATCTGTAATCAAATTTAAAATCCTGCTCCTCACATACAAGGTCTTGAGTAATCATTCCCCGTCTTAATGACCCTATGGTACCGTATCACCCCTGTCCAGCTCTTCATTCTCAGACTGCTGTTTTACTTGTGGCTCATAGAGCATTTAAAAGTAGAATGGGAGGCACAGCCTTCTTCAGCTTTCAGGCCCCTCTTCTGTAGAACCAGCTCTGTTTGGATTCAGGACATAGACACCCTCTCTGCTATTAAAATTAGACCTAAAACTTTGATAAAGTGTATGACTAGGACTGGATCAGGTGACCCTGAATCCCCCCTTAGTTACACTGCCATGGGTGTTGGCTTCTAGGGGATTCCCATGATGCATTGACTGTTTCTTCTTCAGTCACCTTTCTCACTCACTATGTGTTTATACACCTCTCTGCATTTGATTATTAGCTATTAAACAATGAATGGTTGAAACACATCCATGTAAGGGTTTGTCTTATAATAATTTTCAGTTAGACCTAACAACATAAAAAAACTAAAGACCATGAGTTGATTTTTTTTTTTTTACCTGTCCCAGTTTCTCCAGTAATGTACAGCATTCAGTTGTTGATATCAAACATAAAAGTTAATTTCTAAAATTCTCACCCTTTTATTCTGCTTTAAAAAAATTGTGGTTTATATTTCAAAACACTCTCGCCAAAAAAAAAAAAAACTCCTGTGGAAATTCATATTAATTTTGTTTTATATATTTTTTCTCATTAACGCAGTTGTACTGTGTATTTTTCCAGCACATGTATTTGTTTCTGTTTTGTGCGCAGTCAGTCAGGTTGAGTTATTTATTACTTAACTTGCAGTCACTCTTCCTGTAGCAACATTTCTACGCAGTTTGTTATGCTTGGAGAGTTAAGTGGCTTCACAATAAAAAGACAATCCTCTGAAAATGGTTGGGTACAAGGCCTGGATTGAAAATGAGTGAAAAAGCAACCAGTGTCCAAAGAAAAGCTTTAAAAGACGTTGAGAAATCCTCAAGAGTTGTAAGTGGTTCCTTGGAAGCAAAATATAAACAATTCAGGGTGGATTAAGACAGTAATTAATAGAAAACACTGGTTATTATAAGTACTGCTACTTTCCCAGCATCCCCTTAATCTGAAGCACGTTATGACCCACCCATATCACATAAAATGAATTGCTGTGATGTTTTCTAAAAACCTTTTTAAGACACAAAACTAATTTATTTAAAGAACATTTGAAACACATTTACTCTTCGTGGCTCATCTCTCTGCAGGACCACTCAGAAGACCGTGTGTATTACAACCCGGCCTCTAATACAGAAAATACACACTGTGTTTTATATAAGTCATTTCTGCCAGTCAGGAGAAGACAAACTAAAGGATTCCGATTATGCTACTTTGACCTCAGACCTTTTGCTAAATTGATGTAAACAATGTCCACATGAACCACATATTCAGTTTATGTTCAAACAATCACATCAATATGAGTTTTTAAAAAAAAGTTACATTATTCAAAACATATGTACTTTTATCCAGCATCAGCCCATCAAAATGATGCCTCCTCTTCCAGAGATGTACAGATTAATAAACACTGAGACAAGCTCAGCAACTGGATATTTACAATGTTCCAATATGTGAGAGCTTTGTCTTTAAATAAATTACATGTTCAGAGCAACATCCATGCAAGCTTGAGGGCTAGCAATGAATTGGGAGTCCTGTATGATCAGGAGAGTGGCGACGACAGCCAAGTTTGGCACTACATGGAATCCATCCCACGTGAGAACGAGGAGGAAAAGCCGAGGCCCATTCCTCTCTGAGTGTGCGTCTGAGAGCGAGCCATCTCATACTGAACATCGAGGTTCCTGAACATCTCCTCCTGCTTCTGAAGCGTCTTCATCCCATCATCGTTCAGTGGTTTGGCAGCTTCCACCTCATCATCGTCCTGCAGAGACAAAACATTCGGTTTAAATTTGACGAGTTGTAGCTTAACAAAAAAAAAGTTGAAAGTTGTGGATTTGGTACAAAAAGCTGATAAAAATAACAGCTCTACTTACTTTAATACCCATCAGTTTGCGAAATTTAACATTTTGGTCCTTGTTTCCAAAGTTAAGCTTCTCCCACAACTCGGCTGTTTGGGACTTCTCCTTAGAAAACAAACCCAAAAGAAAACATGATAAATACGGCATCTTTTCAAAAGTTAAAGAAGAAGAAAATAAATAAATAAATAAACCAGCTCTTACCCCATCCTTCTTTCCCTGCCATAGCATTTTCCTCTTCTTCTCCTGCTCTGCAAACTTCATCGGGTTTACAGCGGATGGGTTATAGTAGCTGGGAACAGCAATACCGGTCTCTGCCAGCGTCTTTGCTTGTAGGGCTGCCATCTGTGCCGCCATGGCAATCTGAGGTGTGACCTGCGTCCCAGAGGCCAGGAGAGCCGCGACATTGAGGGCAGGGTTTGAGACAGCTGCTGCAGCGGCTGCTGCTGTCAGGAAAAAAAACAAAAAAAACAAAACACACAGACCATCCTGATGAACTGAATCTTGACTTGTATGTATTATTATAGGGTCTACCTTACAATATAAAGCGCCTTGAGGCGACTGTTGTTGTGATTTGGCGCTATATAAATAAAACTGAATCGAAAAAAATTGAATTAAATCTACTCAGGCGCTAAAGTTTCTACTTTGTGCACAGTTAGCACTTCTCACCTGCAGCGATCTCCTGTTGTTGCTGCTGCTGTTTCTCAAACATTTCCTTCTCCTTCTGCTCCTGCAGTTTCTTTGCTCTCTCCAGCCTGAAAAGAAGAGTGGAGACCATTTTGGTTAAAATGAACAAAAGATCTCAACCTACACGTAAACCATAGTGGTAAAAAGACACCAGGACACTGTTCCAACTTAGAGTCATACTGTACACCACTAGGGGGAGTGTTGATGCCACCAAAAAGGCCAGTGTGTTTAACCAGTGGCTCCATTTGCCTAACAAATAATAGATTCCCAGTTTAATCTCAGGAGGAGACTCAAATCGCTTTGGGGTTGCATCAGGAACCTAAGGAGCTGGTCTCACTTAATGAATTGAAGCCAATTTTAATTGACTTGGACGCAGTTACTTCAGGCTGACAATGCTGTTCCTGAATGTTATTGCCTGTGTTTCTGGCATTAGACGATTACTTTTGCCAAGCTATTGATTCTTTATTGACACTGAAGTTTAGAAATTTTGGTTGTTTCTGTTATTCTTATTGCCTGTACTATTTTGTGCAACTGTCTTTCTTTCCCAGGAAACTCTTGTAAAAAAAAAAAAAAAAAAAAAAAAAAGATTTTAAATCTCAAGAGTCTGGCAGCTGAGGACAAGTTTATCAGATAATGTAACTACCTTTGACTTTCTGTATGTCGAACTCCATCATGACAGGATCCAGCAGGATTTAAACTCCATTTAATGTCTTCCTGTACATCTGATAGTGATCTGATGAATGTAACATATGTGTTAAATACTTGTGAATTTCACCCAAAACACCTTTTTTTTGGATTAAATATGTCATTTTTGCATCTCGGTCTCCTGCCTGTGTGATCTGAGTCTGTGTGCATTCGTGTGTGTGTGCGCTGCGTGGTGGCGAGGCGGCGTGCGTGTGTGTGCCCCGGTCACAGCTCCTTTCAGCATGGCGGAGGTAAGTCACTGCCACGTTGCTCTCTGCTAATTAAAGTTTGTTCAGAGCCCAAGCTGCAATGTAAATATAGCCGAACCGCAGCGTTTTTGTTTGTCATTAAGAGATTAATTCGGGGTAAGTTTTGTGGAGGGCGGAGTTCGCTAATATATGTTTTTAATGAGTTTTAGCCGAGAACGAAGCTGAAATGCTAGCATGCTAAGTTAGCCTGATCGCTAGCAGCTTGTGAGCGTACTCGCGGCAGTTTTTTTTTTTAACAGCGTACACTCTTCTTTCCTTCGTCAGGAGAGGTGCACTGGCAGACACGTGACACACGCAGATCACATCCATATTTCTGTGTTGCAGGTATGGAGATGTTCTTATGTTTTGGAGATGCAGTCTTTCATTAATTGTTTTTATAAGTACAGTGTTGTATTGCCTGTTGCATGGCGATTATTAATATGATTGAACTTAAGTATAATGTTTGAATTGTAAGTACCAAAGTATTGGGTCCTGGTTATTGAATTGTATTTATCTGACTGTTTATTTGTTTTTGAATTATTTTGTTTATTGTTCTTATAAGTTGTTTTGATGATTTTTCAGTGACATATTATTTATTTTGTGCTTTTTGTTTTGAGGGCTTAAGTTAATGTTTTAAAACAATTTGCTGTATTTGATTTATTATATTATTGTAGTGTTAATGAAGCTGCAGTCACAGCTCCTTTCAGCATGGCCGGAGGAGAGGTGCACTGGCAGACACGTGACACACACGCAGATCACATCCATATTTCTGTGTTGCAGACGTACAGTAAAGAGCCAAAGACCCAGTACTGTCTCCTGCCTCTTACTTTCACGCCAGAACACAACGCAACGACAGCAGGCGTAACACTTGAACGGGTTACATTGGTGCCGTGACCCTTTGGATTCATCAAGCATCGACGTCATCTCGATCACCGTGGGGAGCTCTTCGCGATTTCCTTTGTTCCAAGTTGGTTGCTTTTCCTAACTTGTGTGGGCCTTTTTGAATGAGCTTGGACATTTAATATGCTCAATTCTGATCCTGATTAACATTAAGTTTTTGCTTTTGTACAGTTACACTATTTTGAACCTTGTGTTTTTTGTGATTGTGCTTTATTTATCATTATGGAGTCAGCATCTGGTTCAGAGGCAACTGGTGTTCCTGATTGGGAGGTTTCCTCTAATGTTGGTTTGGGGCGAGGGTGGTTTCTTGGGGATGGGTTTCAGACACCTAAAGTTGGTGTGTCATTTGCTCCCAAGTTTTGTTCCACTCGTCTCCAGGTTCCTCCCTGTGACATTCAGACCCATGAGCGGCTGCCAATGCTGAGTTGAGTACACTCATCTCAGATTTGGCCAATCAGATTGGTCAGTCCATTGTAGCCCAGCTGCAAGGTGATAAGGGGACCAGTATGCCTACTGAAGCCTCTAAGGCTGAGCAGGGACCTCCTGAGCTGAATTTGTCTGGGGTGAAACTTGTCTTGCAATCAGACGTCAAGGAGCCGCCAGTTTTCAGGGGTGACGGCAGTGATAAATTCTCCATTCATGAATGGGTGGAAATGATGGAAATGTACTTTGTAAAACGCAACACACCAACAGATCAGCGATCACGTGACATTTTGGCTAGGTTGATGGGGAAGGCTAAGGATGTAGTGAAGGTCACCCTACGTCACAACCCCTCACTTGACCATGTCCAGGTTCCTGAATTGATCTTTGACATTCTGAAACAGCACTTTAGTGTATTGACTTACTCTTCTATGCCTATGGCTGACTTCTATAACACCAAACCATTACAACATGAGGGAGTGATGGAATATTGGATAAGGCTAAACAATGCTATTGACGTTGTTGCGCGAGTGCTTGCGTAGGCAGGGGCGTAATGTTGAGGATCCGGGACGTGAGGTCTTGATGATGTTCATCAAGTATTGCCCTGACCCCATCCTCTTGAACAGGCTCAGCATCAAAGCAGCTGAGGAGTGGACAACCACTGAGGTTCAAGAACGCATTGATAGCTTCCAGCGTGAACTCAGGGCACGCAGTCAGGGCAGTTTCCACACCTCACAGAGGCAAGAGGTTAGCCACAACTGCTCTATTGTGCCTCAAGAAGTGATGGCATCACAGCCTGTGCAGGCCAGTGTCGCCTTGCAGTCTCAGCCTACAGCACCAGTCTCAAACCTTGCTTGTCAGCTTTCGCCCACAGCAGCTTGCTTCACTCCTGTTTTAGCTGATGTTTCGACAGCCTGTCTCTCTGGGACATCAGTGTCTTCTTGCCCGGTGTCTACGCCTACTCCTCAGTTCCAGCAGTCTCCAACATGTCCTGTGACCACTCAGTCTAGTCAGCAGTCAGTTGGTTGCGAGCTTGGTTCGACTAACACCCAAGCTTTTGATGTGGCTGGCATGCGCGCTCTGATCAGCCTCTTGGATCGCATGATGGCATGTCAGAATGTGCAGTCTGCAGCCCCGGCGTCTGCACCTTCGCAGCGTTTTAACCGCGGGCCCTTCCTTAAGAAGAGTTGTCAGGTCTGTGGCAACACTGGTCATTCCACTCACATGCACTGCAGGAGAGAGAATCTCTGTCTTGCATGCTTTGCTCCTGGTCCATTGGAAAAAGGACTGTCACAGTTGTCGTGAGGGACGGGAGGCCGGAGCTGCCGCGAGGCAGAGTTGGCCTTCGGAAAACTGAGTCACCCACACTTGGAGAGGGGCAGTGTGGGGGATGAACCTAATACCCTCAATCCTGATGAATCGGATCTTGAACTTCTTTATGTTAACACCTGTTCGACAACGCCAGAGGGATACCGTGTCGTGGTTCAGGGACCGGCAGTAGTGCCTACATTCAGTGAATTATTCTACAACCAAGTTGCAGTGAATGACAAGGTTAACTTGAGGGGCATGATGGATTCCGGGTCCATGGCTTGCACTATGAGTGAGGAGGCTGAGAAGTCGCTTAGAGAAGCTGGAGCTCTTGTGAGTGAACCGCGGTCGGCAGAACGTATTGTGCTGGTTGGCTGTGGTGGGAAGCAGACCCACCCAAAGTGCGTTTATGACTTGACACTTACTGTCCACGGTGTGAAATGCATTGTGCCAGTTTTGGTGGTGTCGGGCCAGCGTGATGAGCTCATCATTGGCTCCAATGTCCTCAAGTACCAGATGCGAGTGATGAAACATTCTGATGACTATTGGAAGCTTGTGTCTATGGGGAGCAAGCACTCGCTTCTTGACTACGAGCACTTCTTGGACATGATGTCGTGCACCACCAGATGGAGGGGTGAGGAGGTTCCTGACAAAATTGGCACTGTGAAACTGCCTCGTGCTGTGACACTACTCCCACAGTGTGAGCATCTGGTATGGGGCAGGCTGCCCAGCAATGTGCCAGTCTCTCCAGGCAGCACGATCATCGTGGAACCTTGCACCTCTGGGTCTGGGCGAAAAGAGCGTTCTTGTTGGCGGGTGATTACATCCATGTGGGGTGATCGGTGGGTGCCATTGAAGATGACCAATCTCTCCGCAAAACCAGTAACCTTGAAACGCAACTCGAGGGTTGCTGTTGTTTCATCTTGCCTTGCGGTGGAGGACCTTGATTTCCCGCAGGACTCCTGCAAGATGGCGAGTATGGCCCAGGCACAAGTCAGTGGGCCAGCCGCTACCGAGGCTGACTTGAATGACAGGTTGTGTTCCCTCGGTTTGGGTGATCTTGACATTGACTCATGCCATGCCAGCTTACATTCAAAGAGAGAGCTTGTTGAGCTAGTTGAGCAGTATGAGGACATCTTCTCTAGACACCCGCTTGACTGTGGCGAAGCTAAACGCTTTGTACATCGGATCCACCTGACTGATGAAGGCCCATTCCGCATGCCTTACAGAAGAGTGCCTCCTGCTCATTACCAACAACTAAGGCAGGTACTTACTGACATGGAGGAGAAAGGGATTATTCGCAAATCCATCAGCGAGTATGCATCCCCCCTCGTCATGGTCTGGAAGAAGGACAGTGGATTGCGGATTTGTACAGACTTCAGGTGGTTGAATGCACGAACTCTTAAGGATGCGCACCTACTCCCTCACCAAGCGGATTGCCTTGCCGCGCTTGAGGGCAATGCCTTCTTCAGCACGATGGATCTAACTTCCGGGTTTTACAACATTCCAATGTGTGAGGAGGATAAGAAGTACACCGCTTTCACAACGCCTGTTGGCCTGTACGAATACAACCGGATGCCACAAGGGCTCTGCAATAGCCCGGCTTCATTTATGCGCATGATGCTGAACATCTTTGGTGACCTCAACTTCACCAGTCTGCTCTGCTACTTAGATGACCTCCTGGTCTTTGCTCCCACTGAAGAGGAAGCCCTGTGCCGGCTCCGAGCTGTTTTTCAAAGGTTGAGAGACAACAATCTCAAGTTGAGTCCAAAGAAGTGTCATCTGCTGCGGAAGTCAGTCAAGTTTCTTGGTCATGTCATCGACCAGACTGGAGTCGCGGTGGACCCAGCTAAGGTGGAAGTGATTTCCAAGATGTTAAAGGAGGCTCTGATGGAGAAGGATGGTTGCACTCCTTCTGTGAAAAGGATTAAGTCCTTTTTAGGAATGGTCTTTTTCTATCAGTGCTTCATTCCTGGTTGCTCAGCCATTGCCAAGCCTCTGTTTGCTCTGACGGCTGGCCAGAAGAGGAAGGGACGGACTAGTCAGGCTGGGTGGGCTGCTGGCATGTTCAGGAAGTTGACTGCTGCAGATTGGAGCCCTGCGTGTGACAAGGCTTTTCATAAACTGAAGGATGACCTCCTTGACTGTGCCGTGTTGGCTCATCCTGACTTTTCATGACCGTTCATTTTGTCTGTCGATGCTTCTCTGGATGGACTGGGAGCGGTTTTATCACAATTGCCTATCGACGGGGATAAGGCACACCCTATTGCTTTCGTGAGCAAAGCGCTAAGCAGGTCACAGCAGAGATACCCAGCCCATCGCCTAGAGTTCATGGCCCTGAAGTGGAGCATCTCTGAAAAGTTCAGCCACTGGTTGAAGGGGCACGAGTTTACAGTGTGGACTGACAACAACCCGCTCATTCATATATTGACCAAGCCCAAGCTGGACGCTTAGGAACAAAGGTGGGTGGCCAAGCTGTCATCCTACAACTTTGATTTGAGGTACATCCCAGGTCGAAAGAATGTTGTAGCAGATGCACTCAGTCGTGACCCCTTCACCTATTCTATTGGTGGCCGCTTACTTCAGGAGCCCTACGAACACTTGGTGCGGAATGCAGAAGGTGCAGCGGCTCATGAGGTGCAGGACGCTTTCAGGTTTGGTGTCCAAAATCTTCAGGTTGCCCAACAACCTGCTCCAGCTCTGACCTCAGAAGATTCCTACAGTTTGTCGGAAGTCAAGGCTACCTTGGTTCACCATGATTACTGGGAAACCGCTGCGGAGAATAGAGCTGTCTCCCTTCTCCACCTTGTTCAGCAGTTGCAACCAGTTGGCAATGATGTACTGCCATCACTTGCCTTGCATGAGCTGGAGGACCACCAACTTCAAGATCCTGTCATCTCCGCTGTCCTGCCACTCATAGCCCGCAGGAGGCGCCCTTCCAGGCGTGAGAGACATGATATGGATTCCAGGGTACTGGCCTTATTGAAGCACTGGGAGAGGTTCAAGGTTCGGGATGGCATTCTCTACAGGGAGACGAGAGACCCTGTGAGCAAAACAAAGAGACTCCAGTTGGTGTTGCCAGCGAATTTACGGGCCCAGGCCTTGAAAGGTGTCCACGATTTGACAGGGCACCAGGGTCCAGTTCGGACCCACATTTACAGAATCAGTGACTCTTCAGGCCAGAGTAAGGTTGTACACAGAAACCTTCTGTTGGACGTGAGTTTCCTTCCTGTTCAGGATGCATTGGGGAGTCAGTCCCTGGACATTTTCTCCAGTGAGGGGGGATCTCAGTGCTTGTGGGGATCTGGAGGACCCTGGCAGTCTGGAGACAGAGTCTACCGCGGCAAGGACTTCCTTGTGGGTCCTTTCGGATTTGAGCCATGGGGTGGATGTGGATTCTGTGGTAGGAGAGCAGGCCTCACGGTCCACGGATCATCAGCATGGTTCATGTGATGATGCGGACGTGGACAATGCCTTATCTGACTCTCAGACTTGCACAACTCACACTTCAGCAAGCCCTTCTGGTCAGACCCAGCACTTTGCTCTTCCTACTCCGGTTGATTGTTCCGCTACCTCTGATGTGACACAGTCTGGCACAGTTTCTGCTCCAGGTGCCTGTCATGGGGTCGCTGTTGTTCCACAGACTGTTCCTGTTTTTGGCTCCGACATGAATCAGACCTCTGGTCGGCCGTATCCTGGGCAGCCATCCAACTTGCCAAGACATGACCCTCACCGTGCCAATGTTCGAGGCAGAGTGGTTACCAGAGCAGGTCGGGTGGTAAAGTCAGTCAACAGGCTGATAGAAAACATGGTCCAGAAGCCTATTACATGGGGCCTGTTACCACCACGGGAGGCTTGGCTTCTGACATAGACTGTTTTTTGGTCATCCCATTGCGTATTATGAATGTGTATTTCCTTGAGGCATCATGACGCACTCACTGTGCGTGTTTAATGGGACCACGTTTGATGAGGTGTAGGCTGCACCTTTGTGTTCTGAAAGGGTTGGAGGCCTGATCAACCTATCCAACTTCTTTTAATCCGTCTTACGGATAGTTTTTAACTGAACTATGGGATAAGATCCTTAGGTTGCCTGGTCCGGAGGTGATGGTAGTTCAGCATCGTTGTGCCTCTTGGTATTGCAGTACCATTCAGATGTGTAGTGGTTTTGGTGAAATTCAGGGGGGGTGAATGTAACATATGTGTTAAATACTTGTGAATTTCACCCAAAACACCTTTTTTTTGGATTAAATATGTCATTTTTGCATCTCGGTCTCCTGCCTGTGTGATCTGAGTCTGTGTGCGTTCGTGTGTGTGTGCGCGCTGCGTGGTGACGTAGGCGCGTGCATGTGTGCCCCGGTCACAGCTCCTTTCAGCATGGCCGGAGGTAAGTCACTGCCACGTTGCTCTCTGCTAATTAAAGTTTGTTCAGAGCCCAAGCTGCAATGTAAATATAGCCGAACCGCAGCGTTTTTGTTTGTCATTAAGAGATTAATTCGGGGTAAGTTTTGTGGAGGGCGGAGTTCGCTAATATATGTTTTTAATGAGTTTTAGCCGAGAACGAAGCTGAAATGCTAGCATGCTAAGTTAGCCTGATCGCTAGCAGCTTGTGAGCGTACTCGCGGCAGTTTTTTTTTTTAACAGCGTACACTCTTCTTTCCTTCGTCAGGAGAGGTGCACTGGCAGACACGTGACACACGCAGATCACATCCATATTTCTGTGTTGCAGGTATGGAGATGTTCTTATGTTTTGGAGATGCAGTCTTTCATTAATTGTTTTTATAAGTACAGTGTTGTATTGCCTGTTGCATGGCGATTATTAATATGATTGAACTTAAGTATAATGTTTGAATTGTAAGTACCAAAGTATTGGGTCCTGGTTATTGAATTGTATTTATCTGACTGTTTATTTGTTTTTGAATTATTTTGTTTATTGTTCTTATAAGTTGTTTTTGATGATTTTTCAGTGACATATTATTTATTTTGTGCTTTTTGTTTTTGAGGGCTTAAGTTAATGTTTTAAAACAATTTGCTGTATTTGATTTATTATATTATTGTAGTGTTAATGAAGCTGCAGTCACAGCTCCTTTCAGCATGGCCGGAGGAGAGGTGCACTGGCAGACACGTGACACACACGCAGATCACATCCATATTTCTGTGTTGCAGACGTACAGTAAAGAGCCAAAGACCCAGTACTGTCTCCTGCCTCTTACTTTCACGCCAGAACACAACGCAACGACAGCAGGCGTAACACTTGAACGGGTTACATGAAGCTAAAGCTTCTCTAAGCTCACTTTTTGCTACCAAAGTTAGCGCCTTTTGTTGGAATCATGAATGCTGAAACCAGCATTCATGATTCCATTTCAGCCTTTTATGAACAACATTAGTAAACATTAGTAAAAAGCGCAACATGAATGAGAAGCTTTACTGTAACCACAAACTGCGATATTAAACTTCCACCTGCGATTCAGTAACAAATGCCTTACTTATTGGGCTGGGCTTTAAATCTATTTTTTAAATCACAGGTTTAAAGCCAATCATCAAAGGTCTACATTTCCCTTCAGCCGTTTTCTTACCTTCTTGCTAGGGCCTCTTGAGCATCCATGGCTGTGTTTCGGCCTCGGAAGGCGGGTGGACTAGGAGTCCTGCTTCGGCTCTTCCTGCGCACCTTTTCAGTCCTTTTCTTACGCTCCCTGGAGATAAAAAAGAAAACAAAAACAAAGTTAGTCAACAGACATACTCTTAATGACATGTAAAATCTAAGACAAAAGTTCAAAAGCACTTTATCGGCATGAGAAACGGTGTGATTTCAGCTGAGCCCACCTGCTCTTACTGCGACTTCTGCTATGGTGACGGTGTTTGGTCCTTGAACCCGAGCGAGACCTGGCCTTCTTCTTCTTGTCCCGGCTGCGTGATCTCGATCGCCGCTTGTCCCTACTTCTGCTGTGATGCCGTCTGAAAGCAACATTAATGACATGAAACAAATGCAGGCATTTCTGTATTTCTTGGCACGCTTTTCTTCTCAAAGTTCGATAAATGACTCAGGTCATCCAGAAGCTACAGCCAGCAATTCTAAACAATTTGCATTTTTCTTTGTCATAAGTATGGAGACCTGCTGCAGTCTTACTTTACTGAGCAGACTGACCTCTCTCTGGAGTGTGACCTGGACAGGCTCCGGCCCTTCGAAGACTTCCTGTCCTTGCGCCTGGAACGCTCCTCTCCGTTCTCTGCCGAAAGTCTCTCTTGGTCTTGCGGCTCATCTGTTTTTCTGTGTGATTTTGATGGCTTCTCGGAGTCCCTCTTTCGTGCCTGTTTTAAGAAGAAGTTGTCTCTTTCAGGAAAATAGTGCAACAAAAAGAGTTAGTACCATCGCTTAGACCATAAGGTATGTAATAAAATTGACAAGCTGAATAAAACCTTGTCATTTCAAACCCACTTCCATTAAATTACAAAATGTCATTCTTATAGAACTTAGAGAAGTGTAAGCGTGGGCAAACAGGAACCAGCAAGTTGTCATTTTATTCAATAGTGTATTCAATAAGCTAGGAGGAGGAAACACTTTGAGGAGATTTTTTTTTTCCAATTTGGTGACAAAAACTGAGAGCAAACCAAATTAGTTTGTGCCCGCTGAAAGGCTGATGTAGGTTCGGTCATCCAACTTACTCCTTACGCCCACACATTTGGATTCAATTTCAGTTTATTTAGATTAATTATGCCCATCCCCAGCTGCAAGAGATGCAACAGTTAATCCAACTTTCTACACATAATGTGTGACAAAGAGGAGTTTGAATGGCAGATAGTTACCTGTCCCAGTAGTAGGCATATTATTTTGCTATGTCAGCAGGGTCTTCTGTTCAGTCTCTTCGTGCGTTAGCACGCTGAGTATGATTTATTGTAGAAATGTTATCATGTGATCTCCACACAGGATTTAACAAAAAATAAAAAGGAGAAAAACTAGTCTTCACCATTTACAATGGTTACAAACAATGACAGATCACCAAGGACAAAAGCTTCCTTTGAGAAATCAGAGCACAACGAGGGTAAAAAAAAAAGAAAAAGACCCTTTCCACGTGAGCAAGCCCATCGCCATTTATTTCACTTCTTCTTAATTTTGGCTATTATAATTTGTTTAACCTAAGAAAACATACTCACCTTGACTTAAAACTAACAAGGAATATAACTTAGGGTCCTTAAAATCACATCAAATGTGTTTCTAACTATAGAAACAAAGGTATTAATTACCTCTTTACTCCTGCTGCGACTGCGTCTGTACTTTCTGTCACCTGTAAAAGACAGCAGAGCATATTTCAGATTAAATTAGTTTGTCTGACAAGATGATGAAGTATATGGCAAAGCCACTGTGTAAAGTATTTTCTGCAGGTAGTAGACCAGATTTCACATGTGTGATTAACTCTTAGCAAATTTGGTAATGTTGAGGCTAAATTGCCACCACTACTAGGGATCATCAGAAACTTTAGTTTATTGTTTTGTGCTGCCAATCTTTTTTTGTCTAGGTTACCTCTAAACTAGGAATGTAACAAAATTTTGTATTACAGCTCGAATACATGTTGCATTTTTTTTGTGCCGTTTGTGAACTGAATACTAACGTTTTCGGTCCCTGGAGCGTGACCTTGACCGTGAATGGTGGTGTTTGGAGCTTCTGGGGGACTTTGATGACTCCATATGCCTTTTTCTGTGATGAACTGGGGAGCCAGATCTGGTCAAGTCGACAGAGTCGTTGTCACTCGCCTGAAACAAACATGTGAAATCACAACAGGAACTAATTAGTGAAGTTCTTTGGAGTCAAGTGAATTTTATACAGCTGAAGAACTATTATCTACTATAACTCATGGCCTATGAGTAAAACTGAATCAGGGTTTTTGTTGAGTAGTAAAATGCATGTGGTTTTGGCTTTTCACTAAAGTAAAAAACAAAACAGTAGAACTGTAATACAATAAAAGTACTTGATTACACAGGTAATTGCCCTCAAAAGCCTATCTGGAGCCATTAAAAACCCTCAAAATACAGCCAGGATTTTCTGTGATACTCAAAACATGCACAGGATGATCTGGACAGACAAATAGAGCTTCTGTTTGATGTATTAACGCCAATAAATACATTAGACATTGATTACGCAACACCAGTGTGCATAAAGTTTTCTTAATTAACAAAGATTTCCCTGTTATTCCGAAGGTTTTCGATAATCAAAATACATTTCAAAGGCAAGGCGCAAATTAATTACAGTATTGGTTTTCCTTTTTCCAACAGCTTTAATAAGCAGGAAAGAAAGTGCTGAAATAAAGTGTTATGGCACTGCACTGGGTTAGAGTGCACTTCATGAACATTCACAAACAGATCCTAAATAATGCATGAATTTCACTTTCGATTAGTCCTTCCAAATAATGCTCAAGGCTGATTACTATTGCATATAACACCTAATCTGTACACTGTTCAACATTACTTCTGCAGTAAGTCGCAGACATTAGTGCAGTTGCAGTAAGGAGGGAATGTAAGGCTGTGTAGTCCGCAGGCACGTTATTTTTATTTTAAGTATTGCTCAGCAGTTTTCAACATACTGTGGTGCCTATTTAACATCCTTCGATACTGCAGTATTACACTAAATGTCACGATATAATGGCTTTTATTGTGTGGCTCACGCAGACTAAAACACAGCCGTTTTCAAAGTGCAGTCATTTCAGAAGATGAGACATACCATAGGTCACTGCAGTGTTAATTCATAGTTAGCTATATCACTCATTTGTGCTACTGTGTTGCTATTATATTGGATGAAATGTGCGGATTCTAGTGATCACATGAAATGAATAGCTAGTAACCCATCATGTAATCTACGCCAGCCAAATCTCTCCGTTTTCGTTCTTTATGCCTTCACCGCGGTGATATTTGGAGTAATTTTATCGTTAGCTCGACCGCTAAGCTAACACACGCTAGGCGCCATCTTTAAGAGAAAAATATTATGAATACAACCGAAAACTTCCACTAAAACTACGAAGTGGCTATCAAACCCATGTACGTATGACATTACAATAACACGACAATACTTACCGACATTATATTGAAGTATAATATTTATGCCTAAATGCGATTTTCTTGTTGCCTTTGTGAACGAAGACGAAAAGGTAGAGAGGTAGCTAACTGCTGAGGCCCTTTGACTAGCTCAGCTAATCTAATCTGGGTTGCCAGTTGTAGCCTCTTGACTCCCTGATTCAGGTAAATGCCAAACTTAAGAAACGAACAACAACAACAACAATAATAATAATAATAATAATAATATATACTGTGACTGCAATACAAAATAAATAGTATAATACATAATATTACAGTAAGACATAATTACTTTTATACAGTCATTGGTTATACACCCAGCAAACATTTATTACAAAAACATGTCGTATTCTTATTATCCTTTTCGTCTTATTCTTTTTTAATTTGTTATATTTATTTATTTTGTTGTTATATTCTTAAAAAAATACACGTTTGTTGTAAAAACGTAAACATGGCCATATGAGTCCTAAAGTTTAAACCACTGCATGCGGCCGTAAATCATCAAACCTGGCAACACAAAAAACTCGCCGGATACTCCTGCAATGCCCCGCCTCTACGTATGTTTTATTTTATCCTCGATTTAGCCTTTCAGGCGTCTCTTAATCTCAGGTCAAAATAGCTTAAACATTTAAATGAGCCGTATTAGATCACAGACACATTGCATTAAACATTTTATAATAGATTGTCGATATCGATAGATATAATAGAGTGTCGCGTGGGATGCTACTGCTAAACATACAGAAAGCTCTGGATTTTTACCTTTTACTGTAAGGACATTGTATCTGACAGGCAAAACTCTGGGAATCAACACCACAAACAACTCAATCCTAACAACCTACATCAACCCGCCAAATTCTAAAGCTAAATACGGTGACGTTATGTCGGCTCTCTCTGCTATAACTGTTTAAGTATTTCAGTAAACTGGTGAGTTACTGTCGGTTATATCTACTTAATAAAAAAGTCATTCCATTGTTTGTCGATATCGCCGTCTTATATTTTATTGTTATTTGTAAATCTCTGCTAAATAGCTAGCATTGGTATTATAACCTTATTAATGACAGCTAGCTGCTAGGCAAGTTAAGATATCCTCTCCCTTATCAGCTCCTGAAAATGGCGCTGTGGAGCGAAGTTGAACTTCTGACCAACGAAGATACAAATACAGTCCGTTTCGATGGTGTGTCCCGGGAGGAAAACAGCAGTGGCCTGTATCAGGTGGACACGTTGGTCAAAGTCTCCAGTGCTAATGAGGTGACTGATGTAAATATTTACCACACACTCATGCCAAGGGGTTTGTGGCAAAGACTTCTGGGCCTGTATTAGTGTTTTAAGCAAGGTTTAGTAAACCTGGGTTTTTACAGGTGCAGGCAGATCCCAATTTCACGTCGTCGAGCGGCTCAAACTGGAGTTTTATTGTTGCTGACAGGACAGTCATCCTGTTTGATCAGAGCTATCAGAGCATCCTCCTGCTTCTTAACTTTGGTGAGCATTAGATTATTTGTGTGGCTGTATAAAAATCAGCCATAAAAATGTCTTTAAAAATAGTTTTGAGGCATCTGTAAAGTATAAATAAAATACATTTTTAAAAAGTATAAATAAACAAAGGTTTTGTTTTTCAGAAACTGATGTGGACGCCATTGACGTGTGCCTGAAGGGAAAGTTTCTGGTAGTTTGTGAAAAAAATGGAAACCTTCATTTGATATACGTTCCGCAAAAGAGGATCCTCCTAACCCGGGTGTGTGTGGTTGTTTTCATCTTTAAGGCCTTAACTCTTATCCTGTCTAATCTTATCTAGTCGTATGCATGTCTGAATAATAAAGCTAAAGTATACAGGACAGTAGCAGCAGTAAAAACTAAACCCTGGTGATGCATAAAGTGTTACATCATTAACATGTTGTGTATCCTCTGAAATTGAAGGCTTTGGTTGAGAAACCAAATGGAGATAAGAAAACCTACCGCTATCTCATCATGGATGAAGACAAGACATCCTCAGGTGATATGAGAACAGTGACTTATGAGAAATTAACATGTCCTGGAAATACAAGTGGATGTAGCAGCAGTTCTCTAGCTGCCATGTCAGGTTTATGTTTGCTTGTTTGTTTTGTTTTTTTCATGTTGTGTGTTTATTATTGTCAGGAATGTACCACATGTTCCTTCTCATAAAGGATGGTTTTTTCCACATTACAAACCTTTCCTTGGCAAAGATTGAGTCAGGTATAAAAATTTGTGTCCCCCACATCTGCCAAGTTTTTGTTGTTGTTGTTGTTGTTTTCAAAGCCATTGTTTAATCTCTGTCTTTTGTCATTCCAGCTATTGAAAAAATGGATGTTGGAGCTCTAAAGGAGGTAAGTTAAGGTCAAATCCTCTTTTTATGCACAAGCAATATTTTTTTTCTTTCAGCAATGCAGAAATAATCACATTTCTCTGTTTCAGCTCCAGTCTTTGATCAAGATAGATTTTTACTCCACCAAGGATTACCATGAGGAGGGTTGCAGCACAGCAGTGATGTTCAGTCTGGGCCATGAAGTCCATCTGATGATTGGGGTCAGTGTCCATCAGTGTCAAGTTTTATTAATTTGACTTCCAGCTACAATTCTGAGATAAGTGTTACATGATAAACGAAGCATATTGAAAGGATTTTAAGAAATGATAGTAACACCTTATGGTGTTTCGGATATGTTTTGGTCATTCTGTCCTGATGTCTGTATTTCATTTTACTTTTGGTCTCATACCAGCAAAGGTGGCACTTTTTTAATGGTAAATGACTCAAAGACTTTTCCAAATACTACAAGTATAAAACAATTTTTAATGGCAAGTTTACACTAGACATTTTATTAGGTACACCTTGCTAGGACTGGGTTGGACCCCTTTTGCTATCAGAGCTGCTTGAATTCTTTGCGGGACGGATTCAAAAAGATGCTGGAAACATTCCTCAGAAATCTGATCCATAGTGACATAATAATGTCACACAGTTGCTGAAAATTTTTCAGCTGGATATCCATGATGTGACTCTCCACCGCATATCAAAGGTGCTCTATAGAACTGAGCTCTGGTGAATAGGAGGCCATGTGCATACACTGAACTCATTGATCCTCATTTAGTAATATGTGCGTGTAAGGAGTCTTATGCTGCACAAAAAAACATTCACATCGGCCATGACTGTGTATATGTCTTTAAATCAGAGTCATTCTAAATCAGTTGCCTCGTGCTCACAGTTTTGTCCGTGCATTTTAAATATTTGATAGTCCTCATAACATAAATCAAGTGTTTCATTATATCATGTAAAACAATATTTTCATCTTGACAGGGGGATAAAGAAAATGTTTTGACTCACTGGAGGATGGGCCCTCATCAAGCTAAGATGTGCTTTGCTCAGACCGTCGACAGCAGCTTAATTCCAGGTAAGTGCTCTCAGTTCCCAAGTGTTGCATTACATTATGTTTTTTTTGGAAGTAGGACTGCAACGATTCATTGAGTAACTAGAATAATTAGATTCTAAAAAAAATTCTAAACGCAACTTCTTTGCTTCGACGCTTCGTTTAGCACATGGCTCTGTAGGCTGCTGTTGCAATAAACAATGTAAACCTGAACATTTCACCCACATTTGTGACTAAAAACAGACCTGCAAATAGAAACTTATTTAGGAGCAGCGTGTGAATAAAAAGTGACAACATTAAGTTCACACAGTCCCCAGTTTGAAACAGAAACACTGATAATACAGCAGCAGTGATGACGGGCCACCACAGTTTAATGTGGTGCCGGAGTCTGTTTATACACCACGAAGAGCAAAGAGGCAGAGCTGTTACCAAGGTGGTGAGGCTCAGGTGGGGAGAAAGAAAACGTGTTTCTAGCATCCAAAACAGCAGCGCTGTTCCAGTGATCACCATTAAAACCTTTACTGGGAAAAAGCAAGCAGGAGTACTTCATCAACCTGATCAATAAACTCAGACGTGAAGAAAAGCAAACTTTGCTCCATCCACTGCCGTTTGTTTCACCGAGAAAAAAATCCATGGTTATAAAAGCAAAATGTTGAATCTAGGGCTGATTCAACAAGTGATGATTTTTAAGAGCTGTTTTTGTGTCTTTGCAGGTGTAAGGAAGATAGTGGTGGTGGATAACCTTTTGTACATCCTCGACACTGAGGTGAGATCCTGCTTGGTTAAAACAGTTCAAACTTTTAGATCAATCAGAATTTGATTTTTGAAATCTATCCTGGATTATTTCTTGTGTCTCAGGATGTTCTGAGTCTTTGGGATCTGCACTTCCTTGTCATGATTCACTGTTGGCCAGAGCTCGCCGTTCATGACTTTCAGCTCACTGCAGAATGTGGCTCTGCCTCCATGGTGGCGTACGTATCACTGTTTTACAACGTACTGTAAACATGCACAGGGGCATTAAAACAGTTTTGAAAATGTTCATTCATGTGTGTATTACAGCCAAGATAAAGGCAGCATGAAGATGATCATGCTGACAAAGCAAGACAACAGTCAGGTAGAAGTACAAATCAATTTGAAGAAGCTTTAACGGATGATTTCCCAGAGTTCTACTCTGAACTCGTTATGTTGGGTTTGAATTTTTCAGATCAGCTCACTGCAAATACGATTCCTGCCCTCTATGACTGTTTGCTACTCTCTGGATGTTTCCTTTGTCTCCTGTCTCGTCCATACAAAAATAAACATGGTAAACAGTCAACACAAAGTGAAGCGTTACATTAATTTTGCTACTGCAATTTCTGTCTGTTGAGATTTCTTCATGTTAAAGTTGGTTGCCTTTTTTTCTGTAATTCCAGGATGCATTTTATTTAGTTGAGGGGATTTGTGAGAACCCAGAGAGGTAGGATATATCTGAGCGACTTTTACTGTGATGATCGGCCTTTGTTTACTGTTCAAACATTAAACTTCTTTCTTGCTCTTCAAATAGTCGAAGAGAGCCAGTCGCTTCTGTGGTTGTTCGATCCTTCACAGAGGCTTTACCTGAAAACAGGTACCTAATTTAATTAAAGTTTATGACATTATAGTCTATATGATGTTGATGTAATCTGACTTAATGTGACTACTCTTTATTTCTAGGCTGAGCAGGCTTCTTCACAAACACATGTTTGAAGAGGCTGAAAAGTTTGCCATCACATTTGAGCTGGATTTAGAGGTAATCGAGTTTGTATAACTACAAGCTTAGATTTGTGGTTTATAGATCATTATGAATTAAAAACAGATTTAATATTTTATGAAGAAGGTGGGAAGCATTGCATGGCTCTGAGAAATGATCTTACAGGTGCTCTTCAGTGCAGACCCTGATTAAGACTGAGAGTCGATACACATAAGTCTGTTGTCTGTGTGTTGGAGTTTTTTGTGTTAGTTTTTTTGTTTGTTTTGTCAGAGACTAAATTTAAACTATCACTTAAGCAGCTGGCATGATTGAAGATTGACTTGGTCATTTGTAAGTGGTTTTACTTGCACCACACAATATATTTAGCTGGATTTCTGAGGTTTTGGTTTTCCGTATCTATTATTGTCACTTTAGATGAGTGATGCTTATTGTCACTTTAGATGAGTGATGCTTCTTATAGTATTTTGTCATCCTAATCAGTGCTGTATACAACAAGCACTCCTGTTTTTGTTCAGCTTGTCTATAAGGTGAAGCTTGACTTTGTGCTGGAGCAGCTGGCCTCTGCATCAGTGGGCGGTTATGGAGAGGATGTGTGGTCTGAACTGGTCGAAGAAGCCAAGACAAACCTGATGAAGATCACAGTGAGTATGATAACAGTACTGTCATCACTATGCCAGGCGAGTGGGCAGGTTGCATGGACACCCAAGTTTGTGAATGCAATATCCCCAGAATGAGGACGAAATTGGAGGCTGAAGGGTAGCACTGGCAGCTGCCTGCATTTTATTTATTTATTCTTTTTAATCTGATGTCAATTTACTGTCACAGAATATTCATATAATTACAGTAGGGGAAACAATTACTATTTGATCCCCTGCTGAGTTTGTGCGTTTGCAAAAAAGATATTACATAAGTTTTATATTGATTTTCATGTCATTGAGTGAAATAAGGATTTGATTCCCTACAGCCCAGCCAGAGTTCTGATTTCCTGTGTCAGTCAGTTGATTTCAAATACACTTGTTATGTGTGTAAATGGAAGAAATATAAAGCTGTATATAAGCTCCATGGAAGGTTTTACCTCATGATGTGAGGATAATTGCGAGAAAGGTGATCAATCTGCCCGAAACTACATGGGAGCAGCAGGAAGTGGTGTAATCAGATGAAACCAAACTAAAGCTCTTGGGCATGAACTTGAACCACCTTGTTTGAACAGAAATACTGAGTGTGGTTGGTTAGAGATTAAATACATATTTCACTCAGTAACATGCAAATTAAAGTAAATTTTTATGTAATGTGTTTATCCTGGATGTTTGGTTGATATTCTGTCTCTATCCATTAAATGAAACTATGATAAAAATGACAGACTGCTCATTTCTTGAGTAGTTATTGAGTAGCAACTGTTTATTTATATATATATATATCTTTTCACGTGGTCTAGGATGAGCAGTATGTGGTGGAATACTGCCTCAAGGCTCCATGGCCGACCTTTGAGACAGCAGAGAAGATGCTAAACCACGCTGCCACGCGATACTCCTCTTTACAGATCCAAGAGGCCTTGGCCAGACTGGCCACCTTCTGCAGCCTCCACAGCGTGGAAAAATTCAAGTAAAATCAATGTCTTAGTGTCCAATTCTGAATTATTTTGTTATACAGAGTTTGTTTGTTTAAGTACAATTTTGAGTGGTTTTAGTTTGTTACTTTACCATCCACAGTGGAATTGCCTGGATTGAGTTTCTGAACAGCACTGATGATCTCGGAGACATCCTGTGCCATCTAAGAGAAGGAGACATGAAGGGTGCACAGCTTCTTTGGCTCAGATATGAGGTAATTATAATATCACCACATTTATATGTGTAGAAACTTTTCACACATCAATAGAAAACAGCAGTTATTGTTTCAGGAATGGCGTTAAGGTGTGTTGTGATGTTTTGTGACAGGGCCAGATTGCAACCAAGTTCAGTGAGAGCAGCCTTGAAGCCATCCTCAGTGCCATCCCAGAGGACCTGCCTTCACAGGATCTCTGTCCGTGGTTCAAGACAGTTTTTATTCCCTTTGTGAGGAGAGTGTTACCACAAGGACAGGTGGGAAACAGTCCTGCATTTATAAATACTATTGTCTCTAACATATAGTGGTATGTTTAATAAAGACACTGCCTCCATATCCTTACAGAGAATCCTGGCAAAGTGGCTCGAGCAGAAAGCAAGAAATCTGGAGCTAACAGAAAAGGTAAAGACAAAAGGATATTGATCTGAAATGATTAAATAAAATTAAATCCACAACTTTCGAGACCTCTAATTTAAATGAGTTCTTTTATGGACTTATTTGTATAAACTGGGAAACGTATTTCAGCTTTATCTTATTATGTTGTTAAGTGGACAGAGATATTTCCCTGTCTCAGAAAAGGCCTTTGGTGGTGTCTTACCTAAGAGAAGTCTTGCACTAAATGCACATTATTTGTTTTCAGCGTGCTTGGCCTCAGAATGGCTTGGACCTGGCTGTGCTTGGACTGCCCTCTTTATGGACATGGATGAAATCTGTAGGTTTTTGCTTTGTTTTTAGGCTCTACCAGTTTCAATAAAATGCAGCTTAATTAATATGATGTTATGTTTAATTTCCCGATAATGTTTTGATTAATTGTTTTTTTTTGTTTGTTTGTTTCTTTTGTTTTTTTAAGGATAACAGTAATTGTGTAGAAGAGGTGGAAAACCTCAAATGCCTGGTATCCAACCTACGTCAGCTGCTGGACCTACATCAGAAATACAACTGCTCACTTTCCCTTTCGGTCTTTGAAAAGGTTTGTCTGTTTTTTTTTAATACTGATACCAGAGCTTCAACCAAATATCACAGGTTAGATTCAGGTCACAGATTACTATTTTTAAGAAAAGGTAATTACCCAGATGAAGGTCAATGAAGTTGTTCTGTGTACTTCTAGTGGCATCTTTGTGCTTCCTGTGTCTTTGTTTCTAGATGTCATTTGATGATGAGAGATATGTGTTAGGGATTTTACTTTTTTCTTCTTGCATGTATTGTACTGTTTTAACTCAACAATATTTTTCTAAGGGGACAATTATTGTGGTTGGAGGGTTTGTATGTCCCAGTGATCCCAGGATTTATGTTATTGGGGGCTTGAACCCCCTGGTATGATCTCCCAAGGCAAACTGGTCCCAGATAAGGGGCCAGACAAACAGCGTTTTCCGGGGGGAGGGGGGGTGTCGGTTGCTGTGTCTGGGTGCTTACTGCGTTATCTTCTGTCACGATTTAAAAGAGGACTGTGTGGAGTGTGGCATTTTTCATGCTGGACAAAGTGCCGGCTCCGGAGCTAATCGCCGCCACAGTGGAAAACAGCATCAGGCCGTACACTGAAGAACACAAGATTCCTTTTGATGAACTACTTCTGCAATACATCAAGGTAAAACTCCATTACAGCCTCACGCACGAGGAACTCACACTAGTTTATCAAATACTCAATGGTGTTTGTGTTTCTCCCCCTAATCTTCACTAGGATTTGCTGGAACGCTGCAGTTCTCAGACCACAACACTTTTCACTGAATGGGAAGCTAAAGCAGTGGCCGTACTCGGCTGCATGACTGACACTGATGTAGGTGACTGTTACCGTTACGTGCTACACAACGAGACAATTAATGTGCACAAATATTTGAGTGAAAAATCAGCCTAGCAGCCGGTGGGAATTGTAAAATCTCGCATCATGGTTTTCTCTTCCAGCTGATGGTTGATGCCGTGCTGGAGATCATGCAGAAGGCTGTGGTACCGTGGAGTAACGTGGTGGAAAAACTGGTCCAGCAGTACCTAGAGATGGATGGACCAAAGTATGATTGTATCATTGTCTCCTTCAAGTACCTTTAACCTCCTAAGACCCGAACTCTTTCATGGCATGCATTTTTAACTTCTCTTTGCTATTTGTGCTGATTAGGATCTGATGAATGTAAAAACAAAGAATTATCTTTTTACCTGACTTTGCTTTACAAGGGCCTGATATCCACATATGAGGACATTGGTTTTAAATTTCAATACAACAGTGGCAGTATAATGTCTTTGTAAGTGGATATCAGGCCCTTGTAGAGCAAAATTTGGTATTGTGGTCTAGACAAGCCAAAATGTGATGTCCACATATGTAGGATACCAGGTCCTAGGAGGTTAATGTGAGACACTGGATAAAATCCTGTTGTTTTTTTAAAGACAGGAGCTGTTAAAGGAGAGCTACCGTCTGATGGAGATTAGGAAACTTCTCAGGGGATACGGCATCCGCAACTTCAACCTGTCTAACAGCACCCAAATAATGGTATGTACGGACTGCTCTATGTAACATGCAGCTTACTACCTGTAAAATAACCTCAGTTTTTCCCCAGACACTGATTAGATACATCCTCAAGCAAGACTTGCCAATGTCCTTAGAAGACTCGTTGACGTTAGCTGAGGCGTACAAACTGCCAACATCCCAGATAAATTACCTGTATGTCATCCACCTCATAGGCCAAGGCAAGGTATGTGAATCCTCACAGGAGTTTTTAATCGCATGTTACTGACTAATTTTGCTTTTCTTTGTTCCTGATATGTTTGTATTGTACTTGTTTTTTGCAGACTGAGGAAATCTTGACTCTCCTGAAGAAGCTGCCCTCTGCAGAGGCAGAGTGTGTGATTGAGCGTCTCACATCGTGGGCCAGGATGCAGCTGGAGGACAAAGAACACATATCTGATGAGGTACAGAAGGGAAGACGTCACCTTTGTGGAAGTGCATTTTATGCTTATTTATTTTTAAGGTTCAGTTAAAGTGTTGCATTGCAAAATAATTTTACGAACTGTAAGTCATTCTAGCTGAACTTTCCTTTGTAAACATTGTAAATTTCTTTTGTGTCTGCATAACCTTATAACCAAAACCTTAAAATTGCAGCAGGAAACATTGGAGGATGTCATGATAACCCCATATTCATTTGGTTTGAATTTGAATTTCCTCTTTGATAGCACAAGAAACATCAGATGGTGATAGCTCAGGTGATGGTGGAGACTCTGAAATACCTGCATATAATCCAAAAACGTAAGTAATATACTTCCCTCATTCCTCTCAGCTCCAGCTCTTTGGCTGACTGATGGAAGTTTCAGAAAAGTCTCTGTCAGCTAAAATTGTTTAAAATGATGTGACACTGGTTTTTTCTCTCTGAGGATTTTTGGAAAGATACACAATAAATGTGCACCTGAATATTCAAGACTGAACCCAGCCCTCATGTTTTATTGCAGATGATGCTCTAAAAAGCGTAGAGTGTGAGAACAACCTCGTCATGTTCAAGGCGATCTCCCACCTGCAGGTGAGCTTCATTTAACAAATGTTTTTCAGCATTACTAAATCTGTTATTTGATTTTGTTTTAAACTCCAGTCTTTCTGTATTTCTCTTCTCAAGGAGGACTTTGATATTTTTTTCACTCCCTCCAACTATGAGGATCCAAGCATTCGAAAACAGATCCAGGAACATCACATCACAGCCTACGAAAACACCCGTGGCCGCCGTTCATGTAAGGGGAAGGCCATGACAACTCCAGTTGTGGCTAACGATCCAGATGGCAAGACCAAGACGATCTCCACAGAAGCTGGTTTGCGCCGTCTGGGGAGGCAGCTGCAGCGCACCGAGCAGGAGCTCTGGTCTGACTTGGCCTTGAGAGCTCTGAAAGTGGGCAAAGTCGACAAGGCGCTCAAGATCCTGAGGTTTGCATGTAGAAACTGACAGAGCCAGCTTTTTTGTTTGGTCTCTAAAAACAAAAAAAACTGGTGCATTATTTAAAGATTTAAAACTTGCTTATAGTCATATTTGCACGGTCTCTCTATGTTTTTAGTGAGCTGTATGAGCACCACTATAACAGCAGCACAGGGAAGGTTTTGTTTACTGCTGCCAAGATGTTATGCCATATGCTGGAGGCGGATGTCCCCATGGTGCTTCCTGATGACATGGATTTGCCAGCAGTGATTCATGATCTGGCTTGTCAGGCTATCACTGTGTGTCATTCAGGTAAAGAACACATGCAAATATCACAAATGTTCAACAGTATTTTACACAGGTGAAAGTTGCACTAAAATGACTCAACCGTGGATTTATAGCTTTACTGTAAAATAGATTTTGCTGTAAAAAGTGAATACATGCGAAATTTCAAAGTTTGGCAGGATTTTTTCCCCCTAACTATCTTAAAACAAATAAAAAAGATATAGATGCCACTTATCTTTGTCTGGTCTTTTTAAAGCAGCTGCCTTTCCTCAGGCCAACAGAGTGAAAATATATTTGACAGAGATGGGTTTTTTACCCTCAGCCAACAAAGGCTGGTGGGGTTTTGTGGTCACTCTGCTATATGAGTCGGCGAGCAGGTGACAAAGACACCTACATTTTTAAATGTGATAAACCAGAATGAAGCAAAGTAGCAGGTCCAAAATGCTATCATATGTGTATCTACTCGAGGCTGAGGGGTACCACTGCCTGTCAGTAGTCTTTTGTTTTTTATGACGTTTTACGATGTGTTGATGTGTGTTTATGACCATTACAGAGGAGGCGTTCATATTTTACATCAAAGTGTTAAATTATGTGTGACTACTCTTAAAGCCAAAACCTCAGGCTTCAGCCTGCTCTGAATGCTAAATGACTCTGTATGATGTCACTGAGAGCAGATGGCACATGCACTTTTTGATATCCTCTGTTTGTGAGGGGCAGCTAATCACAAAATTAACTTAAAGAGAGAGTCAAGATGTAAAAAAACATCTAGAAGAAGGAATATTTTCACCTGGTCTAAGTGAGCATAACATGTCTTATTCCCCTTACTTTTTCATATAATTTGGAAGTTTGCAAATTCCTGAGGTTTATCTTGTATTAACTGTTACAGATCTTCTCCTGGATTGTCTGGAGCTTTGCAAATGCACACGGATTGCTATGGATGTCTATCATCAGTGTCAGTTATCAGACAGCTATGGCTTCATCGTCAAGGTCAGTATCTTCCTACCTATCATCCAGTAGAACAAAGAAAATCTTTCAGATGTTTAAACTGAAACTTTTCACGACTTGATGAAAAACAATATTAGTTTGTTTTGAATTTGATGACAGCAACCTGTCTCAAAAGGAGGAGGATGTAACAAAAGGCTTAACAGCAACAGGCCAGTAACAAGATTTTCTGTAAAAAGAGTTTTGTAGGCAGAGTTTGTCAGAAGTAAAGATGGGGAGAGGTTCACCAATCTGCAAAATCTGTCTATTTTCAGAATAATGTTCCTCAAGACTTGGAACATTTTAATCTTCTTCAGGGCATAATATGATCAAAAGGTTAACTGGAGAAATTGCACAAGGGACATTCTGTCACTGCATGATCTCAGGAACACTTGGAGAAATCACTGTCTGTGAACAAATTTTACTGCCATCCACAACGGTTAAAACTCCGTTTTTCAGAAACTCTGCCTTCCTCTGGGCCAAAGCTCATTTAAAATGGACCGAGAAAAGGTGGAACTGTTCTGTGATCTGCATCTCTGAGGGTATTGAGGTGCTATGGAATTGTCAGCTTCCATATCTGAAAAGGCACCATTAATCCTGGAAGGTATATAAAGATTTTCAAATGACGTGCTCCCATATGTAAGAGGGACTTACATATTTCAGTGAAACAATGCTAAACTGCATACTGGAGCTTTTACAACAGCATGGCTTGACAGTAGAAGTTGCAGGTGCAGAACTGGTCTGCCTGTAGTCTAGACATTTGACCAGCTGGAAACATTTGGCACATCATGAAATAAAAAAAATACAACAAACCAGATTGCTGAGCAGCTAGAATCCTATATGAGACAAGAATGGGACAGCATTCCTCTACAAGAAATCCAGCAGCCGGTCTCTTGAGATCGCCGATGCTTATAGAGTGCTACACTGTGGTAAACATGGCCTTGTACCAAGATGTTTTGTATTACTGAAATCAAATTCAAAACGAACTCATATTTTCCATGAAATTATACTTTTTCTCAGTTTAAACATTTCATATGTTTTCTGTGCGATTTGAATGACATCTGGGTTCGTGAGATTTGAAGATCATTGCATTCGGGTTTTACTTATATTTTACACAAACTTTTTGGACATAGAATTGTATATTCTAGCCTCTTAATTTTTTTATGTTTTATTTGTTGGTAGACATCTAAATTATTATTATCACAAAATTATAACTGTGAATCCCTTAAACAGATGGTAAGAAATAATCCATGATTTTGATAAAAGTGCATTATTTAATGCTTCTCTCTCATAAAGCTGCAGCTTGAAGCGAATGTTTTCATACTTTTTAAACTGTGTACCGTTACAGGATTTGACACCGGAGGCAGAAAAAGACCCGCACTCTCAGTGGAGTTTTCAAGATGTCTTTAATGAAGATTGCATTGTTCTGGACCCAGTTTCAGTGCTGCCTGTCCAGTATGAGATTACCAACTGCTTGCTGCCTATTTCTCAGGGTAAGAAATTCTCAGATTTATTTTCTGTTAAATGTGTTTGTTTGTTTTGTTTTTTTTAAGCTTGGCAACTTTTAGTGGTCTATGCCATTGATTTTAACTACTGATATTTATTTAATTTTGCAAACTGATTTGATCGTATTACTTTTATAGTGCATATTTCTCATGCTGCGTGTCATATAATGTCTAATGCCTTTTGGCCACCTTTGGTTTTATCAAAAAATGCTTAAATATACTTGACCTGTGTTATTTTTACCAGAAGCAGTCTTATTATAACTTATGACCTTTTTTGCAGAAACCAGATTGTATCCCCTGGACTGTTCCTGTCTGTCACACTGCTCATTTGAAGATGGTAGATTTGAAATTAAAAAAACTTCCTCAGTTTTCTTTGTTTTCTTATCAAATTGTAGTTTTGTATGTTGACCTCATGTCTCGTCATGCATACAGGTTCAAACTACCTGCGGCCGCTCTTCGGTCCCCTGGCCAACATGTTACAGATGTTACAGGAGTGCAGTCAGCTGGAATTGGCCTTCAGAGTGCTGGTCAACGCGTACGGCAGCTGCCTGCAGCACGTCACCTCAAACGTCATGGATATAAAGCTGAGCCTACAGGTACTGCAATATTCTCAGCAGTGCTTGTTGTGTTTCTCAAGCAATTGTACTGAAAATGATTGTTATCTCCTCTCAGCTTTATGACGCACAAGAGCTTAAGAAGTACAACCTGTGCCTGAATGATCTCAGGAAGACGACTACGTCTACTCTGAATGCTGTGGCTGTGCCACTGTTGAACAAGGTGAGTCAGCCAAGTCCACAAAACCACAAAAATTCTGTGGTAGATAAACAGAGTTTTTGGTATATTTTAAATAACCATCAATGTTTCTGTCTATTGGCTACAGGTGTTAAACTGGAGGGTGGTGGATTGTGATTTGGCTATTGGTCTCTGTACACTCCTCTCCAAAGCAGAAGTCTTCAAAATACTGTGGAAAGTTATTGACAACACCTGGCAAAACTATGACAAGATTTTGGTAAGCAATAAAATCTCTTCTTTTTAAAAAATTAAATAACAAATGTTTTATTGTTTTTAGTAAGTAAAATTTAAGAAAAAGAAGTGGGCAAAAAGGGACTTTATTATTTCTGTGTTTCAGTTAGTGAGTCCATAAACATCAGACTTTGTCATATCATCTGTTTTGTTTTTTCCCTCTGACTACGGAAAAGATTCAGCTGAAGTCTGTTTAAAGAACCTGAGATCATAAACACCTGGGAATCATTTATGTCAAGCAGTTATCAATTTAGTAGAAAAAATAAATAAATAAAAATCAATGTTATATTCGAGAAATCCCTTATGGTGTTTTATTATTCCAGGCTGTGGCAAGGATTGGAGCAAATCTCTGTAGCTTATATAATGAGGCAGAAGAACAGAGGAAGTTTCTCTCTGTCATCACTGATGCTGAGTGGGGAATCAAGCTTGGCAAATTGGAGGTAATGAAGTATTTAAATCAGGTGGTCAAAGGTACTCTGGTTACAATAAATACAATGCTCAAAAAATCCATTAAAGGAACACTTAGAAAACACATCAGGTCTCAATGGGAAAAATCATGCTGGATATCTACAGTGATATGGACTAGGTAATGTGTTACAAATGAATGGATGCCGCAATGTTTGATCAATATTAATTCAAGGACGGCACCAAAATCAAAGTCCATTTTGCAAGAATGTCATTGCAGCAACTCCGAATACTACTCAGCAGTTTGTATTGTCCCCACATGCTTGTACCTCACCACATGAGGCTGAGCATTGTCATGCACCAGGAGGACCCACTGCACCATGGGTCCATGGATTTTATCCTGATACCTAATGACAATCAGGATACCACTGCCTAGCCTGTAGAGGTCTCTGCCTCCCTCCATTGATATGCCTCCCCAGGCATATCACTGACTCACCACCAAACTGGTCATGCTGAACGATGTTACAGGCAGCTTAACGCTCTCCTTACCCTCTCCAGATGCTTTCACTTGTCTCACATGTTCTCAGGGTGAACCCATCTTTCATTTGTGAAAAGTGGTGGACCCGAATTCCGGTATTCTATTGCTAATACCAATCAGGCTCTATGGTGCCATGCAGTGAGCACAGCGTCCAGTAGAGGACATTGTGCACTCAGTCCCATCAAGTGTGTTTCTGATTGTTGGTCAGAGTCATTTACACCAGTGGCCTACTGGAGGTAATTTTGTAGCTCTGGCAGTGCTCAAACCTGCTTTTGGGTTAAAGACCTTCTATGGTCCTCTCCAGCTCTACTAGAGTAACTGTCTGCCTCCTGGAATCTCCTCCATGCTACTAAAACTGTTCTTGGAGACAGCAAACCTTCTGGCACTGGCACATATTCATGTGCCATCCACAAGGAGTTGGACTACCTGTGCACCCTCTGCAGAGTCCAGGTATTACCTCATGTTTACCAGCAGTGACACTGACACTAGCCAAATGCAAAATTAGCAACAAAAGAAAGACAGTCAGAAAAGACTAGGAGAGGAAAAATGTCAGTGACCTTCATCTGTAAGGTCATTCCTATTATGGGGGGTTGTCTTATTGTTGCCCCACTAGTGCACCTGTTGTTAATTTTAATAACACCAAAGCAGCTGAAACTACTTAACAACTCCCCCCCTACTAAACTGACCTCCTGTACTCTGATTAAAGTGTTCCTTTAATTTTTTGAGCAGTGTAGGTCTATAAAGATTTGTTTATTTTTTTGTGTATTTCATTCTCTCTCCCTGTTTTACATCACTTCATATCTTTTATTGTGTGTCTCTCTCCCAGATATCAATCCAGCCAGTGTTCCGTCAGCGGTCTGAGATGAAGAGCACTCTGATCCCTGTTTTAGTGAAAAACAAGAGAATCACCCCAGACTTTATCCTCCAGTACTGCAGGTCAGCTCCTCCTGTTGTCACTTTTGGCCATCTAACATGTTGGACAAATGTGTCTAGACTGTGTTTAAATGTCCACCCTGTTTTTTTGTGTGTGTGTGTGTGTGTCACGCTCCATTATGCTAAAAGTTGCTTTTTTTCCTTTCTGCAGCACCTACGATCTGGACCATGATAGTGTAATCAACCAGTACATTACCACCTTACTACTGCTCCAGGACGATGAGGAAGGTGCAGGTGATCCAGCTGTCTGTCAGGAGGAGGCGCAACCTCTGTCTCACACTGACACGCTGGATCGAGTCCTGCAGATCATCCCAATGTTACACAACACCAGCAAGCTCACAGACAACCTCTGTGCTGCCATATTCAAGGTCTTTGTTTTTAAAATATAGTATAGGCTAAAATTACCTGTTTTTAAGACTTTTAAACATTAAAAAAAATCAAATTCCAACCTACAAAAATCTGTTGAGCTGATCTGTAAAACGTTTTCTCTTGTACAGCTCAGCCCATACAACTACGAGAGAATAGAAGTGGTGCTGAAGATCATACAGGCTGCAGATGAGAACGTGACGAGCCTCTCTGTTGGTCAGGTAAAAACCAAACACACTGGCATATTCAAGCCTATGTAGTTCACTGTGTTCAAAATGAAATGTTGGGACTTGAAACATTTGACTTTAAACCCACAGGCGATGGGTCTCCTGCAGCATCTGAAGTCCTACAAGCGAGTGTCTCCTCCCACAGATGTGGAGAACACGCATCTTCTCGAAACCGGTCTGCTGCCAAACCCCCGTTCCAGCAGCAGACTTCCCTTCCACCTGCTTATGCAGACCAAACATTACTGGAAGATTATCTGTAAGTTAACCACTGTTACTTTTTCACACCTCAGTATTAATGCTCATGTATTTATCTTCATCACATCTGCAGTGGTAGAAAGTTGTTATGATGTAGGTGTTGTCTAAAAGGAAGTGTATCAATTCTCCTATTCTCCTCAACTGTAAACATGTTTGTGCACTGGCACCTATTACTTTTAAAATAATAATTGTCATAGATAAGAAGCAAACCTCTGCCAAGCTCCATTTGCGGTCAGTATTTACTTTTAAGGATGTGTGTTGTATTCTGTATGTATTCATTTTGTTTCTTTTTAATGTACTTTAAGAAGTGTGAAGTAAAAATCATACAAGGGCAGCATGACGACATTTTACTTTGATTACACAAACATTATTTAGGAGTAGGTGATAAATAATAGGTATTAATTTGTAAATAAGTGGACATCAATAACTTGAGCTTATTATATAATATTACAGTACAGTATATTTCTAACTAACTAGGTAGCTCATTCTCTTTAATCATAGTTTTAAAGACATTTTATTAAGTTTTGACCTTATTTGACCCTGAAGAACAAGCCAGAGGTCCAAAGTAAAACACACCACAAATTTAAGAATTATAGTTAAAAGGCTTTGGTTGACTTAAGCCAAATTTTAATGGATTGTTAACATGACCCCACTCTACACCCCAGCAAAGTTTTATCATGGTTCATTAAAAACCTTTCGAGTTACAAACAGAAGTATACTGGTAGAGTTGATGAGATGGTTTAAAACTGATGAAGTTAAAATATTCTTCTTTGTTTAGGTCCTGAGCTCAGTGAGGAGACCTTCCCCACACTTCTGCTGATCAGCAAACTCATGAAGGTAAAGCCACACTAACCTAAAACATGGCCTTAGTCTGTTTAATCACAGAAATTATTCTTTTATTCATAAAATTAGGTAATTCAGGCTGTTAAAACCATCCTGTTGCTCCACAGGTGAGCCTTGACAAGCTCTACATGTCAGCAGCAAACCATGTGTTTGAGAAGAAAATGAAGCCTTTAATCTTAGAGCAAAGGAAAATGGGCCAGGGGCATTGTCAAAACAAGGAGACTTTCAAGGTGGCTAAGACTATGATGAAGTACATCAAATGTATCCAAAGCCCAGAGTGGGCTGCTGCCACAGCCCACAAGATAACCCAGGAGCTTCCGCCAGGTTTGAGCTGCACGTTTGACTCTACGCTGAACTGTGAGAGGTGTTTGTATAGATGCACTTAGCTGTTTCCTGTTCTCTACAGGCTATGAGAAGACACAGTCACTCAGGTTCTGTTTGGCACTTGGAGACACTTGGTTAAAGGAACCACACCTTGATGTCAGTCCTTGAATTTTTCACATTCTGAAATGTCTCAAATGCCCATCTAAAAAGTTTTTTATACATTAGTTGATTTTTTTCTCTCCTTCCCCTCCTCTGACCTCACACAGGAGGCAGCACAGGCCAGAGGAGAAACCTTTCTGTCCAAGCTGAAGCTGCAGTATCAGCGCTCAGCCACTGAGAATACTTTAATATCCAGTCAGCTGAACAGCCCAGAGCTCCTGAAGCTGTCTGGGCTGCCAGGCAGGCTCATAATGGCCCTGTACGAGCACAGCAGTGTGGAACAGCGTTACAAAGAGTCAGGAGGTCAGACGTATCCAGGTGAGCACACTTATCAACGCAGTAGGTAAATTAATGTTTCACGTACACGACCAGTTTTGTTTTCTTGGCTCCAGCGTCAGTCCTCGATGTGTGACAATTTCTAACCCTTTGTGGACCATGCTGGATTTTTTTTTTTAAGATCTCTTTTTGTCTAAATATATAACCAGGTCTCTCTATTTCTCAGATATACATGCTGCAGTTAAAGAAATAGCCACAGTCAACAATGTGGATCTTCTAAAAATCCGTACCATGTTGTTAGAAAAATGGATCTGCAAGACAGGCCCGGCTGTGGTCAAGGTTTGTCAGTCATAGCTTTATCTCATCACTCTGCCTTTCTGCCCATTTTGTGCGTTATCAGATTTGCTGCTGTGTGTTTAGTGCAACTAAACTTTTTTTTCTTCTTCTTTAATTAGGATATTGGGTATAGTGACTGTGTCAGCAACATTGAGGAGGACCCAGACTTGATGAGGTAGCGCAGTCACTTTTTCCATTATTACTACTTTTCTTTTTTCTTAATGATAATTCGTTAAAACGGGATAGTTTACCTGTCAGTTGCAAAGGACGTTAGCTGTGACAGTGCAGTGTGTCTTCTGCTCAGCTGTCAACTCTGCCCTCATAGGCAACCACAGATTGAGACCTCAGAGCTCACTCACATGTACGACTGAGCAGCCGCAGACATGCAGGTTCAACCCCAAGACATCTGAGTTACTGTTTACAGAGTGGTTTCTCACAAAAGCCTTTAGCAGCACCCACAGATGTTGTTTGCGTCTGCAGTATGAGTGAAATAAAGATTACTTGGTTGCTCTAAATGCTCTCTGGCTCTGTGTTGAGAACCCACTGGCGTAGCCGTTCTACTCACTGTGTTTTTAATGCTTACAGGGTGGTGTACATGCTGCAGTCCTGCCCAATGCAAGATGCCGTCCGTCATCTGAGCCCTATCTTAACTGCAGAAACTTGGGTGCGTTTAAAGGGAAAAAAACAAAACAAAAGCAATAATGGGGGGAAAGTCCAACTAAATCTGTGTTTGGTTTCCCTTCTCTAGCCACTTAGCACATCTGGGCCTCGCCTGACCTTCTGCCATCGGACTCGAGCGCTGCTCTGTCTCGTCCGCCTCGCTGATGCACCCACCCTGGAGGCTCAGCTGCAAATCCCCATCACCAAAATCCCGTAAGAATCCATGAAAAGTTAAATGGTACATGTATGGCCTGTAGGTCTATAGTAACTAATGTTTCTCTGGTTTCTGTTCATATGCAGATATTACCTGAAGTGTTACATCTTTGTCTCTCAACTGGAAGCATTAAACATCCCGTACACAGTTCAGTCCTTCCTCAGTAGTCCCAAAGAGGGTTTAGTTAAAGGGCTTTGGAAGAACCACAGTCATGAGCCTCAGGTACTTTCTAACAGACAAGATTCAAATTATTCCAGCTTGTTTCCTCACTTTTACTTCATTGGGTTAGAAATGTCACACACAAAACTGGAAGCACCTTTTATCCTTTCAGGCTGTGCGGTTGGTGGCAGACCTGTGCCTGGAGTACCAGATCTATGACCCTCAGCTGTGGAACAGCCTGCTTCAGAAGCTGCTCGGCTTCAACCTGGTGAGAACATGCATCACGCTTTTATTCAAAGACCCAAAAAACAAGTAGTTTAAAATAAGAGGGTTTTTTTTTTTTTTTTCTCCAGTACTTGGAAATATTTTTAAGCTGAAGATCCATAAATACATTATTCCTAAATAGCAGCTGGGTTGTGTTTCGGAAGTAACACCTGAATTTAAATATTTCTCTTCCTCAGATCAGCCACCTCCAGAAGGTATTGGAGGCAATAGTGGCTGTTCCGGCTTTGTGGGAGGTAATTCATCACTTTTATTTCATGAATTGAAAAAAGGCATTTTTTTTCACTTGGAAAACCCTTTTCTTTAAAGTGTCACAAACTATATATGCCTAATGTCTTTACAGTAATGCAGCACTGGATTTGATGTTCAAACATCTGTGCAGAGCATGGTTGTTTATGTGTGTGTTTATGTGTTTGCTGGAACAAAAGCAGTGGCATTGCATTTGGTAGAGCACGGTTTAACCACTACACCACAAGATGTCCGGTGCCAGAAATAACTTTCCAATTTGACTATGAGTGATTATTTTATTCATTTTATTCGTGCTCCGCAGATTTCAAGTTTCTCCCGGACCTGGAGGAGCATGATACTGGCACCTTTTGTCTCAGGTACCACGCAAATGACTGAAATTTGCTTGTCTTGGTGCTTGTTGATGTTCAGATATCCACTTTCTTTATATTGGAAACTTTAGCCCCAAACTTGTTCACCACTGCAGGCTTAAGACTTGTACAAACAAGTTATGTGTGTCTTGTTCCTCTTTCATTGGCAGATAAAAGATAAAAAAATTACTTTATGTTGAAATCTTGTGGCAAGAGTGGTGCAACTTTAGGCTTTGTGTATAGTTACAGCAATGCAACCCAATAATAGAAAGGCATGTATGAGGTATGACTGCCCATCATGAGTTGCTGGGCTCAGTAAGAGACTGGGTTAATAACTCTACCTTATGAGCCACAGCTTCCCCCTGAAAAGTCAGAATAATGAGACTCATGAGTAAGGGCTTTAATGCAGGTTCATTAAAAAAAAAAACAGAAGAAGAAAAGTAGGAGCTGAAGTTTATTTTGCTGCTTTAAAGTTTTTCAAGAAGTCGATGGATACTTTATTGATCCCACCAAGGGAAATTACTGTGTTACAGCAGCAGGGTAAAGAACAAAAATGGTACAGTCTACAATAAATGAACAACATTGTTAAAGTAAAAGTGCCACAGGTGCATAATAACGCCATAAAAATTATATATACAACAGTGATTTTTTTTTCTTTAAAAAGAGGAAGAAAGAAAAGAAAAATTAGCTTAACTTAAAAAAGAGAAAAAAGTCAGCTGTGTAAGAGAGTAGTGCAAATTACATTGATAAATAACCGGTTTACTCAAATCTGAGAAACAGCTGCAAGAATAATACAGAAATATGTGAGTTAAATCTGACAGATGTGCTCATCTGTACAGTACTACTGTTTTATAGAGAATGGTCGGGATGATTACCTGAAGCAGGGTCAGTGAAGATCATTAATGTGGACATGACGGTATGCTGTCACTTCAACAGTAGTGTTGAGTATAAGTTCCCTGATAGTAACTTCACTAGCTAACTGCTTCCTGTGAAGCCTTTTAAAGTAGATGATGCATGTGTGCTCTGCTCTGTTCAGCTCTTCTTTTAAATGCAGTTGTTTGTTTGTTCTTATTTCTTGGCAACAGCTTCTGTTCCGCTGAGTCCAGATCAGCAGGCGATGCTCTACAGGACATTTGTTCTCCTCCTCAAGTATGCCTCACTCACATTCAGCTATAACCACCAAACTGATTCTTTCATGGACTTCTTGTGTTTGAATATGGCAGCATACTGTGCGTACAGTCTTTATTCATTTAAAAGCAAAACTCCCTCATTTACAAAAAATAAAAAAATAAATCTTGATACAACTTTCTCAATCAGAACTTGAAAACTCTGACTGTGCTATAAAAACAAACGAGGCCTTGCACGTAGATAAAGATGCGAACACTTGATAAGACTACATAGTGTTCATACTTAAAATATACTGGTCAGAAAAAGCAAGTGTTTTTAAATAGACATTATACATCAACTATAATAGAAGTTCAAAGAAGAGATCTAAAATGAGGTATGACCTGTGGACGTGATGCATGCTGTTGTGCATCTGTGCATTGATGGTACAAGTGTTGAAGAATTGCTCTCCATACTGGTTGAGTACAGCCAATGAATAGTCACCTGTTGTCTCTGCCTTGAACAAACTGTATGTTCAGTAGCTGCATATTAGAAATAAGTAAGCCAAGGATATGTCAGGATATGCTCCTGATCCACAAAGACCTGTCCTGTGTGGACAGGTATTGTCCTGCTAAAACAGGATGTGGTGCTGCTGCAAGGATGGTACAAGTACTGGTTGGAGTAACTCATCTCAGTGCAGTCAGATGTCTTCCAAGAACGATCAGGAAATGCAAGGCTGCAGCAGCAGCTCAGATATGCATGCAGGCATCCAGCGTGCCAGTAACAAAGTCAGCTGTGGCAACAATGATCTTATACATGCTGGGGGGGGTTTTTTTGTTTGTTTTAGTTGAACCCATGTGTAGTTCATTTGTGTTCAGTACATGGATGCCATCACTGACTAAAACCAGTCAGTTAGAACCAGGAATTACTCACAGAATATGAAAATGATTTTCTGAGAAATTGATTTAAAACAGAGCTTGAAAATGAATTATTTTTTTTATTTTTTTTTTTTATTTTTTTGTTGGTGCGGTGGGTGGGTGGGATAGTTTACACTTACAATACACTCCATTTCACATGCCTAGTATCACACAAATGCAACATTGGTGCCAGAATCGGCCATCTGTTTACTTTGATTCCAACAGAGGGCACTCCACCTTTATGCGCATGTCCTGTCTACAGTCTTAGGACACATCTGTATGCTAAGTGTTTTTTTTTTTTTTTTCACATCAGCAGCCATGATTTGATGGTTGTTCCTGCTCCTTGGTTGTTCTCATTCAGCAGAACGACAGTTTCATGAGACACTACATCATCACAGTGACTGACTGTGTTTTGTTCTTAATGCAGTGATGCAGGTCTAAACTGCAATATCATGTTTACATATATATATATATATATGTATTTTTCTCATAAGATATTAATAATGAAAGTTGATACTGAATTTAGGTGGATCGTTTTGAGTCAGCAGTTAATGAGGTCACTGCCTGTTCTGCTTATTTTATCTGTGCTAATGTTTCCCTATAAGGAAATGTTTGCCACTCCTGGCCTATATACACTGAACGTGTTCTGTATGTACTTTGATCCAGGAGAGCTGGACAGAATATCAGAACTGGCAGGTCCACCACTAGTGCACTGTGCTTTTCAAAGATGAGACCAGGTTCACGCTGTGGACATGAGACACGTGAAAATGTCAGGAGAAGCAGCGGAGAACGTTATGCTGCGCATTATATTTTCAGGCATGTGTGGGCTGAGTGCCATTCTGAGTTGCTGCAGTGAAATTTTTGAAAACTGGACTAGCCTGCTGCATCTTTTTTTTTTTTTTCACTTTGATTTTTGGGGTCTCTTTGAATGTGGCATTCTGCCTACCGGTATTCTAACATATTACCTAGTCCATCTCAGTATAGATCTCCAGCATAATTCCTTCCCCATCTTGTTTTCTAAGTGTTCGTTTAATTTTTTGAACAGTTTATAAACACACTTCCGTCTGATCCATTTTTGATTGCTGGAATTCGTATTAGACCGGAATAATGCTTCATCTAATCTTCACCTGAACTCCTAATGTCTCGCCATTCCTTTTCCCTCCCGAGGTGCCCATTCCTGTTGAATCTGGATTTGATCGGAATTGCCAATCGTTTTGTACAGTTCAATCTGCCAGCCTTCGCCCTGGGAACGCTCCTTCTAATTCCCTGTGCCAGTAAGAAGGAGCAGCAGGTCCAGGTGAGTGCATCCATTTAAATACATGTGAGAAGTAACTGTGTAGTTTAGGCTCTGACTCTCTTTTTGTTTGCAGGGTTTTCTGTCTGTCTGCAACCCGCTCGGTGTGCTCGAGCAGGTGGAAGAGCTTATGAACACCGGGGAACTCGCTGGTATCCCTTCACAGGTTAGATGTGACGTCTTTCCACTGCTTACAGATTTAACTGCCTTTAACCTTGTTACCACATTTTAGTATCATTTAACAATTTCCACTTCAGCTACATTGTCATTTCATTTCATCTTTCTTTGTTTCTAAATACATTTTAAAAATAGAATTCTATTTATTTTTTAATTTTGTAGGCATTAATATTTCTCAGTATCAGCACACTTCTTAAAACCGTTAAACAGGAAGTTTGATCAGCTGATTAGATGGTGTGAAGTTATGAAAGATATTTTTTTGTGTGTAGGAAAAACAGTGTTGCTAAACAAATAAACCCAATCTTCACGTGAGCAGATTTGCAGTTTTGTAACACCTTACCAAATGAAATTAATCTGCATTCTTGATTGTAATTCTCATATAAACAAAATTATAGAGTATATTATGTAATATATTTAATGTCTTATACTACATTGCTTCCTTTCCTTAATGATCCATCAGGTCAGGGAGACTGTGTTAATTTTCATCAGCCAGAATGGACAGCATCAGAAACTGCTGAAGACGAAACACTTCAGGCATCTGAAGCAGCTCATAGTGTCAAGTGGGCAGCCTAACCAAGTGAAAGATTTGGTGGACTATCTGATCAGCCAGAACTGGTGAGATTCACGCCTCCCAACCCTTCATAAGAAAGCAACAAAAACTTTTCTATAGAGATGGTTTAAAAATATCAACAATAAACTGATGGGTAGCGCTGTGATCTAAAATCTAAAATGTCTAAAACCTGATGTAATCATCCATACAAGGATATAAAGACCAGGTACCTGTCCTTCCAACCCGAACTAACAATCATCTACATGTGCCTATGATATGTATGAGCTGTGATCTAAAGCTTTCATTTTTATACACATAAAAATCCAGTCTGTAACCACGCACTGAGACGCCTCCTCTGCATTGATCTGTAATGGCCAGATCCCCAATCTGCAATTTCACCATGGGCCTCAGACTTGCACAGAAAAAAACATCAGCTTTTGTGTAAAACTGATTCATCATAACCGATTAGTAAAGTTGGGTCTCTGGCTCGGACCCTTAGACTAAAGAGAAGTCTTCAGTAGAAGAGCAATGCAGTTGAATTGAGTTTTTTACAGGATCTGTAGTGAATGCTTCCCAGGGTTTTATACTATGTGCCATTAAGCCTGGGCACACAGTAAAGAGTAGGAGTCTTAAAGTTAGGACGTAGCCTGTCCTACTAAAAAGATTTGACTCTCTGCAACTTCAACCTCTTCTTGAAAATAAAATTAAAGTTAAGGTAAATTAAAAGTGTCAAGACGATGGTAGGAGATCTAAAGCATAAGTGATCAGAAAGGGACTTCCAGGAAGGGATTGAGAGGCCACACTGGAAGTGGTCCACTGGTACATGGAGATACTCTTGAGAGAGACAAATTTGTGTCAGGTGAGTTTTAGGTTTTTGTGGAGGCAGACACTTTTTAATCAAACCTTGTGTATACAGTGGGCACGACGCATCTATCATGCAGCTGACCTGGAGGCTGTTCCGGCTGTAACATTAGCTTTACATATGGCTCTTTGTACACAGTTAGGAGGTATTGTCCAATTCAGGTGGTTAAGAGTTTATCATAAACTGGAGATTTGATCTTTTACCCAAACATAATGAATTAACCTGAGTTACAAAGTTTTTAGACTCTTCGTGGGATACAGTACCACACAGTCGTGTGAAAAACAAGCACACCACCTTCTTTCAAGTCTAAGATTTTACGCATCAGTTCACAATTTTTAAATTATCTGGTCGTTCCCAGGTTCTAAAATTATTTAGATACAATGTTAGATGAACAACAATACAACATAATTACGCTAGTTCATCATTTATTGAGAAAAAAGAAAATACAGACGCTGCATGTGAAAACTAACTACACCCCATGATTCTGTTTGCTTGTAGCTTATCACCTTTTTCCTTGGCACCTTTTTCTGAACATTGAGTTCAGTTTCATTCACTTTATTGAGGTTTGCGGATGTTCATTTATGTACAGCTGTCTTAAGATCTGACCACAGCATTTAAATCGGGATGAGGTCGGCTCTGTGACCGGATCAGTGCAAAATCTTGGTTGTTTTCTTTTTCTACCATTCAGCTGTAGATTTGTTGCAGTGCTTGGGATCATTGGGCCTCATTTACTCATTTCATAGTGCATATGCACTGTGATTTATCAGTTTTTTTTATATTTCATCAGACACTGTTATTAAATTTTATATGGTCAGACTTTCTCCTAGTTTCTTGCCTCAGAGGTGCAGGATTCTGTCTTATAACATCGTCAACACTCTCTCTTCACTTGGAGCTAAGTGTGTTCACTTATATAGAGAAGCCATGGTGGGGAAGTGCGCAGTTATTTGCAAATTATATGGGGCTCCCACAAGGCTGCTGGTTTTGAACTATTCTGTTTTACTAACATACCCACAGTGGTGAGAATAAAATAGGCCAGTTTGCACGTTTCTGAATCTGTCATTTTGCATGCAAACTAATTTATTGCACATGATAAAAACATTTCCACCCAAATATTTGTAAATGAGGCCCATTATTCTGCTGATGATCATTTAATCAAATGCATTTGATTAGCAGCACCTGGCTGCTACTTAGCCTCTTAATTGAAATGAAAGCAGTAAGAGTCGACTTGGGTTTTCACACACTGTGCATTTAGGCTCAGTTTGTTTATATATATTTTTTATTTTTGTCTTCATATTTCAAACCTTTTAACTGGAAGAGGGTGTCACAGACTGGCTGTTATTTAGAACAGCTAGCTCTTACTGTTACTCTTACTTACTCTTAATGTTATCCTACAGTCTCAGCTTGTAGCTCACGCAGTGCTCGAAATTCAGATTTTTGCTTTTCCTTCCAGTTTCGTTTAAATGCTCGCACTTAGAACAGAACTGTCTTAGAAACGGATGTCTTAAACCTGTTAAAGTTGCATGACTTTAGTTTTCTGTGCTCTTCAATCTGCAGTCATGATGATGCTGAATCACTCGCTCATGAGTACATGAAACACAGAGAGCGTCAGCGTGGGAAAACCCTGACGAATGGCTCGTTGTCATCCAGCTACCTGAAGGTAAGTGAGGCCGATATCTTTGTCCCAGTTTAGTGGAAAGTAAAGGCCACACATCATGTTTAATGTGAAGTAGAAGTTTCTTTTTATTAGCTAAAAGCACTTCGCCTGTGTGCATTAATGATTTCATTTGTTTTTCAGGACTTTCTTAACATGCAACATGGAGTATTGAGATGAACCAGCACTGTTGCTTCAGCCATGTTTATATAATCCTCCTTGGTCTGCTTTAGGCTGAGACGCAGTATTTGCACTTCACATTTATCTTTCAACTGTAATATTTGAATAAACTATTCATTTATGAAAACTGTGGAGATGAGCTATTTAGAAGCAGCAGATCACATGTCAACTTTTATTTTCCATTGCAACTCCAAGTTTGTTTCTTAGGATGTGTATTGAGTTTAACTGTTGATTTTCATTGCACAGCCACACTTTGTACAATATTATGAAATTAAAGTACATCGGTTCTAAAAGAAAGAGGAGCAGTAATCCTAATAAATGATGTACACTGTGTTGCCAAAAGTATTAGCTCATCTGCCGTCGCACACATTAAGGGACAAACCAATCTTACTTCATGGAATTTTATACGATGTTGGCCGAACCTTTGCAGCTATAACAACTTCAACTCTTCTGAAAGGCTTTGTAAAAGATTTAGGGGTGTTTATAGGATTGTTTTAAAACCAGAAGTCCTGTCTTTGCTCTAATTCATCCCAAAGTTGTTCTATCAGGTTTAGGTCAGGACAGTCAAGTTCTTCCACACCAAACTTGCTCATCCGTCTACCACAGGGCGAGAAGCAGGTTACACCCTGAACAGCTCACCAATCTGACGCAGGGCTAAGACAACCATTTGCACCGATGGGCAGTTTAGAATCTAACCCCACTAACTGCATGTCTTTGGAGTGTGGGAGGAAGCCGGAGCAACCCAGAGAGAAAATGTGAACGCCGCACAGAAAGGTCCCGACCAGATGGTGGCTTCGAACGTGCGACCTACTTGCTGTGCTCACATTTTCCTAAAGTTATTTCTGTTTTCTTTTTAAATACTTGTTACTTTCACGTTTATATAAACAGCTTCCTTATCTTAGTCATACTTCTTTGGTTCATCAACTTTTTTTAAACACTGGTCTCGTTTCTGATGGACCACTTCCCGTCACTCAGTGTTAAAAGCAACTGTGTGATATTTGAGAGGAAGTGTGCACACACACTGAGACCGATCTGAGCTGAACTTTACCCATTCTGCATTTTTCAAAATATTTATTAATTTTGGTCCTCCAGTTTTTTCTTCTCCGATGCAGCTGTCGCTCATTCAGGTGTGCAGAGATTATGTATCACATGTTTGCCCATCAAGAATGGTCAGCGAGTTTACTTGTTAGTGGTTCAGCCACATATGGTGTGCCTTTAAATGGACTTTTAAACTTCATCCGTTCCCAGAGAGGAGCACTTTAAATAAATGTAAGAGGACTTCCTTTTCAAACTCACTTGCCTCATGGGAAACGGAAGACTTTGTATTCTCTGTGTGGCTTTGTGTTAAAATGATGGTTTTATTTTCATCTGAAATGGCCATTCTGTGAAATTGGTGTCCAGATTTAGTCCGGTCCTTGTACCTGCCCATTTTCAAGCCAAGGTATGAATGAGTGTTGTCCAAGCATTATAGACAACTTGCCAGAGAACCATTTTTAAATGGTATATTTTGGGACTTTGCTACTAGAAGCAAAAACTAAGAATTTGTTCCTGTTTTTTCAGTTTAATCAAAGAAAGGTCAATATACTAACACAGTTTGACAGACATAAAATTGTATATTTGCACCAAAAAGGTGATTCCCTTGTCTAAGAAGACCAGACTGTGCTTCAATAAATCTGTGGATGCGTTTTTCTGGCAAAATATTTTTTTTAAATTGAGGGGTGGATAAAGACTTTTGCACAGTATTCTACAGATTGTGTTCATGTATGCAAAAAAGTCTGAGAAATATGAGGTTAAATATGTGTTTATACATTCAAACTGTTGCCTTTCAGTAAACACTATATAAAGATATATAAACCAATGCATGTTTTTAAATGCAATTTGTATCATTTATGTGTTTTCAGTGATTCAAGGACTTGTTTAAGCTGCACAAGAACCAAACTTCAGCTGAGTGTGAATTAAATGATTGCATCGAAACGAAGAAATGGCTTGTTTCTCAGAATGGACAGAGCAAGTGTCATAAAGTTATATTTATAAACTATATTCACAGAAACCAAAGTGTCTGATCATCTTTGCTGAACTAGGCCATCAGATATTGAACTTCCCCAACTCACAACTGCAGTTATGAAACTGCAGTTGTGAGTTGGTTAAAATAGTTTGATGTAAGAAAAAGGACCCAATAGAGTGCTGAATACAGGAAAACAAACTAATGCAACAAGCAGACATACAGATTCAATAACATACATGTGAAAGATTTTTCTCTAAGGGTTGTGCTCATTGCTTAAAACCTCTTAAGGAACAACCAGGCTTTCATTAAACCCATTGTTTCCTAAATCAAGAGATGATACAGAACCTTAGTGTGTCTCTTTATCTGGGAGAGCAGATAAGGTGTAGATGGAGCGCACATCTGTCTTCTCCTTTGTATCAAGTATTTATGTGATAGGTCTGCATTTTATATATCATCTGCTATGTCTGCATGTCCTGAAAGATTATTCATAAACAAGTGATCATTATATCATACTGATATTGCTGTTGCAGCTGCACACTGATGTGGTGTTTAGCACCGTTGCCTGACAACAAAGAGGTCCTAGGTTCAAACCCACCGCTTGTGTGGTGTTTGCATTTTCTCTCAGCATACACCATCTTTGTGCAACAGTTCAAACATGTACAGTTAGTGGGTTTAGGTCAACTCTAAATTGCAAAGGGGTGTGAATGTGAGTGTCTCTATTTGTTTGCCCTGTGACAGACTGGCAAGCAGTCCAGTGTGTACCCTCCCTCTACCCCAGCCACCTAAAGCAGCTACGACCCTGAATTGGAAATGTGGAAGAAAAATGAATGGATATATAAACTCCGGTGCCTGTTGTTTTACAGGGAGATATTTCTGAGCCATCTTAACCAGAAGGAGTGTGCTTTCACTGCACATTTTAGTCTGATCTGTCGTATCATATTGTGCTGCTGCAATGCCAGCAGTTTCATTATGATCCCTTCATCGCCCACCCGTGAAACATTCCAATGAAACAGGCAACATCTCAGTGTTGACAATGAACTTATATTTATTATGATACGTTTATACAGCATTGGCTAAAGACAAAGAATACATATTCATACAGTTTTGTTGTTTTTATTCAAAGTTACCTTAATATATATACAGATTTTTTAACTCATGTATAAAAGCTTTTTTACATTATGTATATATGCAATATGTTTCTCATCATTATAGTTTTCACATGACAACAGGAAGAAATTTTATTCATATGAGGTTATAAATGTCTCTTTATTACACTTCAGCGTCAGAATCTTTGTTTAATTCACACATCTTAACATGTACATGTTTTGGAAGACAAATACATTTAGAAAAGTGCAGTCAGCATTGGTATGATCGCTACTAAGCAAGTGATGTGCTGGTAAAAAAAAAAAAAAAAAAAAGCTTTTCACTGATGAAAAGTTTAATTACTCAGTTCTGAGGATTTCTGTGCCAGTGTGTAGCTTATGTACAATAGTAAATATGAAATAGCTGTAGCACTTACAGCTTAATGATAGAATCAAACTTACTTTAAATTGAACCTTTAGCTATGAAGCTGCTTGTTATACCTCCTCAGTTTAGTGATCACAGCTGGCTGATCGACTGGGAGCCAGTTTCCCGGGTTTTCTTCTCTGTACTCTCAGCATTTTCTGTTTCAGGCAGATGAAGAGCCTTCCTGCAGATGTTCTTAAAGACGGGGCTGGAGAAGTAGTAGACCACAGGATCCAACACGCTGTTGAGGTAGGTCAGGCTAATGGTGACGTAAAATACAATGGTAAGGTTTTCCATTTCAGAACACATGCTAGAGGAACCGGCTAATTTATAGGTCTTGACCCAGATCACCAGCTGTGTGATGTTGCTTGGGAGGAAGCAAATGATGAAGAGCACTACCACGACTATGATGAAGTACAAGGCCTTCTTGATCTTGGCATGCTGGGCCAGCTGCCTCCCTTTCAGGTGGCGAACGATGCAGAATGTACAGTAGAGGATGACCAGCAAAGGCATGTAAAAGGAAAAGAGAAATGCAAACTTATGCCAAGAAAGATTACTCTTGGACTTGGTGTCAATCATGAAACTCTCGCAGTACGTTGTGTTGGCGTGTGACAAAGTGAAGACATGAGCAGTCATCGAAGTGGTGACCAACCACAGCCCGAGTGCTCCGATTATGGCTTTAGAGACGCTCAGAGAGTTGATGGGATGGTGGGGATGCACCACACGCATGTACCTGTCCACAGCGATGGCCATCAGGAAGAAGGTGCTTCCGCTGCGATTCAGGGCCAGCATGAAGAGGCAGATGTTACAGAGGGCCTTTCCAAACTTCCATTTGATCCCAGCGATGTAGTAGCTGGCACGGAGAGGTAAAACAATATTGAGCAGAAAATCAGCCATTGCCAGGTTAAAGAGCAACACTGTGCTGCTTTTCCAGGGCCTCAGGTGGAAGCAGAAGATCCACAGAGCCAAACCATTACCAAGGACTCCCAGGACAAACTCTGTCATCAGCAGAGGAGGGAGGACATTGATCAGCAGAGTGCCATTGAAGCTGCAATGCATCGTGAGCTACGTGCTTCTTTGATGCCTTCACAAAAAGAAATGACGCCTTTTGGGCTGCCCGTACTCTTTAAAGGGAAATGCAAATGCAAAAAAGTGTGATTATGTGGTTTACCCTTTACCCGGAAGCCTGAGGCTTCTGCTTTTTTTTTTTTTTTTTAGGTGTTAACAAGCAATTAGTTGTCATGTATGCAGAAATATTTTTAGCTGTTTATCCTTGAAGTTTTATAAACCCTTATGTTGTCACACTACACGACTGCACAGTTAAAACTGTTCTCTGAGCACATAAGCAGGAACTCATACCTGTGATGAAGCGCTCCTCACATCTTTACCTCAGTCCACACAGGGCCCTTCATGGAGAACTGAAGAATCTCTCTTTCATGGATAACTATTTTACACTGCACTAAGAAGCTTTTCTCATAAATCACAAAGACTAGATAATGATCTGCGTTGGTTTTTATTCTGCGCTCTCTATGTGCAGGAAGCTTAGCATTTATTTGATTATCTTGGAATAATATCTAATAATATAATAATAAGCAAGCTCTTATTCTGGGACACTCACCCACTGCTGTGAAGCTAGCGTGAGAAAGTTCAGCAATGATAAAAAACCACATTGTACCGCACTGGTTTTATTTACCACGTGCCAAAAAAATTTTTTTACACAAAGGCTTCGCTTTGTTGCATGCATTGTGGAGAAGTGTTTTACCTGCATCCGCTGCATCACCTTTTTAATGAAGCTACCTAACATCAGGTAGTACGTGACCAAACAAGAATAGACCAGAAAAAAAAAAACAAAGGCGATCTGCAAAGTCAAATATGTGAGAAACTGTCTGCATCCAGCTGGGACGCATTAAACTGACCCCCAACAGCGTCCACCTGTACACGCAGAAAGATACTTGTTTTTAATTGGCTGATGGCTTCCTATCCTCCATTCGCTGATGCTTTCTTGTAAATGAATTCAGTACTTACGTCTTGTACATACTGTATAATAATATTTAAGTCCTTAATGAAACAGAATCTGAGAAATGTCCGAAAGGTTTCAGATCTTTTTATTTTCACAGAGGTTCAGTACTGGAATGAGCCACGGTGGCGTAGTGAAGTACTGAAGCCCACGTTTATTGATTCATGAAGCGAAACTATATAAATATCAGTTGAGGGGACAACGTGTCAGATGATGTTCTGCACATCCTGCAAAGAGTTGGGGTTTTTTGTGTTGTTTTTTTTCTCAAATAGCGGAGGTGTGTGTCTCTTCCTCACTATGAATACTTAAACAAATTGTGTCATTTAGCACCTTTCAGATAAAGTTTACTGCTGGACACAATTTGCATAATGAAGCTGCGTCACTGAGAAGGGTAACTGTGCAAAAGGTCACAGAGTCGAGCATTTTTTTTTCATATATAAGTTTTGAGCCGTGCCCCATGTCTTTTATAGTTTGCTCCGAAATTTGGAAAATGGGTCAGTGACTGGCTGAGACATGCCCACACGTACACAGAAATACAGTACATAAGGCAAAAATAGAGTTTGTTGGTTTGACCATTTTTATTCTTCAATAAAAAGAACTCTCTTAGTTAAGCTTTCTCGTCATTTCTTGAAATAGTCTTCAGGAATAGTTCTCCGGGCTCCGAGATGTGGAAATACAAATATTGGAGAAACTGTCTACATCCTGGGACACATTAAACTGAGCTATAACAACTTCCACCTGTGCACACAGAGAAAAAAGGCTTTTGTCTTCCTATCATTCATTTTCTGATGCTTTCTTGTCAGTGAATTAAGAGTCATTGTCGTCAGTCATGATGCACCGAGTGTGCATCATGATTACACACCTCTCTAGATTTAATCATTAGCTATTATTAATCTCTTGCTCTCTTCCACGGTGTGTCTTTATCCTGTCTTCCTCCCCTCATCCCAACCAGTCATGACAGATGGCCGCCCCTCCCTGAGCCTGGTTCTGCTGGAGGTTTCTTCCTGTTAAAAGGGAGTTTTTCCTTCCCACTGTCGCTAAAGTGCTTGTTCATAGGGGAGTTATATGATTGTTGGGGATTTTCTCAGTTTTCTTTGTATTATTTTAGAGACTTTACCTTATAATATACAGCGCCTTGATGTAACTGTTGTTGCGATTTGACACTGTTTAACCTCCTAAGACCCGAACTCTTTCATGGCATGCATTTTTAATTTCTCTTTGCTATTTGGGCTGATTGGTGTCACGGGACCGAGTGGTCTGTACAGAAACTGGACTCAGGTGCAGAAACCTAGAAAAGCGACAGCAGGCGGTTTAACAATATTTTATTAGTTAGGCTTAGACTTTGGAAATGTGACAAGGACAAAAGCAATAAAACATAGAGCTTGACGTGGCATGGCTAGGGGAACGCAGAACTAGAGAGAGGTGGCACGGGGCCTGAGATGCAGACTGGAGCTTTGCAGTAAGCGGTCACGTTGCAGGAGGAGAAACAGAGCGATGAGAGGTGGGCGACTGGTATCCAGGGTGAGCTGAGATCCAGAGGTTCCAGATGGAGTGTGATGGAAGGTGAGGCACACAGAGTGATTTCCAGAATGGTGGCTTGGTATCCTGAGTCCGAGAGCACAGCGTGAGACAAAGGTTTGAGCCAAGGTGAATCCAGAAAATGAACTGATGACGAACTGACGGTGAATGAACGTCAGCGTGAGGCTTAAATTACTCTAGCTTGATTGCCTGCAATCGGCTCCAGGTGTACAGGAACTGGAGGAGGTGGCCCTGCCCAGGGGCGGATCCCAGGTAGACTCAGGAGCCTGATGGAAATTCCAGCCACCCACCGCGGACCCTGACAATTGGGACCTGATGAATGTCTCTTCTGTCACCTTTTCTATCCCTTTGAAGAAGTGAGGCTCCATAAATATTAAAGAGGTAAGTATTACTTCTCAGTTGCAGTGAATTGATAGAAGAAAATAAATTGTAGAAAACTAAACAGAAGAAAGTAGAAGAGAAATAACAATTTAACATAAACCAGTGACACACTCCGGGGCCTGATCAACCCCGGCAGGGCCTCCTTGGATGAGGGTGTTTAGTGATAATGGCCGAAACACCCGATGAATCCAAGGTCCACTACTGACGATGTGTCCCAAATTGTAATATGATAATCTAGATCAGATCTCTAATCCCTAAACCTCACCAAGGGAGGTTAAAAAATGCAGATTAGCTTGGGATAAAACACCGAAACACCCTGTGAAGTTAAGGCACACAACGATGTGTCCCGCTGATAAACTTTCTGAGCTGCCTTTCCTAATAACAGCCGTCCCTCAAGACTTTCTCCATTTGAAGCAATGCATTATCAGGGATTGTAACATCTAGTCCAGGGGTGTCGAACTCCAGGCCTCGAGGGCTGGTGTCCTGCAGGTTTTAGATCTCACCCTGGGTCAATACACCTGAATCAAATGATTAGTTCATTACCAGGCCTCTGGGGAACTTCAAGACATTTTAAGGAGGTCATTTAGCCATTTAAATCAGCAGTGTTGGATCAAGGACACGTCTAAAACCTGCAGGACACCGGCCCTCGAGGCCTGGAGTTCGACACTTTTAGTCCTTTTACTGAATGAACTTCAGATCATCATTTTTTTTTAAATAACAGGGAGGTCTGCTGGAAACAAAATAAAAAGAAATAAGGGGTGTGTTAGGATTTTGTTCACTGTTCTGTAAGAATGACTGATGTATAACTAAGAACTTCATGAGTGTTCTGTAAGAAGTGTAATTGTGGCAGCATTTCTATGGAAACAAAGTACTTTTGTTCATATTTGGTTATGTTGTGAACACAGCGGTGATGAAATGTACACATTTACTCTTTAGTCATATCCTGTCTTACACTCTGGGTGATCTGTTTCCAGTTCTGTTGGAAAGGGGGTGTGGGTGGAGGTGTGAGCAGACTAGTGTGATCAATTGACCCTGGGGAGATAGGTATTATAAGTATTATTAATTATGTGAATTTAATCCAGGAAAAATATTTCAAAGGTTTTATACATTTCATTTAGAAAATACTGAAAAGAAATGAGAATTAAAAGTAAAAAGTAACTGTAGTTTATTGGCTGCGTCCTTTCTAGTTTTATAAGATACGTTAATTAAATTAAAATTAATTACACATTAGAGCTCAGCAAAATAAAATACATATGATCTTATGATATTATCACATAATGAAACTAATATCTCATTAAGGTTAAACCTGAACAAAAATGGCTCAAATTCAAACAGAACATGAAAGTTTAAAAAAAAACAACAACAACAACAACAAAGAGCTAGTTGTAAAAATTTAACAATCAAATTAATTAAAGAAATTAATCTGAAAAAAATCAAAACTTAATTTTTTGGAATAAAAGATCAAGTGAGTATGATGGAACGTAGTCCTTTTTTCTGTGTTTTATTTCTTTTTTTGTCATTAACAGTCTGACCTTGCATCATTTTTAATGGGAATCTGGTTGTAGAGAATTACCAGGTTTGTTCATAGGGGTTATTTGACAGTTAGGCAAAAAGCCACCTTGTTTCAGCCCATCCATAATCAGCAGCAGGGGACAATTATGACGCTAACGCTGGCACTATGTTTAACTCTGCTGCCATCTAGTGGATAATATCTGAAAATGCATACAGCACACAGGTCAGAAGTTTAAACATTCATCATGGGCATGAATGTCATGGTAATTTTTATTTCTTTAAAAAGTTCTTTTTCCAGAGTGAAATAAATGTAGAGGATCTTTGATGACCTTAAAAAAATCTAGGTCAAAGGTTTTAATCAGTCATACTAAAGGTTCTGCAATGTAGTTCAACTTGACAAGACCAAGGCCTATTATCTTCTCATTAGTGATCATGATTGACCACAACTGGTCAACACAACTCTTTGCAGCATAAAAAGTGTTTGTTTGACAGCATTCATTGGAGTGACCAATACTCCAATGAGCAATTGGGAATTCCAAGGAACTCACTGAAGATCTAAGAATAAGAATTGTGGATTTACATAAGTTCAGAAGGTCTCTTGGAGCCGTTTTTAAACAACTGCAGATCATCAGTTCAAGCAGTTGTACACAGGTACAAGTTTTTCATATGTGTCACCACTTTGCTGAGGTCTGGAAAAAAGTGTCACCCTCAGATAAGAGGACATTGGTTGAGATGTTTAGAAACAATACAGGAACCACCAAAGGTCAAACCTGCCATGAACTGGAAACTGCTGGAACACCAGTATCACTGACCACAGTGAAGTGAGTCTTAAATCAGAGGTTGTTGACAAAGTAAGAAGCCCCTGTTCCAAACAAACGCCTTCAAGCTTGGTGAAATTTGCAGTTCCCCACATGGACAAGCCAAACTCCTTCTTGAGAAAAGCTTAATGGTCAGATGAGACAAATATTGAGCTGTTTGGCCTCAATGACAAGAGGTATGTTTGGAGGAGTGAAGGTGAGGCTTTCAAGTCTGAGAACATTGTATCAGCTGTCAAGTGTGGTGGTGGCAGCATCGTGCTCCGGAGCTGTTTTGCTTTGTACAACATACTGGTACATTGTACAAAACTTGGTTAAAACTTGAACACAACTGGTTCAGACAGGACAATGATCCCAATGCACATCAAAACTGGTTTTGGAATAGATAAAGCAGGCTAACAGCAAACTTCTGGAATGACCTTTCCAAAGCCCCGACCTCAACCCTATGGAAAATTTGTAGACTGTGCTTAAAAGGCTCTGTGCCAGCAAATCCACTCATTTAATAGAACCCTACCGATTCTGCAAAGAAGAGAATTCAAGTTTGCAGCAGAATTATCCCAGAGGCTTCTTGTTGGCTACCAAAAGTGTCTAGTCGAAGTGCAGCTTGTTTAGGGACATTTAACTATATATTAGTGGGGTTTTATGTATATGTCTGAGCCTCTATGTATCCTTTGACCCTGTGTGGATTAAAGAAAATTACAAATAATTTAAAGTTTTACACCCAATTCTTTTCTTAGTCATTAAAGATGCTGTACAACCCTTTCAAATACTGTTCAAAGAAATCTTGAAAAAAACAAAATTACCACAACAATCTTGACCGTGATGAGTGTATTAATACCTCTGACTGCAACTGTACATGTTTTAGAGACTACATCATCTGAAGAGTGTTTCTTTGATGCACAAGAAATGTTGTGTGAGGAATTATTAATAAGAATTTTATTAATGATTACTATCTTTTCTGTTGTATATAATGTGCTTTATAGAGGCATGCACAGTTACCATCAGTTGTCCCATCTTTGCTTCACAGACATTCACCAGAGTTCATATAATTATTCACACATAAGTCATCGGTCATGTCAGTGCATTACTCAGAATTCTTTCATACAGATGTCACGCAGTAATTATCCATGGATGTGACTTGCGGCTCGTCAGTTCAGATATCGTCAGTGTGTGCAGAGTTTACACCCGGGAGAAAAAATGTGAAAAAGCCAGTATGGCTTGCGAAGCTTTTTGTCTCCCATCTCCTGTTGTCCCATTGGCCTCTGTGTTTCTTTTACTGCATAGCTGGGAATAAGACATCATGTGTCCTACTCCACCCAGCAGAGTGAACATGAAATTCCAGTCTGACAACATTGAGCAACACTGAGATGTGAGCAGATCCTAAAAATATACATAAGAAAGGGAAACTGAAGGGTCAGTCTGCTGTCATAGAGAATATCTTGGTGGTGGTCGACTGATGAGAAATTGAACATCCGACAGATCAAGAAACGGCATCGACGGCTTAAACCGGGACTTATAGTGCTCAGCACAATTCAGCGTAAACAAAACATACAACATTAGAATGCTTTGCATGTCTGACTGGTTCAGATTTTTTGTGTGTCTTGATTGTCTGAACTGATCTGTTGCTGAAGATTTTGTCTGAAACTGTGAAATGATAAAAGATTGAAGACATCATGGTGACTGAGACAAACAAAAATCAGGTTTTTCCTCATACCTGTCTGCCAACCACAGGGAGTTAAGTCAGGAGAGGCATGTGACACAACACCCTATAACTCAGGAGTGGGCAACATTAGAAACTGGGACTGTTGTGGAAGGTGACAACCTTGATATCACTGATTAATCTATAAGGGAGTAAGTATTAGGGACAGACCACTTAATTACTTAATTATAAAGAGAAATAAGAACACTGGAGTGAGTGAGAGTGACGAGAACAGGAGGAAACACATTAGTTTGTTGATCTGCTGAAGTTTAATACACCTGAGACTCAAAGTGAAGAGCAGTGATTTCACGCATACAGAACATTCTGTAGTCATGAAGTGGAAATGAATTGTAACCTGCGTTTAATCAGATCTTAAAAGACTAAACTATTGTTATTTTAAATGAACTGTGTGTGTTACGTTAGTACTGGGTTGGACCCCTTTTGCTTTCAGAGCTGTCTTAATTCTTCATGGCACAGATTCAACATGGTGCTGGAAACATTCCTCAGAGATTTTGATCCATGTTGACATGACAGCATCACACAGCTGCAGCGGATTTCTTTCATCCTAAAGGTGCTCTGTTGGACTCAAACTTCTAATTCCTCATTTTAATGTTACAGGAACAATCTAGACTCATCTGACCAGGCAACATTTTTCCAATTTTAGTGAGCACGTGCGAATTGTAGTTTCCTGTTCTTAGCTGATGGGAGACGCACCCAGTGCGGTCTTCTGCTGCTGTAGCTCATCTGCTTCGAGGTTTGACATGTTGTGCATTCAGAGATGCTCTTCTGCCGACTGCGGTTATTTGAGATACTTTTCCTTCCCAAGAGCTCAAAGCAGTTTGGCCTTTCATATCAACAAGAGATTTTCACCCAGAAAAATTCTGCTCATTAGATATTTTCTCAGTGTAAGCCCTAGAGATGGCAGTGTGGAAAAATCACAGTAGATCAGTGGTTTCTGAAATACTCAAATACTCAGATAAACCTGTGTGGCACCAACAATCACGCCACATTTAAGGTCACTTAAATCTTTTTCCTTCCCCATTCTGATGCTCAGTGTGTGTCTACATGCCTGAATGCACCGAGTTGTTGTCATGTGATTGTCTGATTAAATATTTGACTTACACTGGTGTACCTTAGAAAGTGGGTGGTTCACACCTACCCTGCTTATACAAGCCCAACAGTTTTGTTTTATTTAATTTGATTTGTGGAATAATTTATTCCGCAAATGTGAATGTGCATCTACAAAAACACATCTTAATCTGACTGTAATTTCCTGTTTTATGTCCTCCCAGCTGGATTGCTTAAAAAAATCAGACGCATTCTCGGGATTAAAAGATAATTTAGAAATAATCCTCATGGGCTTGGATGTCATTGAAATGGCGTCACCGTGCCGAGGCTGAGAGCGAGAGGCAGGCTCTCAAAAACAGCAAGAGCCAAAAACGCATACTTGGCAGTCTTAAGGGAAGGGTCGACGTGAAACCTGCGCCGTAATCATTACAGCTGGAAAAAAGAAAAGAAAAGAAAACGACCTGCATGTGGGAGGATGACTTTAGCGGCGGAGGACGCGCAGATGATTTCCTCCACCTTAGGGGGAGGATCCGTCCACGTAACGCGAGGCAAACTCACCGCATTTGCTCGCATTAGCGTTTCCTCCTTCAGCCGTGATGCATCACAGTAATGAAGCGGCAGCCTGGAGATGACCGTGGCACCCCCGCTCACAGCTCGCAGTCTACATAGAAGAGGAGACCGCTGCTGCACTTCGCTTTCATTTGGACGTTTTTGGTGATTTTTTTTGCGTAAAGAGGGGGAGTGACTGTTTCTTAATAAAGCCATCATCGTAAAAATTAAAGAAGTGAAAACTAGAGGATGAGCAGCTTAGGTCATGTACCCACACGGGTGAAATCCAAGCGGACTGAGGTCAGGCTCGGCGCGGAGAGGGATCATTTTGACAAGCAGCAGGTAAATATGCAGGAAGACACCGGGAAACGACGGGTTAATGCCCGCTGTGGGATGGACGGTAAACCTGGGTTTTATTCAGGCCTGCTGTGGCTTTAGAGGATGAGTGAATATCTACCGGATAGGCCACAATCCCTGTCCCCAAATTAAATGTTTAATGAGTGAATTAACTGCCCAGAAGCCGTCGCAGCTTCACCAGTGGCCACTGAAAGGCCCCATGAGGGATGCCCCCTCTAGGTGTGTGTGTGTCTGACTATATGGCCAACACTGGAACATTGAGAGCTGAAAATAAGGACAAACTCTTTGGCATTGCGCTGTAGGTTTGACTATTTAAACACAATAATGAAAAACTGAAAGTGCCATTGCGCACTGAAGTCGGTCCATTGGTATCCCGGTATCATGCTCATCTAGTCCTTCCGGTTTGGCCACTTTTCCCCCAGTACAGGCATCTCCCTCCCCGTTTTTTTTTCTTTTTTCTAAACCACCTCCACTTTTCGGTTGGTTGGTTGGTTGTTTGTTGGTTGTTGTTTTTTTTAAAAACGTGAAAAATAGACCCTTTGACAAACTATCCTTCAACAACACCTCAGTTTCTTTTGAATGTGTGCAGTGAAGGAATGAAGGCTGGCCTCATTCCTCACACAACAGGTGCTTTGTGGTTTCTGCGCCTTACTCCACTGCACTGTTCCATACATGGCGAAGAGCTAACCCGGGCACTGGTGTATTCAGTGTGTTACTGGCTAAAGCCCTGGAGACACTGGAGCTACATTTTCAGGTGGAGAACACAGATACACAAGAGCCGAAGCGAGTTGAGTAACTAAACAAACAGCTGTCCGGCGGGTCAGGCTTACAGCCCTATTTTATCTGAACTGAGTGGAGCGTTTCCTCCGCTGGGCGTGTGTTTTACTCAGTGTTTTATTTGCTTTTGACGCACGTGTAGCGAGGTGGAGCTCAGGTTCTCAGACTACTGTGGCTCTGTCCTCTGGGCTGCTTAATTATAGTAAAATAAATAAATATAGCCTTACTACCGTGAGTGTTTAGCGTCATTGATCAGAACAGCAAATGGCAAAAAGCAGGTGTGGCTTTGCTTTCAAAACTAGGCATTGTTGTCAGACTTGTAGTTTATGTTCCTTTGTGTCAAACGATGCATTGCACGTAAAATATGGGTTTCAGGGAGCTGCTCAAATTCTCAGCATAATCAGGTCTAGTCAAGGGATTTGGCACAGTGGGGATCATAAACTCTTAACGCAAAGACTTCAATGCGGGGTCCTCAGAAAGAAAAGCTGCTGGATGGTTTCAGTGTGTGCAGGTAGGAGGAGTCCATTTCCAGGTTACTTAATATGACTAGAGGAGTGCCACAGGGTTCGCGGCGAGGGCCACTGTTATTTATTTTATGTATAAACAGTCTTTAGTGGGATCATACAGTTCAGGGCTCTGAAACTGAGTTAGTATCTCAATACAAGCACTTAAGAATTATAATTGACACTGTCTCTCTTTTACATCTCACATTCAGCAACTAGTGAGAAACTTTATTTCACCATTAAGTCCATTCTGTTCTTTTTATTGCCTTAACCTTTATGTCTTTGCTGGATTATAGTGATGGTGATATTTACATGCACATCTTCACAATGCTTACATATGCTGGTGCACGGAGATTTATTACAACCCTTAAAGCTTGTCTCATATCAGAAATGAGGTATAAGCCAATGACTTTTATTGATGACTGACTTTATTGCCGCTGATGTTTATAAATTCTTTATTTTATTGTTTTGGGGGTTTTTTTCACCAGCTGTGTTTTAGTGTAGTTAGTTTGTGTACTTCTTCCTCAGTGTGTACGCTGCTGATTGTACTGCTGTTTGTCTTGGCTTGGCCACTCTTGTGAGAGATTTTTTTTTTAATCTCCAGAGTTGTATTTTCCTGGTAAAATAAAGGTTAAACAAATAAATAAAATTAAAGCAGCAGTTGAGCAAATTTCCGGCTGCATTGTCAAACGTGCCCAGGCAAAATGCAAATGAACTCCTGGCAGAATGAGGAATCTGGACTCTAGTCTTAAATAGTGTGCTAATTGCATACAATTTATACAGACTGTGTTGCTTTAAATGTTGCATAGTGTTGCTTAAATGTGTTCTTTTAATTTAATCCTGTTATGTTAAAGAGACTGCTGCATGTAGCAGGGAGAGCTGAGAGACTGAAGCTACTCTGGTGCTGCTTTTTATTTTTTTTAAACTTCCACTCTCTCTCTGTCCTCCTGTCTCGGCTTTTCATGTCGACCTCGGTACCAAGGTGAACAGTCTTGCACAGCGCCCTGTGTGTTTGTGTGCGCAATGTACTGTTTGCTTTCCCTCACTCCTGTTGCCTGAGTAAGCGCCCATGAGAGGGAGAGGGTAAAGGGGGGATGGGAGTAGAAAAGGGCAAATTCAGCTACTGAGTGGGAGTAGAGAGAATGAAAAGGTTTTTGGTTAGCTGTTTAGACACTTTAATAACATGCAGTGACCTGTGAATTAGAGTTTGAGTTTTTTAGGTCCTTAGTAGTTCCAGCCTTGTTTGTCTGTCCTGAAAATCTATTACAAGAAGTGACTTTGATGCAGAATGCGCACATTCTTTATTTTTACATAACAAGCCCTCGTGGTGCCTGCGACATCCTTATATTTTCACTCACAACAGGCCAGCGATGCTATCTCAGACACAGTGTAGCGATAATCCTGCTGTCATGGTTTGGCGCTGAGATGTTTGAGCCATGGTTTCATTATATTTATGTTCCACAGCTACTAATATTAATAAACGGCATGTGAATCACGAGCTACCGGCCGAGCTCAGCGAACAGCGTATGTTTTGTTGCTACTTTAATGCAATAAAGATAATTCAGTTAGATGTAAAACTGAGTCATGACCCAGTGATCTCCATATCTGCAGCTTCTCTTCCCTTTTGTTCACTCGAAGTTCATTCATCTACACTGTCATCATACTTCTTTTTTTAAAGTTTTTTTTTTTATGCATGTTCTCCACTTCATCCAGTCCTGTTAAAGGTAACTAAATATGAGCCTTACTGGCTTTTTGTTTTCCTTATAGCTGTTACTATTCATGTTTGCTCCACTTGTAGACTTATTGAAGGACTTTGTGGTGATAGATTCATTAAAGTCGACCTTCTTTCTGTTTGGGGCTCACATTCCTCAGCCTCCCTGTGGAGGTGTACAAGTGATACTCATTCCTGTGGTAGGTGTTAGCCAGGCCTGCCCCTTTGTCACCAGTTGGCTTCAAAATTCTTATAGAGAGAATTTCTAGGCGCAGCTGTGGAGCTTCAGTCGGGTTCGGTGGTCTCCTCTCTGCTGTTTGCAGATGATGCGGTTCTGTTGGCTTCATTGAGCAATGACCTACAGCTTGCACTCGGGTGGTGTCCAGTGTGAAGTAGCTGGGGTTAAAGTTGGCACCTCAATGTCTGAGGTCGTGGCTCCTAGCTTGAAATGAGTGGCATGCCCACTCCAGGTTGGAAATTAGTTTCTTCTCCAGGCGGAGGAGTTTAAGTATCTTGGAGTTGTCTTCATGAGGAAGGAAAGAAGGATGTAGGAGACTGATGCTGCACCGGGTCTGTAGTGAAGAGAAAGATGAGCAAAGCTGTTGCTTTATCGGTTCAAGCTTCACCTACGGCCACGAGCTCTGCGTAGTGACTAAAAGAAGGAGAGTGCAGATAGAAGTGGTGGAAATGAGCTTCCTCTAAAGAGTGTGAGGATTTCAGACTCATTTCCTCTACATCGGATGGAGTGCTGCTTAGTTCATCCTCCTAAGCTCTTTCCCTACTTCCTTTAAGCAGGCTTGTCTTCTGATTGGCTGCACCTCTGAAACTGAGGATTTGAAGAGTAGGCGGGTGGGGACCACATACTGATGCTGCTGTTTGGGTTGGTGATTCCATGACCGACAGTACAGTTACATTTGGTAATACCACCATTTATTTCCCACTTTCATGCATTAATAGTGAATTATAAACCAGATCTGAGGGATTATAACTTTGGTAAAAATCAAATGAACCTCATGTTTGCTTTTGAGTTGGGAGGTTGTTTTAGATATGGTGTTTCTTTTGCTCCCTGTAAATCGTTTCTGTTAGGACAAAATAAGACACATGATGTGGACTACTGTTAGATTTATTGCCTGTGTTGATGTGGGAGAAGCAGAAGGAGTCAGTCATAAAACAAGATAACAAAAGATGTTAATAAAACACCAAAAGAAAAAGGCCATTTGATCTGAGCGGATATTTAAAATCACTGAAATCTTTGGTTGATTTTTGACCCTGGTTTCACTTTTTGGTATGCCAGTCATGTGATTTGTTACCATTAACTCTACCTGCAGATAACCTCAGCTAAGAGACGTGAGCTGTGTTCACGTCTGCGCTTGACCTTGTCAGCCAGATCCTCAGCAGCACTCTGTTGAATTAAGCTGATAAGAACCAGCAATAAGTGCTCGTGCCTTAGGGCGTTGAGTCCAGTGTGTAACAGTTCTGATGTCGTGTTGATGCTTTGACTTGGTTAACTTCACGCACTCTCATCTAAACCACGATGTCCAAGCACATGGACACGCTGCTGAAAGCCAGAGACGACCAGGTAAGCTCAGACGTAATGAGGTTGGAGGTATTAAAGCTGTGTGCTTGGGGTGTGCACTGTGTAGTAATGCTAGCTGGCAGCAGACCTTATGGCAGGCCTCGGGGATTAGTCCAGGCTTTTCCTCCCTCTCACTTCTCCTCTCTGCTGGTCAGAGGGTTTAACCACATCTCAACCAGCCTCCAGGAAACTGTGTCGGCATGTTTGGAGCTCTCGGACTGAATGGCTGCGTTAGTAGGAAGTTTGGATTTCATCTGACTTGACCGTGCCATAAGGAAATGGCATCACTGTGTAGCAGCGTTTGGTGTAGACTGATGTGAGGCTAGATAGTGAGACCTAGTGCCGTGGGTAGAGGCAGAGCTTTACAAACAAGGAGCTCTCGCTCGCAGTTTAAATAAGAAAATTGGACTAAAATAAAAGTAATTTAAATGCAGGTAGCTGGAGAAGCTGACTAACAAGAGCTGCAGTTGACTAACAGACGAGCAGAAATTACCAGATGCAATTTTTATTAATGATTTATCTGATTTTTTTATTTTTTTTTATTTTTTTTTATTTTTTTGGAGTCCGAACCATCTTAGGCATTTACGAGTGTGTGTATACTGGTACTAACCTGTTACAGCTTAGAAAGTGCTGCAGTAAAGATTGTGGCTGTAAATCATTTAATGTACTTCTATCATTTTTTTTTTTAACTGTATAAAGCATGTGCTTGCCCTGTTGGCTGTCTCGCTGTTTTCTGACAGTCAGCCTTTCTGAATGTACTATGAGAGTCTCCCTGCAGCCTCGCTGCTCAGCAGCCATCTGTTGAGGCCTCTGTGCCAGGCTCTGTGTGCCAGAGCGCGGCCCCCATCCAACCCAATCTTCTACCCCAGCTGACGGCCTTCCTCCTCCAACAAGCCCCTCATTGTCGCACAGACAGCCACACTCGCACCGTGTAAACGAGGGACTCGTGGTTAATTTGCGTCAGAAGTTTGTGGGAAGGGAGGGTCTCCTGTTAACTACTACACCCCTTCTCTAACTCTGAACCTCAGTCTTCACCCACAGTAGCCCCTGTGTGTGACCATGCTTCTTCTGGAGGTTGTGTGCATGGATCAGCAAGGTGGCGACCTTCAGATTAAAGGAGCTTTCATAATGTTTTGTTGGATAAAGCAGAGCTGCCACTGATACGTGATTATGGTTTAAAACATAAATGTTTCTGTGGTGTGGACTTTCCAGGTCAGTGTTTTAGACAACCGGGGTCTTATCAAGGCTTTTATTTTAAGCTTCTGCTGTATATTCTGGTCACATGTTTGTGTTTTTAAAAAGCTTTACTATCAGGAGAGGTAATTTGTAATGAAAGGGAGGGTGTGATTGAACGTGCCTGAGCTGCGTGTCCAATTTTTCTCTTGTACAATGTACTCATTCTAAAGCCGACCTCCTAAAATCATACAAATGTGGTGGGATTCAACAGCTGTGATGTGATGGGGACCAGTGATAATGCTAGAATTTTAAGCTCGATACAGATACTCCGGGAAATACTTGGTACTATTTTTACAGAGACAAAAAAATTAAGCAGGTTTTTAAAGTTGATTGACAGAGAGAAAAAATAATTATCATAACTGTAAGGTCTGCCCGTCTCTCTGCCCGTCTCTCTGCCCGTCTCTCTGCCCGTCTCTCTGCCCGTCTCTCTGCCCGTCTCTCTGCCCGTCTCTCTGCCAGTCTCTCTGCCCGTCTCTCTGTGTGTGGGCGCGCATTCAAAAAACAAAGCAGGTTGTCCCGTGTTCGGTGACTGGGCTTAATATTTTCATTCCTGATCAAATAGAATTCACTTTGGTAATTTAGACTGTTTTTAGAGAAATTAGATTGATTTTAGAGAAAATTAATTTTCGTTAAATGAACACCTTCTATTATAACATTACAGACAGGACTCATAACACTAACATGATCTTTTATTAGCTGTAGCTGCTTGCTGGTTCCGTAATGATAACAATAAAGCTGAAGGATAACGTTACCTTCGGCTGCTTCCTTATTTCCTCCTGGGTTAGAACAGCAGATGGATGAACATGCTTGATCTGGCAAAGGTTACAACCACTTCCCAAAGCTTAGTTTATGGTACTGAAGTAGTCAGTTTGCAGTGTTGCAGTATTTGTCTATTAAGAGCGGTTTTCAACCATTGCGAACATGCAGTTATCTAAAAACCCAACTGCAACTTGCTTGATGTGGATGATGCTGCATGTCGGTCGAATGCTGACTGGTTGACAAGTGGGCCAGAGCAGAGAATAGAGGGACAGCACAGTTCACCAGGAAAAGTAAGAAAAGTACAGATAGTGGCTGCAGTGGACATTGTTGTTTTAACACTCAGTTTCACTTTAGCCATGCATCCATTTTCCTCTGGTTATCCATTCAAGGGTTGCAGTGGGGCTGGAGCCGATGCAGAGCACGGCGTAGGCACACCCTGGACGGGGTGCAGATCTGTTGCAGGAATTACACATACAACCATCCAGATCTATGGATGGTTAGAATCACCAGTAAACCTAACACCAAGCATGTTTCTAGGCTGTGGGGGAAACAAACTCAACACAGACAGGCCTCAGACTTGTTCCTGAACCCAAGACCTTCGTACCACTGTCCTGTGTTCGCACTCTGTTGTCGTCAGGCTTTTTTTTTTTCATAGGCAAGTTTATCCACTTGTTACATTACCTCATATCCATATTAAGTTTCTGCAGTCTCCATCCAGGAAGTTGCTGACATGTGTGAGTCCTTAAATTATTCTCTCAGTGATTAAATTCAAAACCTGCATTGGAAAAGGAGACAGAAATGCACAGGAGGACTCGATGGTACTGAACAGGCCAATCAAGTAAACAAGATGATGTGTCTTTGCATTATATGTGTTCTTTTATGTTTATCCAAATTACCTCCCAGATCTTAAATTCCTCACAGCTATTGTGTATTTTTCCAGTTTGCTCCACTTCACTAACCTGCAGCGAGCTTGCATGTTCTGACAGAAACAAGCAGGTGTGGTTGATTGCGACACGTCAGTGGGACACTAGTCTGGAAATTAATGTTTGTGTCCTTTTTTTTTTCCCCTTTCCTCATTGTGTTTCTCACATGCATATCCCAACACTGAGCTGACTCGTATCAGGGCCACCTCTGAGCCTAAATTTAGCGATGACTGGCATCACAGTTGGTCCAGTGTAATTGTGCTGTCTAGACTCTGCTTTGATCACGATGCAGTCGTTATGAGAGATTTCAATCTTTCCTGTTCCCGAAAGGAAATGCGATGGTCAGCAGTGATTTTTATCAAAGATGCTACTTCTACTTGGCTCTGCTGTAAAGCATTTTCGTGCTCCACCTACAGACACATTTGTAACGTCTTTTCAGATTGCAGTTTTTGTTCGTTTGTTTTTACAAAAGCTTTTCTGGAAATCATATAGTTCACAACATTGAGCTTCATCCAGGCTGGGCTTCTGCCCGTTTTGTTTACATAACTTGTACTTTTGCAAAGCCTTGACCGCGGCTTTCTGTGCTCATTTCAGTAACTGGATAGCGTGGGAAAAAATGCTTTTATGTGAGTGGCAATGTACCACGAAACAGCAGCTGAGCACACGTCTCACACTGTGGGGGGGAAAGGGGAAAAAGTAAACTTATCCACGCAGCTCTGTCTTTTCCTTGGTTGAGCTCTCATGTTAAAGAAATTGTTTAATAGGCCTTTGATCATAATAAATGTCACTTTAAGAGAGCCAATTTATTTGCAGATGGGATTAATTGTAAAAAAATAAAATGCATAAGAATATGATGTTTAAATGAAGCCCATTGAGAAATATTTTTATCACAAATACTGCTTTGAAAATGATCCAGAAACCACTGTCGAGACCTGGAGGTGATGATGATTGCACTGAGTGGTTGTGTGTTCTCCCCGTGATTGATTTAAAATACTTAAATCTCCAGCAGGACACACAGATCCCGTGTGTGTTTCCGTGTGTTTTTCCCTTCCTGCTCCTTTGTCAGCGGTGTTCGCTTTACCTGCTGAGCAGGTTCTAGATCAGCTCGCTTTGTGTCCCGTAAATCTGATGACACTCCGACTCTCTGACGCACCTCATCAGCGGGGTAATGGTAGACCTTATCTTTCCATGTGGGGTTGGTCTCTTCTGATCTGAGCTCCCACAGAAAAGCAATGATAAAGTTAAGTGGTTTTCTTGTCTCACTCGGGTGGCACAGAAACATTAAACGTGGATTATCTTATTAAAAATGAGATCACACTAAAAGCAAAGGGAAAGTTCATGAGGTGCAGTCATACTGATGCACTTTTATGATGACCTTTGTCCAATTGTGAGCTAAATTTAGTTCATTGTAATCAGCGGGTTGGGTTGAAATTAGTCTAATCAAAAGAGGAGAGCCACAAATCCATCAGTACATTACTGTGTACACAGCGCAGTCACTGTTCCTCTGATTCCAGTCAATGCCGTGCAACTGGTTATCATTTGTTTTGCTTCCCGGTTAAGGTGTAATGCATGATGTTGTTATGTCTATTGTAAGTCCTGCAAATGGAACTGATGTTTGTGTGGGTGGAGAATCAAGATGTTCAGGCTCTAACGACCTCTCTCTGCTTCTTTCAGCTCAGCAGCATCAGCAAAGCCATCAATTCCACTGAGATACCTGTGAAGGAGAAACATGCACGACGTATCCTCAATGATAAATCTCCACAAAATGACTTGTTTGCATGCACACAGGCTTGACATGGTAGTTACCACCTCTACAGAAAATTTTAAAAAATAAAAGAAAAAGAAAGAAAAAGAGACATTGATGGACAACAGAAGCATTAAACACCACCTGATTTAGCAAACACTCTAGAAAATATGAGATGGCATGTCACTTTTATGAGGCACAGCAAATTAGAGAAGCCATTTAAGAAGTCGAGTGATCTGGTCACGCTTCTGGTCAAGGAGCAGGTTGGAACCCCTGAATAGCAGGAAGGTCAAGAAAAGGCTGCGATATTTCTGTGATTGTTCAAGCTTTGTTTTTCATTTGATGTTTTAGTCATCGTGTTGTGAGCTGAGCTCGTGTTGAGCATAACCGGCACAGAGAGACTTTTTGTGGCTATCCATTAGTGAGTAATGATCCCAGATAGAGCTGATTCAGATCTATCATAACGCTGGAAACCATGTTATTAGAAGCAAAACAAGGCCACAGAAACAGATTTTAAATATGCTGCAGGAACATGAGGGGAGAGGTGCGTGATGTGATCTGACTCAAGTTGAATTTGCTCAGCTGTTTTGCCTCTGAGACACACATCTAATGTTTCTAAATGACCGACCACTTGCTTTAAAAGTCATCACATATCTTGCAAATAGGATTGGTGATTCTACTTTCAGATTGGCTAAAACAGGAAATCTACTACAGCAGTTTCGGATGTAAAAGTCAGACATTGCTGTAACCGATCATTAGGAATAGTAAATAAATTCAACAAAAATAAACCGGTTTATTTCTTAACATGCAAGGCGAGCGGGTCATTTTACTCATCGTTGTGTCTTTAATGCTTACCAGAAATAAATAAATGGATTTTTAAATGGCACAGTGCTGGGATGGTTTTTGCTTCCTTAATGAAGACAACAACAGGAATCATCTTGGGCACTCACAGGGAGAAGGGAGCCTTCACCTTCTGGTCCTACGCTCTGGGCTTCACTTTTCCCAACAGCTCCATCCTTTGCTGGAAGTTCTGCCACGTGCTGCACAAAATCCTGCGAGACGGGCACCGCAATGTAAGGCACCAAGTACCCTCCTCTGCATTTCTGTTACTACCTAAAGCGCCAGACGCTGGAGTTCAATTAAGGCAAAATTTTAAAACCTGTGACTGTTTGAATAATTTCTACGACAAAGTAAAATTTTGTACATGAAGTTTTAGTTTTTATTCATTCAGCCTGTTATCTTCACAGGTTCTACAAGACTGCATGAGACATTACAGCTCCCTGGTTGAAATTGGAGAAATATGGGTGAGTCCTTGGATCTCATTATAGTTCAGAAACTAATCATAATTTTGTAGAGTTTTGTTGTTTTTTGGTTTTTTTAAAAAGGCCGATTGAGTCTGTTTTATGAAGTTTTTTTCCCTTTTAAACTTGCTCATCTAGTGTTGTTAAATAGTTTAGTGGTTTACACATTCACCTAACAAGGTTTAAAAACAAAAAAACCAAAATTGATTCAGTATAGGGAGGAGAAACAAATCGTGATTTCTTATGGGGCATAAATAAGAAATGCCAAATTAATACAGGCTGTGGCAAGCCCTTGTGCTAATAGCATCTACAAATTGCTCTGTCTGGTAGAAATGATGCCACCTGAAATCTGCTTTTGACACCCTGAAGCTCTTTCATCATTAAACAGCCATCAATTGTTACACTTTTGCTTTCTTGTACCAGCGTTTTAGCCAGCCGGTCTACCCTACAGATGGCTAATTTCCTTTCTACATAATTTCTTTAGGGATTAATAAAGTATTCTGATTCTAAAGTGAAACAAAAGCACTGGCCTCTCTCTGTTGAATATTTTATAGCTGCTGCATTGTTCATTTGGCTGCATTTGGCTCTTTTAATGATGAATTAACTCAAAAATGCGTCTCGCCCGGTTAACCCATGCTCTTCTCAATCCTTGGGGTTTTCAGGGCAACCTCCACGACAGATACGGACAGCTGGTGACTCTCTACTCGAAGCTGCTCTGCATAAAACTGAAGTTTCATGCAAAGGTAAATGCATCACTCATGTTTTACATGCACTTTATGTGAATGGATAATTCAACAACATTTGCATTACACCTGGAGCTAAAATCTCATAAAACTGCACCTCATTGCAGCATGCAGATATCCCAGCAAACCTGGAGATCTCAGATGAAGGGCTGGAGCGCGCTGCAGGAACAGACATTAATAATGTGTGAGTCTCATAATATTAAAGGGACCTTTAGGTGCCTTTGTAGCCTTAAATCCTTGTTTTCCTCAGTTTTATACTGCTGTCAGCTGCATTTGTTAATAAAATAAACAGACATGCCTGATTGCTGTGTCATTTCGCAGGGTCGTAGTTTGAGTGGGCGTCCTTTTCAGTCTAACAAAGGTATCAACTTCTCTCCTGCAGGTTCCAGCTCTCTGTGGAAGTGTTTGATTACATGGACGCAGAGCTGCGGCTGGCCGAGACAGGTGAAAACAAACTCGTCCCACCTTTCCTCCCCTCTGTCCTTCCAAGGAGGTGTAACCTGAGTCGAGGTTGAGAGCTGCTGCCTGCTGACATTATCTATTAATGCACAAAAGCTAAGAGCCTTTCAAAAAAGGATTGTCAGCAGCTCTCAGTCTTCCTGTTTTCACAGGCTGCAGTTTGTTTTCTCCATGAAGTGGATTCAGTTACTCTTGGCTCAGTTTTAACTCGCCATTGTTTTTTTTTTTGTTTGTTTTTTTTTTCTTGTTTTTTACTTGTGAGGAAATGCTTGCAATTAGAAGACATTAAGCAACTTCCTCCAGTTTAGCAGTAATGGTATGATCCTCCCAGTCCCTGCAGGGTGGAGGTCCGGCAACACATCTCAACACCGTAAACAGAATTTTGCTGTAAACAAAATGTGGTTGCCCGCAATAGACTTTGAGTCATATCCAGGAAAAATATAATGCAGCACATCCAACTCAGGAATTTTCAAAATAAAATGCAGCCAAATATTTAAGTAGCAATTTCTTTTTTCTTTTTTTTTTCTCTTCTCTATCAGTGCTCCGACAGCTCAACTCGTCCCTCGCCATGACGACTCTCACATCAAGCCAGTGTCGCCTGGCTCCGCTGATCCAGGTCATCCAGGACTGCAGTCACCTCTACCACTTTGCTGTCAAGTTGCTGTTCAAGCTGCACGCCTGTAAGGACGATTATTATTACCCATCATTAATCAAATGTCTTTTAATGTTCTGTGACTTTAATGATTTTCATGCTTGGACCATTTCATCAATTTTAGGTCTCCCTGCGGATACTTTGCAAGGACATCGTGATCGTTTCCACGACCAGTTCCACAAGTAGGTGGCTATGAGTAAAGAAGGGTGACTGCATTAAAAGTTTTTAATACCTGTGGAAGCTTGCAACTTAATCTTGCCGCTCCCAGTCGCCGCAGCTCTTTGAACTAATGCAAATGCATCCCATCCCCCCCGCCCTTTGTTGTGTCAGGTGGTGACACAGACGCATTTATGTTATGTTCAGTAGCCATAAGGTTCAGAGGGAGCTCTCCAGGGTTTATTTGTCACAGATTACATTCATTGTCACAGTCGAGTAACAAAGTCACAAAATCAAAGCTATTTATAAAGCACAAAGTGATCAAATGTAAGAAGAGAATGGAGCCTGCAGAGTATGTGCAGCACATGTCTGTTTGTTTTTGTGCTACATTATTGTGTGTAAATATGAGGTGAATATTAAAGTTAAGCTTGTTTTTCTTTTGTCCTCCAGGCTTAAGAACTTCTTCAATAGAGCCAGAGAGATGATCTTCTTCAAGAGACTCATCCAGATCCCCAAGCTGCCTGAAGTAAGAACGCTGGGAGAAGAGGGGAGGCAGGATGTTGATAGTGACCGCCTCCATTTTGGGGCGTCAACACCTTCATCACAGACCCCCTACTGACATCTGCGGTCTGAAATTTCCAGAAATCTGTAAATAAAATTTGATGTCTTCTCTTCTTAGTCCCCGCCTAACTTCCTGCATGCAGCCTCACTGGCGAAACACGTGAAGCCAGTGGTGGTCATCCCCAATGAGGATGAACCGGAGATGCAGGATGATGACGATGACGAGCCGGAGCCGCTCATCGAGGTCGACAGCTTCACGACCTCCAGCGTACAGGCTCAGCCCCAGGTAAGGCATGCCACAACCACTCAAGTACTCAGGTGTTACCATACTGCTGTGTGAGCTGTCTGTTACATTTACTGATTCCCGCTTTCAGCAAGTGGACATATTTGATCAAACCTTCGGACCTCCAAATGGAGGCTTTGACGACAGGTGAGCTAGTCAGTTTTTAACTGTGCGCCTTCATTGTTTCATTGATTATTTGGTGTCGGGAGTTTCGTTGAATGTGACTCTTTTCTGTCCGGCAGGGACCTCCAGATTGAAACCCTTAAGCGGGAACTCGAGCTGTTGAGAGCAGAGCTGGAGAGGGTGAAAGGCGAGGTAAGAGCTGTTGAGACTGAATGGCCTGTTGCATGGACTTAAACAGTTTTCTGTGTGTGCGTCTGTCTGTGTTTGACAGTACAGGACTTGGTTAGCTCTGTGCGAAAGAATCTGGGTCATGTGTTGGGAGGATGTGAATACTTCTTCTGACATGTAGAATGTGGCAAGTAGCTTCTGAATGAGTTGCAGATCAACTTCAGCTTTCATGCAAAAAGTCTGGAAGAGGAGATTAGCTGGCACAAACCGATATAAATATAAATACATGCGATGGAATGGATGAAGATTCTCACATATAATAGGCATTGAGACTTTTTTTTTTTTTAATGTAAACATGCTCATGTCTCTTCCTCCTGTAGGCTCAGCGTTACATCACACAGCTCAAATCCCAGATCAACAGTTTGGAGGCAGAGCTGGAAGAACAGCGTGCACAGAAACAACGAGCCCTGGTGGAAAATGAACAGCTGCGCATGGAGCTCGAAGCGACTCGCCGCCGCAACACTGAACACGAGAGCTTACAGACCACCTTCATCGAGGCTGAAAGTGAGAGTCACAGTTAACACTCTCATACAGAGAGGCTGCAATCATGAACGAAAAATTTAAAAAAAAATCTTTCTCCTTGGTCTTGTCTGTACAGAAAGGGCTCAAGCCACTGAACAGCGGTACAATAAGCTGAAGGAGAAGCACACAGAGCTGGTGGCCAGCCATGCTGAGCTGCTTCGGAAGGTACAGACAGACCGCAGACCAGTCCAGAGGTGCTGGCTTTAAATTAGATGTCGGCGTCTGGCTGTGGGTTGTAACGTTAAGTGTGTTAATGTGCTGACAGAGTGCAGACACTGTGAAGATGCTGTCAGTAACCCAGCAGACCCAGGAGGAAGTAGAGAGAACCAAACAGCAGCTGACCTTCGAGATGGATCGGGTAAAGCAGGAAGCTGACATGAAGGTTGGTGGTATTTTTGCTCTTTTCCCCATAAAGATGACCTCCCATGTTGAGGAGTTTTAACACCTCAGTATATATGAATAAAGATGTGGTTAGGTGACCTTAGAATGGGTTCTGTGTTTTTTGTTTTTCCCCATGGCGAGCCCCAGTAAGTCGTACAGGCAGAAATAACCTTCACTAACTTCTAATGCACAGTCATTCTGTTCTGGAAGCAGGCCTAAAATGAAACCACCCAGAGCAGAAAAGAGACACCAAGGTTAGCCCTAGTTACGCATTTAGAAAATTAATGCTGTTTTCCGTCACTGTAGATGGAAGAGCAGAGGTTTGAGGTGGAGAGGGTGAAGAGAGAGCTGGAGGAGAAGATGGCAGAAGTGACCCGTATCAAGGCGACCCTGCAGAGCAGCGAGAAGGTGAGCATGCGGTAACCTTCATGGCGTCTAGCTAACTCATCTCGATTTAATCGTCAGTTCTGTCTGGAGGCTGGAGGCGTGCTGCACGTTACCGCCTGGACTTTTCCTCCAACACTTGGAGCCATCTGCCTGTCAGGGCTCTGCTCACTGCTCTCTCTTTTGCCAGACGTCGGAGCACATGAACAGCTCGATGACAGCTCTGCAGGCGGAGAAGGAGCGTCTGATGCGGTCTGTGAGCGAGAAGGAGGCTGAGCTGTCATCACTGCGGCAGACTGCGCAGCTGCAGCAGTCGTCGCTTCAGCAGGAGCGAGATAAGACCAGCAGGGAGCTGGGAGAGCTGCAGGGAAAACTGAAGGAGAAGGTCAGTCACCACACAAGAGTCAAGCTCAGCAGTCTCTGCAGAGTGCTATTTTAAACCTGTTTGCAAAAGCAACCCGAATCATAAATAAATGTCCCAGAAATGCAGCAGTCAGTCCATTGTATTTGTACTATATGGTTACATTTACACCTGCACACCTGGAGATTTGAGGTTTTGAAATGGCCTTGGTTTTCTATACAGTTATAGAATTTTAACACATCATGCCTTACAAGCTGCTGGATAAAAGTTTGACCATCTAATTATCTAATTCTACCGCAGTAAAGGTTTTTGCTTTTTCCCTATTACTGCTGCAACAGTGGCAACCACATAATAGCAGCAATGCGACAGACTAAATTCACCTAGCAATAGCCAGAAACCTCCAACAACCACTCCTCAGACTGTTTGGGAGCATTTATTTTTCCATTGTGAGCAGAGATTGCCACCCGGTCTCTAGCCCTTTGATGTAACAAGAGTATGAATATCACAAAAACATTCTACTTATAAAGTCTCTAAAATCTGAGCAAAAGTACAGACAGGTGAGCTATAGGCTGATGCTCAGAAGATAAATTACAGCAGAGAGACAATAATTGGACCAGTCATGGTTAGTAAAGTAAATGTAAGGTAAAGTCAGCACAAAGTTAAAGCAATGAAAAAGATGCTAAATTAAATGTGAATATAAAGAAATCCTGATGTAATAAAGACGACATCTGCTGCCTTTTTGAACTATTATTTCTGAAAGTAACTAAAACACTGTGGCTGTACACAGACATTTACATCTAGCTCTCCAACAGCATGCTTTATATATTTTAATAGTGCCATAAACCTGTATGTAAATCTGTGTGTGTATAAATGTAGACAAGTCAGGAGGAGATGATGAAGCAGAAGCTTCTGGAGGAGCAGTTTGCCCTGCTGCAGGGAACTATAACAGAAGCTGAGACCATCATCCAAGACGCTATTGCCAAGCTGGATGATCCCCTCCATATACGCTGCACCAGCTCTCCAGGTCCGATTCCTGTGCTCAAAAATTAAAACAGCAGAGTTTGTTGACCACATGCATAAATATTGATATGTCTGTTTCAGAGATTAAGGGGCCTCTAATCTTTTGCTGTCCTCCAAACAGATTACCTCATAAGTCGGGCGGAGGCTGCACTTGGCTCCATCGACAAAGTGAAAAGGGGCCATGCAGATTATCTGAGAAACATGAGCGGTGAGTTCTCTCCGCTTCCGATTTGGCTCGGTCCTGCTGACCTCATGGTTGCTCGGTAATCCTCGTTGATATGGCCTGCTGCCCTCTCACTGTCTGATCTTGTAACCAGATGCTGGCACGCTGCTGAGATCTCTGACCCAGTTCTCTCACTTGACCGCGGACACAATTGTTAACGGCAGCGCTACTGCACACATGGCACCCACTGACCATGCCGACAGTAAGGAATATTTTCTTGGCTATTTTCTTAGCATTTTTTTTTTTTTTTTTTTGTAAGTACAATGTGTTTATTGTCCACACCATATGTTGAGATGCAAGCCTTTAATCCTTAAGTACATGTTAGAATTGAGCTAGTTGGTGCATAAACGATGCAAAAGTATGACTGATGAATAATCTCCAACGCCCCGCAGAACTGACGGAGAACTGCCGAAGCTGCGGCACTCAGAGTCTGCTGTTCTTGAGGGAGATGAAGTCCAAGGCCACACTACAGAAGGCAGACCCAGCCACCATTCGCATAATCATACAGAAGATCCTACACCTGGGTCAGGTGAGGGAAAACGTATTTAATGGGAAGGATGTACTCAAAAGCTTTGAGGAACTATTTAACTGAGCCTGAAGAGCCTTTTGGTTCACCATCTGAGATATGAACAGCACGGGAAGCTGCCATAGAGCGTGCTGCTTGTGGGCACAACTGCAGACATTTAAAAAAATATTACTGCTTTGCCCTAATATTGTACACCATGTCAGTTTGCTATCATACTGCATCATTCCTATAAGCCAGAGGATGAGGCCACTTTACAATGTTTACACTGTTAAATGATCCATCTTCATGTTTGAGGTAAAAACAGGAAGTGGTAAGGATGTACGTCAGCAATCTGAGTTTAAAGGCAGAGTGAATGTAGAAAACTCAGGTGGATTATTGATACATGGACTATTTAACACTCTAAAAAACGGACTTCCACAAGAAGGTCAACCAGCCAACTCCTGAATCTGAAAGATTTTAAACATTTTTTATGATCATTTAAATCCAGTCTGTGGTATGATCATATAATACATAATATTTTGGGGGGTTTTATTTAGACGTGGTAATCTTTTCAGTTTTCACCTGGCTTCTTTGGGAACACTTAAAGAGTTATTCAGTTATACTCCTTATTAGCCATATAACCAACCATACACGTTACCACTGAGCTCTACTTCAGGCTCCAGTTTTCGCCAGTGTAGGTGCTACAAACAAAATATTATTTCTGGTCTTATTGACTTATTTTCCAAACGATTCCGCTTGTACCTTCCAGGAGCTGCGGCCAAAGGGCTTGGACGTTCGTCAGGAGGAGCTGGGAGACCTGGTCGACAAGGAGATGGCTGCAACATCTGCAGCTATTGAGGAAGCAGTCCGCAGGATCGACGTAAGTACTCTAACTTGAAGATGTTAATGTTATCTGTGAAGAACTGACTTAAACTCTGCAGTGTACTAATTTTTTTTTTCCCTGTACATTTAGGAAATGATGAATCAGGCACGAAAAGACACCACAGGAGTTAAACTGGAAGTCAATGAAAGGTTTGTTTATCCTGTTTTTTCATTAAACGCAATCTTATAAGAAGATGTATCATCTTCAGATCATATTTTTTTTCTTATCAGTATCACCATGTTTATTAAAGACCAAAGCCATTTAACTCTCTATGCCCCCCCACCCCCCACTTTCTTACAGGATCCTCTTTAGCTGCACAGACCTGATGAAGGTACTGTGCTTTAATCTCTTTCATTACCATATGTACTACACTTCTTTTCTTGAATAATCCAGTCAACTAAACATTTACCTTCCTTTAGTCTTATTCTGTGCTTTTATCCTCCTCCTCCGCCTCCCCCAGGCCATCCGCATGCTGGTCATAGCATCCACCGACTTGCAGAAGGAGATTGTCGAGGGTGGGCGGGTGAGTCACACTGTTCTCACTTTGAATCCAAAAGTGGCATCTTGTTTTGTGTTTCTGAAATGAGAGTGGGCCGCTCTGTTCCATTCAGAAATATCGGCTAACGGTGCTGGTGTTTTTCTTGTGAAGGGCGCAGCCACCATTAGGGAGTTCTATGCCAAAAACTCTCGCTGGACAGAGGGACTCATTTCTGCTGCCAAGGCGGTGGGATGGGGAGCCACGGAGATGGTGTAAGTTCTCACTGAATTTCTTTGCATCTGAAATTAATGATGATTCTTATTTCAAGCAAATGGTCTGCACCGTTTGGGCAAAAGGAAGTGCATCCACAGCTGTTCTGAGTATCCATTTAAGACCTTTTAACAGGAAGTGTAGCCTGTCATAAGCTGAAGCATTAATGTCGTGTGTTTGCCCGATTTCTCACAGAGAGTCTGCTGATAAGGTGGTGCTGCACACGGGAAAATATGAGGAGCTGATCGTCTGCTCTCATGAGATTGCTGCAAGCACGGCGCAGCTGGTGGCGGCTTCAAAGGTAAGATGTACACAAAGGTTAAAGATTTTATATTAGGGCCCCAGTTTAGCTCAGTAGGATGAACAGGCGACCATATGCGGCATGGCTAAGAGCGGCCGGTCCAGGCTCGAATCCGACCCGCAGCCCTTTGCCGCATGTCTTCCCCTCTCTCTCTCTCCCTCTGCTTTCCTGACAGTCTCTACTGTCCTTATGAAGTAAAGCCAAAAAAGCAAATGGTAAAAGTAAACCTGTCCTGGGCGGGAGGTTAATTTTATTTATTTTTAGTAACATGGAAGTTTTCTGAATCTTTATCAAGCCCCTCACCCTGAACCAGTTTGCCTTGGAGCATCCTGGCATCACTCTGGCACATAAACCCCACAGGCTTCATCAGCCATAGTAGGAGAAGAAGTTCATCTAATACAGACTCAGAGTAGAGCCACTGTAGTGTTTTGGGCATGTCCTGCAGAGGGAGGTCATGGGGCGGGCACATGATGGAAAGATTGCGCATCTCAGCTGGTTTGGGAACACCATGGTGTCCCTCTCGAGAAGCTGTTGGAGGTGGCAGGTGTAGATGGCACAACTTGGACCCTGATAAGTGTTAGAAAATGGATGGATTCAAAATACTGACTTTTGTGGCTTTAGAGTTCAAACAGTGTCATCTGGTCTCATGCAACACTCTCCTGTGCTCTCAGGTTAAGGCAGATCGCCACAGCAAGAAGCTGACAAAACTCCAGCAGGCTTCTCGCCACGTGAATGAAATGGCAGCTAACGTGGTGGCCTCGACAAAGACGGGCCAGGAGCACCTGGAGGACAAAGGTGGGTGGAGTCTGACGTGTGCAACCGACCATCACAAACTCTGATGAGGATCTAATATGACTGTTTCATCCACCTTTTATGTGCAGATACGATGGACTTCTCTGGGATGTCGCTAATTAAGCTGAAAAAAGAAGAAATGGAGTCACAGGTTAGTCACGGGGCATACTGAAGCATGCACGCCTGATATTTACTGACTGTGAGGCTGTGGAAATCTCACATTCAGCAAAATTTCTGTGAACTTTTCATAACGAGTTTAGTGAGATTCAATCTCTTTTCACTCACTCTTTCTCCCCTCTCCTCAGGTGAAAGTGTTAGAATTGGAGAGCATGCTAGACAATGAGCGTCTGCGCTTGGGCGAGCTCAGGAAGAAGCACTATGAGATAGCCGGAGTTCCTCTGGACCAGCTTGCCGAGGGGAACGGTGAAACCACCTCGCTGGTCAATCCTGTCACCATGTCACCAAAACCCTTAAAGCCCAGTCTCGTGAAGAAACCTCCGCTGGCCCAGAAACCCAACATCCCACCCAAAAATCAATTTGGATACAGTGTGAGTTTTAATTTGTCATTTTTTTTGCAGATTATTGCTCACAGTAGGGATGCATGTGTCTGATTGGTATATTATCATGTCATACATCAGCTTTTCAAGGAAAACAAATCTCATTGAATGTGGTGCGCTCAAAATCTCATACATCAAATGTGATCCACTTGGTGTTGCTGGATTTAGAAAATGAAATTGTGGCTTGTTTCTGAATATCAACTATTCTTTTTTTCCCCTCTTTGGTGCAGTTTAAATAGATGCCTGAGTAGAAGAATAAGAAGCACTTAACAGGGATGGTTGGACTGAGGAGGAGGAAGACGGCCTTTTTGTGAACCTGCACGTCCTTTAAGTTGCATGCTGACAATCCTCTGATCCTGCTTCTCATTGTCTCCGTTTCCTGCTTTTATTTGTTTTTCCTTTTCTTTTTTTTTCTTTTTTTTTTCTTGCCAAAATGAATCAGAAGCCTGATGTTTGATGTCTTTTTTTTATTTGTTTTGTTTTTATTTTAATTTTAATATTAGGCATCGAGAACAAAAGGTAAATGATAAAGTTTTTGGTTGTATTTAAAGTATTTTTTTCTTCTCTTTAAACCATTAAACACTACTCCTGCTTTTTAAAATGCAAACCTTGTCATTGACCACAAATCGACAGCATATCTTGAACTTGTAGGATTGTTAGATTTGATCATCTTCTTTTCTGTTTTGGGTTTTGTTTTTCGCTGTTTTGGATGTTTGTCACAGAGCACATCAGTCTTCTCAGCGTACACTGTATAATATTTGTGGTGTGGTGGGTTTAAAAAAAAACAACACAAAACTGGGGGAATCGCTTGCGTCCACGTTTCAAAAATTTAACATACCTCCAAGCTTTGCCTTCACGATGGACGCCATTCATGTCCTGTGCAAAACTGCTTTCTTTCTCAACAATACAAGATTGTCTCAGAGGCCTTGAATAGTGCTGTATCAATGCATTGAATGATACCTGTAGAGACGTACAGTCTGTATAGGAGTGTGCAAATTATTTATATCTACACTCATGTCTTTAAATGCCCCTTTACTAGCAGAGATCCTGGATATTATGTCAAATAGATGCTGTAGTGCTCACACACACATACTGGCTGTAGGTGTCCTTAATTATCAAATGCTTCTTTCAGGCTGAATATGCAGATTTAGGTTTTAGTAATTGTATGATATCAAGGTGTTGAAGTCCTCGCTGCCTCTGGGAGCCTTTTCTTATAGGGTCTTACAGGTTCTGTTCTTTCCTCTGTATGAAATGTCTTTATACGCTCAGATCTATTAATATATTTTAGTAAAGATATTGGTGGGTTTTTTTCCTTGTAACATGAATGAACAATAAATGTTTGATTTTAATGTGGCATTGTCTCTTCCTCTTTTTCTCAGATTACAGATCCTTTTAAGGGGACTTCATCAGTGATCTTTTGACATCTGATTGTTTATCATAACTATTTTTGTCAGGCTGATATATATATTCAGAAAAGCTGAAGTTTTATTGCCAATAACCAAGAGATTAGAAATGCTAGTAAATATGGGAGACCAGGAGCTTTCAGTCTTCCTTTACTTTAGTCGTACAGATGAACACAGACCACACATGCAGCAGTCATTAGTTTATGGTTATGAATTATGAGCTGAGGCAAATCTAGAGCAGCAGATGGCATATTATAAATACAGTTGGGTCCATAATTTGTTGAACAGAGACAACTTTTGTAGTGTATTTGAATCAATCAGAATGACTGAACGCCAGACTTTCAGCTTTGATGCAAGGTTTACTGATTTTTTTTTTTAATTTTTATTAGAGGCTCAAACCCACCCAAACAAATATGGATCGTTTTTAATACTTGGAGTGACTGAAGTGTGAAAGCCATACACATCAACGTCATCAAATCCTGTGTTCCCTACCTTGTGTCACTCTGCTAGGCCATAACTGCAGACGCCATCAGTTACTGCTTGTGGGTCTCTCTTTGCCCTCAGTTTTGGTTGTAATAACTGAAAAGCTGGTCTATCAGGTGATTTCTTTCTCTTCACAAAAAATTTGGTTCCTTTATCAGTGTGGTTTGGGTCTTATTGTTTTGGACTGTCCAGTGGTGTCTAATCAGTTTTTAATATTTGGCTGAATCAGAGTACACTTCTGTACACTTAAGAATTCATCCTGCTGCATCTATCGGCAGTCACATCGATAAAAACCACTAGAAACCCACTTCCACTGGCAGTCACACATGCCCATGGCATAACACTGAGATGGTTGTGTGGAGGAAAATCCCAGCAGGTTCTGAAATACTCAGACCAGCCCCTCTGCTACTAACAACCATGCCACGTTTAAAATCGCTTAAATCACCTTTCTTCCTCAATCTGATGTTTAGTTTAAACTTCAGAAGGTCTGCATGAGTAAATGAGTTACTGCCATCTCAATGGCTTATTAGATAATGGTTATTGTATCTGTGTACTTCAAACGTCTTTCCATTGAATAAAGATACAATAAAACAAACAGTACCTTCAACACGCACTGCTTAATATTGAATAATGGATATTTGTAACAATGTCAATACACATGAGTTTGAAACCACAAAGAAGAGGTTCAAAAAGAAAATTTCTAACAAGAACGATTTTAATTGCATCCTTTTGTGCATTATATATATATATATATATATATGCATTTTGCAAAACTTACCTAGTTATTTACTATAATAATAATAATAATAATAATAATAATAATCGCTTTCAAATTATTAATGACTAACTGAGACAATTAAAAAAATAACACTGAACATAGAAACATATGAACTAGGCATTGTTACCACAACATATGTCAGTGGCACTGGCTATATTTTAAGAGATATTTTCATTTAACTTTTATTTGTTTTATGTATTTTGTTGTACTGCTTATTATTTGCTGCTTGTCGCTAAGGCGCCACGTACAGCCGGGATATTTTAGAGCCTACGTTAAGAGCATAAAAGGTAACGCGCTACTGATATTTTGACATGCGCAGTTCGGCCTGGAGACAACGAGGATTGCTGCCTTCACAGACGGTTATAAATATGACCCGCGTCTTTAAATCACACGTTGAACCACTGGAACATTGGAGTATGCGTTTCTCTATTTTTTACTTAGCGTGAGAATAAAAAAAAAAAAGCACTCATATTTTTTTAAACACCCAAAGAACTGCTGTTCATCATAAACGACTCTAAGTATCGTCAACATTATTTTACTTCTAATAGTCACCGGCCCTTTAAAAAAAAATGAAAGGGGGTAGTTACACGTTTTCCCTCGTATTTCTTCATGTCTCTGTTTTACATCTGATAATATGCAAAAATGTCACGTTTTACCGCGGATGAGGACATTTACGACTTTTCGCGGGTATGTGAACGCGGCATCAGAGGCGCAGGAGAAAGTTTTAACTGTCAACAAACTGCGTCTCGCTCAGGCTCCTGTTTGCTTAGGTAAATTCGTCCTTCTGCAAATTAGTCCTCTCGGAGAGTGAGAGGACATGAAAATGTGTAAGAATCCTGCGGTGTAGATAAAGCTGAGCTCAGGCATGGAGAACCGGGCTGTGTCGGTGCTGGACAAACCCGCGGCGGTGCTCACGGTTGTGGATGTGTATGAGATAGCTGCGGTGCTAGGGCAGGAGTTTGAGCGCATGATAGACAAGTTTGGCTGCGACGCTCTTGTCGGATTGGTGCCCCGAGTGGTTCGGGTCTTGGAGCTACTAGAGGCGCTGGTGAGCCGCGGAGCCGCCGGACAGGAGGCCGAGGAGCTGCGGAGGGAGCTTGACAGACTGCGGCAGGAGCGGAGCGACAGACACGAGCAGGAGAGGAAGCACCAGAAGGTCAGTGTCAACCTACCTGCAGAGACCTGTTTCTACTTCCCACCTGTGTGTGTGTGTGTACCTGTTCATGAGGCCTTTTGTCAGGTGACCAGAAGGATATCAACACATTTCATATTTTACAATTCAGCTTTAGTGTGGAAAAACAGAATAAAGTGGAGAAAATACAGCTAAAAATGTTTGGGGATGCCTATTGAAGCTATCATTGATGTATTTTCCTTCAGTCATAGGTTATTGTAGTTAACTAAAAACTAAAACTAGATGTGGAAAAAAAAATTCTAAAATAAAAACTAGAAATACAAAAAAGGAAAAACTAACTGGAACAATTTGTGAACTTGGGAAAACTAAAATAAAATAAGCATAGAGATGAAATATTATTACAGCTTGCCGGATGAGGCTTTGATTTAAGTGTCTGGACTGTGAGTCACTTGCTTTTAAACACTTACATGTACTGATTTTTCCTAAATATAGGCTCTGGCACATGCTCTGCACACAATAAAAATTTAAAAAGACCAAAACAAATTCTGAAACTAATAAAAACTAAAGCTAAATATTTTCAAACAATACAAACTAAACTGATACAAGAAAATCCTCTCTGGAAACTAATGAAAAAATAAAACTATAATAACTATATTCAGGTAGTGACTGAAGCATTTAATGAGTTGCTTTGAGCACTGTTTGTATTATTTCACATTAGATTGCTGCAGTATGATGACCATTTCACATCCATTACATTACTGCTTTATAGCACACTGTCTAATGAATCAAACAACCTCTTATCATGTATAATAACAAGACCAGACTTTTAAGACACATGTTGGTGTATGCTTGAGTGTTTTAAGTACAGATTTTGGGAGCAATAAACCAGATGTGCGGCTGGCCTTATCCAGCACAATATTTCATTTATTTTAGCTGTGGATTAGAGCCATTAGCTGCACAGTTTACACAAATAACTCTCAGATTTACAAGAAATAAGCCCATCTGAGATAATAATTTGTTTTCATGAAAGAAGCGGGTTGAGAAAATTGCTTACATTTTCAGTGACAAGAAAATTAATTTTGTTGCCTTCAGTGTTGCTGCAGGCCAAAGAGGTTTTGTTTTTTGTTCTCTCACTTCTATCATTTCCTGATGCAGGTGCAATCAGTACTGAAATACATAATCATTTTTTAATCAACTCTCCAATGATCAAAAAGCAAATCTGGAAGCACTGCTGAAATGGAGCCCCACGATGCAACCATCAGAGTGTGTGTGTGTGTGTGTGTGTGTGTGTGTGTGTGTGTGTGTGTGTGTAAAACCTGAGTTTTTAAAATGATGAATTCATTTTTTAAGGGGAAAAAAGTTTTCCAAACATACCTGACCCTGTGTGTGAAAGTAAAAACTCTCTCTCCCCCACCCCGTAATTAACTATCATTAACCACATTTTTTGTGGTTACTGATAGTTAAAGCTGAGTTCTATTTCCAGCCACACCCAGGACTGATTACTGTTAGACCTGTTGAATCAGGAAATCACTTAAACAGTCTGTCTGACAAAGTGAAGAAGCAACACGTCATGCCACGATTCAACGAAACAGCTGAGAAAGAAAGTTACTGACGTCTGTCATTCTGGAAACGGTTACACAGCCATTTCTAAGGCTTTGGGACTCCAGTAAAACACAATGAGAGCCATTATACAGAAAATAGAGAAAACTTGGAACAGTGCTGAACCTTTGCAGAAGTGACTGCAAGAGTGCATCAACGACTCATCCAGGAGGTCACAAAAGAACTCAGAACAACATCTACAGAACTCCAGGTCTCACTTACCTCAGTTAAGATCTGAGTTCAAGATTCCAGTAAGAAAGAGACTGGGCAAAAATGGCATCCATGGGAGAGTTCTAAGGCGAAAACCACTCCTGTGCATAAAGAAAACAAAGTCTTGATTCACATTTCCAAAAAATAAATAAATAAATAAATAAATGAATAAATAATAATAACAATAATAATAATAAAAAATAATAATTATAAATATATATAATCTGTGGACTGACAAGACAAAAGCTGAACTTTTTGAAAGGTTTGTGTACAATTACATCTGATGTTAAACTTACACAGCATTTCAATCAAAAATGGTGGTGGTAGTGTGACGGTCTGGGACTGCTGTGATGCTTCACGACGACTTGTGTTAATTAATGGATCCATGAATTCTGCTCTCTACCAGAAAATCGCAATGAAGATGTTGTCTTCATGTAATGTTAAAACTGCTCGATCTAAAACATGGAAAAATAGTACACACACATCTGACCCTGTTACCTTATTTTATGGTCATGTGGCCGCTAGAGTCTATCCCCTCTTTGAACAAATGGCGTGAAACAGCATGGACAGGTGCCCAGCGCCTCTCAGAGCTAACATAAGCACACACTCTAATTTCCACACTGTTTTTTCTCAGCTTCTAGCACTGGATGCACAAAAGCTGTGTTTTCTTGTGATTAGTTACCAGTTACCAGTTCTTGGTCATTTCTATTCAGTCTCAGGATATTTCTGGTGAATCAGGACTAAAATCACAAGCTTTTTCTTATTTCTGCATTTAGCTGCAAATTAGACTTTATTTTGATTCACTGCTTGTGTGGAGCACACAGTGTGATAGGTTTGATCCATCCTCATAAAGTAAGGGATGATCTCTTTTGATAAAAGAAAAAAAATCTAATATGCCTCTTGCTTCCTTTTTCCATATATAGTATTAACGGGTCCAGTACTCCATTTGAAGTTTCCTCCTTTTTGTGCTCAGGAGTTGGAGTTGCTGGAGGATGTGTGGAGAGGAGAAGTCCAGGACCTGCTTTCTCAAATCACTCAGCTTCAGGCAGAGAACAAGAGGCTGCTGGTGAGCCTCTCACTTAAAGAGACACCGGTCACAGAGGAAGACCTGCAGAAACATGAAGGTGAGTTGATTACCAAAAAGCTCTCGGCCAGGGTTTAATACATAAACTTTGAATAAGAAAACAGTTGGTGTGTTACATCTTAGTGGAAAACTCAGGGGATGTAGGCTCGTAGTCATGGTCAAGACGACATGGTAAAGTTCAAATCAAGCATCAGAATAGAGAAGAAAAGTGATCTAAGTGACTCTGAACATGGCATGGTTGTCGCTGCCAGATGGATTGGTGTCAGTATTTCACAAACTGCTGATCTGCTGTGAATTTTTTTCAGGCAACCATTTCTAGGGTTTACAGAGAATTGTTTAAACAGAGAAAATATACAGTGAGCAGTGGGTGAAAATGTCTTGTTGATAACAGAGGTCAGAAGCAAAAAACCACACTGCTTCAGGCTGGGAGAAAGGCAGCAGTAACTCAAATAACAACTGGTTACAACCAAAGTGTGCAGAAGACCATCTCTGAATGCACAACATGAGGAACCTTGAAGCAGGCTACAGCAGCAGAAGACCACACTGGGTGCCACTCCTGTTAGCTAAGAACAGAAAACTGTTTCACAGGCTCCACAACAACAGAAGATTAGAAAAACATTTTCTGGTTGCTTAAACCCCACAGTCTACCCGAGTGCTCTTGCTGACCGTATCCATCTCTTTATGGACAGGTCTTAAAACTCAGATCATCTCAACCAGGTTTCTTGAAGGTCACAGTGAGATCACTGTACTCAAATGGCCTCCACAGTCACCACATCTCAGTGAAACAGAGCACCTTTGGATGTGGTGGAATTGGAGATTCACATCACTGATGTGCAGCTGACACATTTGCAGCAACTGTGTAAAGCTGTCATGTCAATATGAACAATTCAATTCAATTTTATATACAAAGCACCAAATCACAACAATAGTCGTCTCAAGGTGCTTTATATTGTAAGGTAAACCCTACAATAATACATACAGAGAAAAACCCAACAATCATATGACCCCCTATGAGCAAGCACTTTGGTGACAGTGGGAATGAAAAACTCCCTTTTAACAGGAAGAAACCTCCGGCAGAAGCAGCTTCAGGGAGGGGCGGCCATCTGCCGCGACCAGTTGGGGTGAGAGAAGGAAGACAGGATAAAAGACATGCTGTGGAAGAGAGCCAGAGATTAATAACAGGTATGATTCGGTGCAGTGAGGTCTATTACAACAAAAATCTGTTAGTGGTTAGCATTGTTCCTTACAACAAGAAGATCCTGGGTTCGAATCCAGCATCTGACCTTTTCCTCCCCGTGTCTTCGTTGGTTCTTTCTGGGTAGTCTGGCTTCCTCCCACAATCCAAAGACATGCAGTTAGTGGGCTTAGGTTAAATTATGATTCCACATTGTCCATAGGTGTGAATGTGAGTGTGAATGGTTGTCTGTCTCTATGTCTTAGTCCTGCAACAGGTTGGCAACGTGTCCGGGGTGTACCCTGCCTCTCGCCCTAAGGTAGGTAGTATAGGCTCCAGCCCCGAAACCCCCCATGTGACCCTGATTTGAATAAGTGGAAGAGATGTACAAAAAACTAACATCCAACATGAGAAAATCCACTGTACAAACTGGTTAAAACTAAACTGAACTGAAAATAAAACCTCAAATTAAATGTTATTACAAAGAAAATGCAAGACTGAAATAATTCTGCTCTGACTCTTAATTAGATCAGTCTTAGCTGAAAATGTGTTTCATATTCATAACAGTCTGCTGTATGTTACACACAGCCACCCTGTGCATGAGGCTGTGCAGAGAGAAAGCCAGGGGCTTGTGAAGAAGTCTATTTTTGAATCCGACAAAAATATTGCTCTGTGTGGAAATGCTGTTGTACTTACTGTCAGGGCTGCAGCACATGCACTGCTTATAAGCACACAAACAACAGGATATTACATGACGTGACTCCTCCAGCCACTGACACCTTATCTGTCTCAAACAAATACATCCATGGTGCTTTTATTTTCTATTTTCTGAATCTCAAAGCCTAAAAATAACCAGGCTTAGAACAGTTGTGAAAGTTTCTATGTTTTGGGAAAACAACCTATTTTATTTTACTTTAAATTGAAAAGCAAAATATTTTTATACATTTTTTGGACTTTTTCATTTGGTGTATTAATACACCAAATTAAGAAGGTGTACAGAAATACACCTTCTTAAAGCATTGTCCTTTAAGTCCACCATGGAAATTGTGTCATTTAATATTTTTTAGGCATTTGCTGTTTAAAACAAATGACTGTGACACTGGTGTTTAATTGGAGGATTTACAGTACACAGTACATCTGTGACAGACTGAAAAATATTCCTGTGGATTCGTAACTCTTTAAATGTGATTGTAGTTCTGTTCAGTTTCATGCTGGTAAAAGTTTTTAGTGCAAAATCTACCCATGTGCAGAATTTCACTCTGTTTGGTTTTTAAAAAACCTATTCTACTGTACTTATTTGAATGCTTATGTAACCCTTCTGTGAGCATGAATTTATTTATTTGGATTACAGCAGGAATGTCAGAGAAAGAAAAACAAGTGATGAAGAAACTTCAAGACTTGGTGGATAAACAGAGAGATGAAATTCGGGCTAAAGATCATGAGCTGACGGTAAAAAATGAGGATATCGAGGCGGTGAGGATTCATAATACCTGCATCTAAGAATATATGTAATATAAAACAAAAAAACAACAACTTTCTTTTACTAGAATTCATGAAGCAAATTCTCTGAACTTCAGCTCCAGCTGCAGCAGCATCGGCTGATAAGGATGAACCAGGAGCTTCTTTACAGGATAGGAGTGATGGAGGCTCAGGGCAAAACCCTGATTCAGCAGAGGGCTGAGCTGGAGGCTGCAGCCCAGGCACAACACCAGGAAGCGGGGGCTCTGCGGCTGGAGGTCACCAGGCTGAAAAAGGAGCTGCGGGAGCTGGAGCTAGAGAGAGACGTCGCTGAGATAGAAGAGTTGCCTCTGTCAAAATCTGAGATTTCTTCACCTGCATCCCCACTGATGACTGTAAGAAAAAATACCTGATATTTAGCAGATGTTCGAACTATTTGTGGGTGGGTTTTTTGTTTTGTTTTGTGCCTAAGTGGCTTTTATGTGTCACAAATCCAGTCTGCAGCCGCAGCTCACCTTTCTAGCTCCTTCAAACCAAATTCAGTGTGGGTGGAGTGTGGAGGAGATCCAGACTTTCTGGAAAACTGTTTTGAGTGCGACAAGAGTCTTTCCTTTCTCCGAAAGTCAGCAAACGGAGTGAATAACAAGGAAGAGGGAGATGAAGAGGAGAACTCACCAACATTGTTACAGGTAATGTCCATGTACACTTTACTATTTAGCCAGTGCTCCTGTGTTGTGTTATAGCAGAGCTGCTATAAGACTGTTTACACTAAACAGTCGTTATCACCTTGTCATAGTGAGGCACAGCAGTCAGCTGGTACCGTCTTTAATCTCACTACTCACAGATGTATCTGATTTAATCTAATGTAACTTCAGGTCAGTGGTTCTCAAACTGTGGGGTGGGGCCATTGCTGGGGCACAGAGCCACTGCAGGTGGGACATGAAGGACCAGGGTTAAGTCATAGGGTGAAACTAGGAGACCAGATTTTTGGAACTCTAGTGAACCACAGATCCATGGAACCATGATCTGTTCCCTCTATCGGTGCTGGCCTCCAGCTCACACTGAAGTGGTTCAAAGCTGAGAGTGAGGCAGCAAGAGTGAGAGCAGCGGGTCAGGGATGAGATGCTGCCCCTAGTGGTGGAGTTAAAGTATCACGGGGTCTTGTTCATGAGTGAGGGGAGAGTGGAGATCGACAGAAAAATTGGTGCTGCCAGTGTGTTACGGTGAAAAGATCACAAAGCTATCGATTTGATCTTCGTCCCCACCCTCGCCTGTGGTCACACAGCTTTGGGTAGTGATCGAAAGAATGAGATGGTGGATATACGCAGTGGAAATGAGCTTCCTCAGAAGGGTGGCTGGCCTTTCTCAAAGGAAGCCAGCTGAGGTGGTTTGGTATCCAACTAGGATCGATTGTGGGCGAGGTGTTCCAGGCATGTCCTACTGGGAGGAGGCCTCGAGGCAGACCCAGGACAGGCTAGAGAGATTACTTCCCTCATCTGGCTTGGAAATGCCTCGGTATCCCCCGGATGAGCTGGAGAAGATGACTGGGAAGAGGGAGGTCTGGACCTCCCTGCTTAGGCAGATGCCTTTGCAACCTGACCCCAGATAAGCAGCAGAAATGGATGGCTCTGTAGTTTGTTGACGCTACCGTGGGATAATGTGGTGTGCCTTCAAGTGTGTGTAGCCATGCCAAGATACTGGTATTGCCAGAGTTTTAAGGGCGGAGCAAGGTAAAAATAGCTTGTCCACTTTTCGTCACTAGCTACGCCTCATTGGTGCCGAAAATGATCAAGCACTGGATGTTTGCTGGGAGAAGCTGCTGGAAGAAGATTGTTTCACCGTTTAGCTAATCTGCCATAACACCATGACACTCACTGGACTGCTGTTATTGTTAATGCTCATATCACAATGCCAGAGACATTAGACAGCTCAGCGGAGTCAGATTCAGATGAACTTTGTCATGTAGTGTTTCCTTAAGGCAATGAACATCTGTCAGACATGACCTTTTTTTGTTAAATGCACAAGAAAGGCGACTCGTGGTTAAAACTTTGTTTGCTCCCTTTTCTGTTGTATTGTATTCTCATTGTTGGAGAAAACCAGTTTCACTTCAACAGCATAACCAGCCTCCTTCATTTTATAGTATCTGTGTTTTCAAGCTGTGCAGTAGAAAGAATGAATATTTGTTTTGAATGCAGAACGGATCGACCGATGCAGAGCCAGAGGAGGACTCGGACAAGCCTCGCTTCACCCTGCAGGAGCTGCGGGACGTCCTGCAGGAGAAGAATGAACTCAAAGCTCAGGTATTCCTGCTGCAGGAGGAGCTGGCATACTATAAAAGGTACGACCTCCTTCGCAGGCATAAAATTTGACTCAGCGCGGATACAAAAGCTGACGTTGACCTCCTCCTTATCCTTCAGTGATGAGCTGAACACTGAGGAGAACACCAGCTCCATTGTCTCCTCTCCATCTCCTCCTCCGAGCTTACCTGTGGCTGATCAGCGTGAATCAGGAATAAGACGATTGTGAGCAATGAGTTTGTTTGTGATGGTTTTCTTACTCCTGTTATTTGAAATATCAATATTCTGCTCCTATGTAGGATAACATGACCTAATAATACATGACTCACATAGTCTTTACATATGCTGTGTTTTCTCTCTTCTCCTGTCTGGACAGGATCTTCACAGCCATTATGCCAATGGTGGCTGCAGGTTTGATCACGGACGATCCAACGTTGTTGCCAATCAGAAGACTTTCCTTCGTATGACTTTTTTTTTTTTTAACCACACCATCTCAGCACGAGTTTTCTGACCGACACGCCTGGGTTTAATGGCTCCGATCCTCAGTTATTAAAAACTAAACCCATTGTGTGTTTTTACATTTAAAAATGTGGCGATTTAAAGAATTGATGTTTATTTTTATGATACTTCTTGTTTTTATTTTTGCTACTTTGAGCTTTACATAAATTTCAGCAGTTGAAATGTGAGGCAAATGGCCATACCTGGACGTTCTCAGGTGTTTTTATGACCTGTCACGGTCATATTTTATGTCTTTGGAAAGTCACCACCTGTAAGTGCTTTATGCAGATATACCGAGGAAGAGTTTTGATGCTGCACATATCAGAAACGTTATATTAGCATTTAAGCTTCTTATTGCATGGCTTGATCCAAATACATATACACATATCAGAGTATCTGTTGAGCCTATAAACTGAATGTCTTGTTTGGTTCATGTTGTGATCCATCTGATGGCAAAGTAAGCACATGATCATGAAAGTTGAAGTGCCTTTATTCTATGAGCTAATCATGAAGAGAGTGCGCTGCTGCTAATCACTACAGCCTGGCACCAAACATCGTGGTGTACACTGGCAAGTCTTAATGTCCAGGAGAAGTATACTCCATCATTACTGAATACTCTATAAATAATATCATAACTACTGGTATGTGCCAGGATGCACAGGGAAAATAATGTTTGTTTGAAATAAAGTAATAAAGTTTTATTTTTTAAACTTTTGAGTTTTTTTTGGTGTCACTATGAAGCACAGTCGATATTTTGCTCTTTTTTTTTTTAACAATATCTTTATTAATATTGCAAAATCAGCAAGCAAAAAGACAGCAAAACTGGAAAAGGAATAACTAGGGGAAAAAGCTCCTGTTGTTATGCATACCATTTGACCATTAAAAACATACCCAGACACATTAATGCTGAATTAATGATTCACAGGGCAGTGGAAGTGCATTTTATGGGTATCACAAACCCTCATTTGTGGAGAAAAACGTATACAATCACACAGTATTATGACCCTTTTTTGGTATGCAAAGATAACAGTCAATAATTAAAATATATTTTATTAAATGTAAAAATGGCAAAAAAAGAAAAATAATCATAAACTATTTTGCTTCTTTTATTTTACTATGTATAACTATTACAACTGTTAGGCACTGTCCTCACTTCTGTATCATAAAAATACTAAAAGGGCCATTCAACCAAGCCTTCTGCTCAGCCATCTTTAATTTGCATAAACATTTCATGGTCCAAAACGTGACCATTTGTAATGACAGCTGAGATATTTTAGCTTCATATATCAAATAATTAATATAGCAGACCTTCTTTTCCACACATTGAAATCTAAAATTATGTCTGGACATCATTAGTTCAACAACTATTAAAACTAACAGCCTGAAAATTTTACTGGTTTTTCTTATCATAAAAACGAGTCAGAATTAGCCATGCATCAAAATTTTTCAGTTTACTTGGTAGTTAAAATTTAAATTAAAAAAAGGTCAGTAATTCTACAAAGTCCCATAATTGAGCACACATAAATAAAACTTCAAATTGCTAAAGATTTCTGAATGACATACGGTTGAATTACACAATACCATGGTATTTTTATTCAACTTACATGCTAGATTAAGCTACCCCACAAAAGGTACACAAAGACCGGAGATGTACAGTTTCGGGATTCCCTGAAACAACCATCTTCCTAAATATGACCCACGCTGGAGCACAGATATGGGTTAAATTTTACCCGGAACGGCCTTAATGTACAAAAACTTGTACTGAACAAAAGTATAAAATGTAAGAAAATATTTATTTTTTTTTGTTTATTTTGTGTTACTTTAGGAAAAGTCATCAAATTTCAGTGTAAAAGAATGACATTTAGGATATTTTTACCCCAAACCTTTTGTTTTACTGTAGTTAGTCAGCTAACGAGGGCCACTAAAACAAAACACACGAAATCACGTGTTTTCTCACCTGATTTGATTGAGAAAAGTTCAGAGAGACTATATGAAGAGTAATGTCTCACTCACTAACTCCAATATTTTCCGTACAAACCGACGATCTGTGATCTGGCGCATGGCCAGAGCCGAGTGAGCCCTCTTGACTTGTACACGATCTTCTTACTCACCTGTCGCTAGGATACTTTGCCCTCCTCTGCTGTCCGAGGAGTCACGCCATTGGTGCGTGAGTGATGGGGGAAGTGCTGCGTCTCTAAAGTTAGCCACCTTCTCTCTGTACGAGTATTGAGCCGAAGTCGAGAAAGAGGGAGGAAGAGTTGGGTTTAAGGATTTATGAGTGGCATCCGGGGGGGAAAAAGTCGAGTTTATTTCGGTGTTTTAAAGAGTCGTCCCGCTGAGTCATGGAGTTTGGTGAGGAGTCGTCGCCAGCTCGGGCTTTCGAGAAGGACGCTTTCGAGCTCACTGTCGAAGATGTGTACGATATCTCGTACGTAATCGGAAGAGATCTGTTAAAAATCAGCAGCACTGGCGAAGAAGTGTCGGACCTACAGTTTAGGATAGTCCGTGTGTTGGAAATGTTTGAGACTTTGGTCAACAAGTACAACTTGTCTCTGGAGGAGCTGAAAATGGAGCGGGACAACCTCAAGAGTGAGCTGGATAGGATCATCAAGGAGGGCTCCTCCAGGCCTGGCGCGGTGAGTTTGGCGCTCTATTCAGGCTCTTGTCAGATAGAAGTAGACCTTTAAATATGGCTTTTTGTTACTTTAATCACAGCAGACTTCGGGACCGAACCAGTTGGTGGTGGACCTGACAGACCCCAACAGACCCCGCTTCACTATGCAGGAGCTGAAGGAGGTGCTGCAAGAGAGGAACCAGCTGAAGGCTCAGCTCATGGTGGCCCAGGAGGAGCTTCAGCTGTACAAGAGGTAAATGGTGTGAAATGTAAAGTTCACCCTGGCTTCTAAGAGTACATAAAATATTGATAAATCTTTATTTATAGCATAAACATGTAGCTACTGCACCAGCTCAGTGTCAATACACCTGAAGACTGTGCGCTTGTAAAAGAGGATTTAATGACGGGCTGCTGTATAATGCAATGTGAGACTGGCATGAATCTCATATCAGTTTCACCTAGAATTACACTGAGTCCATGGGTAAATGCATACACTGATCAGCCACTTTATTAGGTATAACTTGCTAATGTGCTAGTAGTAGGTAGGTTGGACCACCTTTTGCCTTCAAACCTTTAATTCTTTGTGGCACAGATTCAGCAAGGAGCTGGAAACATTCCTCGATTTTGATCTATGTTTACATGACAGCATCACACAGTTGCTGCAGACTTGTGGGCTGCACATCCGTGTTAATCTCCTGTTCCACCACATCCCAAAGGCTGTTAGATTTGGTGACTGTGATTTGAGCTGAACTCACTATCATGTTCAAGACACCAGTTTGAGATGCTCTGAGCTTTGTGTCATGGTCTGTTATGGAAGTGGCCATCTGAGGATGGGTACACAGTAGTCATAAAGATCAGGTAGATGGTTTCTACAATGCTCAGTTGGTACAAAGAAGCCCAAAGTGTGTCAAGAAAATATCCTCCACGGTGGTGGCATACTGATGCATAAATCTATTTTGCTGCTGCCATGTGATTGGCTGATTAGATATATTTGTTAAAAAGCAGTTGAACAGGTGTACCTAATAAAGTGCTAATGAGTGAATGTGACTAACTATGTAATTATAACATTGAGCGCACAAATATAAGAACCACAATTAGCCAATGAATGCAAAAAGATATATGCATATTATAGAATTTGTTGTCATTTTAAAGCAACAAGATCGACCATGTCTTATAAAATTAAATGTTAGCCTGTCTTATAAAATACTGTTAGTGATCATAAATATCCCCGTTCTCCTGCAGTGGGATTCTGCCACAAGCCGAACCAGCCATGGTGGAGGTGTCTCCATCTCCACCATGGCTGGTGGAGACACCAGCAGTTACAGAGCACAGACCAGCCACGATAAACGACACGAAAGGAGAAAAGACGACCATAGGCAAACTGTGAGTAACAAGCTGGCTCGGTTTACCAACATAAGTATTTACAGACGACTAAAAATAATATAGAGAAAGCGGAAAAAAGGAAGTAAAAGTAGGTCTTGTTTTAAGCCGTGCACCTCAAATGGAAAGGATTCAGAAGAACTCTGAGCAGCAACCACATGATGCTGTAATAAGCTAGCAGGGAGATTGTTCTCACAACCCGTCTCCTGTCTCCTAATGATATACTTGTGACTGGGTGAATTCATGCTGACGCTCAGGATGTTTGTCTGAGCAGACGCAGAGAGAGGCCTCTGCCAAAATGCTTCCGTCAGTAATCACAGCCTCCCGTGATGCAGTGTTGCGTGCTCCGTGTTCACCCGCGCTCCTTCAGCTAACTCTGACCTTTCTGTTTGTAGGTTTTCATTCAGGCGAAAATGAGAAGAAAAGCTTTCACGGGGAACTGACCATGTAGGAGGCAAACGGGATTTGTCGGCACAATTTAACTTCTTTTGTACTTTCACATTTTTCTTTATTTTCTTTTTTAAGAAGAAGTATTTGTCAGTTTTAATAAGCATTATATTTTGTACTAATTTTTAACCTAAGATGTTTTTAGAGTAGACATCTTTAATTCTGTAAAAATAAGATATGGAAAGGAAACTGGAAAGTATTATTTAACAAGTGATGATCATGTTGAATGTTTTCAAAAATCAAATTATTTATAAACTTGAACATCAGCTATTTTTTTTTTTTTTTAAATGAGCCACGATAAGGTCTTTATGTAGGCACATTCCCATCACTCATCTCTCTGTTGTTAATGAAGGTAAAATACCCAATCAAAATCTAAAAATAAATTTGATTGTACTTGTGTTTTGGGTCAAGTTGAAAATTTAAAAAGCTTCTGTTTTATCATATTTTAGCCAGATGCCAAAATTATAATTATTATTATACGCTATTACACAAATTACAGCATCAATTTACAGCCTTTAATCAGCAGATAACAAGACTTTGTTCTTACTGAAGTCCTCTTGTTGACTTCTGTATTTAAATGTGTTTTGTGTGAAGAAGGGAAGGCCGGACAAAAAGGTAACCCACTCTCATATTTTACTGAACTGCCTTTAGCTTTGATGGCAGTTCATCATGCATTGATGGCAAAACCTGGTCATTCAGTATATTTAGATTAGTCACCAACACCACATCGTAACACTGCTCCCACAGGCTCGTACTGTAGGCTTGACGGCTACATCACATCATCCCCTCTCTTCTTATCCTATGATGCCCATCACTCTGGAACGGAGAAAATCTGCACTCCTCAGACCACATGACCTTTTTTCATTGCTGCAGGGTCCCATCTTCTTGCTCCCTAACAAATGAAGCCCTTTTCCCCAATTAGCCTCACTGATAAGTGGCTTTCTTAACGCTACACACTTGTTTAACCCAATCCCAAGTTCTGGCTGCATGTATGGAAATGTTCCTACTTTCACACTTCAAGCCTCGGCAGATAAGTTTTAAAGAAATTTTGTAGCAATTTTTTTTTAAAATCTCCTAACTGCACTAAAGAATGTGTGGACATATAACATGGAGGGACCTGGTCTGCAATATATTATTTGCAGTTCAGTATCTGCTGGGGCCTATTGCTGGATACAAGCCCCTCTAGATGGGCTTTTATTTGTTTGTGCCCTCCTCTCCTCTGACCTTGACATCAATCTCAGTACGCTATTTTGATGGATGCTTCAATTGCTAAAATGAATGTGGGAACATGGCAATTAAAAAGGAGGGAGGAGGCACAGATGTAGTTTTTACTATACAAGTATTAATAAAGATGACTGTGTAATTACACTTTCATCCTTTTACTATTTAAGATTTTAATAAAAATGCATCAAACTGGACCATGTTGTGAGTTTGGGCTATAACGTAACAATTCATAATGTAGCGTCATGTTGCAATTTCAACAGAAGGTCTCATGAAGAAGAAACGCTGCTGTAGTAAGTGAAAGAAATCTGCCAACATGACTCATTGGGCTTAAAATGAAAGACGTAAATGTGTACAAATCACCAAAATCCATAATTTAATTACTTTTGTGTGCTGTGAATGGCCAGGGCTGTAAAACCTGTGAAAATGCAGTTAAAAGTTTAGATTTTTTTCAAAATGTTAAAAAAAAAAAAAAAAAAAAAAAAAAAGAGCCATCCAATGGGCCACATTGGAGTCTTTGCCAGGCCAATTCAGGCTCCTGGCCTTATGTTTGACACCCCCTTACGTACAATATTCCCTTGTTCCAGCCTGCCAGGTATCAAAAGGCAAATTCCATCTTCCATCGCTGTAGGATAGTAGACGTGTCCCTTATTTAATCTATATGTCCTCACGTGTCATGCACCACCAATCATGCCATGGCAGGAATCAAGTCCGCTTTATTGCTCATTTTACAGCACATGTAATAATTTACAAAAGCTAGAATGACAATTACTAAAGGAAACCCCGTTCACAGTGCAACCCTCCTTCTCAAAGAAAATGACTGCTACATTTAGTAAAGATATAAAATCCTGATAAAAGTTTTACAAAAATATACTTCACCAGCTGAAGTTTTAGCATCTATACAAAATAAAACATTTCAAGTCTCAAGTATCGCATCTTTTTCCATAAAGAAACTGGACAGCAGACGGGACAAATTCATATTTAGGAGAGAAAAAAAAAAAAAAAAAAAAAAAGGTCAAGGTCTCAGTGTTTGAGCCATGGGTGAGCAAGGATTGAGGCTTTACTCCGATCGCCATAGTCATAAAGCAGCTCCTCGCCTGCATCGATGTCTTTGGAGGCGACCAAGATCAGGTGAGGCGTTCCATCGATGGGGTGAAGCCTTGTCTGGCAGTTTCCAGTTTTACTGTGGTTGATCAGCCTACCGAGCCGACTCGTTTCCTTTGTGGCGTCAACGCTGTGATACATAGATACAGATATGACTGTCACAACACAAGACAGGTGTCCATACTAAAAATCACAGCTATTAAACTTTTGTTTTTAATTCTAGGAGATGTCTTTCGCATAATAAATGTCAGCTAGAATAGAGTTTTATAAGAGTGCTTTTTGTATTAAAGAAATATTTACTCATCTTAAAGAACAGACATGTTTTTATGATTCTAAAAAACATGTACAGCTAGAATTTGTGAATTTCCAGGAAGACAAAAATGATACAGAAAGTATTAAAAAAATAGCCATAGGGTGAATATATATATATATATAGGTCTATGGTGAGATGCCAACACTGAATAAACTGATGACTAAAGATTAATCTCACACACTTTGAAAGTTTGTGTGCACGGGTGTGAGACCTCTTGCAGAGCGATGCCATTTGGACTTACCAGTAAGTTTTGGATTGATACTGGAAGTAGTACATGTAACAGCCTGTTTGAGGATCCTCAGCGTACTGGGCCTCTCTGATTTTTGCTTCAGCTAGGTCCAGCAGGTCTCCGTGATACTCCACGACAAAATCTCCCCTTTTGAAACCACTCACAGCAAATACCCCTCTCCCCTTGCCGTCTATGTTTTTGACCTGTTCACAGTGAAAATGTACACTGGATTAGCAAATGTTGCTTAACCAACACTCAGGGATTGTGTCTGCATGCAGAGTTTTGAAATGGCACAAACGTAAACATTACCTGCATTCCTTCTTCAATGCCATTCTTTATCAGGTCATCGAGGTGCTTGTGTTGTTCAATCTATTAACAGTGATTAGATCATTTAGTTTAGTTTTTTTTTTTTTTTTTTTTTTTTTGTTAAGAGAACATCAAGACAACTTTATATACAGCACTGTGCAAAAGTCTTGAACCACCCCTCATTTTTGTTTTAATAGTTGCCCCTCCCTTAAGAAAGGCTCGACAGCCACTCCACAGAGACCATTTCCGATGAGGCTTCAGTGATTTTAAGGGACAGATGTATATCTCAAGTCCTGTGTCAGGTCTTCAGACCTGCCGTCGGTAGTTGTTTTTTATTTTATTTTTGTCCTGTACTTGTGTAGTTTCCTCATTTCTTTTAAAAGGGATACCATGATGAAATGTGTCAGGATTTTAGCTAATAAAAAAAATATTATTGCCCATTTAATACCATTGCCAGCCTAAATGCTTGTCACACTGTTTTCTTTACCATTTTTCATAGATTCAATTAATTTATTAGTTTCTTTATGGTTTTTTTTTTTAGCAGGCCGCTAGTAACAAAGTGCCTAAAGATACAATTTTAATTGTTTTTTTGGCCAACTGTGTACACACAACTCATGGTTCATCCCTTGAGTTAGGTGTCTCTTATGCTTTAATGAGTCATAGGTCAGCGTTTAGTGGCTTTCAAAAAAAAAAAAAAAAAAAGTATGAAGGCCTTTCAGAAATCTGGAAAGGTATTAGTCAATACAGACCTTTAACTCTGCATTTGTTTTTCTGTTACTGCGCCTGATGGGAAAGTAGTCCGTGACCTTTCTGTTTTGAAGAGCTTTACTCTCCATCCTGAAAAGAAGAGACATCAGAGTAATAAGTGATTATGATTGTGCAACTGAATGTGAAAGAGCCCGTGCCTCCCCCCCGTATTTTTAATGAGACTGGCACGTTGGCCACATGTACTCACTTTTTTGCTCCCAGCTTGTGTCCATTTCTGCCCCGAGACTTGGATTTTGGGACATTGCCATCTGTTGCAGACCTGACGTCAGTATGCGAGGTGGAGCTTGGTTGCTCAGAGGCCTTTTCTCTTGTTTCATCACTGTGACAAGCCATTTCAGCCTTCTGCACTTTGGATACCTCAGCTTTAATTTTATTGGGTGAGCCTTAAACACAGAAGAAACAAAAACACCACAAATATTTAAGAAGTATAGGTCAGTGAGCGCTACTACTACTAGTAGGCTGGAAAGTTGTGTAGCTCACATGAATCTGCTGATGAAACAGCAACTAAAAGGACAACAGTGAAATAACAGAATAAGTGCTTAATTTAAGAATTTACCTTTTTTCAGTCTTGGCATATCTGGCTTAGTTGAATCCAAATCATTTCCTTCCTGAATGAGCGTGCTTGAGCTGTCACTCAGAGGGGACCTGGGCTTGCTTGGAGTCCATAGACTTGGGAGAACTGTCTGCACGTTACCTTTACAACCCTACAAAAATCATTATAAACATGGGTCATAAAAAGAAAGCTGTATGAGAGTGATCTGATGCAATAAACAAAGTGTAGCATTTCATCACTGTTCAGAAATTTGTCTAAATCTAGAGACATGTTGCACATTTAGCACTGTGCTTTCCAGCACCTTTGAGAACAGAAAACAGATTTTATCCAACCGAGTCCAAAAAACATCAAACCATGAACAAATTGCTAAAACTGCATGGCTTGGTCTGGCAACTCTAACAAAGACTATGTCCATAATCAGCTGTTTCTCACTCATTCAATACTTTATAACACATATAAAAGGGAACACTAAACTAAGATTTTCTGACATAACTTATTAAAACCATTTTGACATTCTGCATTTGTCGGGGGTGGGGGGGTGATTAGCTTCTTTGTACTTTAACAGTCATGATGAACACTGAAATGTTTTTAACTGCAATTTTCAAATAGTTTCAGTTTTATTTGCAGGAAAATCTGCTCACAATTTAACCGATTCAAAGATCCCGTTTAAATAAAGTACAGGAATGTGGAGTCATCAGCCCTGAAGAGCGAATGTGGAGATGGGTTATGCAGCAATCTAAAGTAAATTAGGAGCATACATTCCTGACCCATACAGTGTGCAAACTGTAAAAAAGATGAGGCATTAATATTTTTCTGCCATTTGCAAGCCACAAGTCTAAATTTCAAATTGCTCAAATTCAATGTTCAAGTTTTTCTCCCTCTACTTGTGTGTCAAGCTGAGTTTCTCTCACGAGAATTCACTAACATGGTCAGTGAATCCTGGTACTACTGTTGGTCATTCACTCAGCCACAGAGAAGGACTAAGTTATAACATACAAATAGCTGAACTGAAACCAGGTGTCCACTGCGGCCGGGCTCTGGGTAAGGACATGAAGGACCTTGCAGTGTGGGTTCGTTTCTAGAGGGAATGTCAAACTTATTTTACATCCACTAGCTAGATAAAGCCCACTTTGATTAGATATTTTGTAACTATCAACCCAGTTACTTTGGTGTAGCATGAATACCAAGAAGGGAGGTGTTTATCAGTAAAGCTACAGCTGTAAAACCTATAAAATTAAAGTTAAAAGTCCAAAATGTATGTCTTCTTTTAACCTGTCCAGTTGGGCCGTACTGAAATATCTGCCGGGCAGCTTCTGGTCTCCGGGCCCTTATGTTTGAAACCCCTAGTTCACAGCATGAACCGGAGGATTTACCCCTTGCAAGAGTAACACTAACTCTCAATTGGTTTACCAGAAAATGTAAGCTTCCTGCTTTGGAGATGCATAAGCTGAGGAGAGCCTTGTTACCTTGTTATTTGCTGGCTTGTTTTCCTTTGTCTCCGTCAGTGAGGTTACTGTATCTTCTGCAGAGTCCTCTGGCTTTTTGTCGGCTCTCAGCACATTTTTCTTCCCTGCATAAACATAGAAATGACTACATTCAAGCTCTTCTCTCTAACAATTCATTGACATATACGACAAAAAAAGCACTACCGCTGAGTTCTATTTGTGAACAGCCACGTGCATTTTAACAAACCTAGTCCCTTTTTTGCGCTAACTAGCATTTAGCAGTCAGCTACTACACAAACAGCAACACGTCTCAGTTACCTTTTGCCATGTCAGTACACAAATAAAAATCCACAGAGGACGTGGGAGCTGTTAAATGCAGTCCTGTGTCTTCTGGTTCCTCCCTGTACTCAGTTCACTGCAACGACAACTACAAATATCAGACCGCATCACTCCGGAGAGAGCGTGGAGGATTTAAAAATACTACTGCGCTTCTCATTGGCTCTTTAGTACAGACGGGAGGGGCTTGGGTTTGAAAACAGCTCTGTGATTGGCCCCAGCTGACTGCTCTGAGTGTTATCGGTCTCTCTGCAAAAGTTTTTCCCAGTGGCATTAAAATAAGAGTTAATGATAATTATTTTAATAGCAACACAAAACAATCTGTTTTGCCTGTTTACCTGTAAAGAGCTTATAAATCCAAAAAGTAATATTAACGGAATATAACATCTCAAAGTTGAGAATAAAAGACAATAACTTAGAGCTAGAGATCATGATTTTTACTTAGGTATGGCTAGAATTGAGCACAGACCCATATTTGCTTTTTAAATAAAATTTTCTAAATAAAACATCCTATTAATGTAGAGAAAGAGATTTTTACTGACATCTAGTGGCAAAAGGATGTAAGAGGTACTGTTAAAAATTATGCAGACACACTGGTGTGAGTATTGTAAAAAAAAAACTGCTGATCGGCTGGGATTTTCCCACACAACCATCTTTAGTGTTTTCAGATAATGGTCTGAATGAGTAAAGATATCCAGTGAGCGGCAGTTCTCTGGGTTAAAATGCCTTGTTGATTATAGAAGTCAGAGGAGGCCAGACTGCTTTGAGCTGATAGGAAGGTAACAGTAACTCCAATAACCACTTGTTATGGTATTTCCTTGGCATACTTTATGCCCCTTGGTACCAACTGAGTATTGCTGCTGAGCATCCCTTTATGACCACAGAGCACCCATTTTCTGATTGATAACACACCATGTCATAAAGCCAAAAGCATCTTAAACTGCTTGAATTCACTGTACTCAAATTGCCTCCACAGTCACCAGATCTCAATTCAATAGAGCCCCTTTGGGATGTGATTGAACAGGACATTTATATCATGGATATTCAGCCTACAAACTGTGCGATGCTATCATGCCGGTATGGACCAAAGTCCCAGAGGAATGTTTCTGACACCATCCTGAATCTATGTGAAAAGAATTTAGGTAGCTCTGGAGGCAAAAGGGATCTAAGTGGGTACCAGCAAGGTACTTAAAGTGTCCATCAACTGTAATTCATTTCAATGCAATTTTTCAGCATCCTATAATCAGTATAAATAGAAGCAAACGTTTTTTTATGTTCATTTGCAATAGGTCCACTTATATATTACTGTGTTCTGGTGACACCTTTAGGTTTCAACATGAATACATCCATAGATCGACTCGTCTCTTTTTAAGCTTTTTCTTGTGAAATTCAAATATGCTGAATGCTCCATGGCTTCCAAAATTTTTGCCATCCTACTTCAATCTAAAGGTAAACGAAGCAGACCCCCTATTTAACTCAAGTTTAGACTCACACAAATAAACAGCCAATCACACATCAGTGATTTTTAACTTTATTTTAATCCTTATATGACACACTGATACTGTGCCTGTCTGAAGCTAAACAAATAAAATCTTGTTATCAGAGCTGACAGCACTTCTTCAGACTGAGGCTTTACAGACACAACGTGCAGGATCATTCAAGTATCTCTGACCTCACCGACACACACACACACACACACACACACACACACACACACACACACACACACACACACACCACTCATACAGTGTCATTTCCGGGCTTGGAGTCTGCAGCCAGCGCTTCTTTGAAGAGTCTCTTTCTCTCCAGGTTCTCGTTGGCCTTCCTCCTCTTTTCTTGCTTCCTGAGCACAGACTCCTTCTTCTTCGTCACAACTTCACTGAGCTCTCCTTTGTACGCAACGTCGAGTTTCTCCCTCATAATCTCTCGGGCACGTTTTCGATTTATGTCCACAGATCTGGTCTGGTGGCACTGGAGAGGAGATTAAAAGACAACAAATAATATCAAAGGTATTCCAGATGTACTGGACACCATTACACGATTAACTATTGGTGAACAAAAAGCACCTTCACCACGATCCCAGTGGGGATGTGCTTGAGCACCACGCAGTTGCTGGTTTTGTTGGTCGCCTGTCCTCCGGGTCCAGATCCTCTCACAAACTGCTCTTCGAGCTCATCCTCGACCAGGACAGGAAGGTCTATCAGGTCCTTTTTACCGGCTGCCAACACAAACCTGAATCCAGTGGGAGGGGGTCTAAGCAGCAGAGAGCCTCTCCATGTGAGCCGCATGCGCACAAAGCTGGTGATCGGTACAAACACGGACATCACATCACAACACACCAGACCCTAACAGAGAGACAGTTTTCATTTCTCTAATCCAGAAAAAAACAGGTGTCACAGGATCACTCTTTTAGAGTCACGATGAGCCTTTGTTTATGTTCCGGTTTGTCTTCTTTACTTCCGTCGTTGTGCTTTTCTTCGTGGCCTGAATAGTGGGTATGTTGACTCTACAGCGCCACCACGTATCACTTAGCCATACTGGTGTACTTGAATAAGCGGTTACTCTATTTTTCCAATTATTATCATTATTACTTTTCAACTTTAAGCTTTGATAGTGTTGATGGAGAAGTTTAGAGAAGGTCAGAAGGAGCTGGACCGTGTCTTTGTGGATATAGAGAAGGCACATGAAAGGGCGCCAGGAGAGAAACTGTGGTACTGTCAGGAGTGGGAGACAAGTATGTGAGGGTGGTGCAGGACAAGGGTGATCGGATGTCCCACTTTACGCCGGACTGGACAGCATTTTTATCCTTTGTCCTTCTGTCCCACATTCTGATTGGTTCTGCAGGGCATACACTTTTCTAAAGTCTGACTTTTACTTCAGTGTATAAAAAGGGAAGGGCTTTTGTTTTGTTTTGTTTTCTATAGTCCAAAGAAGGTTAGATTTATCATGCCCTACTCCTCAGGGAAAGTTACAAGTCACCAAAAAGTCACAAACTTTGCAGATTTGATTGAATATGATGGGGAAAAAACACAAAGAAAAGAAAGGGGGCGGGGGGACAAGGTAGGATAATATGCATACATCCAAGCTGGAACCCAAAAAGTGTTACGAAACAGAAAAGCAGTCAAATAAAAGAAAATACAAGCATATATAAAGACTATTGCATAAGGTGACAGCCAAAGTTTGACCCAAATTGGGTCATGTAACAGGACAATGACCCAAAGCAGCGCAAATCTACAAAAGAATAGTTAAAGAACAAAAGCTAAGTCTGATTTAAATGCTGTGTTGGGACTTTAAGAGAGCTGCATATATAAATGAGTGCCACATTCCTCAATGAAAGACACTGTGCTCTGTAGTGAGATTAGGGAGCAGGTAAAGCAATATTGTAAAAAAGTGTGGGCTGAAATTCCTCCACAACATTGTGAGAGACCAATAAAGTGACACAGAAAATGAGTACTTCAAGTTATTGCTGCTAAAGGTGGTTCTCCAAACTGCTGAATCAAGAGGCGTGTTTAGTTTTTCCATAGCAGACTGCATAATTTTGCTTTTTTTGCAGCTGTGCCAACTGTAAATGCTTTCACATCTCACGTCTATGTTTGTTATGTAAAAAATGTTATACTGCTGTAGTTCCTACTACAGCAGGAACTATAATAAAAGCTTTTATTGTGATGTGATTGTCATTAGGTTCACAAGCATGCAAAGTAACTGTAAGCTGTCACATAAAATGATGATATCTGATGTATAAATACAACACAGTGTCTTCAGATGGGATCACACCTGCCGTCATGCCAACACGATGGCAGGTGGGGACCGTGTTTTGTCATGATGACACGCTCAAACCCAAACAGACTTCCAAAGGTACAAAGCAAAACAGGCATATTGAGGCTGGTGATATCCCATCATATGATAGTCTCGTATGTTTTTTAATTTTATGGAGTATAGCAGAGGTAATTTAGAGCCACACTGTCACTATTTCCACTGTTGTAAAATTACACTTACAGCTGACATAAGTGGTTATAAATAAAAAAACAAAACAAAACAAAGGTGACTACAGGGATTCAAACAGTGCAGCTATAAGTCAGGTCTACAGGAAATATGTTTCATAATGAGGCCATAAGTTTTGGTTAGATGTTGAGTAATGTGGACTGCTTTTTACATATTGAAAAGCAAAAGTTGAAATAATCACCACTTTATTCCATAATGCAGCAGGTCTGTTGCCATTATTGACCTCAAATTGTGAAGTTTACTTTTTGTTTTGCAATGTTTTACACAATACATATATACTTCATTTAAAAACTTCCATGTTATTATGTTTTTCACTCCTCAGTGTCCAGGCAAAACTTGTGGAAGAGATTCATTAGGTTGTCATTTCTGTAGTAATAACACAAAGACATAATAAAGTCATTAAATAGTTAAAAAAAAAAAAAGACTGCAAAACAGTTTCAACCAATTTTCCAAATGGATTGTTAAATGGACTGCGATGTAATGCTTCCTGTTCAGTCCCTTAACAATGACTATAATTACTAAAGCAGGAAACTATGTGGGTCACAGGGAAAAGACAATGTCTCCAATGACCTGTGATGGCAGTTCTCTTATATACTAAGTGTGGGGACATTGAATTTCGAACATCTATTAATCTATCTATCGTTTTTCTTTGGACGTTTGCTGCATCTAATTTAAGGAATAAACCAGCATTGTGTTTACAAATTAACAAACAACCTCAAAAAGAATCCGTTTTAAATTGTATCTTTAAGCCCTTTGTTACAAGCAACCTGTTGCAAAAATATCTCATTTGTATAAACCTGGATCTATAATCTAAAAAAACTGCCACATCTCAGCATGGTGTGCAGTGTGCCCTTAAAAAAATTGAGGAAACTGAACAATTGGAGGGCAGAAATATCTGCAGTGGAGCAGAAAGTCATGTCCTTAAAAAAAACAGGAGCAAAGACCTGAGACCCGAGAGATCTATCTGACCCTTCAGTTGATCCATTTACCTTTCACTGAAGCTCCACCAGTAATGGTCTCAGTGGACGTGCGGCTGTCAATAAGCTATTCTTAAGGAAGGAAACAGGGAGAAACGGCTGAGGTATGACTTATTACACAAGAACTGGACTGGAAATGAGTGGCAACAGGTCTTATGGAGTGAAAACTCTGTTTTTCCCTTATGTACTGCAATTCCATGTATATTTATGTGTGTATCAATAAATCACTGCATCTATTCCTCATTTTTCCTTCTAAAATATATATAAGAGTGGTTCAAGGGAACAAAATCTGATAAACTGTTAAATCTAATCAGTCACCTGCTTGGAATGGCACCAGTTTTATAACAGAGCTTTTTAAAAATAAAAAGAGATTATTTTAAACATGTCATTTCAACTCATTATTCATAATTCCAGTTTTTGTAGAATACAAACAGAGCTGAGTAAGTGTTTCAGAAATGTGTGAGTCAGTGGGTATCAGTATGTTTCACCGTGAGGGCATTAACCTTTGTAACTTCACATCCTTTACTGCTTATGTCTGCGGAAATACGTAACCACCGGTTAGACCAGTTTCGAGCGTGTACCCTGCGGCCAGCAGATGGCGCGCTACCTCACAAACCCCGCTCCGCCTGTAGTCAAGCTAACGGATGGCAAGACAAACACCGGAAGTCCAGAGACGAAACCTTCAAAAAGCTGACATAATGGCGTTAGTGGTCCCGTTCATTATTGGTTTCCTCCGAATAACACGCCGGTTAAGGCCTGAATTGGTGCGAGGCTGAGCCACGGGGGTGTGGGGACAGCTGAAACCCGGTGAGTATTTGGATATATGTCATGAAATTGTCGCTTAGCAAACGAAAGGCTTTACATTACTTAGCTCTGCTGTCGCAATTTTCAAGAAACCGAATACGCAGCCAGGCTGGCTTTTATTTCGAAAGTGGTGCGGGGAAGCCCGCCGAGCTTTGTGTTGTACTTGGCAGCAGTTTGTGTCGTGCTTGAAGGGACTGAAGTCTCGCCGCGGCTCAGACTTGAGGAATGATAACTTACGATGGCGAGAGCTCTTCTTCTTCTTCCCGGTTCTCTGGACGGAGGCAGCAGCCGCTGAGCTCACCTCACCTCACAGGCGATTTATCCTCCTCAGCACCGGACGAGCCCAGCCGCCAACTCCTGGGAGGGCAGCTCGGATATTCAAGGACATTTTAACGTTATCATAGCTACTTTAGCCGTTTTTTATTTTTATTTTTTTATGTGTATGTTTTTTTTTAGTCGATTGAGGAAATCCAGCGCGTGCTTCTCCGGCGCAGCGATGTGGACAGATTTAGTAAACACTGACTGATCTCCTGTAACACGCTCAGGGGGCTGATGATGCTTCTCTGCGTGTCATCTTTACGTGTCGTACCCGCGCCCCCTTCCTCCTCTGCTGAAGGGCCACACAAGACAGCGACGTAAAGGAAATTAGTGTCCGACTTTCGATACGTCTCTGTCGGTTATGGCATCGTTTCCAGATCTCGTCAAGTGCTGAAGGAAACCCCGCGTTGCTGGAGAAAGTAGCTACCCGCCAAACCCTTCCTCATCCCCCCCTCTCCTGGAGAAAGGCTGATAAACTTTGCATTGCTGGAAGGTGTTGGGGAGAGGGGGGGGGAGGAACTGCCAAAGGTGCGTCGCTGCTGTGCATCAGGTTCAGGTATGTGATGAGCCGCTGAGAGCCATCAATTTGTCATTACCGTGCTGCCATGTTGCTAGGTAACTAACTAACGGTGGGTTTACTCCAGTTCAGATTTGATCATCTTCTCCCGGAGATGCAACGTCACGTTAAGCACGTCTTATTTTACAAGGTGCTCCTACACCCAGCATGTTTAGATTAAGTTTGCATCTCTGTTCGGGGCTCTGGAGAGGAGCACCATGTTTTTCTGCTGCACACAGGCATGCTCGTTGAAGCTGATGAAATGTGCCCCTGTCTGTACCGACTGTCGGCTGTGATGATCCTGTCACACACACTGCGTGTATTTTGGTAACATGCATACACTAATTTGCCTCTTAAGATGCACACTTATTTTTCTGAGACACTTTCCAGTGACAGCCAGCCAGGTGGGAGGATTTATGTAACCTCCTGCTGCACATTAGAGCATGTTTGATTATTATTATTATTATTATTGTTATTACCTCCCACAAAGCAAGTTAACAGCAAAATGAAGGAGAATGCCAGACTTCTTTACTTATCTAAAAGCCTACATGCATACAAGCTGTCTTTTAAAAAAATAATTGATTAATTAATTTTTTAGTGCATACCCAGGCCTATTTTTGTTTCAGTATGACCTTATGAGTTTCAGCATCAAGAGTCACTTGACTCAGCTGGGCCTGGGTGAGTCATGGAGGCAGAGCTGACTTTGGAGGCTGTGGCGTCTGTTGTCCAGATGATGGCTGTGCTGTGAGGGGCAGGAGCCACTTTCACTGTGAACCTCTGTTTTACTCCCAACATTGCACCATGTCTTTAAGGTTTGAGGGTTTTATTTCCAATGCATTTCTGCTAATGGCAGGGGCAAGGCCTGCACTTGGGGTGTTTCAGCAAAGCAAAACATTCAGGAGACACCCACTGTGATGGCTTGTTTCTCAGCCAGTGTGCTCTGAAACAGGGTGGAGGCTTTTTTCTTTTCTTTTTTTTTCCTTGACATGTTAAAACCTGCACCCCGCTCCTTCAAGCCCCAAAATTTGTGTAACACGCTCAGCCCAAGCTGCTCTGTAATTTTAAACCTTTCTTTGGCTGTCTCATTTTTGGGTGTCTCATTCAAGTACAATGAAAGCAGCAGAAATCTGAGCGGTACGTCCACTGCAGGTGCAGCTGAAAAAGATTACAGGCATTCTGTGGGTTTTAGCACGCAATTCTGATCTAGGTCCCTTGTGGTTGAAACTTTTTAGAAAGACATCTGTTTGTTAATCTGAAACTAGCGTTGCATTTTTGATGTGGATTGTTACAGCTGCCACTCATTAGTGTCATGAGGCCCAATTGTCAGTCACTGAAGTACTTTTCTAATGATTAAAAGCGACGTGTCTGACGTGCAGTCCCTCGATTACAACACAAGCATCATTTACGGCCGAGAAATCAAATCTCGCTCATGCAACTGCATGTCACTTTCTTCACAAGTTAAATGTGAACTTTAAGATATCATTATGACCTTTTAAGATGCTGTGAAGGTAACAGCATCTTAAGAAATTTGCATAACCATCTATTTTGTATTTTTTTATAAAAAAGAAATTATTGACTTCCTTCCCTCTTCCCTGACAGACATGCGCTCACAAACATACACATGTGGTATGTGGTCAAGGGCGTGCTGATGATTCGGAAGTGTAATTGTATGGTGACATTTGAGGTGTAGACAATATTTTGTCTTTTTTATATATTCACCTTGTAGTCACCAAAGATAACTGTGATATTCTGCTACAATGAGTCCGTGTATCAACAGTGTTTGATTCTGCAGCTCGCTGAAGTACTGATGGTTTTCATATTCCAGTGGGCAGCTTGATTTAACTGAGCTCTCTGTTTATTTGCATAACCTGTTTGCTCATTAAAAATGTGTGAGTACAAGACTTCATGAGGACTCATGCTCAGCGGAGGAAGTGCACAATACTGTGTTTTTGTTTTTTGGGTGGTTTTTTTTGTTGTTGTTTTTTTTTTTTTTTAAGAAAAAAGAAATCCCATTTCATCCTGGCAAAAAAAACATCTCTGCATTTATCAATTGATCAGAGCAAAGACCTGCACAGACTTCATGCTGGATGCATCTTTTGTCTTGACGGATTCCTGTCTTCTTCCACATTCCTGCAACTAGTACACTGTGAATTGTGGGTAGTTCCCTCAAGCAAGTTCTGCAGCATTGCAGACATGCTGAAAGGTAGAGACAGGACTAAAAAGGTCTTTGAGACCGCTCACAGGAGCTCACAAATTCTCATTAGTCCTAACCTGTCTACATAGATGTGTGCTGGGAGTATATATGTACATCTGTGAGTGTTGACACTGAGACCAGGCAACATGTTAATGACTGCAAGGGTAGTTTGGTGTCATGTTTACCTCTTTTGAAAAAGGCAAACTGGTTAAGTCCTGCAAAATGGGCTTCTGAGACATCTATTTTGGAAAATGTACAAAAAACAGGTAGTTTAGAGTACCTGAAAAGGATTAAGCTGCTTTTTCTAGATGTATTCTCTTTGAAATGTGCTTATAATGTCAGCCTAGGCTTAATCCATCTTTGGGAAACTGGCTCTCTAAGTCTGTGTGGATGTATGAAAAAACAAAAAACATAGTCACAAATGTTTACATACAGACGTGTAACGTAACTCAAACAGTGGACTCTGGGTGGTGTTTACACATTTGTATCACCACTGTAGCTTCAGAAATGTGTAAGCAGTAGTCACAAAACTGTGTGTGTGTGTGTGTGTGTGTGTGTGTGTGTGTGTGTGTGTGTGTGTGTGTGTGTGTGTGTGTGTAGGTGTGTGTGTGTGTGTGTGTAGCTGACGTCAAAAATGAAAGCCGTGTTCATAGATGGGCGTTGGCCGGGTGCTGACTGGCGTCACGGCCTGTGTTGTTCCATTGTGATGTGATCTCTAGTGGACTGTAGCTCATGCTTCTTCTTTTTTTTTTTAATATTTAAATTTGCTTCAGTTGTTATGAGCACATTTAACACTGAGTATCGACATTCCCCTTCCTGCAGAAAAGCCCCTCAAGAATCTCATTCCACAAACATTTGAAGTAACAAAGTAATTTAACAGACTTTAAATATTAATTAAATATAAATATTGTATGAGTTATTTGCTCAAAACCCAGAGTTGCAGCTCCAGGATGACAAATTCATATGCAGCTGTAGCCCAGTGAATATGTAAAACTGTTTGGGTTTATTGTTTTTTGTTTTGTTTTTGTTTTTTGTTTTGTGAAGCTTGTTTTGTACACAGACGTATAGATATTATTTTCAGGTTTTGATCAGTTTCTTTTTTAGACAAGGAGCACAATTACTGATGTGTTTCTGAGCGTTCACAGAGAGGGAGAGACTATGAGAGAGCGGTTGACAGGCTTCTGAAACCTGATAGCTCTTTAACTCTCAGGTGCCTCTCTTAAATATAACACATCACACAAACAGAGGCACCGAAGGAGAAAGAGTGGAGGTGATTGTGAATCAGCCCGTTGTCTGTACAGTTGTGATTTCTTGTATGGCTTGTTCACAACTTGTTGTTGAATTAAAGCAGTTCTGGAGCTGCTTTTAAAGGAGGGGGGTGGAAAAGGGGGGGTGCTGCGATGAGCTAATTGAAGAATGATAAAAATTCATAACCGTGCCAATATTTGCTCCTGTCTCTTTTCCAAGGCTCAAATTACCCACTGCTCCACTAACATTATACAGCTGTGGGACTGCTTGACAACCTCCTGACGGTCAGGAGGAAACGCTGCAAATATATGCTGTATGTCTGAGTGACGGTGGAGTGGAAAATTCCTGATAGAGGAGCCTGTAGCTTTCGAGCATGTGTCCCCAGCCTTGTTTGAGTATTCATAGTGGTGTGGTATCTATTTGTTTTTTTGTGCATGTGTGTATGTGTTCTTGCATGAGGCAAATCTCCCGTACTCCCACATTAACCCTCGGTTTGCTGGAGTTTGTCCTGCAGCATAAGTCAATAATCCCGCCGTTAATAAGATGACAAACAAGCATACAGTCATTAAGTAACTGAATTTAGCGGAGCGAGGAAGAAAAGACGCATTTCCTGCCAGTGTAAGTTTGAATGACGTATGCTGCTGCTCACCACATCTTTTGGTTCCACGTGTGTACTGTTTGAGCTGATTATCGGATGAGATCACTGGCACAGGAAGAGGAAAGAAACAACAGGTTCATACAGCAAAAGGAGCGACGCGAGCGGCGGCTAATAAGGTTAAATATTCAGAACGGTGCGTCTTAAGATGTTGCTCTGGAGATGCGTGCACTGACTTTACAGGTTTGTGTGGTAATCTGATGTTTTCTTAACCCACTTGCTGCGTTGCCACTTGTTTTTCAAAGAAAGAAAAATCCCCCAAAACCGAACTGTTGTGTAATATTGGACTGTTGTTTCTTCAGTTCTCCAGTTTGTTTGGCTTTTTGTTTTTTCGTTTTTTAAGCAGAGGAAGAGGTAACGTCTATGCTTTTTATGTAGACCTGCCACCCACCTTATAAAGCAATTACTGCCACTCTTACCAAAGCCAAGGTAGCAGTATAATCTCATATAATGGCTAAAAGGATGCAGCTGTAGATTTGCAGTTTCCCCAACTTCCTCATTTATTTTATTCACTATTTAAATGGTCAAACTCGGTGCATATACTCTCTCTGGAGCTCACTGCTGAATTGTGGTTGCAGTGGCCAGCTTTCTGTTAGGATTAGAAAAGTCAATTTATTCTGCAGCTTGGCATGTAACGTGGGATTTCATCTGGTCAAATAAGATTAAAGAAAGATAATAAAAGCATTAAACACAGTTCACCCAACAAACTCTGGTGTTTTTTTGTTTTGTTTTTTTAAATCTCAGACTCTATATTGTAAAGTCTTTCCCTTATGGTGGCTGTCATGATGTTTGTCATGAACAGAGTCATGCCTCTGGATGAGGAGGGGATTTTATTAGTTGAGTACAAGTCTTGTTAAGTGTCTGATCTTTAACAAGGAAACTCTTTAAAATATCCTGTGGTCTTTGTTTATTGTCTGTGAGAGGACTGGACTGTTTGGTTAGCAGCTAACTAGGCCTCAGCTGTTGTTCTGGGGACTTGACTTCTAAGGATGAGATTTTTTTGTTTGTTTGTTTTTTAAGAAAGGGTGGCAATTTCAGTACTCATGAAGGATGATGATGTCAGTGATTGTTTTTGTACTGATATGATGTCTGGGTAACACTTAACTAAAACAAATTCATGATCAGATGTAGATGGAGTCCACTGATTCCCGTGTATTTACTTTGCTGCACTGATTAACACGCGGTTTGAAGGGTATTTTTGGAAATAGCCAAATAAAATGTCACAAAAATTTGCATTGTTCAGTACTGCAAAGCTGACCTTAAAAACACCGCAAACACCACAGTAACTTTTCAAGGAGTTTCGGCACCCCTTTGTTGACATGCTCTGGCGTTGTGTGATATGTTGTGACCTGTTATCGGTACTTCTTGCCTACATTTTTCTCTCTGACTTAAATTAGTTGTCCACTGAACACTGTTATGTTACTCAAGCATAGCGCCTATGGCAGCTGATCTACTGTTTGCATGGTGGGGTTTATATACACACGGCAGGTCATTGGGTAATGCTTTTGACACACCTAGCAAAAGAAGTGGAGACAAAAACATACTTTAATGCACACTGTTTGGTAGAAGTGGGAATCACCAGATACTACACAATGCTGCACTCACAGTACAGTAATATTGCAATATAAAATTTTGCAATATGCAGTAACACATATTGCAATATATCACCTTTTTTCAGCTGCAAATTACATACTCAAAGTTAAACAAAGTTAAACTTTGTCAATCTGTTTTATCCAATAAGTTTTGTTTGTTTTTTTGCTACAAAATGAGATTGTTAAGCACACTGTTGCTAAAACCTGCCATAAATATTACCATAAGACAGTCTGCCATCAGTCTAATGTCAGTCTTAAATTGGCAGTTAATCGCAATCTGGTTCTGATAATACAGCAAATATCTAACAAATTGTTGAAGTGTACTCATCTGTTGCTGTCTACTTAGACAGAAATTCACATTTAACTGTTAAATGTGTGCTCGGCAGCCTTCCTGTTCTGCACGAATACAACCAGAAAATGACCAGCTGGCAGCCAGTCGAGTCCCCTCAAGTTGTGGTTATTGACGCATTCAGGCTGATAGCAATCAATCTTTATAAGTTAAACGGCAACTATTTGTCAGCCTTTGACGAGCTCTGCAAGAGTGACTGTAGTCAGTCCAAGTGACAGTGCAACTGGTCTGATAGGACGCAGATTTCTGCCTCCTGTGCAAATGTCTTGCGATCAAAAGTGTTGTGAGTATGCAACACCCTCAAACTCTGGGCAAATATTTACTCACCAAAAGTTTTTATTTATGTATTTATTTTTGGTAGTTGCAAGGAAATTCCTGTCCTATTTACGTTTGTGACTGAGCCATTAGCTAGCTCTCACTTAGGATGTATCTTTGTCAAGCTAAGTGTGTTCAATCTTTGGCTAACATTATCTGAGGATGGTGGTGCATGAGATGAGCCCTCTTGTTTGTAGTATTCTCAAGTTTGTTTGTTTGTTTGTTTGTTTTTTAAATTTATTTAATAAAATATTAATATTTTGGTGAACCTTTTATTTATATAATATCCCAGTACTATGCTGTAACAATTTTTATCCCCCCGCTGTTTGAGCCAGTCTCCACTCTTATGGTGTAAGCACTGAACTCTCACAGACTTAAATGATGTTGGCTGAGGGGTGAATGAGTGCAAGAGGCCTCATGGGCTTGTAAAGTTATGAGGAGGAATCTGATTCCAGTAACTTTACTCATTGTTGTCTAAGTAGAATCCCCCCCCCCCAAAAAAAAAAAAAAAAAAATTAAGCAAAACTTAAAAGAAATTGTTCACGATTAAATAAACAAGATGTGTAAAATACCACATTCTGCATTCTTCTGATTTCATGTAAAATTCTTTCCTGGTTACCCTTTTGTACTTCTTTGCTTTTGTTTTTTTTCCCTGCTTTTATTTGTAAAACCATGTTTAATCTCACAGCACTATGAGGGATATTTAATTACCTAAGGCCATGTCTGTAGCAATGCAGACTTACCGCAGAGCTCTCATGCAGTGGCCTAAGGTCTCATGGTTTCAGTGGGTAAGTGCCCTAGAGGCTTTAAATGAAGAATTTTTTTTTTTATTTATTATTTATTTGAGCAACAAATAAGGTCACTAATCACAGAAAGGAATCCAGCAATTATTTATATACTAATACTTATATACTATCATTATACTACTATTTTTTTTTTTTTTCTTCAGTTATCAGAGTACCCCCTTTTTTTTTTTTTTTTTTGTTTTTCTTTTTGCTGTAAAACTGGAGGGTTTGTCATCATCCATTTCCCTCACCGATCGTTTGAGATAAATACAATCATTTTCCAATCGTATGTTCATAATAGCTTGTGCGTCCCTTTTTAAAGTCGTGCAAAAGATTTTGCAGTGCACCCCGGAGGATATTCAGTCAATTTCACTAACCAGAAACTAAATACTGTCATCTGTGCCTTTTCAATCATTCAGGAACCTGCAGGGATTTGATGCACTCCTAAAAACAAAAAACAAAAAACAAACATCTCTTACAATTTCTGATGGGAGCATAGGGACACATTGCCAGCTGGCTGGTTATTTCAAGGTCTAATTTTTCTTTTAATTCATCTTGAGCGGACAATCACGCATCATGACAGTACTTCAGATGAGCTTCCATCATGCACCTGGGTGCTGGCCAAGCACTGAAGGGAACACTGTGTTTTCTCTGCACTTTGAGCTCCGCAGACTCCGTCCTCTCTTTTTTTTTTTTTTTTTTTTTTCTCTCTCTCTCTCTTTTTCCCATCTCGCCCTCCCACCCTCAGCTCTCTTAAACAAAACAGGTGATGCTAATGCTGGTGTTGAGCTGTTGACAGGGACAACAGGGGTACAACCTGTCCCCACGCATCCCTGATGAGCCGGCTGATGAATGGCACATCATTGCTAATGCTCCTACAGTGGCGTTGTCTGGGAAATGAGACAAAGGCGTACGCTTTGCGCGCGTCTGCTCCATGTCCTCCTTCATTTGGACACAAGTTTTTCTCGCAGTGTGGGCGGACTCCAAAGAAGAGCCGAAGTCTTTTTATAGAAATTGTCCACCTTCCTGTGTCCTTTCTCGAGCTTCGTTTTTTATGGAAGATGAATCGAGTTTATGCGCATCCTCTAAGAGGGATGGGGGGGTGGCATGGTTATTTTTTTCCTGGTCATAATCATCAACCTTGTAGATGAAGGGATATCAAGGCAGTCTGGCACATGCTCTCTGTGCCGGGAAACCTTTTAGCTCTTAGGCAGAATGATCTGCTTCTGTGAGGGAAAGTAAATCGAGCGATGAAGGATCACAGTCATCTGTGAATTAGAAATGCTGCTTTCACCATTAAGAAAGTGCTCGTCAGTGGACTTTTTCACACCTCCTTATTCTAGCTCCACATTAGTTATGAGCCAGCCACATTTATTTCACATATTTTAGAAATGTAAGTATTTATCTCTGCAGCTTTTACATCAGTATGATGCACAAGTGCCATTTTATGTCTGTTTCCTTTTTTTGGTTCTGCCCTGAGCCCTCGCAGTGCTCTGAGTCACATGGACTTCGTAAAATGAAAGCAGCAGCGCTGGTTCATGTCACTTTACCCATGTTCCTCTTTCTTTTCCACTGGTCAGAGACACCTGATTTTTCTTAACCTAAAAATAGACCCCTTTGGACCCTAACTCAGCATCTCACGCTTACTTTTTTGCTCTCACTGTACAGGCTTTTTTCTTTTCGGGCAGTCTCTCTGTATTGCCCGTTCTTACGTGCCAGACAAAGTGCCACGTCTTCCTCCTTTCAGAGTTGTGTGCCTGTGTGAGAGAGAAAGGGAGAAGTTAGAGACTTTTATTGTATATCTGTTACTGTAGTGAGAATTTGTGGTTTTTTTTATAGCCCCTTGCTCTGATAAGAAAATCCCATAACCGGGCTTTCCACAAGGCTGGAAAGCTGACCTCACAACCCGCTGCAGTGTTAGCCACAGCCACAGACACAGGACCAAGAATATCTTTGAAAATGGCCTTTTATGGTCAGTAGAAGAAGCTGCTTCACTCTTTGGTGAGTGGGTAGAGCACTTTTTGGAAGGCTACATTATTTGTGCTACATAAAGGGGTTTAAGGTATTTCACCAAAGGGCAGCCTGTAACGTTGGGCTGTTTTTATGAGCAGCTTTCTTATCATTGACCTTTTAAATGTGCTTGATGCACAGTAACCTTGAAATGAGCAGTGACGCACGCTGAAGTGATGATTCAGTGATTTGAGTTGTAACCCAGAAAGTATAAGGTTGACACAGACCAAAGCACCGGCTGAGACGGGTGTCGATAATTGAGTTGAGATCAGATTTGTCCTCCCTTTGCTTGGACTTTGCACTCAGCCGAACAAGAATTTAGTTTGATATGAGGGACTTTTGAGGGATTTAACTGTCATAACATTCAAAACTAGTCTGTTTTAATAAGTACACCATTTCAACTTTGCACACTTTTAGTTTCTCTGTGTCCTCGATTCACAGAGAGGTTTTCGGATCCACTTTCCTCTAAGCTAGTGTGTGAAGCTGGCACAGAGAGTTTGTTTTTCATTCCACTTTCTTGTAACTGAGTGCTGTTTTTCAAAGAGGATCTATCAGTAGTTTACTTGGTTAATCTTAAACTTCATAAAGAGAACTAGCATTAAACTGACAGGGCATAGGCCACCTTTCAACTCTTGATGTGCTGCAGGAAGTAACATGTGTGCCTTGATTTATTTATTTATTTTAAGCATAGCATAGTACAGTAGACGCAGAAGCAAACTAGTCTTAAACCAGGATATAAGGATTTTCAAGTCTTATCGTGAATTTTCTTGGCTATTTGATGTTTTGGGGTTTTTTTTTGTTTTTTGGCCACATTTAAATCCTGCATGCTGACACAGTTGCAGATATTTAGGGCTGCTATATGAATCGATGTGGCTTCTATAGTGGATTGCGGTGGAAATGAGCTAAGGCAGGAGGGAAAAGAGGCCGACAAAAGTGAAAGTGGAGACAGGAGAAACAAGTATCAGCCCCGGCAGCGTCTGGTCTCTACTTTCCCCCGTCACTCTGACTTCATCTTGGCAACCAATAAGGAAAGGCCCCTCTGTGTCTCCATGGTAACCCCCTGTTCAAGCAATGATGGAGAGGATAAAGGGGCAGGAAAGAAAATACATTTTGGCCTAAGGCAAAACATTTTTCTTCTCAAGTTTTGTTGAGTGTAATGCATTTTCTTTCTCTTCTGTGACATACTCATTCAAAAACAAAGAAGAATGTTGCATTACCACTTATAAAGGGGCTGCCTGAGTGTTTTTTTTGTTGTTTTTTTTCTTTTTAAATATGAGAGACTAAAAATAGACCCCAGGCAAGGCACAATGATTTCTGTTTACACTTGCCTTTAAGCTTAATATGCTTCTATACTTTTGCAGTGACCACGACCTTTGTTGTCTGTCACAGCTGATAAATATTTTACTCGTAGCCCTGCTGCTTCTGCAGTTTGCAGATGTTTCAGCACCTTTTTAAACGCTTCATATCAAGCGCTCACTTTCCTCTCTGCAGGTTGCGATACACTTGCATGTGCCCACATTCTTTTATAGAGTTATAGTGTAGGTGTTAGCGCAGTAATGAATCTCAGCCACAGCGCTGTCGTATGCTACATAACCAAAGCTGCTTTTCACTGTTGTGAGAGACAGAGAGTGGCAGTGATAATGGAAATTCATTTGTTGTTATCCGTCCAAGCCTTTGTGGCACTGGTAAGCATGCACTCTGCAATAGTCTCCACATTAGCAAGAAGACCTTAATTTGAATCAGCGTCTTGTTGCTGCCAAACACTCGAAGAGTGACTGATGAGAATGTTTTGGAGAGATTGTCTAAATGCACCAAAGCATTTCCTTTCCTTTTGGTCTGCTGGGCTACATGAATTAGTTAATGGAATGGGCAAAATGCGAGCGTTGCGACGCTTTCCTTTTCTGTATCTGCTGGAGTTATATAACACACTCTCTCTACGCAGCTCATTTAGGCTCGCTGAGCACTTTCAGAGAATGACAGCAAGGGGAGATCCTCGTTTAACCTTGGCACGTAACTGATTAATCCAAGTGCAATTTTCATATAAGGTCATCTAATTTTGGATTTCTGAGTGAAGCGTGGGGTTGGTTAGAGATGGTGTTGGTATGTAACGGGCCCATTTTGGACCACTGCGGTGTTGATGAGCACCACTGAGGCATAAGAAAACAATGGCTCCAATTATTAAAGGGGCTTAAAGTTCTCAGCGGTCACCAAGCACCCGATTACATGCTGGGGAGGGGGGTGTCAAATGTAAAACTTATATTCCAGTGGTTCCTGCCCTCTGTTAAATTAGATGATCTGCTTTAGATTAAAATCATGTTCACCTCGAGATCTTGCAATAATGGCAGATATCTTTGCAACAGGTGTGGCTTTCTTCTAATATCTAATTCTTCTGTATGTTACACAAGGAGAGCTTTTCACATCAAATGAGCAGTTATGACACTCTTTAAACTGATGTTTTGTTTTTTGGGGGGGGTTTTTTGGTTTTTTTAGATATCTTCCAAGTGGGTGTACGCACTAAAACTAAAACTCACAGTTAATAGAAGATTATTCATTTGTTTGCTCTGGTTAACAAATCCCTTTCTCCATGGTAATCAAACTTCAGCTTCACGACACTATGTTCGGCTGTGCCTGAGCTCGATTTCTTTTTGCTCTCGTTCATTCCCTCCCTGTGCAGGCTCATTTTTAGAAGCAGATCATACTTGCAGGGCTACTGTAGGAGGTAGAGGACGAGGAGAAGGAGGAGGAACACAATGCAGGAGATGCTCACAGGGTGTCAAGTATTTTTAGCTTTCCCCTTGTGCTGTGATGAGTAAAGAACAAGGGCAGGTTCCCACCTCCATAGTTTGTGGAAGATTATGGACCTGAGGGACGGGAAAGAGTGATGGATATGTTACAGAATGCATACGGCGCTCGTTGTATTTACTGTATAAGAACAACATGACACGCCATTATTTAGCCCCTGTATTTTTACAAGATTGTACTGTTTTGTCAGCTTATAACACGGCTTACAAAGGTGATTACTCACACATTGTTTTGTTTTTTTTTCCATATAAAACAGATTTTCTCATCTTAAGTCAGCCTCAGTTTAAAACAAGTCTGATGCTAACTGAAGAACCATCATAATGCTCTTGCTCTGCCTTTGTGTTGAGCTGTGCATTGTGTGGTGTCACATATTTTAAAAAAAAAAAAAAAAAAAAAAAAAAATCTTTTTCAATAAAGAGAGAGGCTCAATGTTTGCTCACTCCTCCAGTGCTGTATTAAAATCAAGCAAGGTTAAACACGGCCTTTGTCCAGTCCCAGTCTTGGTAAAGAAATACTCTAGCATCTGCCTCATGGAGTATATTTTTTTTTAAAAAGCCTTAAACAATAATAAGGTAGGATAAAGAGTTTCATTAAATTTCTTTATTGGTCCCTAAAAGGGGTGGGTTTTGTTGGATGTAAATTAACGTTATATTGTCACAAAAATACTGTTTATCTGATAAATACTCTTCCTTCTTTGCCCTCATTAGACCCTTCACCTTATAATCTCAGTATGTTTGAGACTGAAGTGAGAGTTCGAAATAAGCCCAAAGGCTTCTTTAGGCTCGTAGATGGATGGTAAACTCCCTCATTTGTGTGCGTGTACCGCCCAGCATGAATACATTTGTCTTAAGCCTCTTGACATTTTAACTGGATTGGTCGGTAAGCCCATCAACTCGATCAAGGATTCTTGTCACAAGCTGAGGCAGTTGCCATAACCGAAGTTGCCTCTGTGATACGAGAGCAACAGTGTGAAACCGAAATGCTGTATTTCAGGCAAGCCGGGAGGCTAATATGTTCCACTTGTATTTTAACGGTCACGTGAGCCACCGATCCCTGGAATTTACCGCCTTCTCTGGTGCGCAGCCTCAGCACGATGCTCTATAAAACACTGCTAAATTTAAAGGAGCGCCACCATTGCAGCCTTTGGGAAAAGCCTCCAGTGAGTCACCACTGCCCTCTCGGTGTTGTGCTCCGTGTTTGACAGCAAGACCCAGCTGCTGCTCTCTGTCCTGGGGATCTGTCTGTTTACTGTGCATATATCATGTCTTTGGACAGATTAAGTCATGCCACTTTCCATTATGAGAGTGAAGGACAGTGTGGAGTGGCAAGGAAAGCCAAGAATGAAAGGCACATTTCATGTTTATGTCAAAGCAATCGACCTGAAGGATATGCTGGTCTGTGTTCTGTGGAGTAAGCAGGTTTCATCTGTTTGTCACTTATCAGTGGTTAGACGTGACCAGATGTGCGCTGCTCTCCACACTTGTTTGTTGAGAATGACTTTTGTAGTCAGACAGATGTAGCCATGATTAAAGGCATCACCCTTATGGCTCCTGTTGTATTATTCATCGTGTTACCTGGAACGTTTCTGTATTGACGGTGATTTTTAGTGTCTAATTCGCCTTTTGAAAAGGAAGGTAAAAATGAATCACTCGGAACAAAAACACTCCTGGCTGCTAAAAATTGCATTTTTTTTATTTTTATTTTTTTTATTTTATTTTAAATACCTTCGATGGCTCATCACACTTTTTGTGATGTAACATTGTGCACCTCAGGGTGTATGCCGGCCACACAGGATCGCGAAATGGTAGCAGGAAGAGGTACAAAAGGCAATCCCACTCAAAGTGTCTTGTAGCTATCGCTGTCTTCAGCTTTGTCGAAACAGGAGCAGGAACATTGGGGGCTGCTTTGTGATGAGCGCTGTGCATGGGCTTGTGCTGCTGTTGCGTCACTGCCTAGAGGGGGCAGAGACAGTATTTTTAGAAGGGAATGAGCATATTCTCTGCACAAACAACGTCAAGCACTCTGCTTACGTATGCTTGGATTATTGTGACCAGGCTATTTTTAAGCTCTGTGTGTGAGTGCTTTTTCTGGGTCAAGCATGGTGCCAGTACTCTCTCGAGGCTGCTGGTGAATCGTACATTACCGGTCCTGTGCTGTGCACAGCATCTGCATCAGGCAAAAATGAAAGTTAGAGAGACACAGGTTTAAACCAGCAGGAGGAAAAGCTTTCCCTTTTTTTTTTTTTTTTTTTTTTTTTTTTTTTTTTCTTTTTAAAGGAAAGCTTTCTATCTGGGATTCATCTGCAGTGAAACGTAATGCCTGTATTTGTGGAACAGTCACGCGGTCTTAAATCGGCTAATTCAGGAGGCCTCATAATGTGTAGTCAATACAACCGCAGACACAATACATAAATATACAATACAAGATGTATGCTGTCATATAAGTGTCTAAAGTTTGGGTGTGTTCATGTGAGATTGTTGCTTCAGTGAGTTTACACAAGTGCAGCCGGACAAAAGGAGACTGGTGCTGGAAAGTGGTGCATAAGCTTTCCACTGAAACAAAACGTTTTACTGAAGCAGAAAAAACATATTTTAAGCTGGAACCGCAGATTATAGAAGGTGGAAATAACCTCCTAGTTTCTGCCCAACAAGGCATGAATATGACTCACATTTGCTGGTATTTAAAATCAGACTTAAGCCAAATACGAGTACTTACTTTCATTAGGTGCACAAAACAGAATTTAGCGTGTATGTTACTTGTGTTACTTACTCAATTAAATTACTGAATTTAATTGAGTAATCAAGATGGTGGGAAATGGTTGCTATGTGCAGTGCTCACCAGTAGCAATACTGCCGTAATCCTGCAGAATAGTGACGTAACTAACATGCATCAGTAATGCTGCCGGACAGAGCTCCGCTTTGAGTGGACAGGGTCCCTCTGAGCTCCCTATTGGTTTTCCAGCTTTCTGTTTGTTTGCCGTGTCCTTGTTGTGGTATTTGCATACCTGCTGTCACTTCCGTGTGTGTGTGTGGGCTGGCCGTTGGGGGCTGAACTTTGATTCATAAAGCAATCGTAGACAGCAGACAGTAAAAGAAGTAGTCTTATCACTGTCAGACTGAATGACCTCCAAATCAGTACAGTTAATACATCCATAATCTGTGGTCAAGAGAACATACTCAGAAAGACTCATTTCTTGCATCAATAAATGCATCTGCATTAACAGTGTTGCCACATTTTTAAACCATGCTTGGAGTAAATGTTACTCTGAAGCTGTTAATCAATAAGAATAAGCACTTTGCTCTAACTTCTAAAGACTCTTTGGGCTCCAGAGCTGCAGGCTTTCCTCCGGGCCTCTCCATGTAGCCTAGTTTTATTCTAGCATCCCCCCAAGAGTGCAGTTATTTTCAGCAAATGTGGTGTTCTGCTCTGATTTTGTCAGTGCTTTGTTATTCACTGTAAAGAAATCACAAAAAAATGTATAGAAGCAGAACACTTCCTAATATTTTAGTAAGCAGCTGCTGTTCCAGATGTGAAGTCGGTCAGGCTGCGTCTTCTTTCCAGCCTCAGTAAACTCATCAGATAAAAACTTTTCTTTAGCGGCATTCAAACATTCAAACACTGGAGGGAATGGGTCTGTTGGTTCGACCAAAGCTGGCCTTTGTTTGGTGGATAAGTGACGCAGCGGGGATATTGATGTGATTAGAGTGATTACACAGAATGGATGCATTCCTGAGCAAGGTCCAATAGCTTCCATAGTTCAAAAAATTGGTAAATATTAAGGTTATGCAAGACTGTGTGGTCACATTTGGCTAAATAGCTAAATCAGCAGTGTCAGGATGGTGTTGTGCAGTATAGTCTCCTCAGCAGCATGACTAAGAACCTGCCTAATGTGCTTTCACCTGACCTATCTGAAAACAGGCTGAACTTTGAGTTTAACTGAAATTTAAGATAGTTTTATCTATACAGCGCCACATCATTACACTTGCTTAAGGTGCTTTATATGGCACTGTAAAGACCCCAACAATCCAATGATCCCCATTGAGCAAACACTTGGGGACAGTGGGAAGGAAGTACTCACTTTTAACAGGAAGAATTCTCTGTCAGAATCAAACTCAGGAAGCTGCTGCGACTGGTCGGGGGGCAAGGGGTGAAAGACAGGATAAAAGATGCACTGTGGAAGAGACCCAGAGATTAATAATAACTAATGATTAAATGCAGAGTGGTTTATAAAGGGAGAAGAAGATACACTCGTGAGAAACCCTGAGCAGCCTATGCCTATTGCAGAGTAACTAAGAGAGGATTCAGGGTCACCTGACTCAAATATGTGCTTTATCAAAGTACACCTTTAAATCTTTGCTGCTAAAATATCCAAGTTTGAGAATTTAAAAACATAACCTGGGAAGGAGATAATGACTGTGATAGTTATTTAGATAAACTTCCACTACAGTGCAGTATGGTGCTGCACAGGCGTGATCTTGTTTTGTACTTTTTTAGCTTCGGAGAGCTGTTTTCTTGCCTTAACGGTCAAAGCAGACTTCTGCAACTCACGCCACCCACACGTTGTGTATGTATAGCCCACACCTACCCCTATTCTACCCAGTGGTTTGAAAACAATGCTTTGTGTATTTCTTATTTGTGAAACCTCGATCATGAACAGGGGGGCTCTTACACTGTTATATAATGCCTCCCACTCTACTGTAATCCCTCTTATGCTAACTTAGCACCCCATGTGACGGTGCTGGACCGCTGGAAGAAAAAGGGTGGCTGTTGGGACCGTCGGCAAGGCATGGGTGCTCTTCGTAGACTCTGGCCACACACCTACACACAAAAACACACACGCAGTGGCCTGTGTATAAGAAGGAGTATTTATCCTAGGAAGTGCTTTACTTGGATTTGCGATGCTGGATGGAGGCACAACACCGGTGCTTGTCCTCGTTGCCAAGGCTTGGAGTAGATATGTACTACATGGAGCATATGTCCTGAATGACACTTTGGCTCTTTTCTTCATCTGCCTGTGAGCCACGAGAGGGGATCTTTGTCCTCCGATGTGTGTAGCAGAATTTGACAGATTCAGAATTTAGTCTGTGTGCTGACATGTTTTGCACATTATTGATATTTTTTTACTGCTGCTTTCTGATTTTTCATTTTTTTTCATCATTAGGAATTTTAAGATGTTAACTTTATCCATATGTTTTGACTCTAACACACTCTACAAATGGGATGTTTTGCATTAATGTGCAGCACCCATAACCCAGTTTTACGTTTTCTTTCACCTCCACAGGAGCCATCAATGTGGACTTCAGCTGGTGATTTGACAAGTCTCGTATAGGAGCATCCCGAGTCTCTCCTTCCCCCTCTCCCCCTCCCTTTCCCTCTATCCCTCCCTCCCCTGTTCCCTTGTCAATCTCCTCCCTGATCCCCCTTTCCCCCTTCTCCAAGCTTCACCATGCTCATCAAGGAGTACCGCATCCCCATGCCCATGAGTGTGGAGGAGTACCGCATCGCCCAGCTTTATATGATACAGGTGAGGCAACACAACTATGGTTTCCAGCAAATCCTCACCCACGCACACTAAAAATGAACAACCGCAGAAACGAGGGGACGAAGACGAGCAGTCAGAGAGGAGATAAAGTAACACTGGGAGTTCTTGAAGTGTGCAATCACAGCATACTCAATGATGAAAACGATTGGTCGTATGATGCGTGACGTTGGTGGAGCAACTAAACAAAGAGAGCCTGTGTGCTGATAGATTATCAAGTTTAAACTCTCTGAAGCTGGCTGTTTTAAAGCTGTCATAGACCGCATGTTTCTGCACTCGATGAAACTCCATGTAAACACACTGCTGCGACGGAGATGGACATACTGCTTTGTCCGTGCCAGACACTTTCATTTGTCAAAGCAGGCCCTTAGCTGGAGATGGAGGGTCTGTGTTAGAGCATTAGGGTTTACAGCGCCTGCAGGAAGGGCCCATTTATATAGCTTTAGTTCTGCTGTGCAGCCAAGACTCAGGCTGTGGTAAAAATACAGTGTTATTTAGTTATTTATAGTTCAGAGATGTGCATATTAGGCATTAGGTGCATTTGTTTGGATTTGAGCTGCACGGTTATGTAATGTGTGTTTTACGATCATTGCAGAGCAAGCTGAAGTTACAGGCCTGTTTGATCAAGTTGAGGTTTTTCGAGTTTCGATGCATTTTGCCTCGTTGCTGATCTTAAATTGCGATGGTAATGTGATTCTGGTTGCTTTTTGTTATCAGAAAATAAGATCCACAAAGAGTGCAGAGTAAATTCAAAGCACAGTATCAAGAGAAATCAGCATCTTAAGAGTCGTAAAGTCAAACATGGGAGCTTTATTTTCAACCTGCATCTCTCAGGGTTCAGCTTTGTTGGATAGGTTCAGCATTTGTGGCTTGTGTAAGGAAAGCCCAGGATGCTTTCATGATGTAGACCCCTCCTACAGCCGTTAATCTTACAGCCAAATAAGGGTGTCGACAGGGTTGTTTAAAATTAATATCCACCCACAGGTATAACAAGGCTACATAGAGATTAATTCAACTGTATTGACTCCGAAAGCCTCTCCTTGTTTTTGCTGTGTACTTTAAAAACAGCTTGTGTCACTAGCTGCATTACATCATTGCAAATAGAGAGAGCGAGTATTTGAGAGAGTATAAGAGAGAGAATTTGATTGTTGCAACAGTCCCACCAGTTACCTGTTTTCTCTGCATAAGCTGAAATGAGTGTAGAATGAGTGTGTATGTCGTTTAAAGAATTTCAGATTTATTTGTTTGTTTTTTCAGATGATAAAGATGTTTGTTGTTCATGTTTGCTTGCTTGTTTTTCTAAACCTCCTCCCTATGCTGTATCCAGCAGACAGGTTGTCCGCTTGAGTTGTAGATGTGTAGGAACATGACTCAGAGGACATGCCCCAAAGCAAGCAGACGTTTCAAGACGGCACATGTCGGGCGCTGCGGCACACTTCTTCCTCACCTCATAATTCACCTTCATTGTATTTGTGAAGAGTTAATTAATCTTTTTAAAACACATGTGTGTATGTATGTATGTATGTATATATATATATATATATATATATATATATATATATATATATATATATATATATATATATATATATATATATATATATATATATATATATATATATATATATATATATATACACACACACACACACACACACACACACACACACACACACACACACACACACACACACACACACACACACACACACACACACACACGTTTATATATGTGTATCTATGTATGTATATAGGTGTGCTATAAAAAAAAAAAAAAAAAATTAGTCTTGAACTGCTTGGCTTTCATATTTTCAGGACACAGAACACGTGAGAAAGTCTGCTAAAGAAATTCTTTGCGTGTGAACTCTTAAGTATGTAAACAAAATCCCAGGACGAAGAGTTCTAACATTGTATTGACCCATAGTTACCTTTCCCCCTGACCTAACCGCCTCTAAACAGCCTCGGTGCTCTGAGGCTTCTGTCACTATGGCAACCATGACATCAGCAGCATGCCAGTGGTCAGGTTTTGTTCACGAGAAGGAGTGAATGAAAAAGTGAATGAGGAAATGGAGGATAAAAAGAGGCAGTGAAGAAGGGATGGGAAGAAATTTGAGAGAGGGGGTGGAAGGAAAGCGAGCATGGCTACCCTCACTTCATTGCTTTATGTTACCAGGGCAACCGCAGCATGTAGGCCTGTCCGCCCGCCTGCAATCCATCCTCAGTGAAAGCCTCATAAACGAAGCCGGGGCCTTAGGACAGCCTAGCCATATCTCCACCTCACCAGGCTGCGCCCCACCCTATCTCTCCTTTCACGTTCTTTCCTTTGCCCCTTACGACACTTTCTTATATGATCGGTAATTGTAACATTCTTCTCACAATCGGGAGATTTACAGTACTAAGAAAATACAGAAAGTGTGAGATTTTAAATATGAGCAGTTCTCATTGTGCCTCATTCATCCACACAGGCCCTACATGTTTTGAATAAGCAACTGTGGAGTTATCGTTAAAAAAGGAGCATCTCTAGCAGGAAACGCGCCTCGCGAGAGGAAAATGCCAGGATGTGACTCCTATCCTGTCATAGTAGTCGGGTCTAAACATGTATAGCAGGCCGTCATGGTGATAGTACTTTGCAAAAGTTGGATGGCTGTTTAAAGAAAGCTTTATACTTTTTAGAAAGTAAAACTGTATACATGAGAGACTCCCTGTAGGGCGTCAAGGTACCTCCCTATACACTTATTTTCCTCCAAAGGTACACTTTACCTCTGTATGTGAATAAATGAAGTGTCCTGTATTTTGTAAGACATAAAGAAACTCTCAATGTAACATCATCTTTAAACTTGTTATCTGTTCCCGCTCTTCCCGTTATGAGAGCAGCTACACCCCGGCCAGTGTATAATCTTTTTCTGGTGAACTGGAGAAAATCACCCAGCGCTACAAAGGGAAGAAGGAGGGACTCTCCCTTTGACAGGCAAACACGGGGATGTAGTGTTTGTGGGTTGGACTTTTTCCTTTTTTTAAAAAATACTTAAAATTCATAATCAGTGGATATGTATTTTTGTAGTGAGCTTTTTATAATGCACTGTAATCTGGATATTATCTGTTCACTTGCTGTGACTGAGTTTCTGCATCGCATACTGGTTGAGTGTACGGCCGGTTTGACGTTGCTGTGGTGGTGTCTGTGCTGTGTCTTTGGAGCTGTGTCTGGGTTGTTGAGAGCTGGGCGGGTTGCTAATGAATGACCTGTCAAAGGTAATGAGGTCCAGTGTGCTGGATGCCTCATGGCTTCCTCTTCCCCGCTCCACTGATTCACTGGTTTGCTTCCATCACCTCTCTCTGCCCAGCTGACTGGAGGAATCGGTCTCCCTATTACGCCATCGCTGCACTAAACACGCCGTTAAACAAAGGTTAAGCTGCATATACTAACACTGAACAACTGCTGATAAGAGGAAAAAAAAACATGGTACATCAGAAATCTGACTTTTTATGGTCCTCATGTCTGTCGTCAGCACTTGGACTATGTTCTGCTGTTTAATGTTTTCTCATTCACAAGTTTCACAATTACAAATGATCCTCTAGCAATTCCCGACATTTACGCCATTGTGACTTCACACAGCCGCAGCTGCAGGCGCCACCCGTCTTCTCCTCTTATGTGCATCTGCAATGTAAATACAGAAAAGGTGTGGCTCCACACGCTGATTCTTTTTTTCGGATCTTCCTGATATGCCGTTCAGAGCTGGAGGTGCTTCCAGGAAGCTATTAATTTTGTGTGTGTCGTTGCCATACCCAGACTGATGCCTCACTGTCTCTGCAAAAATCCCATTCATTTAGTTGTTTGTTCTCAAACATCAGTTCCAGATTTGGTGTGAAATTATTATTACTAAAAATTATTAGAATAATAATGATTCTATGTTGTTCCATCTAACACAGCCACACTTTGTGCTTTTCTACTAATATGCATTTCCTCTTTTATTATTCCTCTTACAGAAGAAGAGCAGAGAAGAGAGCTGTGGTGAAGGCAGTGGGGTGGAGATCCTAGAAAACAAGCCGTATACAGATGGACCGGGCGGGACCGGCCAGTACACCCACAAGGTCTACCATATTGGCATGCACATTCCCAGCTGGTTCCGCTCCATCTTGCCCAAAGCGGCACTGAGGGTTGAAGAGGAGTCCTGGAACGCCTACCCTTACACCCGCACCAGGTGAGATTGGGTGATGTAAGGAGGCCACCTCGACACTTTTAATGCAGCATTGTGTCGATATTCTCCTTTTGGATGCAATAAAGTAACGTTAGCTTTAACCTTGACACCTCTTTAAAGCAGGGTAGTAGAAATACACAGGCTATTTTAATAGTATAAATGCTTTGTGCATGTGACATAGCTGCTGCCGCTGGTAGATCTACATTCATTTACAGACAAAAATCTAGCCCAGGTTCTGCAGAGGATAATATTTTCTGCCATAATTGTATTCAGTGATTAATTTGATGATTCCAAGTCCATGAACAAGTTGTCAGAATATTACCAGGCAGCCCATCGGATCGGCGCATGGCCAGCAGCGCTCCCAGACAGCCAGACGTTGACAGCCCCTCACTTTCAGAGCGTCAGTCCATTTGTCTGTGTGAGGTCTGACAAACAAAGACGTGAAGGTGCTGAAAAGAGATGTGCCCTTGACTGCACACTCGGGATATTGATAGACTCCAAGTGCTGTTGACACATCTATTCAACTAGTGACAGTTTTGCTGCAGATGCAGCAGATGGGTATGGCTTAAGTGTCTTTTATAATCAAAAGTAAGATGGGGTTGTCACTCGTAGTAAAATAGTTCTGCTCTTGAGTTATTAATATAAAATGAGACTCCAAATGAAGGGAGACACAAAAGCATAACTCACTGGTACTTTGTTGGGACAGTTGTTTCATTTCTTTGTTTTAATTTCTTCTCCCTTAGATACACTTGTCCCTTTGTGGAGAAGTTCTCCATTGACATTGAGACATACTACAAGCCCGACACTGGCAACCAGGCAGATGTCTTCAACATGTCAGCAGCAGAGAAAAGACAGAGGACTATTGGTGAGACCATTTGACGTCTGCCCCGAACGTCTGTGTCAACATAAAACTTGGATAATAAAATAATGTGGCTAATTTCACTTTCAAATTACACACATACAAAGCAAGCTCAGGCTGCATGTTGGCATATGGCCGCATTAGAGAATCAATACAGCAAGTAATGATCTCCTCATTCAGCAGCTGAAGGCGTTTTGCCGTCTGTCCTCTTGCTACTAAGATATGCAGTGGATGAGGCCCACTTGTGGTCGCTTAATGTTACAGCATCTGTTATTTTCTCTGGTTATGTGTTTTCCCAGCGAAAACAACGCCCTTAAAGGAATGGCTCTTAGGGTACGCAGTGACTCAGTTCCAGCATTGTGATTAATTAAATCACTCGTGTCTGTGTATCTTATAGTGTTAGCTGGAATTTCAGTTATAAAAAAAATTTGAAGCTGTTAAACACAAGCTCATACAAGTCAGAACTACTGCTCCACCCACTTGTGCACACACCGTAATGTAATAGTAAAGCCTCAACAACATCCTTTCCAAACACCTGACTCCATAAATGCTTACCCTCTGAAAACGAATTGTCTTTTGCAGACCCAATTGACATAGTGACAGATCCCATCCCCCCTCATGAGTACAAATCAGAGGAAGACCCGAGGCTTTACAAGTCAGCCAAGACCCAGAGGGGTCCTCTGCGGGACGACTGGATAGAAGAGTACAACAATAACCCAGGCAAGACCCCCATCATGTGTGCCTACAAGCTCTGTAAGGTGGAGTTCCGCTACTGGGGCATGCAGTCAAAGATTGAACGCTTTATTCATGATGTTGGTGAGTTGAAGGTCCCAGATGTTCATGCATTTTTAAAAAAAATAATTTTTCATTTTACTAATACCCTATTTAGTTACAGTGTTAGCGAGGCTTTATTGTTCTGCAACTGTTTTTCACTAGGCTTAAGAAAGGTGATGGTGCGTGCCCACCGGCAGGCCTGGTGCTGGCAGGATGAGTGGTATGGTCTGACCATAGAAGACATCAGGCAGCTGGAGCTGGAAACCCAGGTGGCCCTGGCCAGGAAGATGGCTCAGTTTAGCCAGGCGGAGGAGGCCACCGAGGCCAACGGAGGCACACAGTCTCCAGACAAAGACCAGGAGGTTAAAGAGGCAATCAGCTGTATTGAAGCTGAAGCAGTCATTCCCAGCTCAGGAGGAGAAACTCTGCAGCCACGAGGTATACTTACCAAGCAGTGGTCCACCTCCTCCCGATCCTCCCGATCATCCAAGAGAGGAGGTGAGGAACATGCCATCTTCATGCGTTCCCTCGTCACCACTGTGTATGACTGTGTCAAGCTGGTACATCGATGTGATGTGTAAAATTCTTGAGCCAGCCCTCATTTCCTTATTTTTGCTTCCAAAGAGGCAGGCTATTTTTTTTTTTTTTTTTTTTTTTTTTTAAAGCGGTTTTTAAGCAATAGTTTCCCAGGCTTCCTGCAGAGTTTTTCTTTAGTCATTGGCTGCTCTTTCTCTCGTTTCAGTCCAGTTCTTATCTCGACTATGTTCACAAGAATGTATTTTTGTTTGTTGAACCACTTAACACTGACTTATGAGTCATTCAAGGGTAAAGGCAAACAACTCAAGGGATGAACCAATGTTGTGTCTATAGATAAGAACGAGTTTTAGATTCTATTTTCAGGCACTTCGTTACTGGCAACCTGTCACAAAAGCAGTTTCTTCCTCTTCCTTTAGTCGAAAATTTGCAAAGATAACAGTTTGACAGGCATAAAATTTTACACCAACAAGGTGTTTCCTGAATAGCTATTAGCTGAAAACTTAACATATCTCAGCATGGTAAGTAATGTCCTTAAACTATCTGTGAAAGCCGGACAAGTTGAGGAAAAGGAAGTAACACTACATCTAAAAAATGAAAGTGTCTTCAGGAGATGAACAATATCTGAAAGTCATGATTTAAAAATTTGAAAAAACTCCAGCACAAACCAATCACTATCAGTCCTTCCCAGAGTCCAGATTTCAACATTATTGAAGCAGTGTGGGATCATCTCGACAGAGAATGGAACAAAAGGCAGCCAACATCCAAAGAAGAGCTTTGAATCTCCTGCAAGGAGCCTGGAGAACTATTCCTGAAGACTACTTATAGAAATGACAAAGCTGCCTAAGAGAGTTCAGACTGTGCTGTAGAATAAAGGATTGACTTTCGAGCTCTTTAGAATTGTACAAACTCTGTTTTTGCCTTACATACAACATTTCCATGTGTGTTTGAACATGCATGGAAATCGTGTGCAAAAACACATGGAAATCCTTGCACCCATTTTCCTAGCAAAATATAAAGAAACGAGGGGGTTTTTCAAGGCTTTTGCACGGTACTCTATAGTGGCTCAACTGTATTTACATCTCATCGTGCGTTAAAGTCTTATTTGTTAAGTGTTACGTGTGACTCATTTATATATTTTTATATATTTATGCATGCTAACATCAAAGTCCAAATATCCCGTAAGTAAACACAGCAAACTGTGATACTGTAGACTCGTCCACACTAGAAAGCTAGTATGTGAAGAATTCAGTCAGTAAGGTCAAGCTTCAAGCTGGTGCAAAGCTAAAGTAGCATTGTGATTCTGAGAGGTCTCATTTTTCATTTTGCACACCTGCGGTTGAATGAATTTGGGTTACAGCTGCACAGGAAGTGCAGTAATAGCGCTTCTTTTTTGTTTTTGGGTTCAGCTCTGCACAAGCATACACACTAAGAGTTAACCCAAAGGTGAAGTAACCAGACTCTATTGAAAAACCGTGAGCTCAGACCTTTGAATTGGTGTTAATAAAGCAAATGCCTCAGAAGCAGCTTTTAAAGTGTGCAGACTCTTATGTTTGTGCCTTTACTTTCCTCTGAGGCACCTGAATTTCCTTTAACTGCTCCTCAACCATATTTACTCACACCCCCTGTGTGAATCTCCCCTGGGTTATTTTTGTCAGCAACATTGATATCGCAGACTACTCATCCAAATTCACCCATCTCAAGTGTCACCCCTTCTTCAAGGTGGCGTTCACTTTAGCTGCCAGATGGACCCCGACTCTCATCGAGCCTCATTTCACCCCTGTAACTGCCCCCCCTCCCTCCCTCCATTATTCCCTCCAGGGCTATTTTTAGCAACAGTGCTGACATCACAGGACAGAGGAGGCTGATGCTCCTCAGAGTGACCCTCCCTTCCAGCGCTGCTGTGTCTCTCTGCGCTGACAGCTACATCTGTGCCCCTCTCTTACCGTCTCTCACAGTGACCACCCCCGTCCTCTGTGCTAATGATATATAATCCATAGATTGAAGACGGGTGATAGATGAGGCCTGTTTTTCCTCAGCTGGAAAAGATTTTGGTGTGTTTGGAGCTCGTTCTTTTTGCACTGGGCCTTGGTTTTTAACACTCCGCCACTGATCACCAATCAGTCCATCTGTGATGAAGTAATGCACCACAGAGACTGGTATATGTTTATGTAACACTGTGTGTGTGTGTGTGTGTGTGTGTGTGGCATTCATGGGGGTGGGTTGTGCAATACATCTTTGTTGAGTGTGTGCATGTGTGCATGTGTGAAGCACAGAGGCTAAAACACACGTCCCAAAATAATGGTGAATTTCTTGCTCGTGTGTTTCTATTTGTGTTTTTTTTTGTTTTGTTTTTTTTAGTGAGCCCATCACGTCACAGCATCTCCGAGTGGAGGATGCAGAGCATTGCACGAGACTCGGACGACAGCTCGGACGAGGAGTTCTTCGATGCTCACGGTAACTTGCTGCTGTGATTTGTAAAGTAAATGTGGAAGCTGGATGAAATGTTTCTAACCTGTTTGGCTCCCCTTTCTTCATTTCCTGTGAATGCGTCTCTTTAATCGCAGATCAGTTCTTAAGCTTCCCAGATACCCAGCATGCTTTGGGGCTACAGTTGAACTAGGTGGGTGTGCTGCGGCACCCGTTCTTCCTGCTGGATAAGTTCGGCCGAGAAGACACGAGCCAGGTGTCTCATCCCAATGTTGAAAAATCACAATCGTCTCTGCCCACCTGCATTCACACAGTTCACGTTGCATCAAAGAAATAAAATAATCCCTTTGAATAATTTACGCTTGTGTTTGTTGTGAGGTTGAAACTCACCGTTTAGTCAATATGATGAATGAGAATAAAATTATGCACGATGCAGTCATTGATTACACTGATACTAATTTTGCTGCATTCATTAGTTTCCACCTACCCCGAGTTTAATAGGTTGCTCGTGACACTATGAGTCACTGGAAAACAATAACTAAAATGAATTGTGTTGACGTCTAATTATTTTTTTTCATATTAACATGTGTCACAGTATTCGTGTTTATATGGATTCATTGTTTGTGTGTGTGTGAGAAGCAAAAGCCAGATGGCCTGCTTAAAACGTCATGATTTATGAACACTTATTTAATTATGGGTAAATAAATGAGGGCATCAGAATGAGCTTATACATGTGTTTGTAAATCACATGATGGAAGTGCACAAATTAAATCTGGCAAACGACTGAGTTGGCTCAGATTGCTTCCAATTTTAGGCTTCTGTCTTTAAAGTTCTTGTGATCTTATTGCAGTAACCATCCATCTCAAGGATTAGAAAAGTGTGTGCAAGTTTATTTTTACACTCCATTTTTTTTAATGCAAATGAATAAAGGAAAAAAAAAAAGCTAAGGAGTTGAATCTGCCAATGATGGTTCACGTGTAACCTGTCGTATTTAATTAACATGTTTTATTTAAATCATTGACGGTTTATGAATGAAAATCTTGCAGTGGAATAAAGAAAATCTGACCTTTTTATCCAGTTTAACACTGGATTGTTGTTGATATTAATGAATAAATTAGAAGGATGTTGAAGCAACTGAGGAAAGAAATGAAATAAAGGACTCTGTTGATTTAGAGTCAGAAGATTTTTTGTGTTAGGAACAATGCTACAAAAACTTGCCCCAAGCAACTGAGTATTCCAGCCGTGTGGTTATGAAATAAAGATTGTCATTTGATTTCCTGCATTGATGCTGTTTATTTGTAGTGTAGCTGCTGTAGAAATAGAAGGACATGATTTGATTTTAGGTCAAATCTTGATTAACGAGCTAAATGGAACACTGTTGGCAAAAATCGCCCAGAGAGGAATTAAAAAGGATCTGTTTGAGGTCCTTTTAAAATCACAGGTTAATGTCAGTAGATCAGCGAGACAATTCATCCATATGTGTGCATGAATTTAAGGCGCATAGTGAAATTTTTGTAGTAGGTAATCATGGAGGAAGGTGACTGTTTTTAGTTTATAGAAAATAAATTATAGTGATACAATAAATGCAAAACAACGTATACTCACTGTGTGTGGATGATCACACATGGAAACACCAAGCTTCATGTGCATTTGTGTAGGTTAACTTGTAGGAAACCCTATGAAGGTTCCTTTTCCTTCATTCCCTTGTTTATTAGATCACTTTGACACTGACAGGGTTCATTTAGATGAATTTTTCTTTTATTGTTCATTTTTAGCGGGTTGTCTTTGTTATTCTATTTTATTTGTTTGCATATTTATTTATTTTTTATCCCATTATTTGTTGACACTCAACTGGGTTTGTGGTTTGTGTTTAAGGACGGCATTGTGTGAGTTTGGGTGAATAGGTTGTCGGGGTAAGCTGCAAACAAATTGGCCTTTCTTGGGATTAACAAAGCAATCTGGCACTCTGAATCTGAACTCTTGGTGTAATAATCCATTCGAAACCCCTGAATAGTGAGTACAGTTTTAACCAATCTCCCCCCCCATGCAGAGGATCTCTCTGATGGAGAGGAGGTCTTCCCGAAAGAGATTGCCAAGTGGAACTCCAATGACCTCATGGACAAGATCGAAGCTGCAGAAACGGAGGAAACTCCTGGTATGATGAACACCTCTACATGGGCAGGCACAGCCCTGTGACACTTGATGCTAAATGTGTGTTTCTGTTTCTAGGTGAGCTGTTCAAGGAAATGACTGTTGATTATGAAAGAGCAACCAGCGAGGAAAGATTAGATGAGGTATGTGTGTCACACATTGACTGCCAATGCAAATAACACACTTATAACTCGCACTCCTCTGATGCCCGTCCATGTCTGGAATAAATATCCCTTACAAGCCATCTGCTGAAAGTTTCCTTCAGGACATGATTTAATTTGAGTTTAGCTGCTAAAAAACAAAAAACATATCAGGCTTTAAACTTTGGAGGATAAGAGCCTCTCTGTCCTCTTGTGTTCAGATGCGTGGCTGTCTTAGCGGCCAAGCCGATAGCTCTCCCATTCCCACCATCACGGTAACAAGGCACCAGTCAGTAAGTAAACATTTTGGCCCCAGTGCACTGTGGGGTACAACAGTTCTTCAGACACCTCCAGTCTATTAAATGCCCCTGCCCTTATCCTTGCCGTAGCCCGAACCCAAATCCATGTGTACTCCTCAACCTCACCACCTTCTGTTGGACCCCCTCCCCCGTCCTCTGTACTTAATGGAAATGTGAAGTTTTGGATTGGAAGTAAAAGACAAAACTACACATTGTGCTGTGTTAATTAATGTGAACTTGTCGTCGGGAAGCATGGTTGTTGTTTGCTGTTAGTTGAACGGTTGTCCAGGTGAAGGTTGGCTCTGTTATGTGTCTTCATGGTTCCTCACCCCTCAGTGGCTATGAAAAGCAGTTTGCTTTGTAATTCATGTTCAAAACGATAGACGGAAAACGTTGCAAGTCGTACCTTTTGAATCGGTTAAGAAGTGATTTTTATGCCCATTTTCAAGGCCTCGTTTATCTGTTTTTGTTTGCTTGTTTCATCACTCACAGTAAGTACGTATTCTTTGGTCATGCTGATGAGTTGAATAAACATTTTATTGGATATTTTCCCGATAGTGCGCCTTAACATTCCCGTCCATAACGCTGCTTATTAAATTTGCTGTTCTCAGGAGAACTCTTCCCAGCAGTGTCTGCAGCCCTCCAAGATCCATGTGCTCATCTTGGTCTTGCACGGAGGGAACATCCTGGACACAGGAGGAGGCGACCAGAACAGCAAGCAGGCCGACGTCAACACAATCAGTACGGCTTTCGACACAGTCATGCGTGTTCACTATCCTGCGGCGCTGGGACGCATCGCCATCCGCTTGGTGCCCTGCCCTGCCATCTGTGCCGACGCCTTCTCCCTAGTGTCCAAGTAAGAGCATGCACATGCACACATTTCTCTGCAGGCTCAAAACCTCATGGCTGATGGTTTGTGTGCAGTTAGGTTCATAATTTATTGGATGAAGACAGAATTCTTGTGGTTTTGCACAACCGCAGTGGAGTTTAAATCAGATAATCAAGCAAGATGTGATGAAACTGTAGACTTTCAGCTTTCATTTAAGAGGTTTAATGAAGAATTTCATTAACTGTTTAGGAATTACAGAGATTTTTATACAGTCTCTAATTTTAGCTCTAAAGTAATTGGGCAAATTTACATCATTTTAAATGTAAGGATCCTAAGGCTCAGTGACTGCTTAAAGTCTAGAGCCCATATACATTTTCTGTTGAAGTGCTCTGGTGAACCTTTACTGCAAACACCTTGAGTTGCTGCACTGAAAAGCTGTGCCTTTGAGCTGAGATCAGGTGACTGACTCAGCTATTGAAGAATATCATATTTCTTTACCCTGAGAAACTCTTGGGTTGCTCTTACAGTTTGCTTTGGGTCATTGTCCATTTGCACTGTGAAGAACTGCCCGATCAGTTTTGCAGCATTTGTCTGAATCTGAGCAGAGAGTGTAGCTCCGTACACTTCACAGTTAATCCTGCAGCTTCTGTCAGCGGTCACATCACCAATAAACACAAGTCCTCCGATTATACTGGCCATACGTACCCATACCTTCACACTGCCTCCACCATGTCTGACATTGTACGCTATATTTTCTCATCCATGTTCACACTGATTTCATCTATCCACAGATATTTTTATACAGTGTAACCAGGGGTTTGCACCTTGCTGCAAATTCCCTGTATTTGAGTTCATGAAGTCTTCTTTTGATTGTAGATTTTGCCAGTGATAATTCTGCCTCCTGTGGTATTGGTTGTTGTTTTTGGGGTTTTTTTCTTAGCGATGTAAATAATTCTGTCCTCACACACTTTGGCCTTCTTCAGTGGTCTTTCAGTGTACCGGATTGTTTATTTGGCCACTCCTGAAGTTTTGTCTCTCTCTCTCTCTCTGAGAGGTTGATTTTGGTTTTTCAGCCCAATGATGGCTGATATTTCTTTGAGCCATATATTTAAATTTAAAGTTAAAAGCTTTAAAATGTAAATTCAACACTTTGAATCAACTTCACTTATGTCTGCTTCATTTATCATGAAATAACAAGTGAACACGCCTCACCTGGCCTTGGAACTGCTCGTCAGTCAATTGTAAAATTAGTTTTGAGCCACTAAAAATGCGGGACTCTACAAAACAACGCCTGTATTTTTGTTAAACCCCTCCAATTAAAGCTCAAAGTCTGCCTTTCAGCCACATCCTGATTTGTATTTTGAAAATAACAGCAAAAATTGTGTGTTTGTGGAACAAATTGTGGTTCTAACTATATTTTAGCTCAGTAGCTGTTTGCTTATGATGGAAAAGGTCCAGGTGCAGCTCATGACTCTTGTCCCCTCTTCCTGCGTTTATTTATTCTCCTGTGTGTATGCCTTGGGTTTTAAATTTTATAATTTGATTTTTATCCACTAATTTTCTCACAGCCTGAGCCCTTACAGCTACGATGAAGGTTGTCTGTCCAGCAGCCAGGACCACATCCCACTGGCAGCCCTGCCTCTCCTCGCCACCTCTTCGCCACAGTACCAGGACGCTGTGGCCACCGTCATCTTCCGAGCCAACCAGGTGTATACGGACTTCATAAAATCTCTGGATGGTTCTTCTTTCTCCGGCCAGGTCAGATACTGATGGGTTTGTTGTTCTTGTATGCTGTTTAATAAAGAATTGGAGTCATTAGAGTTGAACCCGCTGTACTTTTTGGAGCCACATTATCCTTACATCCAGCATGTAACTGCAGAAGTCTTTTTAGGTGATCCTGAACCCCACGGATACATGTAATAAATATTTTTCATCCTTTAACTCTCCAGGTTTGCCTCATTGGGGACTGTGTGGGAGGAATCTTGGGCTTTGATGCTCTGTGCAGCAGCAATCAAACAGTAAATGAGAGCCAGAACAGCAGTCGCAGGGGCAGTGTCATTAGCGTACAGGTAAGCGAGACATCTTCCAGCATTAATGAATGCATGGCGACAATATCGGCTCATCCTAAACACTGCCTGGAACACTTTTGTGTGCACCTTTTAACCTGTTTTGTTCTTCTTAATTAGCTCATTTGTTGATTTTTTTTTTTTTTTTTTTTTTCTTAAAGTGCTGGAAGTTTTCATGACACATTTTCACAAATTGCCCCTGCAGGACCAGGATCTTTTATCTCCTGGCATCATTGTCAACAGCGGACACGGATCAGCGTCTCCAACCTTGGAGGGCAGCCGCCACCTCAGTCGCAGCAACATCGATATCCCACGTACCAGCGCAGGCGACGACACCAAGAGACAGCTGCCTCGCAAGAGGAGCGACTCCTCCACCTACGAGCTGGACACCATAAAGCAGCACCAGGCTTTCCTGTCCAGGTGTGTTGTCCATGAGAGGACAAACTCTTCATGAACTTCTTTTGTCCTTTTGTCATGCACTGTCAGAATATGTTTTATTTTTAGTTCCAGGCACGGAAGTGACTTTGTGTTGTCCTCTCAGCTTACATTCCAGTGTCCTGCGGAACGACACAGCTTCCCGAAGGTCGAGCAGCAGCACCATGCTAGATGGAGGCTCCCTGGGGAAATTTGACTTTGAAGTGTCTGACTTTTTCCTCTTTGGCTCTCCGCTTGGCTTGGTACTCGCCCTGAGAAAGACTGTGATCCCTATGTTAGATGGTGAGTTTCAATTACTACGCTTTGTACTATCTGTAAAGTGAAAGGTTTGCCCCAGATGGAAATCTGCGTATTACTATAAACGCCTATAGACCAGGCTGTCATCAAAATATGCTTCAATTCTTCCCTTTCTCTTTCTTATGTCTCTGGTTTCATTTCTCCCCCTAGTGGCCCAACTACGACCTGCCTGTCAGCAGGTTTATAATCTGTTCCACCCCGCTGATCCTTCAGCCTCCCGCCTCGAACCTCTGCTGGAGCGGAAATTTCACCTCCTCCCTCCGTTCAGCGTGCCCCGTTACCAACGCTTTCCCCTGGGAGATGGAAACTCCGCCCTGCTGGGTGAGCTCTTTTTACGGATGATAGATGAAAGGCCACGTTAATGTGAAGCTTTCAGTTCTTGTACGCCTGTCTTGGATGCACACACACGAATGCAAAATACCCTTTAAACCCCCCCCCCCCAGCAACAACCACTTAAGATCACATCACCTGATGCTTCAGATGATGATTTTAACCCACTGTCCTTTTTCCCATGGGTGCACACCATAGATGGCTTAAAGATGCCTTAGCAGCACGCGTTGAGTTCATTTACAAAGTAAACACTGCCTGAAAGAAAAATTACACGTTTTTCTACTGTTTGTGCTTCGGCATGTTTTGTGAAGCAGTTTATTCATCTCAGTGTTGTCACAGTACCACTGGTGGTTTCTGTTTGGACTGATCTTCATAGCGGAGGATGCCTCCCCTGTTTATACAATTACATGTCTGCTGTTCAAGAAGGATACACAAACAGAATTTAATAAGATCTTTAATGAGGAGGAATTTTCTTTTTTTTTTTTTTTAAAGATATCTAACATTATTGAATCAGGAACTGAGGCTTAGTAAGGATGGATACCGGGGTTAATAAAGATGTTTAATAAGGTTAAGATGTTTCTTAATTACTTCAGACCAGAGTTTCTTTGTTCCCTGGTGGTCATGGCCTCCATCAGATCAGCTATCAATGACCATCTTCAGGCCTTCCTTCATTTTTTTTATAGCGATGAAGTTTCAAAGACAATTTCAAGATCACTGTTAAGGCAAGAGAGTTCAAATGATTCCATGAATAGCATATTGCAGGCTATTTCTAATCTTAGAACAGGGTGATATGTCAGCTTATTGTGTCTCTGAGGAGCAGCTGTGGTCCAGGAAAAAGCGAGCTCCACTAAGGGCTTGACTCTTGTTCCTTGTTCAGTTCTTGCTTCATATGTTTTTGTCTTCCTTGTCTTCTTTCCTTCCTCCTCTCTTGGCCTCCTGTCTCCATATCCGTGTACCTTGCTCTCTACCTCTAAAACCTCCTCCCCTGACTTCTACCCCTCCTGCCCCTCCACCCACCCCCCTCTGTAGTGGAGACAGTCCAGAGCAACGCTCAGCTGCTGCTTGACAGCGGGCCTCCCCTGTCCCTTCGCTGTCAGGAGACCATCAGTGAGACCTGCATCCCTGTACCTGTGCTAAACTGGCAGGAGGGCTCCCTCAAAGCCACACCCGCCACTATGGAGTGTGTGTAGCCTCTCCCATTCACCTCTATCTGTTCCCGACCCTCATCGCCGTATCTCTGTCGTCCCTGTGTTCGTCCTCGCCATTATGTCGAGATGCTCAGATTCCAGGCCGCCTCTTACTCTCTTTGAGTATGTCCATGCTGTCATTTCAGTGTCTCCAAATACTGATAAGTTTGAAAGTTTTAAAACCACATATATATTTTACCTTTTAGCATCGTGTCTTCTGGTTTACAATTTAAAAAGAAATGTAGCCAATTAGAAAATCAAGTCATGGAAATACTCGAGACAAATCTGCTAAGCATCTCTTGTGGTGCTGTGTTTTGCTTTGTGCCATCACATTTTCATGATGGAGTTTGGAAGATGCAAGCGTCTGTGTTTGTGTGCTGTGATTTTAAGGCCGGTTTCAGTGTATTTGCATCATCTCTGTAATATTAGCTGGTTTGTGGTGACATAGGGGTTTTTTTGTTTCCTTTTTTTTTTTTACTGTTTTTTGAATTTCCAAAAAAAGGTTTTGATGTGCTGCTTGTGCCGTGTTTGTGCAGTGGACTTGTGAAACTAGTTAGAGGTTTTGTGATTTTACTAAATCGCTGACGTTATTTTATTTTAAAGACATTAGAATAGGCTCTGAATTTAAAAATCACCTCCGTAAGACACACTAATATTACTGTAGAAGACGTGGATATTTGTGATTTTACATTCACTATGTGTTTAATGTCTTCATTTACCAGTCACGTGTTGATCGGTGAAGAAATGTGACCGGGGCCTCGCCGCCTGCTGTCACATTTCTCACCTGCATTCCCCCTCCTCCCCCAACCGTCACCGTGAGTTCCCCCTTACCTGTGTCTCTGTCTAATGGGATCTCCTTGTTTGGGCTCAATAGCGGATGTTGTTCAGTCTCATGGTGGTGTCTTCATGGACAGTTCGTACCCCTCATCCCCCGTAACGGGCCCCCTCTCCCGGGGCCAGCGGAGGGCCAGTGAGGTCAGCATTGCCAGCCAGGTCTCAGGAATGGCAGACAGTTACACTGCCACCAACATAGCCAACAGTAAGTGCTCTCAATACCAAACAGTCTCTCTTTCTCTCTTCCTTCCACTCACACAAACACTCTTCTAGTAATTCTCCCGCTTTCTCTCACATTCAGCCCAACTTTTATCTGCTTTTATCTGTCCTCTTTCCAACACTCCAACATCATTTACTCTCACTCTGACTCTACACACACCCTGCTGTCCTGCAGAAACAGTCTAGTCAGCCACGTTAAGTGTCCCACTCCTTTTTGCTCTTTTCTGCTTTGCCAGATTTTGGATTGAAGTGAGACTCATGTAAGGTGATTTATCCATCTCCTGTTAAAACTAAGACAAGATCAGAGTCCTGGAGAAGAAACCAGCTTAGAGCCACTTTCCACTGTCTGTCTTTCTCTTATTCACTGTCTAAATGTAAATGCAATGAACGAGTGCTGCATTTATCTAATGTGGCGATGCATGTAGACACCTGTTTGCCTCAGCCATTCCTGCATTGTCGACTCCCTCTTGCAGTGTTTGCTGAGATAACCGGTACTGTTTCCTCTTTGTTTGAATGTCCTTTGAATCCCTCCTCCCCCTCACCCGTTCACTTCTGTTACCAGAACATTTATTTGTGCCTCACGTTACTGCGCCTGAACACTGCTGTTCAGCCACCCACAGTATAACCCTGGAAATGTGCTTAAACTGATTACGACATGTTTCTCCTCTGCAACAGCATCACTCTGCCCCATTTACCTGAGCGGTTCTTAATATATCTTTAGGGCTTACACAGTCACAGCTCTTTTTTAAAACTGTCCAAGCTGTCCTAAACTGTCACAAGTGAATTTGTATTTATCATATCATATGGTTTCTTTATCTTTTTGTTTTGTTGTTGTTGTTTTTTTCCCCCATAGCTGAATCAAACCAGGTTAACCAATCCAAAAAATACAGTCTTTTGTCCCTACTCGCCCTATCATCACAAAACAAATTCTTCCTGAAAACTCCTCCCACGTCCCGTAAGGAAACAAAGGCTTGCCAGGCCGCAGGATCTTCTGATGCATGTGTAGCGGCAGAGTTGGACGATGAGGCAGACTCTAGTGAATCTCTAAGTCCCACCAGCCAGTACGAGAACTACCGGGCAGGGCTGGACTATGCTATATCTGATCTGGTCTCACTGGACTCCCAGGCTGAAGTGGACCAAGGTATTTTTATAAGGAATGGGGCTACTGAAATCGGTGTGAGGCTACGGGTCTCTGCTCTGTTTTGTGCCACAGTCGAAAGACTCAGTGCTGCGCTTCCAAAAAGCCTCTTTGCCTCCCTTTCACTTCATTTCTCTAAAATGTAATTCACAGGGATTCAGGTGCATTCACTCTCACTGATGAGGGGCAATCCATAAATCTAGATGCTGCCGGGGCTTTTAAAATCATTCATCTTCTTTCACACGCAGACTAACACAAATAACCACCTTCAGCTGCTCATGTAATCAGCTCTAACTATCGGTTCCTGTTTTCGGCCTTTGGATTTGCTGATAATAACCATTATAAACTCCTTCCTTTCCCTCCTGTAGCTGAAGAACTGCTGGGATTGGTGATGAGTGTGGCTGAAGATTGAAATCAACTTCTTTTTTTTCTTTTTCTTTTTTTTTGCTATAACATCAGGGGTGTTGCACCTTTCTGTGGCACATACCTCACGCTGGCTCTTTCAGTTTCATCTTACGACTCTGTACCCTATTCACTCCATTCCCATTGCAGTTGCAGCACGCTGGTGGGGCACAAAGCGGCTGGACTTTGCCCTGTACTGCCCTGATGCCCTAACAGCTTTCCCCACAGTGGCTTTACCACACCTGTTCCACGCATCATACTGGGAGTCTACTGATGTTGTGTCTTTTCTCCTGAGGCAGGTGAGTAAACAGTAATAATGAAAGTGTTAGGACGTATTCAAAAATTCTCAGTATGAATCACTGAATTGTCCCCTTTCAGGTCATGAGACACGAAAACTCAAGCATTCTGGAGCTCGATGGAAAAGAAGTGTCTGAATTCACCCCCTCTAAACCTCGAGAAAAGTGGCTCCGCAAGAGGACTCACGTGAAGATCAGGGTGAGCATCAGATCTGGAAACAAAGTCTGTTTCAAAGAGCTTTAAACTTTAGTCAGGGACACTACGATACCTGCCATCTAATAATAAATGAAAAAATAGCCCTTTTGTTTTGTTTTTTAATTCAGTTCAATTTTTTTTTTAAATTAATAAAGCACCAAATCACAATAACTGTTGCCTCAAGGCAAAGACCCTACAATAATACAGAGAAAACGTCCAACAATCAGATGACCCCCTATGAGCAAGCACTTGGTGACAGTGGGAAGGAAGATTTCCCTTTTAAAAGGAAGTAACTGATCGCGGCCATCTGCCGTCAGGGTTGAGGGGAAGGAGACGTGACAACACTCTGGATGACAGCCAAAGATAATTAACGACCAATTCCAACCAATATGCCCAAAAAAAAAAAAAAAAGTTGTTGGTATTTGTAGACTGTTTTTGTTTAAATAAAGATAAAGCAACACATCAGCATATTTCCTTTTTTTTCTTCTGCTTTGACAGAATGTGACCGCCAACCACAGAGTGAACGACGCCGTCTTCATCGAAGACGGCCAGCAGGTCTTGACAGGCCGCTTCATGTACGGCCCCCTGGACATGGTCACTTTGGCCGGAGAGAAGGTGAACACACTTCTGACTTTAGCAGCTGACCTCCTGCTGTTAGGGATACCTGGGAAATCTGAGTTTGAGCTTCTTCTTTTTTTTTTTGTTTTTTTTAGCTCATCTCGCCAAAGGATGGTCCTGTTTTAGTGAAACAAGATTTGTCCTGGATACGATTGCTTTTGAGCGTGCTAGACTTTTAAGTGGATTTTCTCATACATTTGTGGCTTTTTCCATCTTAAATCATCGTGTGCCTTTATGTTCGACAAACAATCCAAAGTTAAGGGTGTATATATAACGATTGCTGTGAAATTTTAACTTAATAAATATCAAGATATATTATTGAAAATCGGTCCGTCTGAGCCACTGCTTGAATCCGAGTATGTCTCAAACTTTTGAAGATGAAACCCTGAAATAAATAAACTTTTCTGAATGTTATACAGTTGGATTTCACGATAATGCAAAATGAAACCTTAAGAAAATTTTTTAACATGAAACATTTAATCATTTCATTCCTGCGCAGGTCGATCTCCACATCATGACCCAGCCACCATCGGGAGAATGGGTGTACTTCAACACCGAGGTGACCAACAGCAGCGGGCGCGTGTCTTTTGTCATCCCAGAGGACAAGCGTCTGGGAATCGGAGTGTACCCAGTTAAAATGGTGGTCAGGTGAGATTAGCCTGGTACCAAACTGTCATTGTATTTTAATATTCAAGCTTTTTGTCTGTTTATCTTCAGAGCCTGGTTTCCATTTGCCTTTTAGCTCACGTTATTGTAGCTCTCTTTTTTTTTTTTTCATCTTTTTATTTCAATTTTCTTACTCTTTTTTTCTTTTTATTCACCAGGGGTGACCACACGTTCGCTGACAGCTACCTGACAGTTGTTCCACGTAGCACGGAGTTCGTAGTGTTCAGCATTGATGGTTCATTTGCTGCCAGCGTTTCGATCATGGGCAGTGATCCCAAAGTGCGAGCTGGAGCTGTAGATGTTGTCAGGTAGCTGGCTGCTCTACCTCTCCTGTTTTCTTGGCTTCAGATACTTTGTCCCTGATTGAACTTTAAGATCTGTTGTGTCCTGCTGCTTTTCCTTATTTCAGGCACTGGCAGGATTTAGGCTATCTGATAATCTACGTGACCGGACGGCCAGACATGCAGAAGCAACGGGTAGTGGCCTGGTTGTCTCAGCACAACTTCCCTCATGGCATTGTCTCCTTTTGCGACGGCCTGGTCCACGACCCGCTCAGGCACAAGGCTAACTTCCTCAAGTCTTTGACAGAGGTCAGAGTGGGGGGTGGGTCAGGGGACTGTGAATGTTTTAAACGAGAAAACAGAAGCGACAAATGCTGACAACCCGATATTATTTTAAAAATGTACCCATTTGTTTAGAAGAAACCAGGATTGAACATTTCTCGTCTTCATTTCTCCGATTTCAGGCACACATGAAGATTTTTGCCGGCTATGGATCAACCAAAGACATCTCAGTCTACACCTCCATTGGCCTCCCTTCTTCTCAAATATATATTGTTGGCAGACCTTCTAAGAAGATGCAGCACCAGTGCCAGGTATCACTTTCTGCACACCCTGAGAAAAGATCTTGTTAATAGTCTCTTCTCACATTTAAAAAAAAAACACTAAAGTAAAAGCTCAAGTCACCACAAAATGCGTCGCTTTTTAGTTGACAGTTGTTTCTCTGATCCTTCAACAGTTCATCACAGAAGGATACGCAGCTCATCTGTCCCAGCTGGAGTACAACCATCGCTCTCGGCCAGCCAAGACCACCAGTGCACGCATGGTGCTACGCAAAGGCAGCTTTGGCTTGGGAGCAAACAGTGACTTCTTGAGGAAGAGGAACCATCTGTTACGCACCATCTCCTCTCAGCCAGCCCCCAGCTCTCCAACGGGCAGCATCCACAACAGGCCGGAGCGCACGCAGAGCCAATCAGACAGCGAGCGGCTGGAGCGGGAGCGGCTGGAGCGCGCTCACAGCCACGGCCAGGGAGGGGCCCAGCGCAGCATGAGCATCACGGCCAGCTGCTGGGGCCGCAGCAGCAGCACCAAGCTGGAGCCAGGAGTTTTCAGCTCAAAATGAGACTGGAGACATGATGCGGGGTTCGGGAGGGACGAGACTTAAAAATGCAGTACTGAGGAAGAGATGCAAAGTGATGTGAATATAAACGTAAACAGTGGAAAGCAGCTGGCTTCTTGCACCAGATAGGTAAAATACCATAAGGAAAAAAATCAGGTGCTACAAATCACTCTTCATAAAAACTAACACCAGTCACATTCAGCACAGATATTTATGGGCAGAGCGTGAGGCAACATTCATGATAACACAGACCAACATTTCAAGAAGTGTTGCCCCAAAGCGGGAAAGTGCACACAACCAAATAAAGCTAATATTGTAGGGATCCAGGCTGTTTGTACTGTTTAGTAAATATTTATTAGTCTTGAATACAAGGTCAGTTTTGCTCCAGCACATGGAGACAGTTACACACACACACACACACACGCAAGCATGCACCACGCAAACAACACAGAGTTGTTACAGTAGCCACTGTAACCAACTAACGTGACCAATGCAAGCACAACAACAACTACAGAGATGAACTTTGTTTATAGCAGTTTTAAAGCTGCGTCCTTTTTAACACGATGATCAGGTACGTTCCAGTCAGAGAGCGGAGCTGAGAATCAGGTGAAGCTAATTCGCCAATTTAGTGTAAACACGGAAAGAATCAAGAAGCCAAAATGAATCTTTGTTAGATTTCTTTTCTTTTTTCAAGAAACACAGAACATCTTTACGGTCCAGTTCAGCTTGTTTTCTGGTCGCCCCTTAGACACAACGAATCATGTAACACAACACGAAGCAAGGCGCGTAATTACCCTTTAACTGTGGCTGCAGCTGAAACTGTTCTTGGGTTTTATTGCATCTCACACTTCACTTTATGCCATCGCTGCCGTACCCTCCTGAATGAGTAACGTGCAGCTCCGCTATAGGGAAAAGCAGTACTGTAAGGGAAAGTGCCAAAGTGAAGCAGTGCTGAAGGATAAGCCGTCTGTGGATGCAGAGGAAAGGAGGGATCTCCTGTGTAAAAACAGAAACATAATAAATGGGTTAGTTTGTGTAAGTATGTAGTTGAATGCCTAAACAAGGCTTGTACATAATTGTTACATTACAGTGCAGATCTGGTATCTGGTCCACTGAAGACCAGTTTCAAGTGTCTTCTTTACTCTGGGGGTAAACACCACCTCATTCAGGATATACTTTAATGATTGATAATACTTGTTGTTATTTAAGACTATAGAAATTTTAAAATGTAAGGATTTTTTCGTGAACAAAATGTGTTTTAAGATTACTTTAGCTATGTTGTGTTTTTTTTCTCCTCTCTCCTTCAAAGTTCAGTTGCAGCAGCCAAACCTCAGAGGTCTTTGCCTGGCACAGTGTTGTATTTCTATTATTTTATCTCTCAGATCACCAGAGTTGTATCAACAGAACTTGTGTCAAAATATTGTTTTGGTTTTTTGTTTTCGTTATGAACTTTTTTGGGGGGAAATTCAGGATATGGCTTCTCTCTCTCTGGTTTATCCCCGAGCTGTAAAATGAGGTGTTGAATGTTCTCATAGATAATCCTCCTTAGGTTAAGGTCTCTTTCTCTGTGTTGCTGCGCCTTTAGGAAAAGAAATGTGCAAATTGTAACTCCTGTACAATACGCTGTTGAAAGTAGCAACACAGAGCTAAGATTTTGCTTTAATACCGTTGGCCATTTATTTTCTAAAGCTGGTTTAAAGACAAAATTGTGATTTAATCATTTAAATAACATTTATTTGTACCTCTAGTAATCATGTACAGACAGAGCTGACAGCAGTGGACCAATATGGGCTCAGACACGAGGGGGAAACGTGCAATATTCCCGAGTAGCACCACCAGATCTTACAGACTGTTGAGGAAACACGTCACAGTGCATTGACAATCAGGTGAACAGGCACATGGTCTACAGACGTCAAATTGCAGAGGGTAACTCACCTTAAAACGGCACTGCCCAAATTATGGCAGTCGGGTTTTCTCCTGCAGAGAGACACGCTGTTTTGTTGTGATGTTTCCATTTTAGAATATGGGCATCCAGACAGACACTTAATATTTGCATATTTTAAAAAGAAGTCAGTCTGGTAACAAAACAAATGGTTTACATAAGTGCAATGAACAGCACGTTTACAGATGATGTAACCTTCAGTTTGCGTTGGCCCTCTTCAGAGGTGTCATTTTAAAATTAGCGGTCCTTTTAGAGGCTTCACTTTGTGATGCAGTTGAATTGTATTGTGCTGAGATGTGTTTCTAAATATTTCATCCACTTCTCATTTCAATAGACGACATAAGACATCCTAGATCAAAGGCACCTGTAACCTCTTTAATCAGCACTGATTTTATTTTGTATTTTTGTCAGCTGGTTGAGGAGAGTGACTCATGCTGTACTTCTGTCCCTCTGCATTTTGACCTTGACAAGAATCGGCTTAAAGCCATAACTCTTTGAAAAAAAAAAAAAAAAAAAAAAAAAAAAAAGGAACAGGAAAAAAAAAGCTGCTTGTTGAAGAATAGCTCTTTGTACATTTATTGTAACTTGAAAACAAAAAAAGGACAGTCAGTGCTGGAAAACATGCACTCATCTAACATTTTCAGCTACTGAACCATGCTCCCTGATCTGAAACGCCCGGATATTAAAAATCCAGAGAAGCGATCTGTGAAGTTTTGTAACCTCTGGGCAGACGATCGCTTCGATTCTGCTACCGACACACACACATTACCAGAGGCCTTACATTTCCCGTTTTACTGCCTTACATTGACCATTGTGCAGCGAGGACGAACGCCGATCACGCCCCAAACAGACTTCACGGTGAAGGACGTTGTTCATGTTACTTTGTGGGAAAAGATGGAGGCCATATTTTCTAAACAGGACTTTGGTTTGTTTTAGAGGAAATTTATGAAGGAGAAGAAAGTGGGACATAATTCACCAATATTAGGCAATCCCATCGCTGTCTCCAGCTCCGCCTCCAACAGTTATCATTCAAAGGCTGTATATGTGCAACACAATATCATGCTTGGAAAATATTTTACCTGTACAGGGTGTGTATCTTGTAGGTTTTGGATAACTACATTTTACCCATTCCCTTGTGTTTTTATGTACAGTGTATAAAGAACATATAAAGAACAACTAAGGCATTTGGGCTTTTTTTTTCTTCCACACTGAGTTGAAACGAGGATGTTTTTGGGTTGTTGTTTTTTATGAGAACAGGAACTGAAGTCAGACTTTACTTTTACAAAGAAATGGAGATTTATTTAGAGAAATTAAAATAAAACAAAAATTTGAGATACAAACATAAGACAACCACGAGGTGGTGTGAGAAGGTGATTTTAGAAAGCTGAACTGGACGTTTATCTGGGATTAATCATTACTTAAAGCAAAGATTTTGCACAATAATTAAACTCAATGAAACTTTCCTATGAAGCTCAGAATGTTACAGAAAATCAGAAGCAATGTCTTTTGTTGAAATCAAAAATCTAAAATAACAGAATCCCAGTAAGATCCTTGTCAGCAGTTTCATGTAGGCACTACTTTCTATCTACTCCACTACATCTGACAGCCATTACAAGCAGCTCACTATGACTTCTACCTTGTGTACCTCAGGAGAGCATGACAGTATTATTTTGCTATCACTATTATTTGATGGGAAGTGCATTTCAATACACTGACGAGTTACTTTCTGCAGAACTGTTTAGTGAAGGTGCTCTCAGGCTGATGAAGCTGAAGGGGACGTCGTCTTCTACCTGTTGATGCCCAGTTTTCTCTGGAAGGCATCCCCGTCTCCCTTTGTAGCTTGCTGTGAGATGAATAGAAGCTCGCTGTTAACAGTTATAACAGCACATGACTGCAGTTACAGCTGAAAGGTTTCTGTCATACCTTGTTGATCTCTTTTTGCTTCTCCCGGCTGACTATCTCCTCTATGATCTCCCCCTCTCCTCTCACCAGTCTGTAAGACAGCAGGGGGGAAAAAAGATCACCAATTTGGGCAAATTCTTCCCCCAAAGTCTCACTCTTGTGGCACGCTTTCCCCCACTTACCTTGTCCTCCCCGTTTCAGGGTCCACCACCCTGCGGATCACGCTCTGCCTGGCTTCGTACTCCTCTTTGGTGAGGGGCCTCTTAGTGGAGAGCCGGGCCTTCTGCTCATCTGTCATGACTGAAGAGGCAAAAATGCACCAGATTCATTTTTGGAAAAAAAGAGAGGAGTTGGAGAAGGAAATAACCAGATAACGATATCAGAATTGAGCAATGTGACTACATATACTATGAGTTAATAAAGGTAAAGGTGCTTTCCTCCAGGTACTTGAGCTTCCTCACACAATCCTAAAACATGCATGGTGATTCTAAGATAGATGTGAGGTAGATAAAGTGCTTAAAGTTTATAAAATAAATACTGAATGAATGTATGGTTGAAAAGTGACTTTTAGTCTAAAATTTAGGCTGGCAATGCTGGTAACAAATGCAAGTGACAAGTAGAGTGACAGGGATTTGATTTACTAAGATTATCAGAATGAACTAGATGCGAAAAAAACATTTTTAGTTAACTAAAAAGGAAATACACATTGGGCCACAGCTCTTAATTTAAACCCAGATGTTTTCAGTCCCAGTGCCACAAACACCTTCCTATGCAGTCTCTTTACAAACATTTGTGAAAGAATGGGTTGTTCTAAAGAGCCTGAGTGTGGTGCTGTAGCAGAATGCCAGTGTCCCAACAAGTCAGTTTGTGACATCAACCTGTGATGGTCAAATTATTTTAAAAAACAGGATCTCTGTGTCATCTGTGAACATCACCACTATAAACAAGAAGGGTTCAGAGCCGATGTAATCCCGCTCCACCTTGAACCCATCTGCAACTCCTTACTACTGCTGGTGTCCTCATTCGTGTTCCCTATCAAATGCTTTCTTTAGATCCATAAAGAAAGAGTGCAGCTCCTTCTGACCTCCTTTAAACATCTCCATTGACACTCTCAAAGCAAACATCAAATCTGTAGTGCTCTTTCTCTGAATGAGGTCATGGTGCTGCTCATTACCTCTCTTCTAAACCCAGCTTCACAAACTCATTCCCACAGCTTTGTGGCCTGCCAGCGTTATCCTGCACATCAGTGCGCTACTTCTTAGATTAGTAAGTAATATGTCCTAATAAGTCCTTATGTTTCACAAATATAAAAACCACAGTTATTTTGTTATGTCAAACTTTGTGTGACCAGCTGATGCACTGAAGTGAAGTGTGGGGTTGAGTGTGATGTCCCACCAGGCCCAAGCTCCACGGCCCCCTCCTCAGTCTGCCACACCTCCAGGTAGGATGGAGGTTTCTCTGCTGGGCTCTGCTTCATCTCCGCCGGGCTCTGCTTCATCTCCGCCTTCTTCTTCGTCTTCTTCTCCTTTTTCTTCAACAACTTCTTCTCCTTCTTGATCTGCTTCTTCAGCTTCGCCTTCTTCTTCTTCAGCTGCTGCTTCTTCTTCTTCTTCTTCTTGGCTTCGCTCTTCTTCTCATCGTTTGACGAGGATGATGACGAGGAGGAGGAAGAGGTGGATGAGGAAGATGAGGAAGAAGAAGACGAGTGCCTTCTGCGCTTCTTCTTTTGTGTTTTCTCATCTGGGGAGAAACGGAGAACATAACCCGATGATGAGGTTGATTTTCCTGTGAATGCTAGCATTTCGTGTTCCAACCTTTGCTCCTGTGCAACGTCTTCTTTCTGCTCCGACTCCTGCTGTTGGAGGAGGAAGACGAAGATGATGGAGAGGAGGAAGAGGAGGACGAGGATCGTCTCCGTTTCTTCTTCTCGTGTTTTTTCTCTCTGCCAGCTCTGTCGGATGGTCTGCTGCGGTCCATGGCTCACCGAACAACTGTTTACAGACCGTACTGAACGACAAACACGGAAGTGTGCCCGTCAAATTCCTTCCGTCACCTTCTAGGATTAAGGAACATAGTTCCCACTTCTTTTTCTTTCTTTCTTTCTCCTCCTTCTTCTTCTTCTTCTTCTTCTTCTTAGTAGTAGTAGTAGTAGTATTAGTATTATAATTATAGTTGCAGTGTTTTATTATGAGACACTTTGCAAAGGTGATAGACTCACTGTCATCTACATATCTCAAACTAATACACCAAAGCCTCGTCATCTTTAAACACATCTTTATTAAATACATCTTCATTAAATACATTCCTTTATTATCATCTTATTTTGTTTGAGGTATTTATTTATTAAATAATTCCAGTCTGTTGTTTTTTGTTTCAGTTTTGGTTCATTTCCAAATACCAGATCGCCGTTGCCCATTTAACCAGAAAATCCCCCGGGGCTCAGTCAAATTAGAAATCTTCACTTTAATCAAAGTATAGAACAAAGTATATAAATTTTATTCAAATAAAGAAGCAGCCTATTTCTGTGTCACTGGGACACAAACGTCAACACAAGAGCAGAAAATTAAAAGTAATGAGTACTATCATAAACAATCCACCTCTTTTTACTAGCTTTTATTCACTTTTTTTATAAATAAGTATGTAACTGAAAATTCTATGTGCAGAAGAGCATCCCTGAACATTTAACCTTGAAGCAGATGGGCTACAGCATCAAAAGACCACATCATGGATGTGCTGCCAGCAAATCTGCAGCAGTGTGATGCAGTCATGTGAACATGGATCAAAATCTTTGAGGAATATTTCCAGCACCGAGTTGTTCCACAAAGAATTAATGCAGTTCTGAAGGTAAAAAGGGTGTCCAACCCATTGCTAGGGAAGTATACCTAATAATATGTCCAGTGAGTGTATGCTGTCAATTTTAATTAGGAGGGAGGTCATTGTCCTTTGATGTAAGCTACATTTTGAAACAAAGTAAAAAAAAAAAAACACCAATATTTAACATGTAGTGAATACACAAGTCCCCCAGATCTCCCCTCTGACTTCAGTCAGTCTTAATTTTTGTATATTCAGTAAATCTGAGACAGAGCGCTAAACTTAGCGAACTCAAACTTTACTGCTCTCCAACTGCAAGATCATTCCTTGAGACCAGAGGTGCATCTAGTTACAGCAAAACATTAGAAGAAAATAACTAGAAAGAAGTGCAGGAAACAGACATCATTTAGGGTGGAATTTAAAAAGTAACAGGGTGATTTTTTTGAGAAACAACAGAAAAACATAATCATTAGAAGATATTTGTAATATTTATTCCAAAGATTTCTCAAAGGCAATTGTGAATCTTTAAAGCTTGTATACGGATATACATACTTGCCCCTGATGACATTAGCCCTTATCACTCTTTGCACATCAGGATAAACTAACAGAAAGACATACTGCAGAAAGGCTTCAGTCACCGGCAAGCTAATCCTCAGCACCCGCTTTCACTCATGTTCAAACACTGTGTCACTGTACCAATAAATAACATCATCTCTGAAAATTCTTTAAATCCTAGCACAATGCAAATGATAAATACTGAAAACACTGTTACATTAAACATGCTGCTGCATCAGTGAATGTAACAGTCTAATTATGGCTGGACCTGGAGTCATGAAAGGTTAACAACATCAGCAGAAAGAGATCCATAAGGCTATCATCTTTCCAGTCCATGTGCAAGGGGAGCGTGGCGGGTTGCTCCAAGTAAAAAAATAAAAATAATAATAATAATAATAATAATAATAATAATAATAATAATGGTAGTGTTGGGAAGGTGGAGGGTGGGCTCGCGGTGGAATGTGTCACTGTTGCTGGGATGTAGTCTTGATCCAATTAGGACGCAACAGCCATGCGGATCCTCTGTGGGGGACACAGGAGGACATTCTTGGCTGCTTTGACAGTGTTTTTCATCAGCATCGCCACCGTCATCGGGCCAACGCCTCCTGGCACTGGGGTGATGAATCCTGCCTTCTGTCTCACACCTGAAAGTGCACAGGAAAAGTAAGACGATTCAGACCTTGTGCACCAAATGGAACTTTCCAGAAATCAGGTCCTCCCATCATCGTGTATACAAATATAATATGAAAACAACATAAAGGTCACTTTATAAATAACTCTGGTATGAGGCAACATGATGCCAACCATGTGCTCCAGAAACATGATCACGTTCAGCTTCCAAGAAGCAAAGTAGAAATCTGTGCCACCTGTTTGTTTATCAAACATTTATTTATTCTCTTCTTGAAGCGATGCCATTGGTTCGTTTTGCTAGCAAGATTACTCAAAGAGTTGTGCATGAATCTGCATAGATGTAAAGCAAGGCCCAGCTTGGAATGTAATAACTTTTGGATGTGTATTACAAATGTTCAATATGAGAAAAATCTGGCATTTTGTGTCATATTGTCACAAATACAAATCAAATTCAAACATCATTTTAATGTTTTATAGAAGCTATTACAATCTAATCTAGCTCCAGATACACGATATGGACAAAGGTAGTGGGTCACACAGCTTAGTCTTCGAATTTGGGTGTTTTCAGTCACATACAGCTGTATAAAAATAGAACACCCAGCCATGCAGTGTGCTTTTACAAACATTTGTGAAAGAGTGGGTCGCTTTAAAAAGCTCAATGAACTTGTGTGTGGTACTGCAATAGGATGCAGCTGTTACAGAGCGTGCACAGGAGGGCTGCAAAAGGTTGTCTGTAGTATGTTTTATTGGAACACAATGCAATATGCCTGTGTGTAGCACAAAAGTGTTCACATATGTTCTGCCTCTCCAGCCTTACCTTCAAAATCCACATCCCCAACCAGTCGGCTCTTTCCAGTGATGGGGTCCTGCACTCTGTTTATTCCGACGTCGATTACAGCCGCTCCCTCTTTGATCATGTCCGCAGTGATAAGGTTTGGAATTCCTGAAAGTTCAGTAACACACACATACACGCACACACACAAAGAGTACAGTTAGTACAGTACCTCAAAAAGACAAAGAGATTAACAAATGAACAAACCGACAAACCTGCAGCAGCCACAATGATGTCAGCAATTTTAGTGTGTTGGCAAAGTTGATCCTTTGGAGTGTAACGGTGAGAAATTGTCACCGTAGCGTCACCTGCCAATGAGAACAGAGGTGATAGGGATGCACATGCTTTAGTTTTATCACCCAACAATGCGTGCACACACATCCTGTCCTACCTCCGGGCCTCTCGTGACGGCCGTCTGTGTGCAGCAACATGGCAATGGGCATGCCCACGTTCTTTGACCGTCCAGCAACCAAGACGTTCTTCCCAAAAGTAGGAATACCTGGAAGAAAAGAAAATTGGGAATCTTTTAGATTCATCAACAGCATTTTAACCCTGAGAGGAAGAAGGTGGTCACTATGGTTACCTGTGCGTTTAATAATTTCCCAGACACCCCAGGGAGTGGCAGGGAGCATGGTGGACTGATCCAGGCACATGCGGCCCACGTTGACCACGTGGAAACCATCCACATCCTTGGTCGGGGAAACTGCATTGCAGATTGCGCGCTCATCGATGTGTTCTGTCCAAACAAAAGGGAGTTACAGTCAACACAACTTTATCGACTAGTTCTACTCACAGTCATAAAGTCAAATTCAGTTTCTCAGAGCAAATTCTGCCTCCAGCATGAGAGAAAATCCTAGCAAGAGACAGCAGGAAGGTGGGCAGTTTTCTGCTCCAACGTAGGCGCTGTGAACACACGTTCACCAATGCTTGCATTCAGCCGTCATACTGGATTTCTAGACACCACGCACATGTACGCAAACCCGACTCCCAATGCAGGATTTCCCAGTTTTGCTGTACCTGGCAGAGGCAGCTGGACCAGTAGACCATCAACACGGGGGTCGGTGTTGAGCTTATCGATCAAGTCCAGTAACTCCTCCTCACTGATGTTAGTGTGCTTGAGAATCGTCTCACTTGAGATTCCTGTGGGAGGTCGAAGTGTGAAAACAACTCCACTCACAAGCGAACATTTGCAGTTTTGCCAATCTAACGTATGAGGAACGTGCACTTTCACGCCTAAAAAAAAAAAAAACAAAAAAATAAAAACAAAACAACACCTACCGACATCAGCCGCAGCCCGTGTCTTGTTCAGGACATAGGAGTGGCTGGCTGGGTTGTCTCCCACGAGAATAACACTCAGATGGGGTCTTCGGTGGCCTGTTGAGACCCATTCCTCTAAGTCGGCACGGACCTCATCCCTAATTTGCCGTGCAAGTTTCTTTCCTGAGATGACCACCGCCTCCTGCCTGGGAGTTGGCGAGACAATTGTGGTCAGAAGACACGTTATTGGGCATCAAGAAGCTGGGATTGTGCTGTGATTCATTGTTTAATTCCTGACAGATTTGTACACAGCCTTATTGAAAAGTGTTGGCCAACATGGCACAAATAACTGCACTGTGGCGCCAAAGATAAGCCAAAAAAAAAATAATTTCCCCTAGGGATAAATAAAGTATTCTGATTCTGATGATTCTGATTCTGATTCTGAAATTCTTTCAACTAAGACTCATGTAAACTCATCTCAACCTTAATCCAAGCACCAGTTCTAGCCTCTAAAATTAGACTTAGCCTCCACCTGACTGAGCCACATGCTTTACTACCACTTATGTTTCAGTATTTGTAGGTAACTAGTAGAAACAAGGAAGGGAAGGGAGCTTCTTTAAGCGTCTAACCATGAGGCACAGTCGGAGACATTCGATGGTTAAAACCTATGTACAGAATTCAGGACTGTACAGAGTGCTGCCGCACCGGTTTGTCCTCATTGCACAATTGTCAAACATAGTTCTCCGTTATATAATGACAAGCAGAGCGCAAGGGCTAATAACTGAAGAGTAATGAGCCATCGACAGTGATGTAACTGTCACTTTTATCCTGTCCAAAGTAATTAAATCCTCAGAGAAAAGGATTGAGTGTTTTGGGGAGAATGGGACCAGTGTACCAGGTCCCAGAGGCAATGTGTCGAGGCTACAGGTCTAATAGAAGTTTAAATCCCCCGATAGGCTGAGGAAAGATCTCTCTTTACAAATGTTTGAATAACTCATGTTCACAATGTTTATCTTTTGTTATTGTTTACTCTGCACATGATAACACAGCACTAGTCCTTCTCGCAGCTGAGTTTGCAGAAATTTTCCTCACATATATAAATGAAATTAACTTGAGGTAACGTGATCCCACCAGATCTAATTTGGCAAGCAGTGATGTAAGATAATCACACATGCATATGTCCTAAATTATCAGCCTTGTGTCTTTGCAAATCACGCAGATCATGCGCAGGACCCACGAGATTTAGGAGTAGGTTTTTTTTGTGTGTGAAAGATTAGTTAATTGCATGTAGTCATACTGCACTCAGCAAGTTTCCAATAAATACCTGCACGATGCAAACGCTTAACAGGCTGCTGACTAGCTGCTGTAGCATTACTCTCAGCTTGTTATATCAGGTTTTACAGACCACGTGATCAGATATACCCTGCATGTTCATTTTGCCCCAGGTGTGCACACCTACACCTCGAACTCCACCTGAAACCTGCCACTGGGTGCAAGCAGTCACACAGATTTCATCAGCCAGCCCCCCCACCCCTCATCTACACCTGCAATATTACCGGCGTGACGCTAGGGGCGCTGCGAAATGTGCTCAACTGAGGACGTTTAGTACAATAAAACAATAAAAGCCAGCAGAATAAAACCCAGCGACCTCATCCGCGTACATAAAAGCCTACAAATAAGTGGGCACACGGGGGGGGGACTAAAAAAGAACCAAACACTCCTACCGAGTGAGGAAACAGAAGCGCCTCAGAGGTCGTAAAATGACCGTTAAAGCCGCAGCAGATGTGCGGAGGAGACTCACCTCGAGGCGGACGTGTGCAGTTTACAGACTTGGTGCTGTGTGTGCTGGCACAGTTTCCTGAGAGTCCTGAGCGCTGCCATTTCTCACCGGCTCACAGAAGAGGAGACACTACTACAGCGCCGGTTACGAAACCCCGGGTCTGACGGAGGGAGGCTGTGAAGGAGGAAGAGGAGCAGAGCGGTTTTAAACACCTCCCCCCCCGCTCGTGCAAGCTGCCTACGTCACTGCTATCAGTCGCCAGCCCTCTGCTGCAGAGCTCTGCCCCTTAACAGCAGCCCAGCGTGGAAGCTCATGAGCGGTACCAGGCCGTTATTCTTTCAATATAGAGTCAGAGTTGTTGTTGTTTTTAGAGCTTTAAAGTTATTTTTCACGTACAGTTTCCACGTTCAAACAACCAGGATCATCATAGCTAACTAAAACAACACTGAAACCGAGTATAGGTGTGGTAAAACATTTGAATCAACTGAAATAAAAGCTAATTCATTAAATAAAAACTTAAGCATATTATATATTTGCAAAACTCACTTAATTGTTTTGGATTTTCACAGAACTTTTTGCAGTTTTCACAGCAGTTCACGCCAAGGTCACACCCTGTAATGCTCAGAGACAGTGTAAAAAAAAAAACCCAAGAACCCCATCACAGACTCCACAGGCCTCAATTGGCATGTTAAATGTTAAAGGTCATTACAGTACAGTTAGTAAAAGAGTAACAATCATGGCTTGTTTTTCCCTCTATCCTTGTGGAAACAGGCTTGAGGTTTCTGGTTCAACTTCTGAGGTGCACAAAGAAGAGGAAACATCTGAGGACTCTGACTAAAGGCTACAGGCAACAAGGCACTATGGAGTTGTTGTTCATACTATAAATGTAGTTTGAAAGAGTTGCCAGGAGAAAGCCTCTTCTTCCTAAAAAGAATCTGAACCAAACCACAAGACCTCTGGAACAATGTCCTGTGGACAGACAAGACCAAAAAGGAGATCATAATGCACAGCACCGTGTTTGTCATAAACCAAACACAACAAGTCAGCACAACACCTCATAGCAGCTGTTAGGCACGGTGGTGGAGGGGTGTTGATTTGGGCTTGTTCTGCAGCCACAGGACGCTTTGCACTCATCGGGTTGACCGACTTTCATTTTTCTCATGACTTTTTTGTTGTCTGTGTCACTTTTCATACGTTTGTTCATGGACACGTTCATTAACCAAAATAAAAATAAAAATGAGAGAAGAAATCGGAAACAATAATTTGTACTTACAAGACTGACTGAAATAAAAAATAAACAGAAAACATTCTTACTTTTTGGCAGTGTGGTCAGATTTGAAACACCCAGACAGCTTAATGAGGCTTTGGTGTAAATTCACATCAAGTCTGTATCAAATGAGGTGTTGTGTTTGTATTATAATATTATAAATCTTGCTTCTAACTCTTAACACCCACTTTATAATAAGAAAACTAAAAGCAACGCTGAAACTGGATTGCTACTATTAGATTACTAAATGATTATCATGGCTTTCTTGGTCAAGTTGAACCATTGTAATTACTTTATTCCCTATTGGCAGCTTTAATATCCTTTAAAACTGTTTTTTCTTAAACCCTAATAAAAAACAACTACATGGCACATTTATCTATTGGATGTATTAAAGCAGATTTTCTTTCAACGTTTAAATACTCAGTTATGTACAGATACACAAGAATTGTATTTTAGTTGAGCACTTGATTAAATGTAGGTCTTATCTGTATTCATGTTCATGTCAAACTGTGGGCACTTAAAGGAAAAACAGTACTAAGGCAGTGGATTCTTTGGAGTTAACCCCATGTCTGCTGGAGGTTTTGTGGAAAAATGTAATACCTGACTGAACCTTTTGAAACACATTGATCTGTTCTCTGTTTGCCACTGTTTGTTCTCGCTCTTTGGTGGAACCACAAGCTAACAGCTTAGCTTAGAGCTTGGAGAGTACCGAGATGTACTGTACTTCCTTATCTGGAGAGCACATGCAGGGCGGGTATATGAATGAATATGAGTGAAAGTAGTTTCTCTGACAGATAATGTTGTATGCTTCGGATCATATGCTGTCTCTCTCTTCTCTTCTCCATCTTTCAGGTACAAGTTCATCTTGTTTTATATGTCCAAAGATATATGTATATATTGATACCTCTCAGATAGATTTGTGTTTCCAAACTAACGATGCCTTCACCTGCACTAATGTGTCTTTTTTGCCTCATATTGCAAATTCAACGCTTCAGACCTTTTACTCCAGATCTTTTATCGGCATAATTAGTTTTGCTATAATGAGGGAACAGGCATCACCTGGCAATGAAATAGCTTATTATTTAACTGAAAATGAGAAAGATTTAAGCTGACAGTCTGCACTTAGATCGCATATCCATTGTTTGATTTAAAATCTCCATCTCACCCTGTCCCTGGGATCCACCTCTGTCACACTAGCCCTTTTCATGTCCTCCTTCACTACATCCATGAACCTTCTCTGAGGTCGTCCTCTTTTCCTCCTGTCTGACAGCTTCATATTCAGCATCCAGTGTCTCTCTCAGCCCCACCTCTCTAACTTTGTCTTCAAACCTGAGCCGTCCCTCTGATTTACTCATTTCTAATCTTGTTTATCTTGCTCACTCCCAAAGAAAATCTTAACATCTTCATCTCTACCACCTCCACCTCAGTCACCTTTCATGGCCACCATCTCCAAATCATATTTCATAGCAGGTTTCAGTGTAAACCTTCTCTTTCCCTCTTGCTGTTATCATTGTATCACAGATCACCCACCACTCGTCTCCATCCACTCCACCCTGCCTGCACTCTCATCTTTGCCTCTCTTGTACACTTTCTGTTTCTTTGGATGGTTGACCCCAGGTTTTTAAACTTATGCACCTTTACTACCTCTACTCCTTACATCTTCAATGCACCTGTCTCCCTCTCATTCACACACATATATTCTGTCTTGCTTCCTCTGACTTTCATTCCTCTTCTCTCAAGAGCAGACCTCCACCTCTCCAGGCTCTCATCCGCCTGGTCCTTACTCTCGCTACAGATCACAGTGCCATATGTAAACATCATTGCCACGGAGACTCCTGCCTGACCTCATCTGTCACCTTGTCCATCACCACTGCAAACAAGAAGGGGCTCAAAGCCGATACTGAATATAATCCCACCCTGACTTTGACCTCATCCGTAGCACCTACCAGACAGCTCACTGTTGTCACACTGTCCTCATATTAAACGATCAAAAGTTCATAAAGAATTTAAGGGGATTGTTCTATGTCACAGTATTACAGTGTCACAGTATGTCACAGTGCTCCAGGATGACACATGAGAAAGTAACAGTTTTATAACAGAAAGGTCTTGATCTTGGAAAATGTATGTAGTAATATCTACAGGCAGACTGAAGGGGGCGACAGACTACCATTTGCGCTGCAGCAGACAGCAGACAGAGGAAGAGGCTCTGTGGGTGCAGTTCATGTTAGCCTTCACTGTTGCTGTTAGCAGGCACCCCTGACAAGTGCCTCGCACAGTGTACTCCTAAAACGCGTTTCTGTTTACTAAACTAGCTTCAAGAGTTCAAATCCAGGAACTTTAACGATTCCTGCGCCAAGATGAGCTTCCTGTTGTAAGTAAAGTGTTTTTTCTTCTTTTTTTAAGCGCTCGTGAAGTTACAGCCGGAGCTTGCGGTTAATGTTAGCTGCGCTTCTACGAAGTTCAGTCAAGGGAAGTAAGGGGCGATAAAATAAGACACCGCTACATAAAGTAGTCAGCTAACCGCATCCCAGTCTTAGTATAGGTTTAAGTTGCGTTAAAGTGACCCCTTCCTTACGCAGAGCTACCACTGATGATTGTAACATGATCGAGAAACTGTTGATTTACAGTTTGCCACAACTCACGAACTGTAACTTTTTAAAGTAGTGAGTTAGTACGTGCTAACTTTGCTAGCCTGGTGAGCAGCGCTAACTCGCGTTTGGTTAGCCAGCTTAGCTCATATGGTCACTCTTTAACTGACTTAAGTGAGGCTAGACATTCAATTTTTAGTCATATCCCACACCTTTGGAGGTCTAATCTCGCTGGGTGGTTATAAAATGTTAAGTAACGCCGCTAATTAAGTTTCCGTTGTTTACAGTAATACTGTGACACTGGTGCATTTCCTGTCAGTGGGTATACACTATAATGTGGTTGAGTCACGGCTCTGACGCTGTGGAAGCCAAAGTTTTTTGGTTTGATGGCAAACGCTGCAGCGGTCACCCATCACGAGTTCAGCGTGAAGTTTATAGATGTCCACCACCAAGCTTGCATCTGCTGAGTGCACACATGAACAGGAGTCCTCCCGTGTGTAGATCAAGGCCCAGGAAGAGGATCTACTCTAAAATTAGCCTTTTAAAAACGACACTTTAGATAAAAGTCTGTTGTTTATGTAGTTCACTATCACAAGTTCAGTCTTTACTGTGTTCAGCTCTCTGTCCTGTTACACATTTGATTCGACAATCTTACTGCAAATGACCTTATAAAGAAAAAAATAAAAGAGGAAGGAAAACACATGAAAGTCAGTCATGCAGGTATCAACATGTCCAGTTAACAGTATATTTATCAGATGTTTAAGGTGTAAAAATTACATTGTCAACATTTCAAGGGTAGATGTTAACCCCGTGGGGGGGCAGACAGATATGGCCTGTACCACATGACCACCATGAAGACAATATTTCTTAGATCCACTTTAAATTCTGTCCAGTGGTAGTCGCTCATCTAAGACCTTCAAGCCGAAGAAGAACATCCCAGAGGGCTCCCACCAGTATGAGCTGCTGAAACACGCAGAGGCAACGCTGGGTAGCGGAAACCTGAGACAGGCTGTCATGCTGCCAGAGGGAGAGGATCTCAATGAATGGATTGCAGTGAATAGTGAGTGACTCAGTACAATGACCCTGCACACACAGTATCCAACTAACCAGTTAAAGTTTGTACCTGTGCCCAGTGTTAACATGAATCATAAATAAAATAGTTCTGTACAGGTGCTGCACATTTGCACCACCCTGTGGTGTAAAAAGAGTAATAGGGTCATAGAAGAGTGCACACAGCTGGCAGACTGGTAAATAACTGGTTGTTGCATTAAGCAGGTATTGTAGAATTACATGTTTTATATGTTATCTCTAATAAAACATGGTATGTTTAAATATATGGCTTGTGAGCATTTTGTGCTTTTAAATCTATTAAACTGTGAGTGTAGATGATACTAAAATACATATTATAATCTCCCAGTTCTTTCATCACAATAACATGCATAAATTCTGGATAAAACAAATAAGAATTTACTCTTTCCTTTAGCGGTGGATTTCTTCAACCAGATCAACATGCTGTACGGTACCATCACCGAGTTCTGCACCGAGACGAGCTGCTCCGTGATGTCTGCAGGACCAAGGTAACGCCAATCATTGTCCTCATGTTTGTGCTCTTAATTTAGAGTAAAAGTATTTCCACTAGGGCATATTTAACTGAAGACACTTTGTGACACATCAGGAAAACCACGGGTGTTTAGATGCTTTATCTATCGGTGTGGTTACTGATATACACAATGGCCCACTTTCAAAGGTATATACAACACTTAGACTAGGGCTGCAGTGATTAATCAAGTAATTCAATTATAAAAAATTCTCGACACAAATTCTTTGCTTGAATGCTTCATTTAACACATGACTCTGTAGCACGGGCCAGCAAAACTCAGAGGCAGAGCAAAGGCACATTTTTATGCATTAGTTTAAATTTCATATCTATCTTATTTTGGCCTTTGACTGTACTTGAGATTATTTATATATTTTTACATTTAACAGAAGTGAATTTTTGACTTTTAAGACTTGGGTTATTATTGAGCTATGGGAAAACCATTTTTTAGTGTTTGATACCCAAACATGATGTTTTTGTTGAGGATTTAACTCACCTCCCCAACAAAAAAAGACAGAAAAACAAAAAGCTAAATCTGTTTTGCACTGTGTATCAGATAAAGCTAAATTCAGCTGACTCATTTCATGCGGCCCACTTCCTCTGTTTTATCAGCTCCACAATTACACTTTATCTATTTATTTGCTGTTATTTTACCAGGACGTCTCACTGAGATAAAAATGGCTTTCTTTTATATAAGAGACCTGGTCCAGCTGTTAAGATCTGATCTCCTGAGTTAACTGCAGAATCAGATTCCCAGATCACATTTTTAGTGGTGCAGGTGGTTAAGTTAAATCAGCTTCAAATCAGTCATCTGAATGTCACATGAGGAACACGGGAATTAAATCTTGCACGTGGACCCTGTAGAAGCTGTTTAGTTAGACTCTTCCCCTATCCTCTGTCCTGCCAAGACTTTCTGCGCTCAGTCTCTAATCAGGAGGAAGAGACGAGGGGGGTTCACTTCCTGTTGACATAGCCGCCATCAAGACTACGAAACTTCTGCATTTCCCCCTTCTGTGCTTTTTTTGGCCTGTCAGCTACCAGATGACGTTCCACTGTTCTGACAGATACACAGTTGTATGCAGAGCTCTCATTTTTCTTCTCCAGGTCCAGTTTAACTAGTGAATCAAGGTGGTAATCTGAGAGATGACAACTGATTTTGTTCTTTTTCTGAAGGTATGAGTATCACTGGGCTGATGGCACCAATATTAAGAAGCCCATCAAATGTTCTGCGCCCAAGTACATTGACTATTTGATGACCTGGGTGCAGGATCAGCTGGATGATGAGACACTTTTTCCCTCCAAGATCGGTGAGTTTTACTTAAAGCTTTTGTGGTGTTTTGTTTGTGTTTTTTAAAGAAGTATATCAGATAGAGGGATATTCCCTTTGGCTTTATTTTTAGCCTGTGAGAATGATTTAATTATGCTATTATTGGTCTTCTGTGTTTTTGAAAAAAAAAAGACCAAAGAGCAGAAATAAGTTCTTCAGCTGCACACTTGGCATTTAAATCCCAAACATACAGACAAGATAACCAAGAGCAGCAGGATAATGGTGTTGGCTGTCCAAGCCAGGCACATGACTTCAGTCCAGCTAAACTGTGTCTTGCATGCTGAGGAGCAGACTGATGCCAAGAAGCCCCTTGGACAAACAAGCTTTCTCTTTGTTCATTTTCTACAGCTGAGGTTTTAAAACTGGAAGACAGCGCATGAGAAGGTTACAGTTCCTGCTGCCAGTCTATCTGTGAATGTGATACTATCACCTTTAAACTGGATAAGCATCACTTTAAATATCAGCGTTGTAGTTTTATATCAAAACATTTTTTAAGCTAGGCAAATGGGCTAAAGGTCCAGCAATCCTCTGGGTGTGGGTTGAAATGCATAGTGGACATTGAGGCAGCGCATACTCTTCTCTTGACATCAGCATGTTCCAACCCCTTCTCCCCCACAGGAGTTCCCTTTCCCAAGAATTTCATGTCTGTGGCCAAAACCATCCTGAAGCGCCTGTTCAGGGTTTACGCTCACATCTACCACCAGCATTTTGACTCTGTGATGCAGCTGCAGGAGGAGGCCCACCTCAACACCTCCTTCAAGCACTTCATTTTCTTTGTTCAGGTAGGAGGTTTATGGTTCTACAGCCCCTTTCACACCTGGACTGTTATTTATATATACTGATCTAAAGAGTCCCGAGTTATTTTTCTCTTACTGTTGGTTGAGTAATCTGTGTGCTGAGGAACTAATAGCATTTCTGAAACTGTTACCATTTGGCTCAGGTTTGAATAAAAAGCCAGTTTTATTTTATTTATTTATTTTTTCGCTTTCATATGAATCAGATCTATCTTTTTTTTAGGACGGCACATATCACATTGAGCCACTTCCATAATTGATACCACATATTTTTGCAATGTCACCTCAGTCTGTAAGCAGTTAAATTAGAACACATGTGACTGATGTACATTCGCATGACATGAGTATCTTGCTGCAAGACTTGTGGAGAAGACAGATGTAGTTAAAGGCCTCCTGAAATGTTTGTATGTACACACACCTCCATGCAGAAATAGTAGTCATTACTCTGCTGAAAGCCATAATTAGAAAGTTAGCTCCCTCTTCTCATCCTTTTCATCTTGATCATGTGCACACTAATTCTCTGGCGTCCACTGCACATTAACTTTTAAGTGAAACTGTGATCGCCAACTTCTTTGGCCTCCTGGTTTATTTCTGTTCAGCAGTGTGCTGCGTTTGCCTGCATGGCTATTTTTGTCTATGCGGTTCTCTTCAAGATCCTTAAATGTGGTAATGTCCACATTAAAAAAGTAATGTGAAGAGCCAAACAGGAAAAAAAGTCACTTTAGAGCAAAAAAAACAAAAGAAAGATTTGAATTGATATTTAAAAACCTTCACAGACCACACTTGTCACAATAGCTGACATTGCTCGAACACAGGAATAAACTGAGCACCTCTCAGTTGCAGAACAAGATAAAACCACATCTTAATAGGGTGTGGTAGTAAATACTGTGTGCTGTAAAGATGTCTTTTTATCATAGACTATACATAATGTACTTAAGTGTCTTGCGTCACACGTGCTTGATGCTAAATGCCAGTTTTTGTGCAGGGACTGATGCTCTAACTGCTTCAACAACAATAATAAGAGGTCATCGCCTGCAAAGAAAGTTCAACATACGTAGGATTTTATCAGCAGTCAGGATAAGCAGTCGCACGTATGTGGTTGTTAACTCATTAGGTTAACCCAGGGTTTATGAATCTAGCACTCATGTGAAAGGGGTGGTGTTGGCAGCCATCACAAACATGCCTAGGTCTACTGTCACCAAAGCAGTTGAATTTACAGAAGATAAAACTACAATGCACACAAAGCAGCAGTATGTGTGTCTGTAGTAGGAAAAGCGCAGTAGAGTATTAATAGTCCTGTGTAAATGTGCAGTCAGTATTATGGGAAAAGACCTGCTATGTTAATAAAGCCAGGAAAGGGGGAGGGGGGGTCGTCAATGAATACAGTCGTGTCTTAAAATCTATCTTTATGACTGATGTTCAGCGTGGACAGACATAGACTTTAGAAGTTACTAAAAAAACTTTAGATGCTCCTGCTATCTGAGCATGGAGGTCTGAGGTATCTTCCATGAATCCATTCCTAATCTCGGACATAAGGTTATTTCTTCAGCATAAATGACCGGGATGATTTACCTTGGTAAGAAGTGAACCATCCTCATATTACAGAAACCCCAAAGTTAATCTTGAAATTACCCAAATCCTGCTTCATAGTACTGGCCATGTGTGCTGGTTGTGGAGAGAATTTTTATTTTTGAGCTTTAGTAAACACTTCACTTTTATTTTATAGCTTTAAGCTTCAAACTTAAAGGTTCCCGTCTAGTTTTAAATGGATAAATAATGTTTACATCATCATTCACATTGTGTCTATCCATGAGGTCTGAGAACCATAATTAGGCTTATATATAATATATCTTAAATATAAATGTATAATTTTTAAAAACTTTTTTCTTACAGGAGTTCAACCTCATTGACCGGCGAGAGCTCGCCCCCCTGCACGACTTGATCGAGAAGCTTGGATCAAAGGACAGATAGACATTTCATCACACGTCTTCCCTTCATAACCTTTTTTTCCTCCTTTTTTTCGCTGTCTGTGACCTCTTCTACCTCTGACTTCTAGCCTCAGCTCTGAAAATCTGTGCCTTCCTCCCCGTATCTCCTGAATCTTTGCTGTATTCTTTGCCTTTTGTTCCTTTCTGTTGTTTGCTGTCTTTGAGCCTTTGTTTTTTGTTTAACTTTAGCTTCACAAGATCATAAAATAATGTTGTAGAGTAAACTTTTTTTATACAGGACTGTGGTTAATGACTCTTTAAGAGCAACCTACTGATGTTTTTTTTTAATTGGACCAAGGACATTTGGAAGTTAAAGTGAAACACAGCTTCTCTTTTTGAAGCTGCTGAGCAGGGTTTGCTAACACTTGCTATTTAGTAATTCCTTTTGTTAACTGATCCGCTGTAATTACAGAAACTGACCAAACATAGGTTTTTCCTTTTTCTTTTGTTTTGTTTTTGTTTTTTTTAACTCTCTGTCATTAGTTTACAGGGAGAGTAAAAGGAAGGATGGGAGGTAGTGACGTTAACAAAGGTTTTCGGAGGGCTTTTGTAACATTACATGAAGGCAGGCACAAAAATGTAACAGTATATTATAATATATTAACAGTATGTAGAGCTCTCTGTCACATGCTAGTTGTGTATCTGATATCCCACACACGTTAACAGGGGTCTGATTATGTGACGAGATTCAGTGATAGTTAATCGTAAGGTGCCTTTCCTCTTACACCATAAAAGAACATCACCTTAGACTCCAGTAGTTTCAGTTTGGTCACACATTACTGTCTTTTTGCACTTTTTTTCCTTCCTTATTTGGTTAAAATAGTAAAATGTGAGATATAGTGCTTTTTATTTACAATTTGGTTCCACCTATAGCTTTTATAATGACCCTGTGAAGGGACTATGTAGTGTAAAATCAACCTGTTAACAGCAAAATATAATCTGTGAACTTTTTTTTAAATTTTAGTTCTTTTCTGTGGTGCCGATCAACTTTTTTTTTTTAAGTCAGTGCTGGTACTTATTTTCTTTTCTTTTTCCTTTTATTTTAAAAATTTGTACTAAATATTCCTCCCTGAATTGGACCATAGGGGTTATAACTATTGCTATTATTACACATGTACACCTGAGATGTATGCAGTATTTCAGGCATGGTCATTTCCTCCGGCTTCAAACAGCAGGGCTGTTTGTACTAACATCTCTTCATAAACTGAAGCAGATTATATTCCTGATGAATGCTTTGTCTGGTTTTATCAAGGGAATTCTTGTTGGACCTAAATTTCTATTGGACAATCATGTGACCAATTATGAGCTTAAATTATGCACAACAGGAACTAACTGTTAGATTTAGGCGCAGCAGGATTCGTTTTATTTTTTGTTACCACTTTGTAAGAAAGACTTGTCGTCATACCAAGGTAAACGTGTAACTGTAAACTTTTAGTTCACGGCTCACAAGATGCTAGTCAAGTCAGTACTCTGCAGGCATTTCCAGGCATTACTTTGAATCTGTATTCAGTCACGTTTTTGAAATGTATTTGCTTTTTTTCCCTCACAATTTTTATTTTTAAGCTTTTGGTATGACGTTACATTTCATATTGCATTGCAAAATGTTGGCTTTACCTTTTGAATCTTGTATAACAAAAAGGGCTTTGAAATGAATGAAACCAGTTTTTTGTTTTGTTTTTTTATTGGACCAATTGTTGGCTGGTCATTCAGGCTAAGAAAGAGTTGTTTGTATGTACCACGTCCACACATTTGCTGTACATAAGATCAGTGTTTTATCTGAACAAACCTGTGCCTTACCATAATGGGTCTGATATGATGGCATTGATAGATCAGAAACTCAATAAACACTGAAAAGACACTGCCGCTTGGTGTGTACTGCATGTCCATGTAATGTCTATTTAAAAGAATATCAATACCAATATCAATGTTTATGACAGTTCATTTAGAAACATGCAGCTGAGCAGCTTCCAGGGGATCATTTTGTAGGGCTTTTACAGGAGCAGATCCTGGTGCTGAGGCTGGGTTCATGGCTTTCTACTGCCCTGCACAGCTCTCCTTGAGTAACCGCCCATCTCCTGAGCAGGGAGACACAGCAGAACTTCTGGGGATGGCCTGATGGGCTGCAGGTGCCATCAAGAGCACTAGCAAAAAGCGAAACTAGAGAAAAATCAGTCGGTGATAAAGAGAACATTATTCTAGCAACCATTTGCAAAACCATTCCCTTATGCAGGTGGTCTTGTTGTTACCTCTGCAGTGTACCTGTTGTAGCTTTCGTTTGCATCAAAGCAGAAGAAGTAAATTCCCAGTGTTTGATGCTTCTATCTGGACAAACTGACGTAGTTTTATAACGTTTTGACTGAACTTTGGCTTTATTTGGTTGAGTAGTGAATAGAATAGAATAGAATAGCTTTTTATTGTCACTGTTACAAGAACAGTGAAAGGCAGTTTGGCATCTCTCCGTGTGTGGAGTACACAATACCGTAAGTATTTACACAATCGAATGATAGTATTTAAATGGGACTAAAGCTGGTACTTTGTTTGCGATCGCCACTAAATTGTAGACTTAAAATTCTAATAGTTTTAAAGATAGTAATCATTATTATTATTTCATTTGAAACTATTATTTTTCTGGTTTAAAGAAAGAAAACTTCGCAAGCTGATTAACGACAATCATGTTTTGAAATTATATGTTTAAATATCCAGCTAAATCTATAATAAAATGTGCACTAAACCATTCAATGTGTAAGATTGCTGAGAAATAGGATAGAAAAAATAAAAATAAGTAGATTTACCCGAGACGCTTTCAGCCATTGTACGGTCCTCCTGTCAACCAATCAGAGATCAGCCTGGAGAGACAACTGGAGCTTTTGTGCCCTGAGTTGAGCCTTACAGTTAACTTTGACCCTTAATTGCTTCAACGTAAGTGGGTCCAGACCCCAAAATATAGAGCCTGCCATTCCGTTTAGTAGATGTATTTTGGTTCCAGTTTTATAAATTGTGACGAGAGGCTTTGGTTTGGTTGAGTCGCAAACAGCCTGACGAACTTCGTGTTGGGCTTCAATCTATACCAACGCAAGGAGGAAATAGCGAAGTGTTTTTCTGGCTAGTTGTCGTCAAGTAGTTATCTGTCGTCTGTGAGTTTGGGTGAATATCATTGACTGATTAGCGGTAGCGTTAAAACGGTTGATTTGGCTTTGCTTCCAACGGTCGGCAGAAACTATCTAAGGGGGGAAAAACGATGTTACATTAGCTTGCTGGCTTAGTAGCCTCTTCGTATGCGCTTATAAAGTTAGTTAGCTAGCGTTAACTTAACTCTGCGGTGATACCTAGACGTGTATTCAATACGGGTTTATATATCTAGGAAAATAATAAGGAGCTAGCACAGTAAAACGTTTCGAGGTAGGTCAAATATGCTTGTTAGTTATTACTGAGGAGGAATTTCCTTGCTAATTCAGGCCATCGTTGTCAGCTAACGTCAGCTACCTGCCTGAAACACTGGGTGAGCAAACCGAAAGTCCTGCTGCCAAGCAGTTTCAATGAGTAACAACAGTGGCGGCCCAGATAATGTCTGGGCCTATTTTAATAGAGCTCGATAAACAAATGTTATTGACGCCTGATGTTCAAATGCCACCTTTTTCACGAATCAGTCACACATTATATTCTTTAGCTGCAAACTGTAGCTAATATGTACGCTAAACTACCAGAGAACTGATTTAAATGTATCTTCCTCCTAACAACTTGCTGATTTGTTACTAATTCCTTACTTTCCCCCCCACAGTCTTTGGCAAAATCATGGCAGATGAAAACACACAGTTCTGTGGCAATTGGTAGGTATAATAGGTGGAATATTTTGCATTGCCCGATGAATATATTTTATAGATTAACGTTATAAAAGGTTTCTTAATGTTCTATGTCCCTTTAAGCAAACATGACATCCCTGAGGCCAATTTTACAACCCACGAGATTCACTGCAGAAGAAATATTTCTCTGTGTGATGTGTGCCAGGAGCCAGTTCCCAGATCAGACCTGCAGGATCACAAGCAGCAGGAACATACACAGGTAAGCCTGAAGAGGAGTGATCTAGACTTTAACATGATCTCTGCAATAGATAGACTTGTGCTCTCAGAGGTGGGGAAGTGTGTGCGGCCTGTGATAGTGGTGGGCAAAAACATCAATACAGAAGTGTATGTCCATATAATAAACTATATATATCATTAAGTTCAGTTTTAAATATTTACTGCCAGTTCACAACACCTTTCCTCCCAAGGTGCTTTGTACTGTAACATAAAGACCCTACAATTTTAGAAAGAAACTGCTATAATCACATGACCCCTGTGGGCAAGGAAAAACTCCCTGGTTACAGGAAGAAACCTTCACCCGATCCACGCTCAGGGAGAGGCAGTCATAATCTGTAACCTGTTGGGGAGGTAGGGGAAAGATGAGAGAGCAGAGAGAGCTAAGACAAAAGACACATTATGGATGTGAGACAAAAACTTAATAACTGCTAAAGACAGCAGTATAAACACACAGTGTGAAAAGACATGCTCACTGCATCATGGGAAGTCCTCACGCAGCTTAGGCCTATTGGTGCATAACAAAGGAAATGTTAGGCCTATCTGATTCATCCCGAACTATAAGGTGGATCAAAAAGGAAACGTTTAAGCCTAATATTAAAAATAGAGAGGGTCTCTGTCTCCTATATCCAAACTGGGAGATGGTCCATAGTTGTGAGGGCTGAAAGCTGAAGGTTCTGCCTCCCATTCTATGTTTGAAAACTCCTGGAGACTGAAGTTAACCTGGAGTGCGAGATCAAAGTGCTCTGTTAGGATAATGACATACTATGAAGCTTTTAATATATAAGGGATATAATGCCTGATTATTCAAGATTATTCAAGATTTTTTATGTTGGAAGAAGCTTTGTAAATTCAATTCTGAATTTATGAAAAAATTTATTTGCTGTAAATTGATTCCACCACCCATTTGATTTCACTGGATTCTCTTACTTCATGACTCATTTGTTGTTACTTAACAAAAGGAAAGGGGTTAAGGAAATGAAAGTTGGCTAACTTGAGATGAAGAAATAGAAACTCAGGAGGAAGATGGCTGACAGAGATATGTTTGTGCGCAGGACATCGTGTCAGAATGGAATAATATTGATAAAACACACAGTGATACATAGTCCCTGCTTTTTTATATTTTTATTGACATTTTGTTTTTCTCTGGTGCTGAGATATTGTGATACATCATAGTTGATTTTTTTTTTTTACCCTTTTTTTGTTGCAGTGGTTCTCAAACCTTTTCTGAACCTGGAAAAAAGTTTCACCCTGCTTTGTATGGGTTTTATTAATGTGTAAAGTGTAAAAAGTTGAAGCTAAAAAATGTAAAAAGTTAAAGTTCTTCTGAAGTGTAAGTTCTGAACTGATCCTGCTCTGTTCCTGTATTTTTTTTTTAGGGGGGGGTTCCCTTTCTTTAAACCTTATTGTATTCTAAAGTGTTGCAACAGTGATAATGATAATGTAATAACTCCTGTGCTTTTCATTTTAGATTACCTGCAAGTGTGGTTTGAAGATTGAGAAGAATAATTTGGATGCCCACCAGGTATTATTGAAGAGCCTTTCCCTTCCTTATTTTTATAACTCTTATTATTCAGCTTCATTAATCTTCATTAAGTTCTGCGTCTTCATGATGATTGTCTGTTGCAGAGCTCTGAATGCTCTCAGCGGATGGTTCCATGCCAGTACTGCGAACTGGAGCTTGTCTTCAGTCAGTCCAAAGACCATGAGGATTATTGTGGAACGCGCACTGAGCCTTGTCCCTACTGCAAGTGCAATGTGATGCTGCGAGAACAAGCCACACATCCAGCCTTATGTGGAAGCCTCACACCGCCCCAAGAAAGAAACAACAGTAGGATGGGTCGAAGTCCAGGGGACCCCCAGTCGGGGGCATGGCTGGAAGCTCATTCCATTCGAAACCCCCTGAGAACCCAAGAGAGAGGCCCAAAAAATAATAACATCAGTGCAGCAGAGCAGCAGGTCTTTCCCCGACCTTCAGTTTATAATACTTCAAGGGGATTTCGGCCCTTAGGAGACTGGAGAAATATTTCACCACAGAATCCTTTTAGCAGCTGTGAGTGTTTTGATTGATACATTTTGAAACAGCAACACACAAATGAATGCTCCAGAAATGTAACTGGCTGAAAAATTAAAATGCTTTTATAAGGTGTTGTAGGTGCTTAAACTCAAAAATGTGTTATTTAACACGTTGCTAGATAATTGCTGGTATCATGATGACATCATCGTAATGTGTGATTTAGATCAGAAGCTTCAGGGGCCTAAGATGTACCTGTGTGCAAAGTTTGGTTCCTGAACTCCTGATTGCGCAGGACTTGGCACACACATACACAGATAGAACATACACAGCACTGTGTGTTTGTCTATATCAGCATAACCTCAGTGTTATTGGCAGTTTTATTCAAACAAATTGAGTTTTTACACTTTAGATCTCTTACAGTCATGTTTGTTTTAACGTTTACATTTTACCAAAAATAATTAAATGGACATTTATATTTTGTTTTTACTCTACATTTTGCATAGAGATTAGAATTAATCTGCCATGCTGTTGCTTTCAGCTGGAGTTATTTTCCTGAACTGATTTTTTTTTTTTTTTTTTTTTAATAACTTGTACTTCCAGTGCTGGGGCAGAGTGATTTTCTGCACAGCAGAAGCGGCAGCACATGGGCACATACTGAGCACACTCTGGATGATGATTCATCTGGCCTGGACTACATGCTGGCTCTCAGCCTGCAGACTGATGGGGACTCGGGGGCCGGAGGTGTCGAGGGCAACATGTGGAGCGATATCTGGGATCACAAGATTGGAAAATCTAACACTTCTCTGTCCAACAATAACTACCCAGACTTCACTGTTGGATCGAGTACAAGCGCAGTGCAGGACCATGATCAAAAAGGTGAGTTAATGTTTGCTGGAAACGTGAAGTTATTCGGATGTCCATTTATTGAACAATTTCAACAATTTCAAATTGTTTTTCCAGATGCAATGCTGCCTTGTGAATTTTGCGAAGAGCTGTTTCCAGAAGACGACCTTATTTTACATCAGGTTTGAGATTACCTTTGATTGGTCTTTCCTTGAGTCTCAGTGCTAACTCAATGTTCCCACTCAGGGTTTTAGATGTCGGAAAATTCCTTTAAATTGCATGGTGTAGGTTTAGAGGGGGCCAGCTTCAGCAAATGAAAATAAAAAGGAGCAGTTCATCCTCCCCAGACTTATCGAGGTTGAAGTTTATATTCATTTGCTTGCATTTTGGTGTTTTTTGACTCTGTAATCAGTGAAACAAAAAATATTTAAAGTTGGTTCTTTGAGAATAAAACATATCAGTATTCATAGCAAATCTACGTCAAGTTGTCTTTGGAAGAAAAGCAAAGAGGATAAATCATCAAAGAACTCCTAGGAACTCTATTTTCAAATAACATTAAACTTCTTTTATTCTCACAGAGTGGTGATGTTTAACTAAAAAACTCGGTATAACTTTAAAATACTGCTTGTGACAAACTCCCCTGTAATTAAATGGAATTTCAATGCATTTTAATTTGAAATTTAAATATAATTATATTTACCCACTAATACCTAAAGGTAGGTACACTTGAATAAAGGGCTTACAAGTCAGGCTTTTACAGGACACAAAGTCATTTTTAAATAAAATACGTTGAAATGCCATTTAAATTCTGGGGAATTACGCTAAGTCACGGGCTATTATATAGTAATACCACTGTAAAGTATTACCAAAAACAGTGCAGAAGTCTTCACGCAGAAGCCCAAAACACCTTAACACATAGGTGCACCTGTCCAGGTTTTGAAGATTCTTCCTATTTGTGGAGCTTCACTGGTGGAAAATACCAGTTTCAGCCTATGTGGAAGCTTACAATTAGTGGAACACCATTACAAAAGATCATGTATTCCTTATAAAGTCCCATTTTATTTTCTGACGATGGCTTGTGTGGTGAAATGCATTGGATTCTCTATTTAAAGAGAAGCTGCCATTGATGATTTTAGTCTGTCAGACAAGTTATTTTAAAGAAAATATTGCCATTTTGTTGTAAATGTAAAAATTTTCATCACTAACTTTTTAATTTCTTCCTTTCTTTCTTTCTTTTTTTAACTAATGAACTTGCATATTTCTGACGGTGTCCAGCCAGAGGCTACACCTTTAAACTAACCTTTATGCATATCTGATAGTAAACCATGAGATATTTAAACATTCATTTACTCAGTCTAAAAGACCTGCTTTAGCCTGCCAAGTAATTTCAGCTGACATTTTCAGATATTTTCCCTCTTTTGGTTTGAGTCCAGCCTCAGCTTTAGTTCATAACCTCTGTGGGTATTTCTGTTTCTCTTTCTAAGCCCTCTGCACACACTGCTGCCCTCTCAGTTGGCAATCTGTATTGTTAAATGACAAGTAATTGTGTGTACGCATACTGCTCAGTGTAAAATGCTTAGATCCAGACTGATATCACACAGCGTGCAAACATTTGCATACCATTGTTTTATCTTCGATTGTTCACAGTCCTCTTAAACTTTATGCGTGTTGGAGCACATGCCTTATTTCCATCTAGACATAACATGACAACTTGACTTAAGTAGGTTTCAGCAGGGTGCACTTTTCTTTGTTTCAGACTGGATGCAGTCCTGCTTCGGCCTTTGCGTCTTTCAGCAAACAGCCCTCATCTCCACCTAAAGACGACAGGACCAGCAGGAGTACTTCAGGGCTGATGCACAGCCTTCCTGACACACTCGCTTCTAATATCCCCACCTTCCCGCAGTCAGTCTCCCCAGCTTCTTACAGTCCTCCAGCCAGTCCACTAGAGGGCGATGTGGTCATACCATGTGAATTTTGTGGCGTTGCTCTGGAAGAGGCTGTAGTCTTTCACCATCAGGTATTTCACTTGTCTAATTACCTAGCCAATACAAAACTGCCACATCATGATGACTGTCAAGAACTGTATGTGTTGCCTTTGAAAATGTCTTCAACTGCATGTGTATGTATTGTTTTTTTATTTTTTTAGTTTTATTTATTTTGTTTTTCTTTCGTTGTTCTTTAATATAGGACAAATGTGATATGCGCCCCCAGAGTGCTCACCCTCTGAATAACGTAACAAAAGCATCGGTCAAAAAGCCACTAAGCCCTGGTAGAGAAGCCTTTGGGCCGCCGTCCCCAGAGTTTCAGAGGAGAATAAGGCACCAAGGTAAAATCTGACATTTATTCAGAAACCTGTTTAATGGGAATAAATAATTGACCAATTCTGAGAAATCTAAATATAACATCTGCAGCGATGTAGTAACATATGGAGACATTGTTTTCATATGAGCAAATATCATTTTGTAAATCTGTGTTTCAACTGTGATTAAGCAATTTGACACACTTGTGTTTAAATCACATTTAAAATGTCTTTACTGTCATGGTTTAGTCACGTTTTGGCATTTTAACCTTTAACGAAAGCAGGGGAAAGTGTGTGTAAGTGTGGGGGTGGGGATGGGTGACAGACGGCAAATGGCCTGAGGTGGACATAAATCCAGGCCACTGCATTAGCCTTCAGTATTTGGGTCACGAGCTCAGCCAGGTGAGCTGTAACGGCACATAAACCTAAAAAAACTTTGTTCAGCAAACAAGCCTTCATCAGAGAGTTAAACGTGACCACAGCATGAGAATAAAGTTGATTTCTTGATTTAGATATTTTACCTACACTATACAGGATTTTGATTTTAGTCTGTTTGATTGAGTTTTCATTTGTACTTGTGATTGGATCAAATCAGAATTAAAGAAATGTTCAATTCATTTTAAAGTAACTACATATATAAAGCTAGAACACCTTTCATGCAGTATCAGCAAACAAGGTTGTATAACTTGTTAAAGGTTCGTGTTGTTTGCATTTTATTTGGGTTACTAGATACTGTATGTGCTTGTGTCTACATCTGCATTTGTTAGACCTTTTTTTCAAATTCTCATGTATATAGCAGACTTCTTGGATGAGGACTTTGGATTTGACAGGGAAACACCATCAGGGCAAAACCAAAGGGGATGGCAGAAAAGCTGCATCGGCCAACCGAATCAAAGGAAGACGTCAAACTTTGATGTTTCGGTTAAGAACAGACCTCAGCAGGGCGGAGAAGCAGAAGGGGCTCACTTGTCTTTCTGTGACACAGACAAGAATGCATCTTTAAAGGGGTAAAATAATTATATGTGCAAATATTTTTTCAGCTTTACTTGACTGTTGTTTTTTTAAAATGGTAAATAGATAGTTTTTGCTGCACTTATAGAGATATTTTCCCTGTGACTCTTAACAAGTAGTAAAGAAAATGGATGAAAGGACCTCTTATTATATGTTATTAATATTCTCATTTAAATGTATTTTTTCCACCAGACTTCATTATCCAGAAAACAAAGAAGGAAGAGGTAACAGAAGGAATCAAGTATCAAAGGTACACAACTTTTAAAATCCCATTCACCCACATTGATATTTGTTTGCATGTTTGCAGGATCAGAGCATGTACGTGGTGAAAAAGCAAAAGGTTAAACCAGGCAACAACAGCTAATTTTCCTGTTTGTTTGTTTGTTTTTTTTCTCAATTGTTTTTGCCAAAACTTAAACTTTAAATTAATAACAGAGCAGTAGGATTAACCCATTCAAAGTAACCTGGTAATTAAAATAAAAGATTAAAAAAATAAACAAAACTAAAGCCTAAACTTTTAGTTTTGCAGGTGTTATAAAAAGTAAAAGTAGAAAACATTTAAAGTTAAACAAAACAAGACATTTCTGCTAACAAACCTTACTTGATTAACAATAAAAACACAGCATATTTGTGCATAACGAGTGACGTACCTTGACAGTGACGGTGTCTTTACCTTTCAAACAGTGCAGACACTGTGCACAATCTCTAGTGACATACATTCAGCGGTTTATAGTACTGAGAAAGATGGAAGTTTCCAAACCATTTTATTTGTCAGGAAAACACCCTGATCGATTGAAAGGGAGAAAAATATGTTTCCAACACCATTTCCAAAAAAGTTGGAGCGCTGTGTAAAATTTCTTACAAAAAAAACATATCAAATGTTCAAAGTGAGACATTTTTCTATTTCATGAACAATAACAAATTTAATTTGAAGTCATCAACATCTCTGAAAAAAGTTTGGACAAAAGTTAGTACTAAAACAAAACAGCTGGGGAAACAATTGCAGCTCATTATGTTAATCAGTAACATGACAAGTAACATCTACAAGTTGTGGAAAAATTTCACAATAACGTTTGCCAATGTAAAATTGCATAGACTTTGAAAATTTCATCATCTACATAATATCAAAAGATTCTGAGAAAAAGGCACAAGGACAAGGTGGAAAGGGCAAAGATGAAAATGATTACATTGTGCTGAACACACAACCCCGTCAGGAGCAGGTTGTGTTCATAGTTTCATATAAAATCATCTGGAAGCCCCACGACTTCACTGATTCTCTGCTCAGCAAATGCTTTTTTTATGGGCAACTTGTTAAGTCGTGCACCATTAACAGAGTTGGCAAAAGTAAAGACATTTTGTACTTAAGTAGATAATACTACTGATACTGATTCAACGTCTTTACTTGAGTAAAGGTAAAAAAAAGTACAGGCTCTGAAATTTACTCAAAGTATAATGTAAAAAGTAGCTCTTTGAAGGATGTTTCTATTTGTGTGCAAAGCTAACTGAACTTTGTGCTATATTAACATAATGATAAAATAATATCAATAGATGGGAATACAGACTTTAGTTTAACTTTTTTAAAATTCTACTCAGCTTGAATCTGAAGAAAAAGAAGGAAAATTTAAAAAAATAATCTTTTTGCTGTTGTCCACATTGTAGAGGGTGACTTCTAAACAGAAAAATATGTATAGTCAGGGGTTAAAGTGGGATTCAGCTGGTGGGGGAACCCTAGAATTGGTTGTAATGGGGAAAAGAATCATAACTCACAATAATTTCTATTGAGAGCTCCTGTAGATTCTGTTAGTGTACATGCTGTGATCAGCTGAACTCCTGCTCCTTGTGGATGTACACAACTGAATTCAACCAGATGTAAGCAGATTTTTCATAAGTTGTCCTGGCTGATGTCCATCCTCTACACTGATAGTGCACGGTTTATGCTGTCTTTTGTCTAGATGGTATAAAGTTGGTATGAATTCTAGCATCATCAGCCAAAATTCATATGAGTCTCTGCTACACTTGACCATAAAACCAGAGCCACTGTGCACCAGTCTGTGCACACTGTTCTTTACTTTAAACCAATCACAGCACAGGAATCTAACCTGTTTATCCTGCAGTAACCTACAGAGGATTTTCATGCAGGGCTTAAATAGCAGTTAGTCTGCCTCAGTTTGCTTTGCAGCAAGTTTCACAATATGAAAAAAACATAATGTCACATTTACAGACCCAATATCCGATTTAAAAACATGAGGATTTACATGTAAGCTTTAAATTTACAGTTTATCAAATCCCACTGAGCAGTTCTTAAGTTTAGATCTAACCTCTCTTCTTTCTCTCCTGTCCCCTTTCTTATGTTTCTCCATCTGGGAGCGAAGTTAGCTTTCTTTTCTTTTCTTTCCCTGTGACAGCAGCTGGACCTTTAGCTAGCAACACACATATTTTGTGTGCTTGCTGATGTTTGTTGAGCTGATTTAAAAACGCTGCATTTGAAATGACCTCACACTCCCTTTATGCTTGCTCGTCTTCAGTATGGCTAGCTAGATGCTGAAGTACCTCAACAAGCAACTGTAGGGAGAAAAAGTAAAAAGTAGTGAGAAAATAAAAACTACTCAAGTACAGATACCTGAAAATTGTACTTAACTACAGTAACAAAGTATTTGTACTTTGGTACTTTCCACCTCTGCCAATTAACATAATGTTTATTTTACTGGTCTGTACACTAAATCACCAGATTATTTCATCTCTTATCTTATTTGTGACAGTGTTGCATTTTACTGCTATGGTTTTTAGGTTCTTTATAGATTTTTGATCACCATTTTATCATCATTACCTGACAGCATCTGTGATTAGAGTAGACGACACTCGTATTGATAATTTTGGGCAGGAACAAAAGCCACATGAGGGGTGAAATGCCCCTTTGAGCACGCACAGAGTCTGAAGCAGAAAGCCCAGCTTAACAGAGAAACTTGATAACCAGTCGTGATACCTGTTATCTCCAACTGGGGTTTAGGTTTTGTTGAACCAGCTAGCACAAAGACAGAACTTTGTTCACTGCCCCTCTGTGAAACTTTCACAAGGAAAACATTGAGGCTAGAGCAGTACCAAAACAACAGGTCATGGGAGTTCATGGTAACATTTACTGAAAGTGGTCCAAGTCATAGCAACCAGTGAACCCAGCAACAGGGTCATGGGTGATGAAAGCCTATTTACAGTGGCTTGCAAAAGTATTCGGCCCCCTTGAACTTTTCCACATTTTGTCACATTACAGCCACAAACATGAATCAATTTTATTGGAATTCCACGTGAAAGACCAATACAAAGTGGTGTACACGTGAGAAGTGGAACAAAAATCATACATGATTCCAAACATTTTTTACACATAAATAACTGAAAAGTGGGGTGTGCGTAATTATTCAGCCCCCTTTGGTCTGAGTGCAGTCAGTTACCCATAGACATTGCCTGATGAGTGCTAATGACTAAATAGAGTGCACCTGTGTGTAATCTAATGTCAGTACAAATACAGCTGCTCTGTGACGACCTCAGAGGTTGTCTAAGAGAAGATTGGGAGCAACAACACTATGAAGTCCAAAGAACACACCAGACAGGTCAGGGATAAAGTTATTGAGAAATTTAAAGCAGGCTTAGGCTACAAAAAGATTCCCAAGCCGTGAACATCCCACGGAGCACTGTTCAAGCGATCATTCAGAAATGGAAGGAGTATGGCACAACTGTAAACCTACCAAGACAAGGCCGTCCACCTAACTCACAGGCCGAACAAGGAGAGCGCTGATCAGAAATGCAGCCAAGAGGCCCATGGTGACTCTGGACGAGCTGCAGAGATCTACAGCTCAGGTGGGGGAATCTGTCCATAGGACAACTATTCGTCGTGCACTGCACAAAGTTGGCCTTTATGGAAGAGTGTCAAGAAGAAAGCCATTGTTAACAGAAAACCATAAGAAGTCCCGTTGGCAGTTTGCCACAAGCCATGTGGGGGACACAGCAAACATGTGGAAGAAGGTGCTCTGGTCAGATGAGACCAAAATGGAACTTTTTGGCCAAAATGCAAAACGCTATGTGTGGCGGAAAACTAACACTGCACATCACTCTGAACACACCATCCCCACTGTCAAATATGGTGGTGGCAGCATCATGCTCTGGGGTGCTTCTCTTCAGCAGGGACAGGAAGCTGGTCAGAGTTGATGGGAAGATGGATGGAGCCAAATACAGGTCAATCTTGGAAGAAAACCTCTTGGAGTCTGCAAAAGACTTGAGACTGGGTCGGAGGTTCACCTTCCAGCAGGACAACGACCCTAAACATAAAGCCAGGGCAACAATGGAATGGTTTCAAACAAAACATATCCATGTGTTAGAATGGCCCAGTCAAAGTCCAGATCTAAATCCAATCGAGAATCTGTGGCAAGATCTGAAAACTGCTGTTCACAAACGCTGTCCATCTAATCTGACTGAGCTGGAGCTGTTTTACAAAGAAGAATGGGCAAGGATTTCAGCTCTAGATGTGCAAAGCTGGTAGAGACATACCCTAAAAGACTGGCAGCTGTAATTGCAGCAAAAGGTGGTTCTACAAAGTATTGACTCAGGGGGCTGAATAATTATGCACACCCCACTTTGCAGTTATTTATTTGTAAAAAATGTTTGGAATCATGTGTGATTTTCGTTCCACTTCTCACGTGTACACCACTTTGTATTGGTCTTTCACGTGGAATTCCAATAACATTGATTCATGTTTGTGGCTGTAATGTGACAAAATGTGGAAAAGTTCAAGGGGGCCGAATACTTTTGCAAGCCACTGTATATGTCTTTGGTGCAGCTAGGCCGTCACAAAAGAGCCATTACAGCACATACTGCTCCAAATCATACTGCTAGCTTTGATAGATGGATCTCACGCTGCATCACAGCTGTTTGCAGGTCTGACCAATGTGCACAAGAACTGGACCTTACCCAGTGAAGTAAGACCAGCACTATGCTAAAAAGAAGCGTCGATAGAAATGTCGGTAACTGCACACTGTTGCAGACGATGTACGCTCTTCATGGTGATCATATTGCCAGTGGCCTCTCTTAGTGTAATAATGTACCCTGCGTCACAGCAAAATCTGGGAATCCATGGAAAGATACACTGAACAGGGTGCTTTCCTGACGAGATATGGAATGATGCAAATATAAATACAAGGATGTAATTATTACCATGAAATAAGTGAGATCATTAATTCTCTGCACACAGAACAAGTTTTTTTTTTAAGTTTGTTTCTATAGGATTGCAGATATTTGATCGCAGAATAACTGTATAATTACCTTGAGGGCCACACAGCATGATTTTAAAAGCATTTTCACTTTTCTTTTCTTCAACTGCAGTTACCCAAGAAGCAAAATGAAGAGCAGGAGGAAGAGTGAGAGCTGAGACTGGTGCAGAAATGGAAAAACCAAATCTTCTACTCTTCTGCTTTTCGTGTAACTTTTTGCACTTTTTGAAACTTAATGAAACATATAGCTATCTGCTAAGTGCCTGTGTGAGTGTTCGGATTTTAAAGTTTATATCTTGAGGAATTTTACTCTTAGAGTGCCCCTATTATGCTTCTTTGTAGCTTTGTAATTTTTATTTTAGGAGACTGCTACAGTAAGCTTACATGCCTTAATGTTCAAAACTACAATTTTCTCAAACTGTATACTTGTGAAATCTTCATAAGCTCCCATTTAAGCTACTCTCATTTTAAGAACCCCCGTTGCACAAAACCCTGCTCTGATTGGTCAGCTGGCATGAAAGTAAGGACAACTCTGATTATATACTTAAGATAGTCCAGAATAGAAAGAATTTTGATTACTTCTAACTTTTTGTGATTAGTTTACATGTAAATATAAATGAAATCACAGCACAGCCATTATCTCTTGCTTATCTGAACCATCATGATGTGGCTGTTCTAACATCAAGATTATAGGAGTGCAGAACTCTGCCTCCTCAGATATCAGGGGTGCATGAAGACTCCTGCATACCTTCTTTCAGTCAGCAGAACATTTGGCATGCTTTGCTCTAAACTAAGATATTTTAGAATGAGCAGAAATGACTCTACTGTGGAAATCATGGCAGACTGTGAGGCAGCTGCTCGTTCTTTGTTTGAGGGAGTGCCAGTCATGTGGCATTATAGGAGTGCGGTGAATAGTGATCTAGAACGAGTTCAGGAGCAGTGTTTTCTGGGGGGTGTAACTCCTTATGGACTTTATGCTGGCTACGCTATAAAGTTATAGCGTTACCTGTTCATTAGCAAAGTCCTGTTAGGAAGCCACGAGCTGATCTGTAAAACTGCACACTCACTGGCTAGCAACTTCTGATTGACAAGATGCTGGCAGATGACTCTGGCAAGGAGCATAATTTATAAAATGAACTTCATGTTTTATCAGTATGAGCTGAAGCTAGATACTGAGCCCATAAATACTCCTCAGGGTAGGTATCCCGAGGTCACAGAGCCATTATTCACATACAGATTATATGCGTAACACACTAAAGGATAGGGAAAAAACCTACAAAGTATAATAGGGGCACTTAAAAGTCTGTTTGGTTTATTCTTACATATTCTACTTTATATCAGATGTTTTATGGCTAACATGAAGCCTTCACTATAAATGCTAAGATGGACTTAATTTATACTGAATATAAGGTTTTCTTTTTTTCTTTTTCCTTTTTTGAACCATAAAAATCACATCTTGGTTTATGAAGAAAACTGTGTGTGTGTCAAGGGCAGACACCTGACCCCAACAGTGTGCATTTGTTAGACTTTATATTTCGTTTGTTACTCGAGCCTGTTATTGTTACGTTTAATTTTTTTTTTTTGTAACCACTATTTGCCGTTTCTTCGTCTTTCTATAACCTAAAGCACTTTGATAGATTTTACATTTAGTTAAAAGGGCTTGAGGAACAATATGATTTCTACATCTTTGACCAAGAGAAGATTTTCCGGTTCGATTGAAAACTTGTCTTTTTATACTGTTAAACTTTTGTCTTTAATAATTTGTTTGTAACTACTCAGTAATGTTTTCATTTGTATTTAAATACCCTCATATCTCAGATCATATAGAATTCATATAGAAAGCCTATAGAATTATATTTGTGGTGTTATAAGATGTTTTCTAATATTTTATGAAGTAGTGTTAAAAGTTTTCTATGTTTCTCCTCTAAGTAGTTAGGATAGATAGGATGTATTTTGTGTGTAACATAGGGCCTGCTATAGAAATTCATCAAAGCTAGAAAGTCTCAGATAATGAGGTCTGCACATTTTGCCTTTGTGATCAAAAAGCCCAAGTAGACAGCAGCAGCTCATGAGCGAAATCACCTTGTGTGTTGTTTTTGTTGGATTTTAGGCTGACATGCTGTTTAAGAACAGCTGTCTTGATGCTCTTTGTCTTGTGTAGTTATTAAAAGTTTTAAGGCGCACATTGATAGGTTTGTGACCGGTGTTTGTATTTTCTTTTCCATATACATCACATGAATAAACCTGGTTGTAACAAAGTGGCAGAAAGACTAAAATATCTGCTCAAGTTCTTCAATTAATCCACTGCTCATTTCTTTTCTACCGCCAACAGCGTGGTTAGCTAGGGTAAAAAATGTTGCAGGGGAGTGAAATACTAGGGTGTCTCTAACATTAAGAATACAGTACAAATGTTATTGTTTTAATAATATTTAAAGCATTACATGTTGATATATATACAGTGGCTTGCAAAAGTATTCGGCCCCCTTGAACTTTTCCACATTTTGTCACATTACAGCCACAAACATGAATCAATTTTATTGGAATTCCACGTGAAAGACCAATACAAAGTGGTGTACACGTGAGAAGTGGAACAAAAATCATACATGATTCCAAACATTTTTTACAAATAAATAACTGCAAAGTGGGGTGTACGTAATTATTCAGCCCCCTGAGTCAATACTTTGTAGAACCACCTTTTGCTGCAATTCCAGCTGCCAGTCTTTTAGGGTATGTCTCTACCAGCTTTGCACATCTAGAGACTGAAATCCTTGCCCATTCTTCTTTGCAAAACAGCTCCAGCTCAGTCAGATTAGATGGACAGCGTTTGTGAACAGCAGTTTTCAGATCTTGCCACAGATTCTCGATTGGATTTAGATCTGGACTTTGACTGGGCCATTCTAACACATGGATATGTTTTGTTTGAAACCATTCCATTGTTGCCCTGGCTTTATGTTTAGGGTCGTTGTCCTGCTGGAAGGTGAACCTCCGACCCAGTCTCAAGTCTTTTGCAGACTCCAAGAGGTTTTCTTCCAAGATTGCCCTGTAGTTGGCTCCATCCATCTTCCCATCAACTCTGACCAGCTTCCCTGTCCCTGCTGAAGAGAAGCACCCCCAGAGCATGATGCTGCCACCACCATATTTGACAGTGGGGATGGTGTGTTCAGAGTGATGTGCAGTGTTAGTTTTCCGCCACACATAGCGCTTTTGCATTTTGGCCAAAAGTTCCATTTTGGTCTCATCTGACCAGAGCACCTTCTTCCACATGTTTGCTGTGTCTCCCACATGGCTTGTGGCAAACTGCAAACGGGACTTCTTATGGTTTTCTGTTAACAATGGCTTTCTTCTTGCCACTCTTCCATAAAGGCCAACTTTGTGCAGTGCACGACTAATAGTTGTCCTATGGACAGATTCCCCACCTGAGCTGTAGATCTCTGCAGCTCGTCCAGAGTCACCATGGGCCTCTTGGCTGCATTTCTGATCAGCGCTCTCCTTGTTCGGCCTGTGAGTTTAGGTGGACGGCCTTGTCTTGGTAGGTTTACAGTTGTGCCATACTCCTTCCATTTCTGAATGATCGCTTGAACAGTGCTCCGTGGGATGTTCACGGCTTGGGACATCTTTTTGTAGCCTAAGCCTGCTTTAAATTTCTCAATAACTTTATCCCTGACCTGTCTGGTGTGTTCTTTGGACTTCATGGTGTTGTTGCTCCCAATATTCTCTTAGACAACCTCTGAGGCCGTTACAGAACAGCTGTATTTGTACTGACATTAGAATACACACAGGTGCACTCTATTTAGTCATTAGCACTCATCAGGCAACGTCTATGGGCAACTGACTGCACTCAGACCAAAGGGGGCTGAATAATTACGCACACCCCACTTTGCAGTTATTTATTTGTTAAAAATGTTTGGAATCATGTATGATTTTCGTTCCACTTCTCACATGTACACCACTTTGTATTGGTCTTTCACGTGGAATTCCAATAAAATTGATTCATGTTTGTGGCTGTAATGTGACAAAATGTGGAAAAGTTCAAGGGGGCCGAATACTTTTGCAAGCCACTGTAGATTAAATGCAAACTTAAATACCTGTATGTCAAGACTTATTTTGTTTTAATTTGGATGATTTTTGGGTCAAAGTGCATGAAAATCAGAAATCCAGAATCTCGAATTATTTATTTTGAGTTTGAGTAAATTGCTTTGCTTTCTGTGTTAAACTGACTGTATTTAGGCACATAGGCATGCTTGAGATGACCTGCTGAAATTCAAACTGAGCATCAGAATGAGGAAGAAAGGTAATCTATGTGACTGTGAACGTAGCTTGTTTGTTGGTGCCAGATGGGCTGGTCTGAGTTTTTCACGAACTGCTGATCTGGGATTTTCCCACACTACCATCTCTGGGGTTTACAGAGAACCATCCCAAAACAGAAAATATCCTGTGAGTGGCAGTTCTGTGAGTGAAAATGTTTTGTTGATGTCAATGGTCAGAGGAAAAAGGCCAGACTGCTTCAAAAAAGTAACTCAAATAACCAATCGTTACAAACAAAGTATGCAGAAAAGCATCTTTAAATGGACCACATGAGGGTCCGTGATGCAGATAGGCTACAGCAGCAGAAGACCCCACTGGTTACCACTTCTGTCTGCTAAGAACAGCAAACGATTTTCAAAAGCTCATCAATAGATGATTGGAGAAATGTTGCCTGGTCTTGATTTCATTCAGATGGTAGGAACTGAATTTAGTATGATCAACATGAAAGCATGAATGCCTGTCAGCATTTCAGGTGGTGCAATAGTGTAGGATACATTTATTTGGCACACTTTGGGCCCCATAGTGTCAAACAGTCTGAGTATCATTGCTGACTATGTCCATAACCACAGCGTAACTTTACTCTGATGGCTGATGCATGGGCGTAACTTTGTGCTGAACATTGGGGGGATCAAGATCTCTGTCTAAATAAATAAATAAACCTGGGTAAATTCCCAGATGATTAAACATGCAACTATTTTGCTGGTAATAAGTGAAATGAGTAAAGAAAATCAGCAGCCTATTTATGTGAGATAATTCATAATTTTATTGAGGTTATATATTGACTGGGTCTGATTATTGGGGGGGGGTCATAACCCCCCTGGAAATAATGCCCCTGGGCTGACGTCACAAAGGCCAAATAATCTCAAATTGGTTTCTTGAGCATAACAATGACTTCACTGTACTCAAATGACCTCCACAATCACCAGATCTCAATCCAACAGAGCACCTTTGGGATGTGGAGGAGTTGTGTGATGCTATCAATGTCAACATAAACCAAAATCTCTTTGGAACATTTGCACAAAATCTTGAATTAAGGCAGTAGTGAAGGGACACTTTGGGCGTCAGTTTAGCTTGGTGTGTTGAGTGGATGTCCATCTGCTGAAAGGTTACTGCAGGGGCCTGGCTCTAGTTCAACCCTGGGCTGTTTCCTGTGTGTCATTCCCTCCCTGCTCTCTGTCCCACCTTTCCGGTCTACTCTACTGTCCTGTTATCAAAATAAAACAGGCCAAAAATACATCTAAAAAAATCTACATTTATTAGATAAGTACTATCAAATAAACTAATCCGTTATTTACTGTATAAACAGTTAATTACACACTATAAATCAATTTAATTATTATTATAATTATTACTAACAGGTATGTATAATTATTAGTATTGCTTTATGGAGGTTTCATTAATATTGTAAAAGGTAGGATTTTAATGAGAATCATATAAGGATTTTAATGGCATATTAACATATAATAGCTAACAGTGGCACCAATCATCCTCCATACCTGGGGGCTATTTTGCGTCCCCCCACACAGCGGCGCGCTTTGAATGAGCGCCGGGAGAGGCCAGATCCAGCGAGGGGCGGGGTTACACCTTTCCGAGGGAATCCTCGGTTCAAAAAGCTCCCAACGTCTCCTCGTGAGAACTTCGGACTGTGTGTGCTTTCATTGTGACTCGAGAAACGGCCGAAGACGACCGAGGTATGCTCTTTTAGCAGGACGAGGGTTTATTTCTGTTGATAGAAGTAAAAAAAAGTTTCTGCTGTGCTGAGTTATAGATAGTGCGGATAATTTTAAAAAAGACGTTAACACAGCCTACGTGCCGTGCAGGTGGGTACAGACGTTGTTGTTGTTGATCGGGACACCTATCCCTATCCAGACCTCGTCTCACCTGAGCTCGACAGGACACTCAGAAATGTCCCTGGAAAGCTATTCAGCGTTGGATGAGCCCTCTCTCCGGGCTTTGGTGAGTAGATGAATGGGAATACTAATGTTGAGCACTGTGGGATATGAGTGTGTTAGGGGGCTCAGTGAGTCCTTTGTTTTGGGGGAAAATGTCTTTAAAGGAAATGTGTGCTTTTAATGGAGGTAAATGTCTTTCTGATCACCGGTGATTGAGCCCATTGCTGTTGATATATTCAGTATTTGTCTCACCTTTTGATACCTAACAGGAAAGAGTGTCCAGACAGGTGTTCTACACGCATACAGTAACATCTGCTCCCAGTGCTTATCAGTAGACTGGGAGAAATTAATCTCCAGTATATCCCAAACACATTGGCACTTCAAAACATATGAGGGTTTGCTGCTGGTGCCAGGATATTAAAGGGTATTTGAATCTTTAATAAATGACTAGTTTTGTGTATAATCAAAGCAAACAGCTGTCAGACTAATGGAGAAAATAGCTGTTTAAAAATTTAATATGTAAAAATGTCTGACTGCAGAATAGTCGAAGTAGTTCATGATTAATAAAGTTATTCATGAGACATAACCTCACAGGAGCATCAGTCAGTACTGACTGGAGGAATGTATCATTCACCAGGAAGTCTAGCAACTTTTATTAGTTCTTTTCAGGAACGTTGTAATTAATTATGGAGGAGGGGAAAGTAACACCTGCAGACACGCCGACAAGGAAGTATGAGTCAGCTGCCCTTGTTTAGGCATTTTGTCTGAATCACAGACGCATACGGAACAGTCATACATGAAACATCAAGGTTCATTCTTTAGTTTTTAAATTTGTAATTACTTAAAGCCATCAAGTTTGCAGCTCTCAGCTGAAACTCTGTGTGGCTTCGCTTTTCTGTCATTACCCTCACTGGCTGATTTCAGAAGAATGTGCACTTTAAGATGGAAAAGAAGAAGGGGAGGGAAAAAAACCTTGATTGCTGTTTTTAAAGATCGGTTAACCTGACAAGAAAAGAGCTGTTTGCTTTTGAAGGGGGTCAGGGTATGAATGTGATGTTTAGCTGACCTGCGTGCTGTTATTTAAACATGAGTCTGGAATCATCTTGCCGACATACACGGCCCCTGTTTTCCCATAAATTGCTCTCACCATGAGTGACGTTACGCTGGTGGGAGCACAGGAGTACATGCAGGAAATAATATTTATCCTTCAGCACAGTGATTTACTTTGAAGCGGTGGCACTGGCTGCTTTGATCAGGGGCTTTATGAGTTTATTTATACGAAGACGGAGCAGGGAAAAGGAAGATGAACTGAGCAGGAGGGAGGAAAGCCACAAATTTAGCTGGGAAGGTTTCAAAGACTGTATTGGGAGATTTTGTTTGGGAATATTTAACTTCAGACACATTTTTCTCCATATTATGGCCCCATCAGACCCCAGCTCATTGGTTTTAAGGGTGCTTGTCTGCCTCTTGCTGTGTGGCCTGTGAGAAAATGCTGTCCAGAGAGGAGCAGCAGCATCAGCAGGAGAATTAAAAAAAACTTGTCTTCTTATCTTGACGCCCATTACTCAAGCCTTTACCGAGCTGGAGCGAACGGGCCTCTTCCGGCTGAGCGTCTTTCCGCTCAGTTTTCCTCCCTCAGACGTGACCAGCAGCCTGTAGGTCACAGAGATCCCACATTTTCACTGATGATGTTTGTGGTGACTCGAGTGTCAGGGTTTTCCGCGGTGAACTCAGATTCAAACGAAACAAACCCGGAGGAGAAGTTCACATGAGGTTGCGGTGTAATTTAAACTCGGCATGACAGCCGTGAATGGAGCCTTTTTTGTGTTTTAAGTTTTTTATGAAACATAACACCTCATTGTGTGAGGTTTATGCTCTCTGTGAATCTGCCTTTATTCAGGACACTAGTAGAAGATGACGGGCGTTTGGAGATGGCTGGGCTTTAATTAAGCTCATCGTAAATCCGGGTGGAGGAGCTGCTATTAAACAGTTGGATAACGAACACAAGCTCCAGGCCTGTGTTGTACCTAATGAACTAAGCAGTCAGAAGGTCATACGGCGGCCTCTCTAACGCCACTAATCCCGTCTCGACACTTGTATTGACAGCCCGGCCAGCCTTTTATACTGCTCATTTAATCCCCTCCATGGCAACAAGGGAAAGCAGTTGTCTTTTCTCTCAGCTACCACAATTATTTAAATGTCCACAGGAATAATCAGTTGGTGTCCTGGTTTCCTCAGGAGAAGAGCTGAGTTGAGGTGGGGAGGGGAGGGGGAGAGTTTGCAGCGGGTCATCTGTCTGAATGGTGCTTGTGTGGCCACAAAAACACAAAAGCTGCTGAGGCCACTCAGAGAAAACCCCTTTCCTTCCAAACCACTCCAACCGCTGTTACTTAATAGCAGACTTTATCTGATGGTTTCAAGCTCTGAGGGTGATGATTATCTGCTGTTATTCCCATCAATGTGCTGTGCGGTAACAGTTTTCTTGTGGGTTAAACCTGCAGGACGGGTTGGGTCTGCAGGTGTCTGTTGATGTGGCAATCTTGCATCATCCTGCTCTGTCGTGAAAGTGTCTGTTGGTTCTTTGGCTGCACTGTAACAGACGTGAAATCAGTATTTGCATAAAAATCACATTGCAGTTAATGTACAACTCAGATGTTTTATTATTTATGAATTGATTTGACCGCTTGGAGACTTTTCTGCCTGCAGCGCCTGTTGGGCTGGTTTCACACGGGCTGGATGTCTCACATAATGATTTGTGACCTGTGTTGCCAGCTGTGTGACTGTCCCTTTCTCCCTGGTGAGCGAGAGGTATTCACACATGTTTAAAATAGCCGATTTTGCTCTGTGGTCCAGCCTCGTTGATATATGGGACCCCTGGGCCTTTATTTTATGGCTCTGTGGACCCTTTGTGAGTTGACAAGGGCTCAACGGTTACAGTCTGAGAGGAAGAATGGACTTGTTTTGAAGGATCTTGGCATAGTGTGCAGATTTTACTTAACCCCCAGAGACGGGGGTCCAAAATGTCAGCCTTGTCATTAGGAAGATATAAATTGCAGGAGTTGCACTATATCACATAACTCTTGTCTGGGACAGTTTCATATATATGCAGGCTGTGTGTTTTTATACACTCCAAGCTAAAATTAGATTTTTTTTTTTTTCTTGTTTCCATGAAATTTCAGTCAAGGGTTATGCTTGTATCCAACTATAAAATTTTAGAGCTGGAAAATTTTAAGTGAATTAGAGTTAATACCTGATACACAGTTCAAAATAATCCTTCATTTTCTTATACCAGTAGATGGCCATGCTTACAGTATTAACTGGTGCGTTTGGTGCTGTTGGCAAACTCAGATATTTAATCACATTAGGCCCCTTTTCCATTACTATCTACTTGGACCGACTGGTTTTCGATTACAATTTAGTACCACCAAATGTGCATGGTCGTTGTCATAGCAACGCATTCAAGCATCCTGCAACGTAACGGACTCTACAACAAAGCTTGACTTCGAAGTAAGAATACCTGCTGCTCGGTCTGCTCGGCTTTTCAACAGAGACGGAGGACACTGCGTTTTGGTTTTTTTGGTTTTTTGCTTTTTTTGTAACCGTTTACAGAAATGGTGGGTTTGATTTTCGTGAACGAGACGATCTCATGACTCATCGAGTGACTCTACTGATCAGCCAATCGGTGGCATGCAGTCTGTCGACGTCACCCGGCCAAGCAGGTACTGTTAAAACACAGTACCTGGTACCAGGTGCTATGACCTAATGCACAGGTGTCGAACTCTAGGCCTCGAGGGCCTAGAGTTGTAAATCAGCTGTGATGGCCCAGGGTGTTATCTAAAACCCGCAGGACACCGGCCCTCGAGGCCTGGAGTTCGACAACCCTGACCTAATGGAACACCCTAAAAACCGAGTCGATCCGAGTAGGTAGTAATGGAATAGGGGTCGTGCCAAGTTTTGTTGCTCAACTCCTTGCGGACTAAATCGCAAACAGACACACGCACAGAGATTTCATTTAAAACGTGACCTCGGTGTGGCCACAGTCTGAAACAGTTATTTTAGCTGTCTTCTGATTGGTTGCTCACTTGCAAACAGAAGATTTGAACAGCAGGTGGGTTGCGGCTGCTGTGTGCGTGGCTTCAACATATCATCAATCTCCTCTTTCTTTAGCACCACACAGAGCCAAGAGCAGTAAAACATGCCTGAGCATTAAGAACCGTTTCACGTCTGAGCTTTCACCTGGCCAGGGTTACTTGTAAATACACTGACCCACATTATTCAAAAATCATCCACGGCTGTAACAGCTGGTGTGTGAGAGAACAGTACAGTAGTGGCACCTTTTTAAAGTGATATAAATCAAATTGAAGCTGAAATGATCAGATATTGCTGTCCCCTCAACGATCCTGAAAACCATTTTCATTTCTTCATACCTTTTTTGGAAAATTGAGTGAAGTGTCCTCAACTTGTACCTACCATGGTAGGTACAAGTTGTTGCATGCATTAGATCTTCCTCCGAATGCACCGCCCACACCTGCATCCCACCACAAACACCTGTAAAGACAAGAAAACTGAACCTGAAGTATCTCCTACATCTCGAGCTTTAGGCTTTGTGAACTTGGCTGCCTTTGACCTATGCAGATATATATGTGGTGTTTGTGCTCCATTTTCCAAAGGATTAAAGGGAGGTGATGATGAAGACTGGAGCACTTTAATATTCAGGGCAGCGCTCCCTCTGACGCAGGATGAGTTATCTACACTGCTGCAGTGACAGCCTATTATAGTGAACCATTTAGTTCCTGGCTGCAGGCTTCAGTCTTTGAAGCAAATATCCAGATAAATGGCCGTGCTGAGCTGAGATAAGAAGCTGCATGTTTGCGTCATAAAACTGGAAACTTTTGTTTCTGCTATAAATAGTGCTCTACGATTTTGGCTCTGAACAGATGAGAAAAGAAAAACCATGAACTTCATCTGGTCTTTGACCCCTCAGTAGTTTGTTATTGTGGGACAATCATTCAGAGTGAATGTAACACTGTTTAGCGCAGCTCAGAAAGTATTTAAGTGTTTGTGTTTTGAAGGCAAAGTTGAAACTGAGTTCAGTGTGTCAGTTTTTCTTATTTAAGCGTATACTTTTGAAAGGGTGGGTACTCCAGAAGGACGAGCGGCCTTTAAAATCTGAAGCAGTATTTTATTTTTAGCAGGCATTATTTTGTCCTTTTAGTAATGCCGTTAGAGAATAATGTCGCAGTACACTGAACAAACAGCACTTAACAGTGTAGTAATGTGATTACATTATTATAAGATTGTGTATTAGCTTGTACTTAAATTGTTACTGCTTAGGCTCCTTGTCTGTGAGTTATACAGTTCTCATGAGACGGTGTGTGGAAACTTTACTAAATATTTTGCGATACAAATTTAAACTAATTGTCGCTGTGGCTTTTGGAGCCCAACAGCATGCTTAAATTTCAGGAGTTTCACTTTAACGACTATCAAACCCCCGTACTCTGCAAGACAGAGTGAGGAAAATGGGGTATTTAAAAAAAAATTACAAGGTAGACTTTTAAAGTGTTTATCCACCAAAACAAATGGGTTGAGTGCATTTCATTTATCACAAAACGTTACTCTTTATATCAGGGATGTCAAACTGATGGGCTACATGCAGCCCACTTTGATCTTAAGTGAAGCTCACAAAGTTTAACTATGCATTGAATCCCGCATTAAGATGTCTTAGTATAAGAGCAAGAAGTGCCATTTCTACAGTACATCTCAGTTCCTTCACATGATAAAGAAATGTTGTTGTAATAAAACAAAGATATCTGACGATTCTCAGTAAGAAATAAATTGCTCAGTCTGTCCTGTAATTATTTAAAAAACAGTTTTTGTTGAGTCACAGAAAATACTTTTTTTTTTGTTTTATTTTACTGTGGAAACACTGTTAAAAAACAAATGTTTGTATTATATAGTAGAAACAGGAACTTTGCTCTCATTTAATTGTTTACCTATCACTTTATTACTACGGTGTAGTAATAATGCTCGTGGGGGACGTCTTTATCCCTATGAAACGCTGTAAAGTCCAAAATTTATCCCGTAATATTTTTTACATTTTCCTAAGCTGTCAAGTGGACCGGATTGCAGTCTTTGCTGGGCTGATTGCGGCCCCTGGGCCTTATATTTGACACACGTGGTCTATATCAAACAAGCTTGATGAAGAATATTTGGTGACTTATAGAGTAGAAGTGGGATTAAATAAGTGTGCACTTTTTCCCAGTCCTTTTTGGGTAGGTCAACTAAATCAGCAAATCGGTGACTTCATATTTTAGTGCAGGTGTGTCAAACAGAAGGTCCACGGCCCAGAATCGGCCTGGCAGAGAAACCAGTCCGGCTCACTGGACATCTTTGGAAAATGTGAAGGAGGACTTTTGGACTTTTAATTGCTTTTATAAATTTTACAGCTTGTCCTAATGATAAGTATCTCTCCACAGCCATTCTTACTACAGTAATAAAGTAACAGATAAACAGGTAAATAAAATGGCAGGAGAATTCCAGTTTTCAATATCTACTACAGAAATATCTATTTTTTTAGTGTCCACAGTAAAATACATAAATAAGTACAAGAGGACATTTTCTGTGAGTTAACAAATCTTTGCGCTGGACAGGACAGTCTGGGCATTGAGGTACCAGAATTTTCAGTAATTTTATATATTTATTTCTTACAATTAACGCTCAAAGAGTCACGCTGACTTTATCATGTAGAAAAACTGGAACATCTTCTTTTTCTTGCATTGAGATGTCTCTGGGATTAAATGTGCAGTGAAGCTACTTTACACTGACAGGGTATTTTCACCGGATCAAAGCGGGCTGTATGTGATCCGCGATGTAAAATGAGTTTGACATCCCTGTTTTATCTGTTTATACGTTCACCTAACAAGCAAAATATCAGCAGTTTGTTCTCAGGAGAAGATGCAGAACACTTCACGACTGTGTCAGGAAGGGAACATCAGTGTAGTGTAGTGTTGCTTTATTTTTGTGTATGTTTAAAAAAATATTTTTTCCCTAAATGAGTTTCTGTTTATTGTTCAAAATAAATTGAGCACAATGTGAGTTGTGTTGCTGTGTCTGGTTTGACTCAAACTAATGGCTCACTCACTCTTAGAAACTTGCAGTCTGCAGCTTGTCAGAAGAATTCCTACTTCCAGTGCTTCTGATGCAGTCAGCCAGGAGATATTCAGAACGACGGAGGAGACTCCGCCTGTGAAGTTTAGACTCAGTATATTGTGTAGCTGTCAAGCAGGCGGTGCACCGAGTTTTGTAACTGTCAGATATGAGACAGCTGCTGCTGTCACAGCTGCTCTGGTCTTTTCCTCTGTGTGGTAAATGATCCAGCAGAGGCAGTTTGTGCGACTGATCTCTGTCCGGATCATCAGTCAGCCAAATGGAAAAGGTCTGAATAAGACATTGAACGTGTGCTTTCTTTTTTCCCCTCCTCGTCCCTGTCTGCTGTCAGAGGCGTCTCTGAGATGGACAGCAACCTTCCCTTGAGCTTTATGCATTTAGTGTCTGGAGATTTTTGGGTTCCAAAGTCCTCTCTTTGTCCAGGTTTTAGACAAAAAATACTCAGCAGATGTGGATGAAACACACAGTTTCAATGCGATGAGAAATCTGTTGTTGTTCTCTCAGGGGGAAGAGAAAATTAACTCTCATTGAGATGCCATTAAGATGCCATCTAATGCTACTTCCCAAGCTCTGATTCTCAGCTGTACTGCTGCAGGGAGTCGGCACAGATTTTGGTGTCCCATTTAAATACTAAGCTGTTGCTCTGTTTATAGAGGAAAATGGAACATATAAGGATCTGCATACAGCATTCAGCAGGAGGGAGAAAAAAAAGTTTTTTATTAAGTCACATAGTGACTTAATAAAAAAGGATGATTGTATGGCGCTGGATAATGCTTTTTAAATGAGCAATTGAAGAAATTTAGAAACACTGTTTTTCTTTTTTAGTTTTTTTTTTCTATATTAACTTCCTGAGGAAAGAGACATTTCCTGGGGTCCGTAGAACTCATCAGGCGGATGTTTATGTTTTGCTTTCCAGCTCAGCCTTGTTAATGTCGTGGCATTCTTGAGATGTACACTGCTGATCTGTTAAATTTTGTTTGCCTCTTTCAGTCTGTCTCTGTATCATTGTTATACGCAGGATTTTTATTGCTGCCTCTCTGGGATCTTTTATAACAAACAGTTTGTGCTCTGCAGCATCCCAAATTGCTTCAGTTATCCCTCTCTTTTTCTTCCTGTGGGACACCACTTCTGCCTTCTGGCCCTCCATCATTAAACTAAATGAGCCGGTCACGCAGGACTTCGGTTTGACCAGCGATGTAGCATATTTAGAGAAGATTCATCATGCACTTTCAAAGTCTTGTCACAGGACAGTGCAACTGTAGTGTAGGATGCAGTGTGATTTTTGAAGGCTCGTTCCTCCTGGATGGGAATATACAAATGTTTTTTTTTTAAAGCAAATAAGGTGTTTTGTGTTTTTTTTTTTACTATAATTTCAGCTTCAAGAACCAGCTCCTACAGATAAGATTCAGTATCAGAAATCCCACAAGAAACTACTAAGGAACAATCAGGCATAAACCCTGTTACGAGAGTGGCTCCCAAATGTGGGTCACAGTTTTCCTGCTCGACCTGGATACCTCACTGCGACCTGACCTGCGGGTCTGGAGGCAAGCACTTTCACAGGAGTGGCTGAACGAGACCAAAGAGAATTACACAGCAGAGCTGAATTTTAGTGTGCTGAGATGCGGCAGTGCAGCAAAGATCTGAAATAACTTTGAGGTCCTGCACACAGCCGAACAGTAATTATTTTGCAGTTTAGATCAGAGTGCCGGCCATGTGTGCACAATCAAGCATGCGCTGATTAATCCTTCAGCATGTGGAGTTATTTGCACTAATGTGAGACTAAATGAATACAGCACATTGGAGTCCAGATCTGTCTTCAATGCATCATTACGGCCCTATAGGGCATTGTTGATTACCCCCCCCCACCCCACCCTCGTGGCCCCCGCGCATTCCTCTATGTGTCTGTTCTTTATGGCTGCTACCTCAAGTGTAAAGGGGGACAGTGTTTTCCCAGGTCTGTCTATTGAAAACGTTTTAAGCTTTCCTGCATGTGCAACTGCAGGCTGGCACATGCACAATAATCTCTCCCTAACTTGCATGTATATTTCATAGATGCTCCCTCTTTTTCTTCATCACAGACAATGGAGGCTCAGTGCGCACTGTAACACAATGACTTCTAACCTTGAGTTTGGTTTTCAGCTGAAAGGCAACTGAAACTGCCTCCTCTCCAGAACCAGGTGTTCTCTGCCTTACAGGGCTTTCTGTTGCTATCCTGATTATATTTCCACCTCTCTTTGTCTCTGTGTGTGGTGACCTACTGAATGCAGGCATTGTGAGGTAATTGATCCACTTGATCAATCATTAAATCTTGGGAGTTTTGCCCTGAAGAAAACCAACAATGGCATTATATGGTAATTAAAATTACTCTGAGCTTTACTCACCCTCACTTCTCTGGTTTTTTTTGTTGTTGTTGTTTTTTTGTTTTGTTTTGTTTCTTTGTCAGTAGCAGCCCAGCTTCCTCAGTGGCAGCTGCTAATCTATTTCAGCCTTTGCTTTAAGAAGCGTCCCGTGTTTCCTTATAAGGCCAAACTCACTTGTGGACTTGACACAGGACTGATCCAATCAGCTGCCTGGCTGCACTCAAACCTCAGTCTACTCTGGAAATTATTACTCTAGGGCTCTGTTCATGCACAACAACACAGTACCCCATCCATGTGCACGAATATAAAGGAGAGGTCTCCTTTATATTTGTGCACATGGATGCACAACCACATACTTCAAGCCTTTGTGTCAAACTGCACAAGTCTTAGCTTTCAGGAAAAAAGCAGCAAAATGAGACAAGACCTGCACACACCCACTGAGAGTCAAAATGTCACTTGGTCTGAGGGGTCCCAGACACTGGGCTTATGTTTTGGGTCATTATCTTGCTGTAGGATAAAACCTTCACCAACTAGGCGCATACCAGAGGGCGCTGCAGAATGCTGTGGTAGCCGTTTGGGTTCAGGGTGTCTCTCACTCTCAGTCACTGACCCTGGATCCAGACCATCACACTTCCTCCTCCTTGTTTGACAGTTGATGCCACACACTGTGGAACTATCGTTTTGCCTACTCGAAAGCGTACAAAGATCCTGCGTGATGAACCAAAGATTTCAAATTTTGATTCATCAGTCCATAATACCTTCTTCCAGTCTTCAGTAGTCCAATAGCGGTGTTTCACGGCCCAGGCAAGCCTCTTTGTCTTATTCTGATGTCTTAACAATGGCTTTCTTGCTGCAACTCGTCCTCTCAAACCTGCAGCTTGAAGTCTTCTCTTCACACTTGAAACTGAGACTTGCTTTCTATGAACACTATGAAGCTGTAGCCTATAACACAAGATAAAAGAGTCCATCCGGGAAAGAAGGATTACCACTTGGAAAATGTATTTTAATTTCAGAAAAAATGTTCAAACAGAGGGAGACTGAGGACGTCAATACACAGGCAGGATAATGAGAGGATGGAACAGGTGGGAACACAGCTGGGGACTAATCTGACATAACAAGACAAAGGGGAAGCAAAATTGAATACATTGAATGCAGGACAAGGACTATCAAGATAAAACAGGAAGCATGACAAATATGAAGAAGCAGACAAATACACATAAGCTTAACACTGAGAACAGGGGGGAGAAACAAACATGGGGACATTACTGACTGGAAAGACGGAGAGGGAACATGAAATACGGAAAGACAGGGGAGACACTGAGACAGAACCCTAAAGACTAAAAACTATACATATAGCACAAATCCCATAAAGAAAACAAACAAACAAAAAAAACGTGACTGACACTGGAATATTAACAAAACTCAAAAACATAAGAACCCTGGGTCACCAGACCCAGGACCATGACAGTTTGTCTACTAGGAAGCTGAAGGGTAGCTCTGTATTTTTGAAAAATTACAAACAACACTTAGTTGATGCTTAAAGCTGGTTTATTTAATTAATTTGTATCCAATTTACCAGTGTAAACATGGTGTTTGAGGTCTGATTGAAGGATTGATGTGATGGTAAGGCATCCGCTGCTCTGCTTTGAATATTGGTATGAACTTGAAACAGTGATTACTTAATGGATTTTCACCAAAATTGTGCCCAAGTACAAGACCATATTTGCTGGTTGTTGTTGTTATTGTTGTTGTTTTAAGGATTATTATTTAATTTTCACAAGAATTGCTAGTTCCCCTAGAGCAGGAGTCTATAACTCCAGTCCTCAGGAGCTACTGTAATGCACAGTAGCTCCTGAGGACTGGAGTTTGAGACCCCTGCCCTACAGTATTTGGCCACTCCAACAATCAGAGGATTCCCTGTGAGCAAGCATTTAGTGACAGTGGGGAGAAAAAACTCCCTTGCAATAGGAAGAAATCTCCGGCAGAACCAGGCTCATGAAGGGACAGCCATCTGCTGCGAATGGTTGGGGTGGAGGGAGTGAAAATTTAAAAAAAAAGAAAAGGCAAAGTGATAAATATTGGAGCAACTTAATTAATTTTTTGTTAAAATCTTAAGCTGTTGTTATCAGATTTAAAGGAGTATTGGGTTTGCATTGTAGATAAGTGGAGAAGCTCTTTTTATACATGTTGCCAATTAACCTAATTAGTGTTAATTGGTCTTCCAGCTCTTCGTTATGCTCAAATTTACTTTTTCCAGCCTCTTATTGCTACTTGTCCCAACTTTTTTGGGATTTGTTGACATTTTGAAATTTTGAATCAACATATTTTTCCTTTGAAATGATACATTTTCTCGGATTAAACTTTTGATCTGTCACCTACGTTCTATTCTGAATGGAATATTGACATTTGCCATCTCCACATCATTGCATTCAGTTTTTATTCACAATTTGTTTAGTGTCCCAACTTTTTTGGAATCCGGTTTGTATAACATTTGGTTTGTTTATTTACTGTATTTGGTTTTTCGTTTGCATGCCATGTGAAGCTTTTCTGTACATATTATTTATTATTATTTTAGATTCTCCTTCAGCTTCATATATTCTTATTTATACACACAGTGTGTTTATGTGTACGTGTGTGTGTGTGCGTGCGCGCGCCTGTGTGTGTGTGTGTGTCAATGATTGGTTCACACAGCAAGCTGCAACGTTTGACCCAACTTTTGTGAACCTCTTCTCACAACGTTGTTCAACAGTAATGCAGTTTTTACAGCTAACTTTTATACTTGTAATACCTGAGTTTAGTGTTGTAAAGTACATGCAAATCTCTTATATATTTAAATATATAGAGCTGTAAAAGAAATCATATTTTTTTTGACAAATACAGACAAATTAAAAATGTAAAATGAAAAAAAAAAAACACTTTTAGCACACAACGTTTCATCCTCCCATCAGGGCTCCTGTGTGTTACCATTCAAAGACGTGCACAAAGACGTCTGAAAGCCAGAGCTTTCATATAATAAGTGGTCTATTTGTTAAAGATGCTCAGACATTCAGAGGCTTCGTACTGCTCTGTGTTATTACCAAAAAATGATCTAACGCTGGGAAAAGAATAGAGGTTGACACATCATTTGTATATTAATCCTGTCTAAGCACTGCATGTTTTCACACGTTTCACGATGTCAAAATGTAGTCCTGAAAATACCAGCGGTCACGGGAACTACTACAAAGGCAGTTTTGAGTACTTTGGCAAGCGTTGATTTGTCTGTGGACAGATTTTTGTCAAGTCGCCTTGGAGGTCTTGTGGATCCATGATTGACAGGCTACAGCTAGGGTGAAAAGACTCCAGCACATTAAATGTAGGACAAAGAGTAACCTGTTTTTGTGTGGGACTATGCTGGGAGTTCATTTTGACATATCTAATAAACCTATCTAATATGTTTGGCATTTGAATGTAACACTCTCAGTTAATAAACAGTATAAGTAAGTATATATAAGTATGAGCAAGTTTTTAAGTTTTACATATTAAAACTGATGTCACTAGACAAGCTGTCACAAGCTACTCTGTCTGGTAACATCTTTAGGTTTTAGAAAAGTTGCCTCCACTTGAGCCAACCAAATCTGAGCGTGTGGGACAGCACCTCCCCTAATACTAATTTTGTGACTACCTTAAATCCCCTCCTTGTTTAGCCACATCTGGTGCAGTTTCTATATCGGGCACAATAAATGAAATTGGCCTCCCGAAACATAGTCCTATTTAAACCTGCGTCTCTCATGTGTACCAGATGACTTCAGAGGGTGCTCCTGTCCTCGAGAGTGTGTCGTCAGCTGGTTGGGATTACTGGTAAACCGTAGGAGCTCTCTAATTGGCTGTGATTGATTGAGCTGCTTCAGTCGGATGTCTTTTGGAGGTTTGAGGTTTTGACTCCATAGAAAGCTGCTGCTTGGCAGGAAGTGACTCAAAGCACCCTTCAAGTACAAGTTTTTACCAACTCCCTTGTGAAACAACTTTCTTTTGTCATTCTCCTCCTCTCTCCTTGTTTCCTCACAAATATCATGGCGTAATGTCTCTAATACCCGTCTCCCAGCAAGGATTGTTCTCTCGTCACCCTCTCATATCCACCTCCTTCCTCCTGGATCTCACCGGCTGAGTCAGGTGAGGCTGACAGGTGTGCCGGCAGCTTCCTTGAAGGTCTGTCAGCACAGCAGACCAGACTGCAGCATGACTGTCTGCAGTCATTAAAGGTGCTGATATCTGGTGCTGATGTCTCAGTGACTGCATCATTTTCGGTAAAAACGTACTCTGCGTGTGTGACGATGTCGTCATGTGTGATTTCTGAGTCATGCGTCTTGTTAGAGGCACGAGCAGCGCTCTATGAAACGCTTTCTGTCTGGGTGTAACGGCCTCTTTCTGGGTCACTGTGTCGCTGTTTGGAGCCACAGTGACAGTTGGTGAGCCAGAGGTTTGTGGTCTGGTTTGAAAAATGCCTGCAGGGACGGTCACTGGTGTGAGATGCTGTCAGCGTGTAACCAGAGGGATATTTTTCCCCTTCTCCGCTCTCATGACACAGCTCACTCTTTGTAAAGGCCACTGTCACGAGGCGCCAACTGGACTCTGTTACTACCCAAGCGCATGTTTCCGTCTCTGCTTCTTTGACCGTTATTCTGTTTTGTTTGGCAGGCATCCAGGTGTAAGGTGTGTTTTATTAGTCTGGGTTAAGCCCGCTCATTTATTTCCTGAGCGAGGAAGTGCAGATAAGTAAAGGGAGAAAGTGGGTTACAGTCTTTGGCGGCATTGGCCAGTTGAATTCAACAAATAAATGTTGCAACCAATCCAGCAGCTACCTGTCTGTTGATTGGTCCGTTTAAACCCCCTGTACATGACAGACGTTACTATTTGAAGTTGTTTTTAGAGCAGGTCAAGTCGAAGTGCTCAAGTCTGCTCTTAATGACTTTAATTCCTCCATTTATGTCACATGCTCTGATTCTCTCCCCACTGTTTATTCATTCATTTCTCATGATTTTTGCTTTAAGTTTAAGCTGAATTGGAGCCTGCTAGGGAATGCTAGGCACGCATTACTGTCTTTGAATTGAGGGTTGAAGCTGTGCTGCTCTATATCAGGAATAAATAAATTAGTTAGCCCTGAAACTTGGTGAAAAGAGTACTGGCTGTACCATCACATCCTGACACTCGCTCAGCGAAGAGCCCGGCAGCGTGGTAATGGATGACTCGAGGGAGAGTGTTTGAGTAAGTGTAACAAGGGCGTGTGAGGGACACACTGGCCAGTGATGAGCGAATGTGATCTCATTTTCCTGCTTCACAATCAGAAACCAGTCATTGTCTCTCCAGGTCATAGTTTCTCTGCGCTGGGCTAGAAACAAACCCAGTGCCTGATTGCTGCATTTCACTGCCTTCTTTTTCTCTTGTGAGTCAGTAGGAATGTGAGGAATGACCTTTGCGAGGACTGACTGTTTCCCACCCAGCTCTCATCTGCCCATTTTTAGTCATGCGCAGGTCTAGTTTCTCCTTCGTTTTTCTTTGTCATCCTAACGCTCAGTTTCTCTACTCTAACCTATTATCCATCTCCTGCTTTCTCATATCCTTTCTTTCCAGCTGTTTATGAGCACTTTCTCTTCTTACCCATTCTTTTCAGTCAGCTCAGCACATTGAATTTCCACAAATTGCAGCATAAAGAAAGAGCCCCTGTGAGCTGGAGTAGCTTGGGCTGCATATTTTGTGAAACCTCAAAAACCACTGGACCTCTTCATCTCTTGTGAGAAGTGCCTCCTCCTCCTCCTCGTCCCATGGGCCTAGCAGTGGGGCTACATCAACCCCCTTTTTCAAGCCATCAGCATGTGGGGCTTAGCTTAACAACCACATCCAGCTCCCTTCAGAAGAAGGCGGTTGGCACACACAAGTTTAAGTCACAACACTGCAGGTTTTAACCGGTGCAGCGGGAAACCTTAAAGAGTGTGAGCATGAAATTCATAAGAAAAGTCTGCCAGAGGAGCTGTTCATCTCTGCGTGTGTTGACAGGTTCCTGCTGTGGTGTTTTTTTTTGTTTTTTGTTTTAAAAAGAGAGATTTATCTCCCGTTTGACAGGAGAGGGCTCCCTCTACCCTGCGCTCATGGCTGTTGCTGACACGAAGGCGCCTGTCTTGTTGAAGTGGTGTTTCTGTCTGCAGGTGTGCTTTTATACACACTTGAACACCTTAATTAGTCTTCTTTGGCTCGAGGAAAAGATGTGCCTTTTAAGTAACAGCCACTCAGAGCGATGAAATGGCTCACTCAGTGTTTTAAGTGGGCCATTCAACTTTTCTGGGTCCCGTTGCAGTCTGGCTGCCATTCAGCGAGAGAGGGTAAGACACCACAGTAGTGTGTTGACCCGGGGAGACAAACACACTTCTCATCCTTAGCGCTGAGCACCAGCTGTTGCCAGGCCGATTTCTAATCCTGCGCTCTGTCTCGTCACATTAGTGAACTCTGATCACTTGTCATCGCAAATCTCTAAAGCGCCCATCACCCTACTGACCCTATAACTCTTTACTACATGTTCGAAATTAAGCCAGCAGTACATGGATGGGAACTTCTACACTATTTGAACACTCAAAATGTCTAAATGGAGCATCTGAGCATTTTTTTTTCTTGTTGAAAAAAACCCCCACACCGAACTCAGGGTTCAGTATTTTGCCAAAGGATAACTAGAGGAGCCAGGGATCGAACAAACGACCTTCTGTTTAGTAGATAACCCACTCCACTTCCTGAGCCACAGTACACAGTACGCTCTCTACCCTACCGGAGATACATCCATGACCTTTGTCACCACAAACTATAGTCTGACCAAGCCATGAGTTAAAAAAGCTAATTATACTACTGAGTAGATGCACATACTTGGAGCTGGAGTTCAACCATTCCAGATTTGTATTTTTTCAAACAGCTGAAGGTTGCGTGAAAAGTTTATCCTACATGCCAGCCATGCCTGCATGAGCAAATGATAACGGTGTCATCCAAAGTTATCTGCAATGCATGGAAAAAAACCCAAATCTCTCCAATTAATTCTCTACCTCTTCCAACACACTCCTCAACACCATTTACATTTATTATCCTAATCGCAGTCACACTAATCGCAGTTAGGCTGACATAATTAAAAATCGCTGAGTCCCAAACTTTATTGGATATGTTGTCTCTCGTGCGTGTGTGTATGTGTGAGAGCTGGGATTAATTACAGAGACCAGAAGTAAGAACATATTGTAACTATAATGTAATTACCGAATTTAGTATGATAACATCACATTACTGCATTACTGGTGAAATGAAATGTGATTGCAGTAATGTGTTACTTTTGTTACGTGTTAGTGCTGCTCGCCACCTTGTACTTACAATGTCAGCAGGTCTGTGACTCTTTACCTGCAGACTCTCATGCAACTGTATGGCCATTTCCTGAAATGTGAGCAAGCGTCTGCACTGTATTTACTTGTGAATATGTGCAGATATGCAAACGTAAGATTAAACTTTGCAAGCCAAATGTTTGCCGTTCTGTGCGGCCTCCATCCTTCATGCACTTTATTCTGTTTGTCTTTTATTATGGTGTCTGCAGCTGGATGGAACTGTGGATCTGGACGAGAGGCGCCGCATCCGTTCAGCCATCCGGGAGCTGAGGAGGAGGGAGATTGAGGACATGGAGGCAGCTCTGGCTAGCAAGAGATTTCGACCCACGCGCCTCAATCAGCAGGAAGACAAGGAGAACCAGCACAGGTGAGGCTGCACACACAGACACACAGATGTCTGTGCTGATGACAGTTTACTAGGCCAGGTGAACTGGAAATGCTGAAAAAACAATCTTCAACTCCACTGGGAAAACTCTGGAAAAGTCAAGTTAGCAAATCACAGGAGAGAGAAAACTGCAACAACAGTAAAATTCCCATCCCTAAAATTTCCACCTAGTTTGGCCGTTTTACAATAAATACTTTCCCTTTCAAATATGCCACACGCTCATGTGTCGCATTAACGTAGATCAGCTATCGCAGTCTGTTTGATTATTTACCTTTCAGAGACTTTCCAGCACCTGTCGTCCAGCTAAGCAGCGTGGATTAATGGGTTACTCATTTGAATCGCTTTATGTTGCCATAAACATGGCACAGATTCTGGTAAACCCGAGTAAAATTAAAATATTATCTCTTGAAATCTGTCCAGTAATGACCGACTAGAGAATTGAAAATGAAAAGCAAACAAATTTACAACAAAATTGAAACAAGTTTCTTTCAGATGACAAAAGGGGGAAAAAAAAGTAGAATCATTTGCTAAATAAAGACAATAAGGAACAAGAATCAAGCAGGAACTCAAAGTGTAGATGATTTGTGAAAAATCCCAAGTTCCACGTGATCTGCGACATATTTTATAGGTGTTCATTAAAGTTCAAGGCTGCACCACAATCCTATCATCTGTTCTGGAGTAAAGGGAAGAAGTGACATTATTGGATAAGAAGCAGATGCACCTCCTCCATCGCCGAATCCTAATATAAGAGTGGTGACGGGGCCCTGATTGTTTCCATTCAGCGCTGCTCTCGAATGACTTGCGTTACAATAACACAGGAGGTGCCTCAGTGAAGCTGCTGAAGAAAGCATGCTTTCTCACATGCATGCACGTATTCATATGCCAGGACACAGAAAACCATCTGAAAGTGGGATAGAAATGGGGTAGGAGGAAAGGCCATTGTCCCGTGCCTCTCAGTGGTGGAATGTGAAATATTCCACTCCGGCATTGCTGCGCATCTTTTTAATGCCAAAGAGCGGAGACAAGCGAGGATGATGAGTATATGAGTAATAGAAACCACCATAAAAGCAAGGAGTGAAATGGAGAATATGAGGCTGAAAAAGGGAAAATGAATGCAGCTTTTTTTGGGGGGATGTCATTGGCTGTCAAATCTGACATGCTTGATTTTGGAGTGTTCCCTCTGGGTTTTCTCTCTGCCAAGAAAACCGTCCTTTATCTTTCAAATTACCTTCAGCTGCCTGTAATATATGTGCAGAAGCTTCAGATTAGAGTCAGAGGAGCCAAAGTTTTACAGTCTGATACTTTAAACTATTAGCCCTTCTAGTTTTTTTCATGGTGAGTGGGGACTAGTTGAAGATCCATTAAAATGTCTTTGTGTTTCTTTCTCAGGTCAGAATCCAACGAGAACTTGGATGGACTGAAACAGAAACTGCAATCAATCCAGGACATCGACGAGCTTCAGCAAATGGTGAATATCGTATCATAATATCAGTAATGCTAAAGTCTCACATCACTTTGTAGTTTCACTGAGCTTTTGCATGTGTTTTCTGATAGCTCAATGCAGCCAGCGAGTTCAAGGAGAGGAGAATGATCCGAGCGGCCATTCGGCAAATTCAAGAGGAACAGCGGCAGGGTGAGTGGGATCCAGTATCACTTGTCTGACGGAGCGGAATCAGAAACATCTTGTCTCATAATGACAAATCAAGTTAGGGTGTTGTAGTCTTCATGGCATGGTGGCATCTCAAACAGTTTAACCAAGCTATAATTTGCACCAGTGTAATTAGAGAGAAATGCACCAGAGGGAAATATGTCAGAATTTCAAGTCTTCAGATGTTTGCGGTTTGTTGCAAAGGATGTCAATTGGTTTGATGAGGATGCAGAGAGGAAGAAATTCCAGAGATGGACTAATTATTGCTCATTTACAGATGCAAATTATTACATTATTTTGAAATAATCCCTGGTTATCTCATACTGGCCCTCGGTGCAACAATAGACACAGGGAGAACATGCAAACTGCACATAGAAAGACCCCGGCCAGATGGTGGATTTGAACCCAGGAACTTTCTCTGAGGCAACAGCATTAACTAGGCTAAAAAACTGCCTAAAATCAAGCCGTTTGCGCAGTCTCATGCATGCGCTTTTAGCTTAGAGTTAACTTGCACATTCACTGATTCCATGTGCTACAGCATCCATCATTGTAGCACTTGAACATCAATAGAGACATCCAGGCACCATGTGCACATCCAGAAGAGGGTGCTAGAATTAAAGGTAAAGAAATGAACTTACCTGTTCTTTGTGGAACGTGAAAGTAAAAGTAAGTTGGCCTTATCATTGTCTTGGCCATAAAGTATGTTCACGTGTGAGCGCTCAGTGGCATAGTTACTAGGGCAGATCCACCTACAATGCTGGGTCAGATAGGGGATTCCTGTCATGCCTAAGTGCTATCTGGCCCGTGTGAACTGCACGTAGGAGGCTGTATGTGCAGGGTGATACACGCACACAAAAAGTGACCCATTTTCACTTTAACTTGTGTCTCCCTGTGTTTCCTCTTCTTTTAAAATCACACATGACCAGAATGTTAACATGAGATGAGATTATAATAAGGTATCTACTTTGCTCTAAATATTCCTGTACTGCATTTCTATTGTGTGCCCATGTTTTTTAGTGGGCGTGGAGAGGGGGAAGACTTCTGGCTTGGAGCCTGAGGGTGTGCAGTCCCAGAGCAGCATGGGAACTGGGGTGAGTACTGCAGAGTTACTGGAGTGGGAAGTCACAGCGCTGTGCTGGTGCAGTCCTGACATCTCACTTATATCTGACGGGTAAACCGTCTGGTGTCAGCTTCCGTTTACAAAAATCATCTAAGCACGGGGCCGTTTGCGGGTGCCGCGTTCTGTTGCATGGCAGCAGTGACCACCGAGGTTTCTCTGCTGCCGCAGTGAAGAATGCACGAAGCAACAAAAACAACAACAAAGAGCGAGACTTGAGTCACTTACCGGAGCGGGAATATAGCTGCACACAAAACAAAAAAGCACATGCCTGAGCCGCCACAGAGGGAGGAATGTGTTTGTGACATATTCCTATTCAGGTTCGACCAAACCGAGGAGAAAGATAAAATGCGCTTCGAGTTTGGTGTGAGGGCGGAAAATTGTTTTTGACAGGGAGAGTCTCCCAGCTGCTGTCATTTCACACAAATGTAACTGAAAAGCCTGTCTCATTTTTGAAGAAAAAAAAAAGTTTTAAAGTATGGATTTCTTAAGATTTATGTTACATCTGTCGGATTGGGCCTTTTCTCAGAGGTCCCTCACAGCTGGCTCGCCCTCTTGTGGCTGAGCAGCGGAGCCTTACAGGAGGAGACGTTAGGTTATCTGCTGTCGGTGATAAAAGCTCTGTTTTCAGTGGATAGGATTTCTATAGGGAAAATTCCTTTTGTATGCAGCCACTGCTCTTAAGACTAAGTCCCTGAGTGATGAAACCACCTCCCATATCTGTGCTTTTAAAGAGGGGAAAAATACAATCACTCACCTTATCAGAGTTCTGGTGTTTCATTTGAAAGCACTTGTTTTTCCCACCACAGAGATACAAAGGGGGAGAAATGAAAGGCTTTTAGTATCAGTCCCATTGTCTGCTGGAACCTGTGCTTTGCTTGCATTCCTGTGCGTGTGTGTGTGGGTGTGTGTGTGTGTGTGTGTTCTCCTCAGCTAGGAAGTGATGATGGCATGTTGGCGTAACAGGATGCCCTATCACTCAAGCCTATTTTACCTCACTTCCTTCAAGACAGCTGAACAGTACGTTGGTGAAATTGTGAGGATGGACGAGGAGGGGGAGTGGGAATATGGGGAGGTCGGGGGTTGAATTCGGAAGGACGGACAGACAGACGGCCCACCAGCTGTGCCCCAGCAGTCTTAAAAGTCTGCACTGAAATGGGGATGTGGGCCAAAAAAAACATCAGCCAGCAGCAGCAGCAGGGCTCCTTCCAGTGACATCACAGCGTCGGATCTCTTTGAGCCTCTTACAATTGTCCCGTTGAAGATGGTGGTCTTAGATAGGCCTGAAAAGCAGCACGCAGGCGCAAGCGGCATGCAGTAGTAACCACGTGGAAACTTTAATTATATGTATATAGCAGAAAAAAATGTCAGTTCACAGAAAGGGTCGTTTTTATAATTGCAAAACATAAAGGCAGAAAATATTTAAATTGTGTTTTTCGTTTTTTTTGAAGAGCACAACTCCCCAAAAAAGAAGTCAAAACAAGGGCAGAGTGTGTCAGAAGTTAATGTGTCAACCAGGCAACCCATTAACCTGTAAAAGTGTCTGTGAGTGTGAGTGTGGTGGGGGTCAGATCCCTCTGGAGACAGAATGGGAGGGAGGGGAAGTCAAGGGAGTGGCTTCTTGGTATTATACGTGTGTGTGTGTGTGTGTGGTGTTTGTGGTGGTGTAAATGTTTGTGCGTGGGTGTGTATGATGTGGCTGCGGGAGCAGAGCGTCAGAATAGCGGACGTCCTGACTCCAAGAGGGTTACTGCTGATAGAGAGGGAGAGAGAGAAAGAGAGAGAGGCAGTCAGTCGCGTGAAGAGAAGGTAAATGTCACTCTGATTTTATCGCAGGCTAAACACGCCTCTCATTTTCTTAACCTTTGTTTTTTTTTGTTTTTTTTTTCCTTGACCTGAAAAGGCATGTAAATATCTTTCCTCGTCAGTCTGTGCTCATTTCTGTCTGAGCAGAGAATGGGATGTGCCTGCCTCTCTGTTTACATTTCAGGTATGTGTACTTAATGGTTTATTGCTCACTTAAATCACTCGGTGCGCATTTTAGCCAACAGGTAGACTAACTACAGCTGAAACTTTTCACGTTTTGGATGAAGATCCATTCAAATAGTCAAAGTGTTGTTTAACAAGTTTAAAAGAAACTGTAATATTTAATGCTGGATTTTAAAATGGATTTATTAAACTAAACTTTGAAAGTTTGCAGGTTCGCTTACTATCTAGGCGTGTTGGGGGAAGAGTTCAGATGGGCTGCTTGTTGGTTTGTTGTTTAATCATAAAATTGCTACAATAAGGAACCTTAGTTGTCAAAAACAAGCCCCAGTATGTGCAATAGAGAGGGTTTAGCAGACTTCTTAGAGATGAATTGTGAAAGCGTCCTGTAGGAGGAAAAGTCTAAAAAAGACCAGAAGGAAAGCTTAGACTGGCATGTGCTGATCTGCAGTAAGTAAAAATGGGAATGAGACTCTGGTCTGACGACTTCTGCGGGTTTCCTCACTCCAGACTGAGTGTATATGTGATGCAGAGATGATTCCTGCTTCATTCCAGATATTGTATTTCATTTGTTGGAGGTTAGCCGAGCGTGTGGTTCCTCAGGCTGCCGTAATGGAAAGTGAGCCGCCAGGTTCCTTCTTCTTTTCTTCTTCTTCCACGTAGTGGCATGGAAGACCCTCAAATGGGTCTGACCTCACCAGTGGAGTGATGGATTTAACTTCCACGGAAAACTGGAAGTTAAACCCCGTCATTTAATCCAACTATGGATTAAAACCCGGCGTGTTAATCCATAGTTGAGCTCACTTGTGTGAGCTGGTTGGTAAAAGAGGTGCTTGTGTCTCATTCTGAGCTCTCATTGTTGTTTTTTTGTGGAGTTGAGGGTTCAGAGGAGTCCAGATGGCCCACGCCTTGCTGTGGTCACGGGAGAGGACAGTTGTTTTTGTGTTTACGAGGTTGAGATTTTGCAATTATAGTCTGACACAAACAGGCGCTTGAGGCCGTATGGGACGATTGGCTGGAGCGACAGGGTGTCGGTGTTGGTTCCCCTCTGTCAGGTCCCAGCCATCAGGGCCAGAGTGAAGCCGCTAATGACAGCATGGCGGCTGGCAGCAGGTCCTGCGCTCTGGTCTCGATCTCTATTTCCACTTTATCTTCCCTTTTTTTTTCACTCAGCCTCGCTGTCTGTGAGAAATATGTTCCCTGTGGTTTAGTGGGAGTTTTAAATGACGGCTGTCTGTCTGAGTCCCGGTAGGAGCAGCAGAGGGTGAGCACGTGAGGGAAGACTTGTTCTCTTTAATTGTGTTTGTTGCTCGAACACAATTATCTCCCCCTGCGACTCTTTGATTGGGTGACTGCACTCAGGATGCGAGCGTCCTCTCGCCTCAGCGCACTGTAGTGCCTTCATTACAGGAGACTGTTTGTGCCCTCCAAAACCATCAGACACTTTAATTACTCATTATAGGAGCATTCTGCTACGTTTCTGTGTCCACTGTGGCTTGCCGCAGTGTATCGGTGACATTTATTGTTGTCTAGAAAAGCTGAGAAAACCTTTTTTTCGAGCCCCTGAGTCTGTGCTCTGCTTTTAGCTCTATATGGAAACGTGGAAAAAGTGACATCAGGGCACCTGCTATGTAGATTTACACTGTTATAATATCACATTTAGGATTTCAACTCCCCTTTTGGCTTATTTTAGCTACAAAATGTAATCATGTGTCCCAACCTGAGCTGTGCAATTTCCACATTCACCTCTTGCCTGCGTCTCATCACATTTTCTCCTCTGCTATCAAGCCAGCATCTCCTGTGATCTGCTCAAGGAGTGGAAGGTCACAGTCAAGTGAGCATAAAGCTGTCGGGTTTCTTTCTTGCCTCTTGCTTGTGTTTGACTTGGAGCAGGCTTTGTGGTTGTTCCTCTGTCTGCACTGATCACACACTGCACTGATTAAATTCCATTTAAAACACCAAAGGTGTGATTTGTAGGATTTTCACTCTGCTTCTGCTGTTAACAACCAGGCCAGGCTTTTGTCTTGAATAACATAGTTTACACATGGGGAACTGATTGCGGAGCAATTGTGCGGTTGGGTGTGTGCACTTTCTTTCCGTGCTTGAGAGATAGTGAATGTGTTTAAGAAGCATTTGGCAGTAATAGTAGGCTGTAAATCTGGTTTAAGTATTATATTTTCATGTATTGTATGTTTTTTCAGGATCCACCCCAGCATTTGTTGCGCTATTCTTAACCCAGATGCCTCTTTTAAAGTGATTTTTGGGCTGTGATGTCATTCATCATTTCAAATGAGCTGCTGAGTGACGAGGAACACCTGAAGCTCCACACAAGAGATTTTTGCCCTTTAATAGAAAAGTTTAAGTCTCCAGAAGTTCGAGTTAAGAGTGTGTTTGTTGGTGATTTAAAGACTCTGTGTGTGTGTGTGTGTGTGTGCGTGCGTGCGTGCGTGCGTGCGTGCGTGCATGTGTGTGTGTGTGTGCTCAGAGAAGCCCTATTTGTGCAGCTGATTTTCCTGTGGAGTAGCTCAAGGTCAAGCGCCAGAGGCCCAACAGTAGTGTCGGCATCCACATCTTTCCCTCTCTGTTCTCTCTCTCCTGTTTCTTTTCCTCAATCCAAAATGCTGCCGCCTCATCCCCGTGACCTCCTGCATTGGAGCTCAGGGTTAAAGTGCTGGGGTAATCTAAAGATGGTCAAATCATGGCCCTAATATAGCAGTAAACCAGGTGGTGAATGCACATGTTTGCTTTTTAGCCACTCAGGCCGCCTCTCTCTCTTTCTCAGCCATACACAATCTAAAGTAAACATCCTTACTTTTCCAGCTGGCCAAGCTGTGTCGCTCATCCATGCTCCACGCCTCGAGCATTTGACCTCGACCTCAAACAAAAGACAGTTGTGATCACCAGCTAACCTCAGACCTACGATAGACGTGTAACCGATCTTTCACTCTGGTTTTGATCGGAAGAGTGGCTGGCTGCTGCTCTGAGCAATGGCTGAACACATTTTGCCTTTTGAGAATTTCAGCTCAGTTGAGTGCAGCTTTGCTTTTGCAGCTGAATTGAAGATCACTAAGCACATGTTATTCTTTTCTCTCTTTTTTTTTTTACAGGAGACCGAGAAGGAGAGCCGCAGTGAGCGTATCCGATCTCCAATCTGGGAGTTAAGCAGCCAGCAGACACAACAAAACAGAGAGCAACAGAGAATAGGTAAGAATGAATGTGAGTACTCTTCAAAAGAAGGGAAATTTTCACCGTTTCATGGTTTGTTTTTCATAAGAAGAAAAAAAAGCCGCACAACCTCACGCTTGCAGGATATTACTTCTGTCACACTTTGGGATCATTGCCATATAGAAGTTTGTATATACTGTAAACATGCCCTAAAGGTCAAGTTTGGCCAGGCAATATCAACACAAAACCAACACTGGTCACCTCTGTTCCACGTATGTGTGAATGCATACGCCTCTCTTGATGGCTTTTCCTCTGGAGCGCCTGTTAAAATAGTTGGCCAAAGGAGCCATTCTCTTCATGAGGTGGTCGTCGGGAGGTCATTTTAGTTCAGCCTCTTTAAGCTCCTTCATCTAACTTTATTAAGTGTTTGGAGTAACTCACAGCCACGACTTAATGACTTTTGCTACACATCCTTTACTTTTTCTTTTTTAAGTGTAAAGTAATTTCATTAGCCGCTCTGTTAGTCCAGCCATCAACCAAGTAATGCCAATTCATGCCTTTAGGAGGAAACAAGTGTGCTGCCTTTGCAGCAACACTTATAGAGCTAACATGAGCAGCTTGTAAAACGTATAAAGGTGATTGAAGTCTTGCTGCAAGCCTGTTTGTGTTTTGTCATTTTTACTTTTTTTTAATCCTAATAACCGCGTAAAAAATCCGCTTTGTATAAGTTAAGACCAAATTTAACTTTGGCCATTCTTAGCTGATTCCAGCACACACTTGGCTAACTGGAGCTTGGCCTGAGGCTCATAGTCATAATGTCATTCTGTGTGGCCTGGTCAGCCGTGGGCTTGGCTCTTGGTGTCCTTCACATGGATGAGGGGTTGGTGATGGGGTTCTGGGAAGCAACAGAGGGAAACCCAACAACCACACCTCTGCTAAATAAAGCTGATACCAGAACAGAACTGAAGCCTCCTTTACGTGGCCGAGAAACTCCCCGCTGTTCTGGATTTAGCTGTGCCTTACAATTTAAGTCAGGGTGAAGCAAGGGTCAATAAAAAAAGACCACCATAGAAATGTAAAGAAGAAAGGGAGCTTTTTTAAAGTGGATCAACAAAGACATGGGACTTTTGTGGTTGGCGTAACAGCGTAGGCAGGGTGGGCATGTGGTTCCTGAAGGTGTGGTTGTCTTAAACCCTAAGCATAAACGCATAATTCAGCCTTTCACACACAAAAGAAGAAGCTTATATTTACACGCTTACGTCAGTGACCATTTATCACTATACCGGTAAGGTTATGATTTCAAGAGTTTCTCAATGCTTAAAGTTCCCAGGGGAGAGCGAGTTCCTTTGAGCGTGTCTTGTGCAGTTTTAAAGCTTTGAGCTGAGTGTTTTGGACATCATGATTGAGGCGATGTGGGGCAGGGGTAGTTCAGAGAAAGTGATCCCCATACAGTAACTTATTAATGTAAAGGTTTTGCACAAAAAATATGCTGCTTTATGGTCCTTTTGACTCTATTTGGGTCATAATTTGCAAGACGAGCATCATTTGCTATTCAATAATACATACAAGCTAACAGCTGAGACCACAAACTCCTCAGGAGTGTGTGTACTGTATACAGTGTCTGTATACAGTACACACACAGTTTCACAGATTCTGTTTGCAAGCAGGTGAGTTCCTCACTGCTGATCATTAGAAAGAATGGACATGCTCACAGGCACAAGCGCCCAGGTGATTTTTCCAGCTTTTATGTACAGTATCTGATTAGTCCATTCATTTCAGGGGTGCATCTCATCTATTAGTATAAATACAAGTTCCCTGTCATTCGCTATAGTCTTTGGTCTGACCCACAAATCGCTGATTAACCGTAGTGTCACAGCACTAGTGCAAATATTGCTATAATACATGAAATCTCTGTTTGTTTGCCTGTGATCTCCTCTTTACACAATCACGAGCTGAGCAACCAAAATTGGCACACAGGTATATCTTAGGCCCCCTATATTAGATCTTATTATGTTGCCTGGCAACCACCTGCCAACGCGACTAAAAAAAATTAAAAAAAAGTAACAAATTATGAAAGCATCATCTCATTTTGCAACAATAACATCTGATTTATATCCACAAAGCTTTAATGATGCGTGATATGACCTCATCACAGTGCCTAGCAACCACCTAATAACACAGACCCCGCAGTACCGTAGCACAAGCATGTACTAGCTCTAAAAACAAGTTGCTTAATCCCACCACAGTTCGGATCATTGAAAGATTACATAGTGTTTATGTTTTTTTAACCTCTCTGTCAGTGTTGCTCTTCCATGTGGTTGCCACTGAAAAGTTTCAACAGCAACTACATGCACGGACAGACATTCATTGTTCCTGAGGATGAATCATTCAGACTCTAGTAATCCAGACTGTTTCTTTTCTTTTTCCTTTTTTTTCACCACGGTGAGGTTAAACTTGTAGATTTTGGTAAAATATCAAATCATATTGTATTACTGTATATTGTATGAGTTGTCAGATTGAATAAAAAATACTAATAATGAAAGGCCAGAGCTGCTGGCATGGCTCTAAAATCTACATTGGGGTTAAAATTATGGACATCTAATGTAACAACTTCTTTTAAAGTACTTTGTGGCTAACAGGGCTAACCGTTGCCTTCATCACCTTGCTACAGAAGCCTGTGCCCAGCCTGTTACACCAAATGTAAGGTTTGATTAAACCATGGAACTGCTCATGAGCAGCTGAAACAAACTCGTGTTGACCCCTTCACAGCGAGCACAAATACTGGGCAGGCTTCCTCTGGGGTCATTGCTTCACTGTCAAAGCAGTATAAAGAAAGCTCTTGGTTGTCCTTTGTTTGTGCTCCGTATATTGACTGGCAGAAGGCTGTAGCTTTTTGTTGCTATTTTGAAATATATATAAAAAAAATGCAAGCCTCTCATTATGCAGTAGCAGTGGGGATTTTCCCAGAAATGGCCACACAATAGATACGACAGCTTCCCAACGGCAACGACGTGAACAATAACGCGAGTTTGCTGGAGAGCAGCAGTGTGTGTGTGTGTGTGTGTGTGTGTGTGTGTGTGTGTGTGTGTGTGTGTGTGTGTGTGTGTGTGTGTGTGCTGGCTCTCACTTCAGTTATTACACTTATTAAAGACCAGTAACTGAGCTTTGGTTGAGTGCATCGCGAGTTACAGACAGTGTAGCGGACCATTATTGTCCTAATTGTGTGTCACGATCACGTTTTCTATTCAGGCTGTATTACATAAGCATTCGGTCTGTTTAATCAACAGCTTGCTGCCATTTTTATCTTCTCTCATATCTGAAACAATTCACAGGATTATTTTGGGAAATTGCTTTAAAACGGTAAACTAATATTAATAAACTTATTGTGCAGAATCTACAAAGCAGTAATGAGCCGATAAAGGTCAGCTATGCTTGGTGTAGCTGTGAATGCTCAGCTGCGATTACGACTGCTCGAAAGTTGAAAGAGACTGTCGGCTGCCTCCGGTTAGACTGGAGTCCCTCTTTGATTTGGTTAGTAAATGACAGACATGCATACTTGGTGAACTCCATTTGGTTGCCAAGCTGGTGCAAACTAAGGTCAGTCAGAAGTGTTTTTAGGGCTTGCTTTGTACATGTGCTGTAGGAAGTGGATACACATCTTGGTTTTCTCTGTTTTCCTTATCTGCGGTGTGTGTGCATAACCTCAGATATTCATATAGCAGCACGGTGGGGTGTTGGAGGTAGATACTTGTCGCAGGGGGGAGGATGCGGACATGGCTGTGATGTTTGGAGTGTGGTTTCCTGTTCGTCTCTCTTTTTAACCCACTCTCTCCCTGACCCCCTTTTTTTAATCGCGTCCCAGATATGACTGTGCCACATGCTCGCTTTCCACACTTGTGGAAAGCCTTCCTCCTGCTTGACGCACATTCACCGGTCTAGTTGCAAATCTCACTCAGGAACTTGAGGCCAGTCTGGAGGAAATGTCTACATCCCTTCATGTCTCCACATGCCTGCCCTGTGATCCTGAGTGTATTTTCTAGCCTGGCCTTTCTGGGGCCCCAGTGTTGTGGAAAGATTTCATTTAAGTCTCCAACATACCCATCTACTTCTTCCATTGCCCTCTAGTGTACTAGTAATATAAGAAGAATCTAGGTAACATGAAAATGTGTTTTTACAGCAAAGAAAACTTGAATGGTACAGAAAGTTACTTCACATATTTCATTTGTGTTTTCTATAACAGGTTCCAACTCAGGGATGGTGTTGGTTCTGGATCACCTGGCAAAGGATGATGGACCTCTGTTGATCCAGCCTCAGCGAGAAGCTGTGACCAAGGAGGCCGACCTGGTTATGTCTCACTGTCAGAGGTCAGACTCCTCCGATCTTAGCGCAGCCTCGATGCTTTCCAAGCCCAATCTGGATTCTGTGGCCTCAGAGAAAGGTCTGGGCTCAGCTTACAGAGCCCGGCTGGACTCCGGAGCCTCAGACAAGAGCCAGAGTTCCTCCCAGCGTGGTCGGCTGGACTCCGGGGCATCAGACAGAAGCATCAACTCCCAGTCCTGTGCCAGACAGAGACTGGGCTCAGATGTCTCGGATTCATGCGTCAGACCCCGTCTGGGCTCCGAGACTTCAGACAGCATCGGCCTGTTGTCAAGGAAGCGGACGGTCTCTGGCACATCTGATCAGAGTGCAAGCATGTCCTCAGAGGAGCGGGCGCCATCGGAGGAGGCGGAGGTAGCCAGGAGTGAATCGACTTGCAGCACAGATTCAGAAACTGACAGCAGAAGCCGAAGTTCAGCCGGTACCCAAGCTGAGTCTAACCAGGAGGAGCCTGATGGGGCGGTTTTATCTCGGAGAGATCCCGTGAATGGCCTGCTCAGCGGGAAAACTGACATCCAGAGGCAAAAGGTGGAGTGTGTGTGTGTGTGCGTTTGCATCTGTGTGTGCTTCAGGATTCAGTCATATTCCTGAATTAACAACCTAAATTAAGTAATCCATGGTCAAAGAAATTCCTTTGACTACGATGACCTGGATGACTGAGAACCTTCACAGACAAGTAATCCATGGTTTTGCACCTTTTTAAGCTACACTGCCTTGTACTCAAGCTGTCCTGGAGGCTAACATGAATGCTTTGTGGTGCATTTGTCAGCCGTCTGTATCTTTGAGCCCGCTGAACACCGAGTGACACACGCCATATGTTGTGACTGCGCCACTAGAGTGGGGTGCTGAGCTGCATAGCCAAACCGAAGCGCACAAACCGTCCGAGCGCTCCTTTTTCTTTCTTTCCACGTCATTATTCTTGACACGAAAGCCGACACTTCATTGTTCAGTGACACCCAGGTCACATCGGCATCCATAAACACTCCACTTCGAACTCCCGCTGGATGTTGTTTGACTTTTGTTACTTGGTTACACAAACAAACTGTGCACCTGACTTGTCTCTGTTTCACCTCAGCGGCGCCTCGGCCTCACCTGGTATCAGAGAGGAGTACACAGCGTTAAAGGCCAAAGATTCTGTCTCTTTTCACTTACAGAAAAAATATGGGCTGTTTTTTCTGCACTGACTCTGTTAAACTGTTAAAAGCAAGATTTTCCCATCTTCACATGGAGCGGGAGGGGGGCTACAGTGACCATGACGCCATCGTGTCGCTCCGCTTAATGTGTTTACTCAAGACTGGCCCCAAACTTTTTTTATTGTTCCCCGTGCTATACAAGTTGATCCTCAGGCTCCTCGCAGTAATGTAAACACTCTGGGATCCATCGTGGCCACCATGCCAAAAAAAGAACAGATGCTCACATCTTCATGCCGAGTACAATGTTACATAATGAAAACACCACCAGTCGATTCTGTATTTAGGACTGTGTAGATCAGGAGTCCCCGTAGCCGCCCATCTAGTCCTCATGAATGTCTATTTTTCGCTCTGCACGTTGACCTCTGCTCTCCTCTCCTTCCTGTACTAATTGTTCTGTCATGTTTTTGTTTTTTCCCGTGTTTAGATAACTGTGGGCAGCGACCTGTCCCGCTCTTATGGCAAAGCGAGGGATTCTGGTAAGAGCCCTGCTCTGATGTATAAATAGAAAGCCTGTCAATATCAAGCTAGATCATCTTTTTAAGATATTTATCAAGGAAAACTTTTAAACATTCGTCTTTACATTTTCTTGAATACATCTGGAGAAATTCTCATTAAAATCATTGCTAGACCAGTTCTGAGAATTATGTGGGGGCTGTTAGGTTGACCATATAGGAGGGGACGGCTGGGAAGGGAGCATTTTGTTAATGCACCATATCTTCAGCGCTCTCTCCTCCATCTCATGTCACCTCATGTCCTACAAGCTGTACTATAAATTTGTTTTCCTCTTAAGTGTCACATGTTGTTTTATCTTTGTTAGGATGACCCCAGTAAATATCATCTACTCTAATCCTTAGAATGTCCCAAACCATCAGCGTTGTACACATCACCTCTAAGTGGGAGAAACATTCCCTGAAAAGTCCAAAAATATAGGAACTATGAGGGGGTGAAGCACAAGTTAAGTCAAGGAAAACAAGGGGCTGGACCAAAGGCTAAAAATGAGGGAAGAAAAGAGGAATAGGATTTGTAGAAAGCTTTTGAGGTGAAGGAGGGGATTACAAGAGCAATAAGTTGTAACGGTGCTAAATTCAGCCTGGGCAGTGGAGGAGATCCTGGTTACTTATCTCTCCTGTACTGAGCTGTCTCTTTCTTTGATTTAAACTCCCCTCTTTCATTCTGTCTTCACAGCATCCGAGAAGAAAGCTGTTATATCGGGGCAGTTAAGTCGCACCACCTCTGTTCGTGATCGAATGCGCAAGTTTGCAGAACTTGAACAGAGTTCAAATGTCTCATCTTTAAAGAAAACTCCTTTGAGGAATGGTTCCTTCTCCAGCAGCACTGGCCATGCAAATGTCTCCAGAGCTACCGAGCTGTTTACACACTCAGCAGCATCCCTCAGCACATCTGGAGACAGGCCAGCACGGTCACGTGTGGGCTCCGCATCTGCATCCGTGAGTCAGGCCGCGCCTCAGCCAAGAGGCGTGGCTAACAAGTCTCTGTCTTCAGCTGACCAATCGCAGAGCTCCATGGGTGGGATGGGACATCCAGCTCAAAAAGATGCGCACGCCTCCGATAAGTCAAAGGAAGACGAGACCCCAGGGATAGCAGCTGGAGAAAAGGTCACCCAGGGAGAGGCAGACCCAGACATGAAGACCTTCCTCACCATTGAGATCAAGGATGGGCGCACCACCACTTCCTCCTCATCAACCACCAGTAGAGGCAACATTATACCCATCACCCACATGACCCCACGCATCACTCCTAATGCCCTGGTGGGGCAAAGGCAAGGTAGGAGCATCAACCTGGAGCTCACTAAGTCCTTAAATGGTCACCAGGAGCAGCGATGGTTGACATAGTGTTGTGTAGATATTTTACTCTGAGCTACTGCACACTAGTGATTTTGTTTGGACTCATTAAGGTTGCCAAGCTGCAGCCCACATTGTTTCTAATGGACTATATGTCTTTTCTTCCAAATGTCAGCATTAATATCAGCTGCTACGAGGAGTAATCAGATTGCAGGAATGAGGTCACAAGTGGGATAATGTCAGGGGGGGTTTTGTGCATCTGAAGAAGCAGAGCACATGGATGAGTGGGGATAGATGTTAGAGCTGAGTGTATAAACGGCACGGTCGCACTGAATGGTATTTGTTAGAGCGTGGGCATGTCGGGAGTACGGAGCTGTGGGGTCAACAGAAGAGAACAAACTTGGACAAGAGAAACAGCTACTGGTTGTCTCAGACGAAACTCAATGGGAATATTGTTACAGTGCAAATGAATGAGCCTGCCTGCCCACACAGTACAGGCCTTTGTGTGTCATATTCTGTAGTTATTGTCTGCAACACATTTACTTTTTACAGTCAGTCGTTTGAGTGTGAATTTTAAAATGAGAGAAAAATGCCATCAGAGAGGGAGGACATTCACTTTGAATGTGGCTCAACATCTTGATAGTACACCCAGGACAGTATGTAGTCATGATGTAACAGAGACGAATTATCTGCATGATAGAAAAACATGTCTGGCATCAACTCAGCGCTTTACAGAAGCGCGAGCGCTACGGCTGCTGTTACAGTCTGTCCAAACAAAGATGTCTAAAGCTTCAGCTCTTCTCAGCGACCGGCATCTAAAACCCAAACAGTTTATTTTAAACTCAGGCTGAACACGTGCGATTCCAGCCTCCTCACCACTTACAGCTCCCTCGTACTCCGAGAGCCGCGCTGCGCTCTGTCACGAGCCTCTCATGGCTCTTTCTCATGTCATGTTCGCTTTAATGTTTTTAGGCTCCTTTTTTGGAATCCTGCCCGTCCTGCTCTGAGTAACAGCAGCCTGTTATTGTGTCTCCAGTTTCCTTCAAAAGCACTGCAAAGTCTCTTAAATGTACACCGAGCTTTACTGGTTTGCATCAGTCCTGTATTTTATGATATAGCTTTCATGTGTGCGTGTCTGGATGTGGGAGGAAGCGGGTCACACAGAAATGCATGTGCACACCAGGCCAGTGAAGAAAGTGCTTATGTTAAAGGTGGCGCTATCAATATTTTCTCACTATTCAGTCATTAGACTTGTGTGCTGTGTATGACACTATAGTGGCAGGTGTTTGGATTCACCCCAGCTTATATTTTTCTAAACTTTTTTTTCTCTCTGTGTTTCAGAGTTGACCCTCGGCCTAAGAGCCACACCATTTAAGATCTCTTCCTCCAGCTTCTCCTCTGGACCCTCCATCAAGGTACAAACTGCCTTACAAAATGGTTTTGACAAATGGTCACAAAATTGTGGCTACAAATAAACCTGACAGATCTTATCAAGCATGTGTAACAGGCTTGATAAGATCTGCTATTAATTTCTAGTTTGAGCTTTTTTTTTCATCTTCTGTTTTATTTCCAGCTGACCCAGTTAAATTGCACTGTTTCTGCTGCGTTTCTGTCACAACAATCACCTATAAGGCCTGAAAAGCTAGAGAGCCGGGGGAGTGAAGGACACAGAGTGTGAGAAAAGGAGGGAGAGGAGGGAAGAACAGTGTTTATCAAACACAGAGCGGGTAGCCAGTCACATCTGCCCTTGTAGGGTATATGAAAGAGAGAAGGAGAGAGAGAGAGAGAAAGAGGGAGGGAGGTGTTCTGGGTATTCCCGGTTTTCTCTGTAGGTCATGCACGCTGAAAATTATCCAGGAAATGTTTCCTAAATACACCTCCAGTGCTGTGCAAAAGTCTTGAACTGCCCCTCATTTCCTTTTTGTAATTTTTAAAAAACTCATCTTCAGCAGTATTTCTTCAGGCTTTCTAGAGCTCTTTTAAAGTGTTCCCTGGACATTGGCTACTTTTTCACTAATTATAAGGCCTTGTAAACATTCAGAGGAACATTTTTTTATGCTTTTAAAACCAGTTAACGCTGACGTATGAGTCGTTCAAGCGTGAAACAACATGTAACTCAAGGGATGAAACTGTTTTATATCTAGACAACTTAGCAAAGAACATTTCTGTACGAAAAATGCCAAATATAACACAGTTTGACGGATATTAAATTATATTTTTTTCATCAACATGATTCCAAAACAGCTATTAGCTGAAAACTTGGACTATCTCATCCTGGTATATAGTGTATCTCTTAAAAAACTGAGAAAATTGAACAAGTGGAGGAGAAAACAGGAAGTCTTAGGCCTAAAACAACCCCACTACAGCACTATCTGAAAGTCATTCCCTTACAAAATTGGAAAGAATCCAGGAAAAACCTGACACGGGACCTGAGAGATACATCTGGCCCGTCAGCTGAATGATCTATTGTGTGCCAAAGCTGCACTGCGCCCATTTTCCTAGCAAAACATAAAGAAATGAGGTGTGGCTCAGGCCATTTGCACAGTGCTGCATGTGCACACACTGCACTGATTGGGTGGATTGGTCTTTCCATAGGATTGGAAAGTTACAGCAGTCAGAAATGACTAAACGATAACCTCTGAGGTCCGGGAGAATAGATCAACCCCTATTTGCCTCATTTCTTAAATCCTTCACTCTTCCATGAAAGGAAGCATCCTAGTTAATGGAGAGTGGGTGATTGAGAGAGGAAGGGGACAACAAACAATGTTCTGTTTACTCTTTAATGGCTTTGTATCCCCCCTCCCCAGTGTGTTAAGCGCAGTGGTAATCTGGTTATGGGATTTGGGAGTAGGTTAAATAGGGCTGGGAGGAGGGTCCAAAAGGCTGTGCCTGTGGACCCTGCTTTCAGCATAACATAGGTTTCTTATGAAAGACAGATTTTCCATGAAGAAGATAAATCTTCTGCAAGATGTGAGGTTTATCCTCAACTGATCCTAGAATGCAGGTAATGTCTTTACGTGCAGCTGTGCATAGGATTACTTCTAAACATGTACCAGACAACAACTGTGCTATCTGTATCTGTTATGGTAAATGGACTGGTTCTTATATAGCGCTTTTCTACTCATCTGAGCACTCAAAGCGCTTTACACAACTTGTGCATTCACCCATTCACACCCATTCGCACAAGCACATCTTTCTAAGTGCTTCATAGCTAACATTCACACACATTCATACTCCGACGGATGCATCGGAGAGCAATTTGGGGTTAGTATCTTGCCCAAGGATATTTGGCATATAGACTAGGGGAAGCCAGGAATCGAACCACCAACCTTCTGATAAGTGGATGACCTGCTCTACCACCTGAGCTACAGCCACCCCAAAACTGGCGCCCGAACAGGGACTTGAACCCTGGACCCTCAGATTAAAAGTCTGATGCTCTACCGACTGAGCTATCCGGGCGCTCTATCTGTTGAGGTTGGTGGATCAGCAATGGGCTCCAGCAACACAGCACAGGTTTGACTGCATGCTTGCAGCAGCAGGCAGTGGTTTACAACATCCAGACAGCTGCGTCGTAGTTGTATAAGTTTAACGTAAACACCATCAGTGAGAAAGCGCAGAGCTGCATTAAGTCTGCTGCTGCGATTTCAACAGCTTCTGCTCACCATCGAAGACTGAGCCTCAGTCACCACGCTAATGAGACTGTGAAAAACAACAGACACCGTTGGTTAAGCTGAGCTCAGGGGTGGTGGGTGGGTTCAGGCAGATGCAGAGGCCACCTGTTGCCTGACTTTCCCTGGTTTAGCTTGTGTGTGTGTGTGTGTGTGTGTGAGAGAGAGAAGGTGACATGTCAGGAGGATTGACCTTAAAGAAGCTTACCCACATACCCTTTTCGCATTAGTGACTATAAGAGCGTGCACATAGAGAGCAAAGCAGAGTACAGGATGGCATGCTTTTGAATAAACTCTTCCTGTTTAGTGATGTTAATTGACCAGAGTGGTTTTGAGATGAAACTCTGATCTGTTTGGGTGGTCTGGCCTTCACTTTGGTGGTCTAACCTGAGCACTTGCAATTTATTTCTATCCCAATAAAAGACGCTGATAGCATCGGCTTTTCTTTTCTAGACGATCACTTTTAAATCAGGAACCATTTGAGAGACCGGTTCAGATCATATTAACAATGAAAAAGTCCAAACACTGAGTGACTCGTAGTTTTTTTATTTCGGCTAAGTGCTTGCAGTGTTTCATTACAGTGAGAGTTCATTTTAGGTGGTGGCTAATTAATGTTGGCTTCTGCTCCAAGTGATCACAGCTGCTCCTGCCCGTTTTGTCCGCTGTCTGTCCATGCTGATCGCTGGCCTTGAACACAAGTACAAATGATGGCTTAGCTTTATAACCATGGCGATGACAGGACAGTTGGCCTTTCCAAAAGTCGCAGAGATTATTTCAAAGCTCTCGGTCACACTGGTGGTGCTGCCGCATGAACGTGGATGTCTAGGCTCAAAGTCAGTGGCAGATTGTCTCGCTGTCACACAGAGGGATGAAAACTCTGTTGTTAACATGCTGCCGATCCATGACGCATGGTGGTTACAGAACCGGTTCACGTGTGTCACAGATTTAAGCTTGGTTCACAGATTGAGGGGTAAAGGCTGGAGATGTACTTAATTAATAGAGTAGAGCGATGTCCTCCATGGGTTTGGCTATTGTTCCTGCTGCCGCTAAGCATTTGTATTAATCTTCAAGCCCACATCATTCTCATTTGCTTATCTTTAAATTCCAGAGACTGTTGCACTTTGTCAAATTTCTCCCCAGTGAGTTCCAGTCCTCATTTTAATCCTAGATTGATGCACTTTACTTTCCCTCTTTATGTTTGTCATCAATGATAACATATTTATCATGAAATGCTTCTGTTCACACTGTGTTCATAATCAGGGGTGCACATAAGTGGTCCACAGGTGCGCATTCGCTGTCAAAATAAAAGACGCGCACCAGATAAGAAGTTGCAACGCGCGTTTGCACTGTTTTTGTCCGCTAGAATGGGATTTTCACGGCATATTCTGCACCACATCTCTGTGCGTTCATCATTTGTTTGAAGCCAGCTCACCTCCTGCAACCACTTTTCCGAGAATACGCGCTTCTTTTGCGGTTCGGACTCCTTCTGACATTTCTTTGGAGGTGGAGGAACACCAAAGTAATTGCTTAAAGGAGCTTCTTCGACATCTTTAAGAGTTCTAAACAAATGTCTGTCCTCCAGAAAATCTTATGTACGCAAACGTGCGTTGCAACTTCTTATCTGGTGCGCGTCTTTTATTTTGACAGCGAATGCGCACCTGCGGACCACTTATGTGCACCCCTGTTCATAGATGCAGTTTGCATAGTACTATTTGATTTCTGTACTGTGGTGCAGCAAAACATCTTTGAGTATCTCACAATTTGAAGACGGTACACAGACTTATGCCATCTTAAGAAGTTTTAATTTAACACAGAAGTACACTGGCTGATTCGACTTTACCCTTGAACTAAATTTTGGAATTGCTGTCCTTCCTGACATCCTTGCCCAGAGCTCTGAAAACTGGGCTTTACTTCATATCCACAGCATGTCTGATTTTCTCATGGACCTAAATTCTTTGCCCTCTTCCCAAATCTGGAGGCACATCTTGAATGGTAATCATGCAAAATGGCTGAGCTGATGAATCAGGTTGTATTTTGTTAGAAAGTCTTTAGTAAAGGAGGTGTGCAACCAGTGTGCAACTTTTTCACCTCAGCCCAGGCCTAGAGCCACATCTAAATGCCTGCTGCCTGCCAGTGGAGGTGTGAAGGACATGCTTTAGATAAAAGGAAAGTTGAACTGGGAGGTGTGAGTTTCCTGACTTGTGGTCACTACAATTCCCCCTCTGGCCTCCCCCAGTGCCCCAGATCTAACCGGCTCAGTGGAATAATAGTGGGGCAGGAGATAAATATACACGCCCAGGGCACCTAGAAATAAGTAGGTGTGGGCTGCCTGGGAAACGGGATTCACTGCATACTCATTGGTTGCAGGGGGGATTTGCTTGGAGTATAAAGGTCATGCATTGTTTTCTGAGAGGACACTTCTATTCTCACTGAGGCATAGGACACAGCCCTGATCTGACACCTCAGGATAAACTTTTTGGAAACTTGTGTGTATTTCAGCAAAGAGGACATTGGCCAGTGTGAGTTAAATTTTGTCTGGCAATGCCTGGAGTGAACCTGGACTTCCTCCCAGCCTCTCAGTCTCCTGAGGCTTTGGGAAGCCCAGACAGTGCTTGTGCCGAGTCTGGCCTCGAAGAAGTAATCGGGGACCTGCTTGCTCAGGATGAAGCTGAGGATGAAGAGGAGCAATTTGGTGAGAAGAAATTTGAGGCAACATTGCGCTGTGCCGTGGGGGAGATCCACAGTGACCTGCAAGCCTTTGGGAAGCGAGTGGATGCCCGGCTGGATGAGGCTGCGGCTGAGGTGGCTCCTCTGGCTGAGACAATCTCCAGGTTGCAGGAGGAGAACCTGACACTGAGGATTCAGCAGGAAAGGCTGATAAGGCAAGTTGAGGCCCTGTGTCAGGTGATGGGGCTACCTGATCCATCACTGCATGAACTTTACAGCAAAGACTGCTCCTGTTTAATTTCTAATAAAACCAAAACTTCATCCGGTGGTGCTCCATCCTGCATGCAGGAGACTGGGTCTGAAAAACTCCAGGATACTCCCAGCTGCACTCCCCAACACTCTCCCTCCAGTGCACCTCAGGAAAGCCAAGCACACCGTCTCCTGCATAGTCAGTTAAGTGTATCCCAGGAGCCTCTAACGCCCATCCAGGACTCAGTCTCTGTGTCTCCCGGGACAAACGCACCTTCACCGGCCCCTCACCCGCCAACCTTTGTTACGTGCCGCTCCCTCTCTGCTCCCTCTCTGATGGCAAACATTTCTCCCTGCAACAGCACGGTACTGCTCTGTTAATGATTCTGATCGTGATCCCTTTAATTCAGATAAGCCACTTGAAGAATGGGACTGTCTTTTTGTGCCAGTGTTGCCAATACCTGCGGATCAGCAGACCATTAATTTTATGTGCCGCAACAGTGATCCTGTGTTCAAACCACATACTCTCTCTGGTCACCTCTTTCAAATCTCTCAGTAAGCTTGACCGTCTCAGCTGACCCTCTCAGCTGCCACAGAGTTCTGACAGATTGTGTTTATGTGAAGGACTCCACCGCAGTCTGTCACAGAGGTATTCCTGTGCTGTAACACCATGCGTCTCTAATTGTGTCCCGGTTCGCATTCATGGATGCCTGCAAGTTTTCTGTTGAGTGGATGCACTTCCCTGTGGAGGGAAGGATGATTGCATTTAGCAGCAGCCTTTTAGTTTGCCATCTGCAGATTGTGTACCGTGCTCACTTTGGCAGGCACATGAAAATAGAATTGAACGTTTGAAGTCTTTCTTTGGCTTTTTTTTTCTTTTTCATTTATAAAGTTGCAATCTCGAGTTAGAAAGAAAATGCAGGGAAGGAAAGCAGGTCCGGCAAAGCCACTAAAGGCATTTTAACTCATGTGGCACAGTGTGTGGCATGTACATTCATGTTTTTCAGAAAGGAGCCTAGTATCAAGACGTCAGGTTAGAAAAGACTGAAAGGCTCTAATTAGATGTGGCCCTCATCTCAAGGGTTGTTTGCTTTTGCAACTGCGTAACACACCCTCTGTGTGTGCACTTGTAACATTTCCAGGGATATTGGGAATTTGCAGCATGAGATTCAGTTATTGAACCATGCAAAGTCTAATCTTGTGGAGGCAGCTGGGACCGCCAATCAACTACTTTAAGTCAAGGTGACTGGCTTCCATTAAGTGGTAATCCTTTCAGCAGACCGATGTGATAATGAGGGGTGATCTTATCTGACCGTGTTTCTGTATGTCTTTGCCCAGTTTGAGCTTGTTTTGGCATTTTTTCACCTGGAACTGGTCAAAGCAGTCTCCCATCACAGAAAAAAAACTATCAAAACAGGCTTTTTTAAAATTCCACAATGACTTGGATGTTTATAGGTACACTTAGGCTTAGTTATACATGACTCGACCACAAAGGTTATCGGGGAGCTTCTCACCCCGTGTGCATTCCCCCTGTGACCTGACTCAGAGACCTTGTCTGGCTGCATTGCCTCCCAGAACATTCTTCATCGGTCGCGGGCCTCTCAGTCCAGCTTGTCCCATGGGTCAGAACTCTGTGTCCAGAAAAGACTCGAAAACCAGGGGCCACCTTTGATCACCCAGTTCTGTGGCTGAGCTGGGCATTGTCCCTCCCTGCTGAGACCTGGTTTGGCTGGGGGACTTTAGTGGGCAGGACTAGGCGGCTGTGGATACAGATGGGACCAGCTGCCTGAGCTATATCTGGACCCCGAGTCGTTTACAGCAAAAGCATTGAGGCCACAGCTAGAACATATAGTCTGCCACAGGCATTCAGCACCATATGAACATGTAAAAGGAATTTTCTATAGGATTCATGGTCACTCTCAATAATGCAACACATACCCACATTCCTCAGCTCTGCTCCTCAGCCCTTAGGAGATATTTTTCCTCTGGACTTTTTTATATAGTAATGTGTTGTCCCTATTTTACAGTGAGAGTAAAGTATTGCACCTGTCACATAAACTCTGGGGTTGGCAGCAGTGTTGTATGATTAAGAAAAATCCATGTGTCAGCAGCACTCCATAAACTAGTGAACAGTAACTTGGCAGGGTTTCTTTTAGCCTCGTGTGCTTATTGTCACTCCCTCGCAGATCATCCCGCTGGAGATGGTCTAGAGACAAGGAAGTTATTACTGGACAGGAAGCGTCAGACCTACTGTCGCTGCGATGTGTTAAAGCAGCCATCGGCTTGTTCTGATTACATCTTAAATGTCAGCCACTTTCAAATAAGTTTTCTTTTTTACCCCTCCTTCATTTTGGTTCTGGCTCTGGTTTGAGAAGTGTCCTTCCAGTAGCTCACTGATTTCCAACTAAGGTCACGGTTTTCTTTGCAGTCTATGATAATAAATGTGCTCCTGTTCACGCTCTGTGTTGTGTTACTGTGTTCGTTTTGCGCGCAGATGGAAACGGGGCCCGTCATCGCTTCTGAGCCGGTGTTTTCAGCTGTATCGTCTGTCCAGCGTCACGTCCCAGTCATTCCCAATGGCTCTGGCGCTCAGGCCAAACCTGCTGAATGCTCTGGGAAACTGACGGCTGAAAAGCTGGCTGCAATCGAGGATGAAGAGCTCCTCGACAAAATGGTACGTCACGCCGGAGCCATAATTCTGACTGATTTAAGTTATTATTTAGATAAAAGCGGTGTTTTGATTCAGGCATGTGGAAAGTTCGTGCATTGACACTAAACCTTGTCACAGCTCTGCATTGTGTGTGTGCAGATTTGTATCATAGAAAGTACCAATTGGGCAAATTTGCATAGAACGACCCCTTATGTTTCCGTCCCCTCTTTCACAGCTCGATGAGTCAAAAGACTTTGAGGAGAGGAAGATGATCCGCGCAGCCATGAGAGACCTCCGTAAAAGAAAGAGAGGTAACATCATGCATCTTACTGTTACTCCAAACTGCATGAAGGCTTTCTTTTCAGATCTTCAAAAGCAATCAGGCCTGATGATTTCTAATTTTCATCTACTTTTTTGATATTGTTTATACCTTATCTTGACACGTAATTGCCTTTAATTCTGCCCTCAGAGGCCATGCTGGGATGTACTCAAGAGGAAATGGGTAGGACAGGTGGTGTGCAGTGTGCAATAACAATTTATACTTGCCTGTGTTTGCCTTTCTGTGTGCACACACCCTGTCATTGTGAGACCACAACAATTTTAATCTTAGATGTGGTTTGTGATGGAGGATATTATGACGTTTTTTGGTATTGTGCATGCATCCTGTGTTTTGGTTTTGGTTTTTTTAATGTGTTAAACACTCACCCTACAACAGTTAAGATCTGTTTTTCTGCAGGCACTCACCATGTGGTTTCATTAGGCACCTGCTAATGATGAGCTCAGATTTAGAGTGGATGCGTCAGTGGATTCGGTGGAAATGAGCATGCAAAGGGTCCAAGAGGGCCTCGGTGATCTAGATATAAGACACAATTTAAGTTAGTAAATCATTAATACTGCGCAGTATGTTTAAATGCATGCGTGTTTTCTGAGAAAAACTACAGCCACCAGTGCAGGTACCAGCGTTTTCGACATCGCGGTGTGTATTTGCTCTCTGTGGTCTGTGGTGTTTGTGCAGAACATCTTATTTGACAGCTTTGGCTTGGTTGTTAAGACTCCCACCTGTGGGTGTTTGTGTGCTCAGAAACCCTTCACAGTCCCGTGGAAAGAATTCTCAAACATATTGCCTCAAATCTGGAAGCCCTCACTTAATCCAACTTTGTGGCAGTCAGATGAGGTGCTGTCAGCTTATTTAGGACCTCTTGTCTTCCTTCTCCTCCTCCTCTTTTTCCACTGACATCATCTCTCCACCATTCCCGTCTCCTCTCCTCTCCTCCAGACCAGAGAGAAAAGGAGCGCGAAACCCGCCTGCAGGAGCTCCGGCAGCAGAGAGAAGACCGGGTGCAGAAAGGTCGTGCCGGGGTTGGAGCAGGAGAGGTGGTCACGAGCAAGGTGGAGAAGTCGGCAGATGGGTCAGCCGTCGGTCAAATCACCAAAACGAACCGCTTTGCTCAGTCTGGTAGTCTCTAATCTTTCTTGAACCTGCATTTAACTGAAGTAGAACCAAAACAATAAAACCATTTTATAAACGTTCAAAACAAAGACATTAGCTTGAAAGTAAAAAGAGAAAAAGTGGGTTGCATCAAAAAAAAATTGATTATAAAGTCAGAGATGGGAAGAATTTTATAAAGAATGGTCAATTTTAATGTTTTTTTGTGTTTTCAGATGATGGGAGCAAATCAACACGCAGTACTATTGTCGAGTCCAGTTATGTGCAGAAAACAGACAGTGAGTTTTGCTTGCTGGATTTACAAAAACACATTCACTCGAGTGCATTGTATTTTTTTTTTTAATCTTCTCATTAATGTTTCCGTGTGATTGTCGTTCTAGGAGGGACAGTCCAGTCAAAATCATTCAGCTACACCTCTTCCACCTCCACTAACACGAGCAAAAAGATAGGAAGGTTGGTCACGAGGCATTGGTACTGTTAACTACAGCAGATTTAAATGTCTGTGCACTCTCTCAAATTAACCTCCTGCGCTCAGTGTGTTCGACCGCGAGGACGACGCGTCGTCGCGAAGCGGCGGCGGCGGCGGGTTGGCCGCCATCGAGCGAAGGCAGGCGGAGAGGCGCAAGGAGCTGATGAGGGCTCAGACGCTGCCGAAGACATCGGCCATGCAGGCCCGCAAAGCCATGATAGAGAAGCTGGAGAAGGAGGGAGGCGGGTAAGAATAAACAGAAAGGTAGTGCTACCAAAGAAAGAAAAGGAGCAGATGGAGGCATGTAAATATTAACACAAAACTGACTTTTCTTTTAGCCCTGGAAATCAGGCGGTGGCCAAGGTAAACAAAGTCCAGCGCTCCACCAGCTTTGGCGTACCCAATGCAAACTCCATCAAGCAGATGCTCCTCGACTGGTGCCGTGCCAAGACCCGCTCATATGAGGTGAGCCAGCGATCCTCTATGCTAAGTGCTCATTTTTAATCTTGAACCTGAGCTGTGATGATACTTTGGGAAAGTTTCCACTGCTTATCCATCCCCGTCTCCATATCTCTTTTGTTTCTTTTCCTTCGTCAGCATGTGGATATTCAGAATTTTTCATCCAGCTGGAGTAACGGCATGGCGTTCTGTGCCCTGGTGCACAATTTCTTCCCCGAAGCCTTTGACTACAACTCCCTGAGCCCGAGCAACCGCAGGCAAAACTTTGAGGTGGCCTTTAGCGCTGCAGAGTGAGTACACGCTGAAGACAGGTTCTTCCTAACATTTGCAGTGACTGTAGGAAACAGATAGAAGAACTGCTGTGTTAGGCTTATAGGTGTAGAAGTGATGGGAAGTCTGAGCCAGTTTGAGTCGCCCCACTCCCCCTTATTCTGTGTCGCTGTATGCCAGCATTTGCAGGCCAACAGTATGGGAAAGCTTCTCGACCGATGTCCTGCTTTCCCCCTTTCTCCCAGGTTTATCAAAACCCCACTCATGACTGAGAGAGCCCATTACTACTCTACTCTACTCTAATACCTCTGCCTCTAAACCTCCACTCTCTCCTCTGCTATGAGTAACCGCTGTGACACCCCAATCTCCTCCAAACCAGATCCCCACGGGCAATCCCACTCCAAACAACAAACAGGTTTAAAAAAAAAAATTAAAAAAAATCAACAACTTATAAGCTCTCTTTTGTGCCTCGAGTCATTTGCATCTATTTTAGTCCAAAACTATTTCCTCTCTTTGTTCTTTTCTTTTTCAAATTCCTCTTTTATGCCACCAGTCTTCACTTTTGGTATCCCCACCCAGCTGTGTGTGCATCTTCACGTGCTCCTACCAGGATAATGTAACGCTGAGATATCTCGAGTAGTGAATCGTACTCAGCGCTGTCCTGTCACTCAGCCACAGCCCCACCCACTCCCCCAGATCTTCTCACCTTTGTGTTGCACTATCACTCACCTCCCCGGGCACTCCAAATCCCCGCCAATAGTTTATTTTTACTATCTGGATTCTCGATACGCACTCAAACACACACTATACTGTGCACCAGTGTGGTTGTTTTTTTTGTTAGTCACTCTGTCGTTGTAGCTTTGGTTTTTTTTGTGTGTTTTTTGCAGAATCCATGTTGTTTTTTTCATCGTGTCTTGTATTTCACATTGATTATGGCAAAAAAAAAACAACAACAAAAAAACGTCGCTGTCTCAGTGCACAGAAAAAAACAACAGCAAACAAAAAGGCTAAATGAGCATCGCCTGGCGCTCATTTGACGTTTTGTTTTGTCTTTGTGTGTGTGCGTACGTGTTTTTGTCACGCACTGTATGTATGTACTGAGATGTTCATGAAGCATGTCAGCTCATGGATATGTTTGTGAACACAGAATGTAATGTGATTGTTTTCTCTTTGTGTTCTTTCTCACTCCTTCTGTTTTTGTTTTTCACTGGCTGCTCACTGCTTTCTGTTTTTTTTTCCACTCCTACTTCCTCAATTTTCCCACACTCTCCCTCTGTTTGTCTGCTCTCTCCGTCCCGTTCCTTCTGTGTCTTTTTATCTGTCCTTTGCCTGTTGTCTTTCCTGTCCTCTCCACGTTGTTTCTGTCTTTTTGGGTCCTTTCCTTCCTCTCCCTATTCCCTTCCTCTACCCCCTTCCCCCGCTGGCCGGGGGTGCAGGAAACTAGTGGACTGTCCCCAGCTGCTGGATGTGGACGACATGGTGAAGATGCGTGAGCCAGATTGGAAGTGTGTGTACACGTACCTGCAGGAGTTCTACAGGGGTCTGGTGACGAAGGGCCTGGTTAAAACCAAAAATTCCTCCTAGAGTTGCACCCCAGCTAAAACTGAGCCTATGGTGAGAGAGGGAACTTGCTTGTGAGGGAACCGCACACACTCTGTGGTTCCCGACAGACTTAAAATGTAAAACACGGAAAAACTCCTTTATTGGCTTCTTTTGGATATTTGATGCTTCATGTTAATCTGAAGCTCCAAAGTACCAAACATGGTGTCTGTGTGTGTGATAGTATGTGTGTATCTGTATTCTGAGACTATGGCTCAGGCAGAGGGCCAGGACCATCTGCAGATCAGTGCTTTAAAAGGAACTGCCGGATCACAACGTTTCAAACAGAGTTAAGAAAAAAACCAGAGAAGGATGAAGCCTGCTTTGTGCACCAAGTTTTTATCAAGTGTAAGGTTACAGGTGTTTATGCACTTGGCTTGTCAAGCCTTGTAAAGATACTCTAATAGAAATAAAGTGCAGAATGATTTATGTCCACAGTTCCTGAAATTACTGAAAAAATGTTATGTCGTTGACATTTATTATCTCATGCAGGGGATCGGCCCTTCTGCTGTTTTTAGGTGCTTTTTCTCTTTGTAGGAGTTCTCAGGAGGGTTAGAGTGTGAGGAGATGTTGCCACCTTGTGGTTACAGTCTGCATAGCTCACACTGGAGGTCTCAGTTCTTAAAACTGTTTATTGAAATGCCCAACATTACCCAAGTTTATTTATACAGAGCTTTTAAAGGCTCCATAATGGTTTAGAACACATGTGCCAAAGACTCTAGCACACTAAACAACTTTGGAAAATGTGAAGAGCAGCAAAGTTTTTGCAGCTTTTCCTACTGATAAAGACCTCCTCCATGGCCATTTATACTATATTCATAGATAAAGAATCATCTGTTTGAAAAAGAAATTTGTATTTTCAAACGCAAGCAGAAACTTGCAGTGAACATGATGATTTCTCCTTCCCAGCTGGTGTTCTGTCTGTTCTGCTTTCTCATGCACGCTGTCCTGTATGCCTGTTCCTTAGGACCCACGCCAACTGCATGCCTTTGCTGGAGGTGGAAGACATGATGATCATGGGTAACAAACCAGACTCCAAATGCGTCTTCACCTACGTGCAGTCTCTGGTCAACCACCTGCGCAGATACGAGATGTCCATGGGTCGGCCCTGTGACCTCTGACCTGTTTTCGGGCTGGGATCCGGCTTCACCAGCCCCCGACCCCCCCTCCCTTAACCTTCACCTGATGATGGCCTCCACTCTGACAGGCTGGGTCGAACAGTTGCACATCTCTGATGGTCGGCTTGGGGATTGTACGCGTATGTGTGCGTGTAAGCGTGTGTGCGTGTGTTTGTATCAGTTAAAATCAGCTTAAAATATCTTCCGACAGTGATGATGTGTGTTGCTTATTCTGGACACACACACACACACTGTCGACACAAAAGTCTACCGTTCTCCAGTAAGAGATCAGCAGCAGCTTCTTAAAAAGACCCCTTTGTTTTAAAAACTCCAAGTAATATTCAACAGGCAGTAGTTTGATCACATTGCTGTTGTACTGAGAAACGCCTCAAGAGGGAAAAAAGAAAAATCGTTTTCTAGTATTTTCAGTTTTTAAAGTATTTGTACGTGCGTTTTTCTCTGCTACACTTTTGTAAGTACTGTAATGTGTTTGCACTTCTCTCAGTAATCCCACTGAAAAAGAAAAAATGTATCTAACCAAACGATCCATTATTTCTTTTCAATTTTGGTACTTTTACTTTTTTTTTTAAACCAAACTCATGTTGCTTGAAGAGTTTTAATTAAGTTATTTTCATTTTGATGTAATTGATGAGTATAATGATTCTTATTACATGAGCACAGGGATTTTCTGCCTTTGTTATTCAAATGGATTCAACATCGTTGCTGTAATCTCACTTTTCTGAAGTCCAAACAGCTACTGTGGACATTTACTGGACATTTCATCCATCCTGTATGACCGCACCAGCACCACCACCAACACCATCATCATCATCACCATCATATAACTATGGATTAAAGATGCAAGCTGTTAAACTGAGGTTTGGATTTTTTTGTATTTCAGTACAAAGAAGTCATTCAGCTGATTTGTATCATTACTGTCTGTTTGGTGGACAGCATACGTGCAGAAGACCACACGGCCCGCCCCCCCCCACACACACACACACACCTACCACCACCGCTGCATTGCCCTGCCACACACATTCTCACACAGCTCTGTTAGAGGGCTCCTTATTTATGCTTGAGTAGTTTTTAAAACGTTTAACGCTGGTGTGTACATCATGCTTTTAAAAGGTTTTGTCGATAAGCTTAAGATGCCACAATGTTATATTATCTTGTTTGAAAGCCGGCTTTCAGTACAAACATGAGGATTCATGACTGATAACCAGCCAACTGTATATTTAACTAAATGAAGCTAAGAGGAAAAGGGACAAAAAATAAGTTTAAATGAATATTTTATTTCACTTGTAAAAAATTTGGGTTTCTACTAGAAGGAAATTTGGTTTCAGAGTTGATTTAAAAGAAGCTTATGTCTTAGATTTGAGAGATTATTTGAGAAAAATCTGCTGCTGACAGAAAAAAAAGCTTTCATGAAGCAGTGGAGTATTGTATGCGTGTGTGTGTGTGTGTGTGTGTGTATATATATATGAGAGCTAAAACACATTATTTCATTTTTCTGTGCACCACAGTTAAATGTGAAATAAACCAATTTGAGAAACAAACGTGTGTTTGTGTGGGATTATTGCTTTGAAGACTATCCATGGTCCCGGCAGCGTGGGATATCTCCACACGAACACTCAGCACAACAAGAGCCAGAGCACACTTCTTTTTAAAAATGGTTTACTTTCCATGCACTTGAGTCTTTTTGTGCGCATCAGCCTAACCCACCAGAACACGCAGCATCAACCTCAGGCCAGTCAGACGATTTTCAGCCTGAGGCTTCATTTAGTTTCACAGTAGGTCAGAGGCCATCACAGACACACAAAAGAGCTCAAATGAGGCGAAGATCATTACGACAGATGACAACACAATGGACAGTGACGTTAAAAAAAAGTGCAAATTCAGACTGTGGAGCTTCTACAAAGGCCTTCTGCTGACGGGCTCATCTGTAATCTGCTAGGCTCTAAAATTACAAACATTTCTGTCACCTGTGATAATCAGCTGGTCGTGGAGCAGTTAAGGGAGCTAGAGGGGGACTGTTACTGCTGATGTCTACTCTTACAGGTCAGTGTGTTTGACTTCTGCGCTGGGCTCTGAGGAGGCACTCTCTGTGGCTATAGATGAACTAGAAGGCTGGTGGGCAGGCTCATTTTTGAACGGGCTGTCTTTGGCAGGAGAGAAGCGAAACTCCTCCGGCACCTCGTCCTCGGCCTGAGCCTTCTTGTAGAAACCCAGTTTCCCCAGCAGCTCATTTATCTCAGAGCGGGTCATGTCAGACAGGGCAACACGCTGCGGAGGAAACGCACTTGTTATAAAAGGACCATTAAACTGTGAGCTAAACAAAAGACACTGATCTGCGATATATTAATAGTGCAGTAAAGCTGAGCTGAACATTGATGGGTTTAAAGAAACCTGAAAAAACATTAAACCTGCACAAATGAATTATGTGTCGTGTGAAAAGATCACTCGTGATGATGAAACTACAAAGCTCTGAAACATTTTACATTTCTTTTGGATCTTTGTTACAGTTTTCTGGCCAATGTGCTGTTCTTTTTAATGTCATAACAGACATTTGTATTTATACAGCCCATTTAAAAGCATGGGAACTGGCCCAAAGAGCTTTCCAGTGGAGGCTGATTAACAATGTAAATATACAAGACGTCACAGGAAGGAACAACAGGAGCAAGAAAAATGCGATAAAGGCTGTTAACCACAACCAGGGCAACAAATACAGGAGTTAAAGAAAAAAAATAAGGCTATATAAAAGATATGGTTGAAGTTAAAAACAAAACACCTGAGAACGGGGAAAGTAAAAAGGAGAAAAATCTGATTAAATCATAAGAGTACTTTAAAATTTAAAAGAAGCCTCAGACTAAACTATAAATGATCAACGAGTGGGTAAAATCTAAATCAGAGTAACGAGCTGTAAACAAAGTGATCTGCGAGTCATTTCATGGAAATGTTGCCGGTAAATATTACACTTCAAAAACACTTTAGGGTGACAATTTATTTCCATGTTCAAATGGAAACACCGGTGAGTAAAAAAAAAAATAAAAAAATTACGGCACAACCAGGCTTTGAGGAAATTTGAAAAAAATAAAATAATTAAGCTGTCATTTTTGTAACTAAATATTAAGTTAAGTAATAATTTAGTTCAAGTTTAAATGTTAAAAGTAAATTCTTGTCATATCAAAGTGGGATATATTTATAGAATGACCTGTCCTCTGCAGATTTCTTGTTTCCCTCTGAAGCTAATTTAATCCAAAAGACGGGAAAAGCTCAGAGCCTGCTCAGCGGTCACAGGACACCTGTTTGTCATCATTTCAGCTGTAGTCTCTTTGAGTAATGATGTCAAGTGTTGGTGGTTTGTGGTGAGATGCTTTAGTTCACTTATTAAACTGATTCTGACATTCAGCACAAAGTGTCATATTTGCTGCAAGTAAACAATAAATACAAGTTACAAAAGTAAAAAAACAAACAAAAAAAAGAAATGCACAACACACACTTACGTCCAGCTCTTCATAATAATGGTTCAGGAGGACAAGCTCAGGGTCTGCACCAGGAATGTGCTTCATCACCAGGTTATGGCTGAGGTCGTGCTCAGGGATTAAACAGCATGCAGTTTTTGAGCAGATATTTCTAAAGAGTAACAGTGCATACACTTCAGTGAAAGGATACTAAAGAGGAATATCCTGGACCACAAAGGCTTTGACCTGCAGACAAAGGTTTGGATTAGTGTTTTTCCACTCAGTTTGGGTTTCAGTGGCAAATCTGTCAGGGATTATGTGAAACTCTAAACTAAAATGTTCCTCAGAGAGAAAACACTTCTAGGCAGGAGTAAGGCTTTAGTCTGCCTCTGACCCCTGGCTCTCAGTGTGTTGTCGCTTTTGTTCACATAACAGGGCAACTTGCCTCTCTGAGCCTGTTCAGCTGTCATCCACCACACGTCTGAGGAAAGACAACAACACAAGAAACAAGAAAAAGTTACATGCAGAGCTCATGTTTCAGAAATGGGGCTTTACAAGAATTGGAAACATGAATACTGAACACACGTCATCTGCAACTGTAATGCATCTTTATACATTTTTGAGGGTTATGATCCCTAATCAGAAAAAAGTCATTTATGTGCTGGTATCACTGCAAGTTTTTACTTTGAAGAACGCTCAGTACAGCCCCAGGGAAGGCTACCCGACCTATTTTTGCAGATATCTGAGCCTCAGGTATGAGGCGTGACTAACACTACAATAACAACAGATTATGATTTGCTTCAGTGATGCTGGCAAGTAGGTGACTGGGTGACACCCTGGGGGGGGGGGGACTGCACAGATCTCTAAAGAGAAAGGCGTAGAGTTTCAGTCTTTGTGCCGGACCGCCTGTTACACATCCTGTGCCCCCCTTTTAAGCTTCCACCAAGTCACTTTGTGATGACGATTTTAGGGTTACTAAAATAGTAACAATAAGAATTAGAGGCCGCGTTCTTCATTAGCTCGCATGCCATACACGCACGGAGGCATCCATTCAGCTTAGTACACATCTGTCCTGCTCACGCATGCGCCCAATCCAAAATGTTTAAAAGCAGGGCACCCATTCACACGTTTAAACTAATCTGATAATTGGCTCAGACACTGATTATTCCCGCGTTCTTCTTTATGGGGAGGATTATGAAAAATAAAGCCTCATGTTACCTCCACCCTCGCTCTTGCCAGCCCCTCCAGCTTCTTCAGATCCACATCATACGCCGAGGCGCAGTGAAATAAACTGGCCAACACGATCAGCCACATTTCTCCTGCTTCAGATCGACGAGCCGCACTCGCTCTTCACCGGGACCAGTACCTGCAGATGCGTGAAGGTAACCGAGCTGTGGAAGAGGAGGGAGGAGAGATGATGAGCAGCTATGTCACGTCCGGACCTTTTGCCACGTCAAATATTTTTTGTGGCGGAGAGAGGAGGAGGCGTGGAGAGCGCGCTCATTGGTTATCCCAGGCTTCCTTAAAAGAAATGAATCCTATGGATTTCATGTGCGCTCTATAGTCTGTCACAGGCGGTGTAATTAGAGAGATGGACAACGGAAAGAGCTCTATTATTGTCTGCGTGCTCTTCGTTTATTTGATGCCCTTTTCTGCAAAGTGACACATGCGCCGTGTTACATTAATAACAGCATGATTTTAAATTCCTAAATGCACTGGATTATATGGTAGACTGCATAGTTCACCCTCAGGATCAAAGTTATTTAGCCTGTGTAATCTTGGATTTAGGAGGATTAAAGAAGATCGATTGTGGTAAAGAAGGTTTGTTGTTGAAAAACTCAGAGTCCCGTGAAGGAAATGTGATATTTACCAAGTCAAGGACTATTTAATGAGTCACAACCCTCTGCGGGAGCAGACTTTTCAGGTGTCTGTGATTCCCGCACTACAAAAGAAGTTATCACAGTGACCGGTGAGCTTGGAGTAAACGCAAATATTTTACAGCTGAGCTCAAGAAACATTAGATCCGAATATGAAATAAATCTATCAACTTACTTTTGTATTTTATCTTCTGTCGCTGTTCTCCTGTTTAAATATAAACGATGAATCTTCCTATATAAACATTTCTGGGAAGAAGAAAAACTGGAGCCGTTTGCTGTGTTTGCACTGGTCTGTTTCCGGGGTTAAAGCAGGTGACGGTATGTAAACCATTAGTTGAAACAACAGGAAGAAGGAGAACCTCCCCTTGTGTCAAGAAGGGTGTCGGGTTTACAATCTCACCTGGAAAAAGCCGTGGAAATAAGTTGCGCCCACATCAACGAGGTAAACTACCACTTCACAGCTTACCTCCCTGAGCTCACTGTGCTGTTGATCAGCTTCTTGGTTATCAGGCTGTCCTTTTCAGGACTGCTGCGCTGAGACTTCTTACCCGTCAAGTGAAACTCATTTGAGTGAAACTCGTTTATAAACAGTTCACAGGTGCCACCGGTGACAGAGATCAGAAGTCTCAGTCACAACACAGGACAACTGTTACATTAACTTTCATTTCAATAACAGTTACAAAAAGTCATGTTTTATTTTATTTTTATTAAACTTCCCATTACTGAAGATGTATAAACCCAATTCTGAAAAAGTTGGGAAGCTGTGTACAATTAAAGTGAAACGAAGAATGGAGTCATTTGGAGCTCTGCCAAATAACTCTGCCGTGGGCAAAAAGATGACGGGCAATAAAATTCTAAAAGATAACTTATTAATACAATGCTCCAAAAGCAAAAGATAAAACAGTCCAATGTCCCACGTTAGTACGAAGTAAAAAACAGTCCCGGGCCAGAACCAGCCATGTCACAAAGCCAGCTGCACTCCACACGTCGTTCTCTTCAACAGGGGTAGCAGTTGTCCTCTGAGACCCACCACCCTGTAAGTAGAGAGCCAGCAATCACTCTGGCCTCTGCAACTCAACTGCCTTTAGACTGCTGCATATAATAGGCCCTGGCCTGCACAGAGAGACAAAGTAACACTGCTTCATTATATAATTGACAGCGCAACAAACCATCCATCCCAAACATATCAGGTCATCCTAGGTTTCATCACATCACATACCTGCACAGAGAGACAAAGTAACACAGCAGTGTTTGTGGGCTATAAGTAGACCAGCTTATCAGTGCAATCAATTACACCTGCCTCCAATTATTGCGACCCCATTACGGCCATTGGCTCACCGCAAATGTGACACACACAACCACTCCCAAACCAGTGCAACTTCACACAGTAATAGGGAGATGAATTAATACAGGCACATTAGTCTACCATGGTACACAATCCTCGTTGGACTATGTTTTCAAAGCAAGTGGTTACCTAGTGGTGATTTCAGGGATTCACTGTGTGGACCTTTTTTCATATGTAATGGCTTTGTGGACAGATGTAAGAGGATATCCCATGGCGGGACACTCGAAAAGATGCCTTATTTCCAAATCCAACAGGTATTGAAGATAAATGGTTCAGGGATATAACGGGGGAGAGAGGGTACAGTAAAGGCAGGTTATCACACAAACTCTTACCTACATACTGCATTAAAACCTGTGTTCTCAGTGTGATTAACAATCTGAGATAGCAAACTGTTGATTAGGAGGTTTCAGAGAAAGGGATTTTTATTTCTACAGCCAGCAATGCTGCTCCAGAGTTTTAAGTTTGTTTCACTTTTTGGATGAAACACATTTTAAATCATCAAGTAAAAAAGACCCATATGGAGTGCTAACCCTGAAAGAAAATGTGACAAGTTTAGAATAGACTTGAAGCCATTAACATTATTAATGATGTTATTAAAGCAAGTAAAATTAACGAACTAACTTAAACTCACAGTAGCTGCTGCCCCATTTGGAAGGGAAAGGGGCACCATGTTGTGTGGATGCAAATGTAGACTTAGAGGACAAACTGAATAAACTGAAAATGAACCTTTAATTGTTGAAATCAAAGACCGGACCAGTAAGTCCAGTCAAAAGTCTGGAGGAGCTACAATCATACTCAAAGCCAGGAATACACAGTGAGGCGTAACTGTAGACAAACTGAGGCTTTGAATAGACACATGAGGTAATCGGGGATTACTGCTGCACAGTGCTTTGTATACCCTTTGTACTGTACATACTAATCAAAGTCAAAGTCAAAGTCAACTTTATTGTCATCTCCGCTATATACAGTACAGTATACAAAGAGACGAGACAATGAGGCTCCGGTTACATCAGTGCAAAAGAAAAACAAACAATAAATATAAGAAGAGTAAGAAAATAAATATACACTTTAAGACTAGGAGGTAAAAGTATCAATAACAATTTAAAATTGATAGTTGGAATTATTTAAAGTGACCTTGAAGTGATTTAAAGTGACCAATGTAGCAGCTTGTAAACATTGAAGAGAATTCTTGAGAATAAGGAGTGTCCTAGACTAAGGATTGTGCATGCTATATTATATTTTTTTTCTGTAGTAATGTGAAAGTTAAGATAAATAATTAACTGTTTGTTACAGGTAATGTTATGAAGGTCTAGTGTAGGTACTGTTAGCAGCTTCAAGGGGGCCATCAGCTAACCACAGTACACGGCTTTTCCCAACAAGTCTTGGCCCTAAACAGCACAGACATAAACACACACTTAGTTTTTGACTCATGCATTTTTAAGGACCATAGAGACTCATGAGGTACCCTCAGGTGTTTCCACAGGCTAACGTGGAAGTAATTAGTTTTTTTCCCCTCTTTGAATAAACAGGTATTTATGGCGGTGAGTGCACTAGTTTCAAGTCTTTATTTTGACATATTTATATGCAGTAAATACAATAATGATAATTAGAAGTAATGATTAAATATTACACAAAGATGCATCATTATCACTGTATCATTGACCCATAACTAGGAAGTGAGTATATTACATGTTTAATAAGTGACATAAGGTAAAATGTGCAACATAAGGTGATGGTTTAGTTCATCAGGCAAAGCAGGTGACCCATATGACTTAAAACTAATTGGAATGGAATGGAATAAAACTATTGTGGTCTGACAGGAGGCTAAATCTTATGGTAATGCTGGGTTAGAATCTGGCCTGAGGCTATTTACTGCTTGTCTTTCTCCCTGCTTTTCATTCTTTTCTCCCCTGTTCTATTATAATAATAAATATTATAATAAAGCCGCTACCCAGAATAGCCCTTTTGTGTCATCGTACATGTATATGAGATCCCAGCTGTGCTGGAATAAAATATAAATGGTAGATGGCAGGAATAAACAGCAAACAGGAGAAATATATACAACCAAGAGGAATATACACAACAATAAGCCAAAGGCACACATTAGAGAACAATAGTTGCTTGGAAGCAGTGCAGAGAGAAGACTTGGTCTGAGTAGAGTCCGTGTGTGAGTGGCCTGAGTGACGAGGGTTACTCAGGCCATGGCTCAGGTTGGTGAGACGGGTGGGCAGAGGTGGGGTGTGGGGGGCACAGTCTGAGTGGCCCAGGGGAAGAAGCTGTTTGTGAGTGTGAAGGTGTGGGACCAGGTTTTTCCTGTGATAGGAAGATATGGCGGTGGCAGAGAGCAGCCAAGGATTTTTTGGTTGGTGTTAATTACCCACTGCACAGTCAAACACCGAGGCAGTAGGAGAGCATGTTCACCACTGAGGAACCGTAAAAGGCCGTTTATTGCCTTCTGTTGTTAATGGACACTGTAAAAAGACATCTAAGAGGAGGAAGAACAGTGCAGCAATCTATGGAACTCCAGCTAGTGCCTCTAAGCAGTGAGATGAGATCTGACGACTGTCAAAAATTGGTTTAAATAATAAGCCCTGCAACAGAGTTTAGGGGACACCACCATCTCACCCTATCCCTAGCATCCTCCTGTGTCACACCTGTGTCCTGTGTGGCATGTCCTCCTTCACTACATCCATGAGCTCTCTCTGAGGTCTTTCTCTTTTCCTCCTGCCTGACAGCTTCATATTCAGCATAATTATATCCACACCAGTATATCCACTATACCTCCTCTGCACATGTCCACATCTCAGCCTCGCCTCTTGAACTTTGTCTTCAAGCCTCAGCCTGAGCTGTCCCTGTGATGTGCTCATTTCTAATCCTGTCCGCCCTGCCTTTTTCTTAGTGTCACCAAAGCATAGGCACTACCACTGTTGACCGGCAATGACGCTGTTGCGCTTGGGGGCTGTGCCAAATCCCAAATCCACAAACAGAAAGAAGCACATCTGGGGGCTTGTTCAGCTGTTACTATAAAGAGCATTAAAATGACTCAGACACTGCTATTTGATTGAAAGTTAAAGGCATACAGCCCTCGCTAATTTTCTCCCACGCTCTTCAACGCAGTAACCACCAGACGGCAGGAGTGCGCCATCATAGAGTGAGAATACATAGATCTGACATTCCTAATGCACGTTTTTCATCTTTCTTTTCTTTCTTTTTTTTAAAACTTGCACCCTGACATTGTGCAGCATTTAGTGTGTTGTCGTGGCAAACAGTGTACATCCTCGCGGAAGCCATGTTTGCAGTTGCAGCCTAATTGCCCAGTGTCCTTTCTGGTAGTCGCAGTTCTGGCAGGCTCTGACTCACTCTGCACAGTAATCGTCCGCCAACATTGGCAGACAGCGGCTGCCCGTTTACGGAAGCGCTCTCGGTCGCTCGCGCTCTCTCTCGTGCCGTCCGGGACGTTTTCCGTAATTTGAAGGGCACGGGGCACCGGCGTGCTGCAGCAGCCTGTGTCTTTAAACACAAGGGGGAATGTGTTTCTGAGGCATGTAGCCTGCCTGGCTAAACCCACCTGCTCCTCCTCTCTCCTATCTCCCGCTGAGGAAGGAAGGAAGGCGAGAAAAGCGCTTGAGATGCCGATGGTTTCATCAGAGAGGCGACTGGAAATAAAAGTTGAGCGCGTTTCTTTCCCCCCCTTTTTTTCTTTCTATAATTTCCTGTAAATTCACATCTTCCACCGGCGCTCCTGACAGACAGACAGACTCCCACATCTGCAGAACCCCAGCTCTTAAAAATCCTCCGCACAGACGATCGCAAACAGGTAAAGGTGATGATTAATGAGACACGCATGCGTTATGTTCTCGATAGAAACCTATTAGGAGCATTTGCGGCGTTACAACGATATGCTTCTGTTACACAACTTTCAGCTTTCCTTAAAACAGAATATACATAGACACGCTTGTGTTACATTGACAGGAAGTGTGAATTGCTGTTACGCCTTAAGAGCAGCTGCAAAGAAATTCCAGAAACCTGACTTCCTTGCCCTGGATGTGTGCGTACACGTGCGCGCTACATCATTTGTTTATAATATGAAAGTATGATAAGACATTAACAAAAAAAGTTAAAATTCAAAACTGTCTTTCCACCCTTTGCATTGCCTTACACACGCACGCGCAAAGGCTCGTTGTCATCTTTTCCACCCTCATCTCATAAATAAGGGCTCATAAACACATGCAGACTCAGTCTCTCAACTCAGATGTGATGCACAACACAGCACTGTTAAAATTGACCTTCATTCTCTTTTACAGCCACAGAAACTGTCCTTGAAGGAAGAGTGTAATTAGGCCAAGTACTCTGCTGCTGTTCTTGTTCCAGCCGAGGTGTCACAGCCATTTGTGGCACAGGAAATGTGAATATTTACAGCAGGCTTACATGCAAGATTCTAATGTTTACATACAAGATATCAGATGAATGAAAACCACTGTTGGCTTGTTAGGCATGTTTGCATATTACACACATGTGTGTGTGTCATTTAACTGACTCTTGTTATGAATGTAGCATTATGAGGCAATCCATTCAGTTACTTAATCCCTTACATGTAATAGGAGGTATACACGACTGGGGGAGGGGGGGGTGTCAGCTAGAAGCATGATAAAATGTCTCCACTCTGTAATGTCAGCTCAAAGGACTGATTATTACTCAACGTTTTTGTCAGTGTTTACAAGCGATGCTGTGAAGAAGCACTTGCAGAATTTTGTGATTTATTTCTGTTCCTTCGGCTCATATTTAAATACTGCTCAGGAAGGAAAATTCTGAGTAATGAACCAACGTCTCTGTGAGAGACCCTTTTGCTATCTTGCAAACATTAGTCCACACGGTCTGAAGCTGTTTCACATTCCTTTAGCTAGATTCATCTCAATTACTTGACAGTGTGCAACGAACATATGCATGAAGATTACTCGCTATATAAGATGCTGCTTTTGCAACATGGTGACCAATGTTCTCTATGGAGGGTCTTCGAAGCAGAAAGCTTTAGGAAGTGAATGTTTCCATTCGACTGATTTCTATAATTGGTAATGGACAGAACTGGAAATTGCAACTCACAACATAGTTTTGCAGTGCAGACAGCGCACCGTGTGTTGTCAGCACGTGTCTTAAGTGTTAGACTGTAGGAGAAATCATTGTGACATCCTGCAGCCCTGGCTATGACCTGATCAGAAAGATGCAGCCCCTTGGATACAGAGGAGCGATACTCAGTGGCATTAGGACCTGGAGGAGCCATTTACAGCTGTGGCAGCAGCTGCCGGTGTCGTTTCTGTACGGGTCATCATTAGTATCCCTGTCACAGGGGCATATGGCTCTGGAGGCTCTCAACACCAATGCACTGCATGGCTGTAACTCCAGCATTCAACACTAAAGAGGGCAAAATGTGATTGGCATGTCAGCTGGAATCTGTGTGTGAACAAGGTATAGGATAAAACATTGGCATTGCAATATATTTAATTCCTTCTCCATTCGATCCAAAACATTGATTTTTTTTTATTAAGCCATACTCTGAATGATTCCCCTGGTAGTTGGACTTATAGAGTCAGTATTCCATGACTCCTCACGGTGGCTTTTGTCAAATGAACGAGGGTCAGCTGAACAGACGTTAATAAACTTGTGGTGTAGTCGGGGGGCTTTGATGGTCAGCAAGGCAAAACAATTCAGAAAGCTAATTAAAGTCTTTAAGCCTGGAGGTGCTTGTATAGGGAATGCGTCTGTTATGTAAATACACCAGAACCACTTTTGTTAGACTGTGTGGCACGCTGGTCACAGTAAATGAAGAGGCTACACTAAGGACAATCTAATATCCTTGAAATGCGCGATCTTCTTAAGGGCAAAGAATTCAAATTGCTGGATCTAGAAGAGATCTTGCAAGTGAAGGCGGTTTTTTTTTTGGTCACTTACAATGTTGAACCTGGAGCAACATTAATTATGATGATGTGGGAACAACACCAACACAAGGATACCAGATCGTGTGCACAGTAATGTCAGTGGGGCTGTGTGGTTACCTCAGATTAAATTTAGAAGAGAAGCAATTAAGAAACTTTAAAAATTCTCCTAAATGACTCTTGTCCATAGGGCCTGAGGTTTTCCATGTTCACTGGTCATTATACTAGATACAACTATTCATATAAAAGCAAACATCTAATCAGCAAATCACATGACAGCAACTCAGGGCATTTGGTTATGTCAAAGGTCAAGACGACCTGCTGAAGTCCAAACCAAGAATCAGAATGGGGAAGGAAGATGATTTAAGTAACTTTGAATGTGTCCTGCTGACAACAGGAAACTGAGGCTACAATTCACAAAGGCTCGCAAAAATTGGACAACAGAAGATTGGAAAGACATTGCCTGGTCTGCTGAGTCTTGATTTGTGCTTCAACATTCAGATGGTAGGGCCAAAATTTGGTGTAAACGTCATGAAAGCATGGATCCATCCTGCCTTTTGTCAATGGTTCAGGCTACCGGTAGTGGCGTAGTGTGGGGGGACATTTTTTTGGCACACTTTGTGATGCTGTCGTGTCAAAATGGATCAAAATCTCTGAGGAACTTTTCCAGGACCTTGTTAAATCTGTGCCACAGAGAATTAATGCAGTTCTAAAGGCAAAAGAGGTCCAATCAAGTACCAGCAAGGTGACCTTAATGCATTTGCTGTTGAGTCTATTTCTTTCAGCTGTAATTTTAAATAATAGCTCAACTGAAATAATTTCTAAACTAAAAAATGATAATTATAATAATAGTGAAAAAATACGTAATTCTGCATTTTCTTTACACATGGATATTTTTTTTCTTATATCATGATAAGTGTGGGTAAGATACTGTGATTGGCTTATTGGGAGTTAATTGGTAGATCCCAAAACTGGTGTCAGTACTGTAATTCAGAGCCAGTGGTTTAAATCCCTCCACCCATCCATCCAGTTTTGGGTCATGGTTGACCTCGAGCCTATACCAGCTGTCATAAGGCAGGTACACCTTGGACAGGTTGCCAGTCTATCACAGAGCCACTACAAAAGATAAAAGTCAGTGTGTGGAAATAGAAGAAAAAAATAGTGTGTGACTGTCATTCAAAACTGTATAGTCAGTGAATCCCACCAAAGAAGCCAAGGAGGCTGGTTGGAGCCTGCTGTTTGGGTTACACCACATCCTTCCTGGCTCTCTCAGCTCTCACCCCCTCAAGAGGCTGCATGTAAACACTATGACACATTTGTTATTATCAAATCATTCCACCCTCTCCTCTGTGAACGTGAGTGGAATAAAAATTGGCAGCCTGTCGTAATTGTTCCCAGAAAGGCAAATATTTGGCTCTTCCTCCGTCATGCATGAAGGAAATGAGAATGTTAGAAAGATGAACTGAACTCTATTTAGATTTTCAGCCTTCTGTCTCATTTTTCATTTTTCCACATCTCTGAGCACTTGAACATACTTTACCACTGATTACAATCTCCGTATGGTTGTTGTGACGGTGGCATTTGACGTCTTGCGTTGATAGTGACAGTGAGGTGGCTGGCTGAGAGAAAATGACACAGAGCATCTCTCAAGGGTCACCTTTTAGTTCAGAAGGGGTTAAGAGAGGAAATAAATGGAGCATTTTTAGCTCAGGAGTAGTCTACATCCAAAAACTAAGCAGTTTGGTGTCCATACACTAAAGGTTGGAAGCCGGAACAACAGAATTTGGGGAAGATGGGGAGCGAAAGGATTAGAGAAATGGAACGATAAGAGAGCAGGGGGGGATTAAAGCCTGGAAAAATACACAGTGCCAGAGGGAAGTGTGAGAGGATCAATTTGGAGACATTCTGCAAAAAGACTCGGTGCTGTCGCTGAATGAAGGGCTGACTCGGTTGGCTGTTCCTCCCGCTGCCCTCAGCTCGTTTTGCATCCACCCACTCCCACGTGTGCTCACTCACCCTCCTCCTTCATGCTCCCCCACCCGACTAAATGTCATACATGGATCATAAGAATACTTTATGCCCAGTCAGGCACCAGGTTATTGGTGGACTGAAGGACCAGCATGTTAATGAGCACATGTGGAATAAAGAGGTTACCCTCTTCCCTGCGTTAAAGCCACAACCTCCTGCTGCTCAAGGTCATGTGAATAAATACGAGGGAGCTGTGTTGCCTCTGTGTCCCCAATGATTCCTGTGATTTTCACCCAGACGGTTAGGTTTGTCCTCACCCTCACCCTCACTACCACCACCCCCACACATGTTACACTTGAAACGCCACTGACTCGCAGATCCGTCACCGTTTTGTGCCCAAATCAGCTTTTTTTTTCCCAGCTTGTCCCCGACCTGTCCCTGAGATTTTTACACGGTGCTCATTTTTTGCACTTAGATTAAAAATTGTCATTTAAATGGGACTTCAGTAGCTTTTGCTGCTTTTGTATTTTATCAATCCACAGCCGAGAAACGCAAATGAGATAAGGGCAATGATTGAATACGTTGTTGCGTGAATAAATGGCCTATTTGAATTCGTTATTTATCTCTCTGCAGCTTCCTCTCTCTGTGTTGTTGCTGTTGTTGTTTATTCTGGGCTGTTGCTTTTTGCTCTTCTGGACCATGCAGCGGTTCCTCGTGTTAGTGTGTGACAGGTGCTTTGAGCTGATATGAACTGACTGAGTATCTCCCTGGTTACTGGAGGACGGGCAGGCGGCTTAGGTAGAAGCAGAGAGGATGATGAACTGTGTCCAGGCTTTTATTCACAAAATGTCCAATCCTGTAGCCACAGTAAGACAACATGCCTCTTTGTGTCTCGTTATGCTTTATGCTCTTTATTCTGTTATGTGAGTTTTGTTTCGTCATTGTATTCAGTACATTCAGCTGTTTCCAAGGCCATAAGAAACCAGGTAATTGAACATTCATGATGCGGGGAGCCAGAATGACTCACTCAGTTGTTCTGCTGGGTCAGTCTTATGACGGTCTTTTAGTCATCAGCTGAATTGGTGTGTCATTTGTTAAAGAGGCTACAGGTTGTGTTGTTCAGTGTTACAAGTTCATTGTGTGCTTTGTTAGCTCCATTTATTACACAGCATTATATTTTCTAATATATGCTCTAAAACACAAATGTAATGTGTGCCATCTGAGCTAATACAGTCTGTTTTTGTCATCACAGAAATCTTAAGAAATGGACCAAGATAATCCGACCCAGCTACAGAGCTCAGAGGACAACCCAAACAACGAAGCAGCAGCTGTAACAGCAACTTCAGCTACGCCTTCAGATACGTCAGCTCCTGCCACCGACTCAAGCACTGGCCAACACGCAGTGCCTGCCAGGCCTCGGCGGCCCCAGAGGACCGCCAGAGTTGAGGGCTCTGTAGATATCTCTGAACTCAAAGCCGAGCCCAAAGCAGAACCCACTGCACTGCCTAACCAGGAGGAGTGCGACCCTGATGGCAATGTGGCCAGTCATTCCAAACCCTCTTGCCCTTCAGCAGTCAAGCCCTCAGGAGAGTATACTGGGCCTGGCATTAAGGCTGGTCCTAAAGGTCCAGGCCACCACCCAGTAAGAGCTGCCTCCGTGCCCCACCCATCTGCCAGCAGGCCTGTGCCTCATCACCTGAACCCTCATGCACATAGAGCTCTCTCTGTGGCAGGTACAGCTGACACTCAGGCGCAGACTGTGGACGACTTCAGGCAAGTTTCCCCTGTGTGTGTGTGTGTGTGTGTGTGTGTGTGTGTGTGTGTGTGTGTGTGTGTGTGTGTGTGTGTGAGCATGCCTCTGCAGGCCCTGTCCTGCCCAGACAGCTGAGACAGATTAACTGTGGCACACATCACATTTATTTATATTCATTGATAGTGACACTGGAAGGTTGCGATTATAGTAAACATGAGGCCAAAGTGTGGCGAGTTTTTGCAGAATGATGTCACAGAATTTTTATTATTATTGTTTCTGTGCCACAAATTTAGGAATAATGGCCTGAATTTTGAAAAGTTTCATTATAGATTTTTAATGTTTTTATAAATTACATAATAACCCATTTATGGAGTGAAACTTCTTTCTGTTAAACCTTTCTGCTAAGGGTAATATATTTTTACCTGAATGGCCTTTGTGTCTGTCCTGACAACTGGATGTCTGAGGTGAAGCCTCGCAATTAAACTGTATCAGCCGACACTGATGAATCAATGACCTTGACGATATTACCACAATCAGATACCCAAGTTCATCCTCACATCCAGTTGGTAACTCTCACAGAAGCCATGTTATTGAAGTTGCTTTGGCCTAGTCACAGTTGCTGTGCATCTGCAAGCCACTTGGCAACCCACCTCCACCCCACTGCACCTTTCTTGCTGTGTCAGGCTCAATAATTGTTGTTGTTGATGCCTGGGCTGTTTTTACTTGCTGTGGCTTCAGAAGGATAGCAGCAGAGCCATAACACCAAATATCAAGGTTGTAGTAACACTGATTTAAATAAGGTTTAGAGTAAGGTGAACTATTTAAAAAATAAAAATGGGAAATAATAGAGGCAGCAGTGACCTGTTTTATATTTGGTCATAGTGAAATGTAGATTAGTTCTCAGGGGATCTTTTTTTATAGAAGCACAAAAATTAAGCAAATGATAAGAAGTTCAATGAAGATGAATTTAATGATAACACTATTAGATGCTGAGCACTGTAAAAAGCAATTAGTCCCCCTGCATTAGGAAGAGGTTTCATACTTATTGGTATGCTTAAATGTTTTGATATGTAAAATATTGTATCAGATTATGAGATCCTTTATTTAGGATAAAGAGAGGTGACTGTATCCTCACCACATCTTACACCTTTGGATTTATTTGGCATATAAAGTAGAAACTTTGTGATGTAGGCATGCTATACTCCATTAAATCCATTTTCTCAGTATTGCATGTAACTGGATCCTGGCCCAGTGTACACTCTGGCTGAGAGACAAGGTTTACCCTGGAGATCTCTAGTCTTTTAAAGAGCCAATTAGAGCTACAAAGATAAACATGTCCTCACATTTACATTTATATGAGTGATTTAGGTTTTATTTACTTTGTCTGCATGTCTTTGACTGGCCCAGGTGCTGGGAACAACATTATCAGTTTGTCTGTTGCTGCTGGCTTTCAGTGCCATTTATTTTTATAAAATGAGTGACTTTGTGAAGCTAAAGTAAGCCTGTGCTGTGTTAGTGATTTGTAGACGATGTCACATAATATTGAAAGACGGTCAAGGCTTTGCATTGTAGTGAAACATTGACTGAAAGGATTCATGTCGGTGTGATCTGCTGTTGCGTTCACAGTCTGTAGGTTGTGACACAGGTGAGTAGGAGATGAGTGCTTGCGAGAGTTATTATATAACGTCCTTTTCCATCAGGGTGCACATCATCACTTGGAACGTGGGTTCAGCCACACCACCCGATGACATCACTTCTCTGCTCGGGCTGAATGTGGGTGACGGAAACACAGACATGTACATCATCGGGTGAGTGTTTTGCCTCGGCTAGCTCGTTTGTTCAGCATTAAAGCCGGTTCGCCTGTTTATGTGCACGTCAACGCTGCAGACAATGCCTCTAATGAGCAGTCAGGCCCAGATTTGAACGTTTCTCTCTCCCTATGGAAAAAACAAAAGCGCTTTGATTACATTATCAAAGCACGCTCTCATTAGCTCCTTTTCCTTGTCTGTCTGCTCTTGACCCTTTTACCCTGTTCTGTGTCTTTTTTGTTTTTCTTCAAGGCTGCAGGAAGTGAACTCAATGATTAACAAAAGACTGAAAGACGCCCTCTTCACAGACCAGTGGAGCGAAGTCTGCATGGAGAGACTCAGCCCCTTTGGTTATGTGCTGGTCAGTAATGGCTTCTGTTGTAAACACATATGCACACTCTTATGTTGAAGTGTTCAACAGTTTCGATGTATCGTGGGATTCCTGACGAGCTCGCCGCTTCTTACTCTCTCAGCTCATTTTGTTCCCTGAGCAACGGATGGGGTGATAATTTGCTAGAAGCATGTAATGTCAGCGAATCTGTTATCTCATCCTGTCTGCCAGGCTGCTAATGTCGAGCTCTTACTGACTGTCGGTGTCCCTTTGTGAACCTTCAGACCTGTGCTCCTCTTTCTCTGTCTTTCTGTATCACTATAGCTACATATACCGATTGTAGGTGTACTAATATAGAAGATGGGGATAAGTACAATCTTAAGATCTCCAGTAGGTTTCATGTGTAACAAAGAGTTAAGAAAATACAGATTAGTTTTATTAAATTTGCTAAAATGATCATCAACATTTATTTTCCATCATATTTAATTCCAGTACGCCCATAGACACAGTCCCACACACCAGTGCACACTCTTCAGTCTCTCCTTATAGACAGCGTAGGAAAGTCAGTCTGAGTACAAGTAGAAAAAAATCCATGTACAGTCCATAAAATCCAGAGATAAGAGTAATGCAAATCCACAGTTTATGATGAAAAAGATATTGTCTTTGATGATGAGAAGAAATTACCCAGCAGCAGGAAAAAAAGAGAGAGACTCATCGTTGGATGATCCCCTTTGATCTTCAGTAAGTTCAGCCCACTGTTATTTCCACAGGTCGCTTTATTTAGTGGCTTGTCCTCAGTCTCCTGAAGCCCCTTTTGCAGTATTTCCACCTTTATTTTTTTTAACTCCTGTTCCAGGCATTCACCACAAAATAAAATGTACTACTATTATAGCTCATAGACGAGATGTAATGATGCTGTAAAGATTAATCATAGTTAACCACTGTTTTAATAGGAAAACAAAAGTCAAGAAACAGGATTCTTATGTGGAATAAGTGTTATGCACATATTTCTAGCATATATTTAATGTTGTTTCAAAATCAAATAAGGCAATAAAGGAATAAAAACATTATTGTCAGATAAAAATTAAAACCTTTTGATTTCTTTTGTGTTGTTTGTTTGTGTTTAACGCTGTGGTTGGTGTTTGTCTGGCTGGGTCTGCAACAATGCTTGGCTCAGTTGGCATGGTGAGCCAGGCTGCGTGAATCAGCTGTCGAGTTGAAAGAGCTAGACAAACGTCTCCCAGGGTGCTGTTTTATTTTTGGATCTCGTTGTTGTCAGTGTTGATGGGCCTCTGACAGTGTGACTGATGCTGTCCTCGGGCTGTTTCGCGGTCCTGCTACGTTAGTTTAAACCTTGTTAATAATCATCACGATGTGACCTTTTTTGTGTGTTTCTAGTAGAAATCTATGCCGTGAACAGGTCGGGGATGTTGTCAGGCTAACAAGTAAAGTGAGATGCACGATTGTGGCAGTAGGAAGCTGTTTAGTCATGACATGGTGAAAAGAAACGTAGTAACAAGACACACCGTCTATACTTTCTGCTTTGAGATACTCTGCTCGCTGTGACTCATTGTTGGGTTCAAACTGACTGCTACAAGCACAAGAAAGCCTTTCATTGCAGCTTACAACACATTTTTTCTGGCCATTCACTGCACGGTTCCTGCTGATGTTCACCATAGTTCCTGTACAAGGACGCTACGATTTAAGTGCACTGAATAGGAAAGGCAGTCTGGCCTTTCTGATTGGAAAGTGGTTTAATCCACTAAATGCAAGACTTTTCTTTTTCTGTGTTTCTGTGTCCATCTCTGTTAGAGATGATTAAGAATCCACTGAACTTTTTCCAAATAACATCACACTCACAGCTCATTTCTTTAGTCATGTGTGTGCTGTACAAGGTCAAAGATACGCTGCTGGACTAATGGCCCTCTCTCTCTCTCTCTCTCTCTCTCTCTCTCTGCCTCTCACACATTTGTCTTTGGGCTTTAATGTCTTTTCTGTGCTTGGTCAAAATGTGGCTTGGCAGCCTTCAGCAGATTTCTGTGTTTTGTTTTGTTTTTTTCTTTGTTAAATTATGATGATGGGAATTTCTGTTCATCCACAGTGTATGCAGGCCAAGGTACCCTCTCCTCAGACAAGTGCACGCAGACCCGATCGTTATGTGTCCTCACACAAATCACAAAAAAAAGAAGTTGGTCCACTTTACGGTTCACTAGAATCCATTATGCAACAGCCAGTTAGTGTGCAAGCAAGAGGATCTCCTGTCACGTGGAGATGTATGCCTCCATTTCCACCCGCGGGGCATTTCAGGCTGGGTGTGATTGTGCTTCTTCAGACTGTGGATGGGGGTTGGGATGTGTGGACAACTGGAGAAGGCAGTGGGGAGGAGGCATGAACATGGGAAGGGTTGACATCTCGTGTAAATGGCTCGTCTAGTTTAACTTTGCATGTCACATTCCTCACTGTCTTGAAATGAACAAAAATAGCACCAGAGGTGCACTAATGTCAAATCCTGCATATTATCATGAAGCGCTTGGTGGGATGTTGAAGGACTTGGAGAAAGGAAAGGGCCAAGTATCAAAGGTTTTAGTGGGTTTTTAACCTCAGCAAGTGTAGATGCTGTAGCAAAAGCTGCCCGGGGCTTCATGTGAAGTCGTTGTTGAACTAGACCACATGCTCCTGCAGGCCAAAATGGAAATGCAAGTTGGTAAAAAGAGGACGAGTGCGAGGGATGCCAGGAGATTTTATATTCATGCTGTAAGCCTGATGTGCAAGTGAACTTTACAGCTGCTCTCCTTAGCGAATTATGCAAAGCGTGTCCTCATAACTCTGCTGTCTATTTACATTATCCTGTCTAATTCTTCATGGCTTTCTCTTCTCTAGGTTACATCCCAGCGGATGCAGGGAGTGTTACTGCTGGTTTTTGCCAAATATTTCCATCTGCCGTTCCTGCGTGGAGTCCAGACTGAGACCACTCGCACAGGCCTGGGGGGTTACTGGGTGAGATGGCTACTGACACTTTGTTGTGACCAGCACTGCGTTATGGAAACTTCCCACATGAAAACAAAGCACTACAAAGAAGTGCACTATATCTCGGTTTTATTTTTAGGCTGGTATCTCTTTCCCACGTACCCTCATGTAGATATGGGACACACCAAATATCTGCACATCAGCTCTTGCACTTTGTTAGCCAAATGTGGCTTCATCCAGTTTTATGTAAATAAAGAGATAGATGCTGATATCTTGCAGCAAGCTGTTATTAACATTTGGAAAAGTCAAGCATAACAAAAATGAACCAAAGGCAAACTGCTGACTGGAGTTATATTCCAATCTAATAATTTTTTAATGTGTTTTAAGCTTGAAAAGTAAAATATGTTTTTACCAAAAAGCAACTGCTTTACAGCAGTTTTGTCAACAAGCAGTTTTCTTTTGAAAGGAGGTTAGTTGCAACATTTCTACACACACTTTTACTTAAAGTAAAATTCTCCTTTTATAAACTCAAATAACAACCATGTGCACTGCGGGTTTTATAAAGCACCATCTTTGGTGTTTTTGTGGGTCAGAACAGTGGGAAGTTATGTGCCGACTCATCTTGCCCCCACCTCTGTGCTCTCTGCTGTTATCATTAAATATTGATATTGTTCCTCAGTATTCCTTAACGACTGAACTTCCTGTTTGTGGCTGAGACACGTATTCAATACAGTGGAAAATCCCAGCATATTAATTACTGTCCTTATTGGCTTTTTAATCACTAATAACATACATTGAATTCTTTTGTTTCCAATTAATTTCTCTTCTGCGTGCTCCTTGCTACAGGGGAATAAAGGTGGAGTGAGTGCCCGCATGTCAGTGTACGGTCACACCATCTGCTTTCTCAACTGCCACCTCCCGGCTCACATGGAAAACTCAGATCAGCGGATGGAGGACTTTGAGAGCATCCTGCAGCAGCAGCAGTTTGAGGGCCAGGCTGCCACTGGGGTTCTTGACCATGAGTATGTCAGTTCGCAGAAACACAGAAACTTTAGGTTAATGTATAAGCTATGACAAAAAGTCAGACGCTACTTATTCGCTCTATTACGTCAGTCCATTAGGGCTGGAACAGTTGTAAAACCCCAGAGTTTGACTTTGAAAAGGCGGGATCAACTTCACCACTCCACAGATGGAAACGGGAAATCCCACAGAGCACACATTAGTGAGGAGGTGTTAAAATCTGACTTTATCCGTCTCTCTCATCATTGTGGAGGAACTCTGGATTGGTTTTCTTAACATCGTTGCTTCAGTTCATTGATGTTTGCAGGCATTCATTTATGCACAGCTCTCTTAAGGTCCTGTCACAGCATTTCAATCTGGTCGAGGTCTAGACTTTGACTGGGCCATTAAAGTAGATTTTACTGCTGCACTTCAGATCATTGTCCTGTTTCATGACCCAATTGGGGCCAATCTTTAGCTGTCAGACTCAGGCCTCATATTTGACTTGAGAATACTTTGGTATACGGTGGAGTTCCTGTTCAGTTCAGTGACTGGAAGGTGCCCGGGTTGCAAAACTGTGCTTTAGATGTTTGATGTGTCTGGTTTGTGGTGCCGTGCATTAATGCTAAACATCAAGGAAATTGTTACCGAAAGTGTCGTGAAATTTGTCATTTAACATGCTGACTGGAGCCTGGGAGAGTCTCGGGTGTAGCTTTTGGGTTTTCTGCACTTTCTCTGAGCGTTGCACAGTCTGATGTTTGGGTCAGTTTGCTGGAACATCCACTCCATTGTGTTAGCATACACTCGAATGATCCAGACCTGCAAACTCATGTAAAATTTGATTGCAAAGTGGGCTATAATTTGATGAGGTTACCCACTGTGGGTGTGAAGCTGTGGCATCTGTGATATGATGAGTGGTAAGGTTGATTTTCTCGCAACGTAAAGAAATCTAGTACCATAAGAAATATCTTTCTTCTTGTAAATTTATGATTTTATAACCTGAAAAAAAATCTACACTGTTTTTTCTTATAAATTTTTAGGTCTTGTCCAGATATTTGTGTTTTCTCTGAATATAACCTTCATCTCCATCCTCAGGTTTTTTCCTCTGTATGTATCTGTAAAATCAAACCTAGCGTTGTTTTTCCATGCTCATGGTTCCTGAGGAAAATAATTACACAGTCGTTGAGGTAACTTAAAGCCTCACATTTATTTGAATTCACAAAACTACTCCTTTTTTTCAGTGTGGTGTTTTGGTTCGGGGATCTTAATTTCCGCATCGATGACCTGGAGATGCAGGTGGTCAAATCAGCCATTGATAACAACAAGTTTTCAATATTATGGGAAAAGGATCAGGTAAAACCAAACATTTATATGTATGCAATTATTGTAGCTCAGTGCATCTGCATGTGGCCTTCCTCAGAAGCATTAAAAATAACTTGTACTCATCTCATAGCAACTGAGTGATTTTTTTTAAATATTAATATATATATATTTTTATATGTTTTTTAAAAAGGAGTGTGTATATTGAAATTCTATCCATGTTTATTTTTGTTATTATTATTATTTCAGTGCATTCAGCCTGAAATAAGTGTAAAACCTTATAGAGAAGTTCTTTATTTTATGAGAAGGAGAGCTGAAATGATGTTAGTCAGGAAGTCATGCAGTGTGTAGGGAATGCCACTAGAGGGTGATACAGAACCACACTGTTCTCATGAGCAGCATCAGTAATTGTTGAAGGTATTTGATGTCTTCTGATTGGTACTATGATTTACAGCTGAACATGGCCAAAGACAGCGAGACAGTGTTAGAGGGATTCCAGGAGGGACCGCTGAAATTCCCTCCTACCTACAAATTTGATGTTGGAACAAATACATACGACACAAGGTTGGTGACGCCGGGGGTGCTTTTATGAATTCTAGGCCACTAACCAGATACCTTTCAAACACGTCCTCTGAATGGCTCTTGCTGGGCTCTTCCTCTTTTATTCTCCATCTAGTGGTTTCAAACATGTTGTTATTTTTTTGTCATGCCCCATGTCTTTTTATTTCTGGAAACATCCCAGTGGGAAGAAACGTAAACCAGCTTGGACTGACCGGATCCTGTGGCGTCTGAGAGCCACGGCACCTGCTGGTGCAGGGAAGCGTGGCTCCATTTCAGGGCTGACGAGCGGCGCCAAAGTGACGCAGCATAACTATCGAAGTCACATGGAATTCACCGTCAGTGACCACAAACCAGTTTCCTCCATCTTTACCCTCCAGGTGAGAAAAACTAGGGTATGTCTGTGCAGGCTCTCAGTCATGGTAGTTTTAGGATCGTAGGGTACATTATGAGGATGATTTTGACCAGTATTAGGCCTTTGCATCTTTGAAATTATTCTGTAGTTGATTTTACAATAAATACATATTCTATTGCTAATCTGAGTAGTTTGGCTAGAAATTTAGCATATTTATGATAAATTTAGACAATGAAATAAAGAAAATATTTAATTTGGAGCGGGCTTTTGATACCAAACTTTTTTTGATTAATAGAGTTCATATATCTATCTCACCTAAACAGGGCCAAACAGGACTTTCCTCTGCTCTGTCAGTTATTTGCATCAGGTTTGTGTAGAAAAATGCCAGATAGCTGTTAAACTAACAGCAGCTAACTGCTCTGTGTTCATAGCTACTAGCAAAGTAAAGACTGTGACATTGAAGATAGTTCTCCAAACCTTACCACACAATCACATTGACTAAATCAAACCTATTGGTGGTTATTTTAAACTGATATTACACATAGGTTTTGATTAGACTCAAACGACGACTGTCTCCTCAGCTGTGCCCTAATCTCCTGACTACAGTGACCCTGAAACAAACGATTGTAAATAACTAAAATTAGCTCTTTAACTCTTACCTTTGCTTTCATATTGATTTTGCTGTCCTTCACCTACTCGACTACACCATTATTGACCTTTTCCGAGTGATATAAATAGAACTGTGTGTACTTCTTTAGACTTTTATCCTGGTGATACGGATTTCTCCTCACAATACATACATGTGCTAAAGTGGAGCTTTTGCGGGGACTTTGAGAATTTCAATAGTGATTGAAATTTTCATCTCATAAGTGCCCAAATCTGCTGGTTGTTTAAACTGTTTTAAGAAACAGAAGTATAACAGGCTTCTAATGCAATGCTGTGGAGGTCCAGGATAACAGAGCAGTGTTTTTAGCCTGCGCTGACAGGCACATGACTGACGTTTTAGATGAGGCTGATCCTCTGCTCTCGTTATCCTTTAGGACATCGTGGAAACCAAACAGCACTTTGGTATTAAATAACTATGGTACGTGTTCTTTGCAGTTCCCATACAAGGTGGATATTCCCCTGGTCACAATCATAGTGGACGATGAGTGGAACAGTGTTGCCGATGCCACAGCGATATTCAAACTGGCACCCAACTACTCTCGCAGTTCTTGGGACTGGATTGGACTTTTCAAGGTAACAAACCAATACGTGAAATTAATTCTACAACAAGTAGGTTCAGCATGACGAGTATTTCTGTGTGTTAGTGATTTTACTGATTTCATGATGTTGCTGCTTCTCCCATAGGTGGGTTTCAAACACTACAAAGACTATGTGGGATATGTGTGGGCCAAGCAGGAGGAATCGGATTTTCTTCGACAGGAACATCAGGTAATCTGGATGCACGTAGGCTTCAATACAAGGATAATTTTCTTTCACATTTAATGAGCGTCTTATCAACTGATTTCCAGGTAACCTTTACTGAGGAGGAATTGCCTAAAGGCTCAGGAGACTTTATCTTGGGTTACTATAGCAACAACATGAGCAGCATTGTGGGTGTAACGGAGCCATTTCAGGTAATTGTAACCCACTGCTTGCTTGAGGTTGAAACAGCCAAATGCTCTTCCTTTTGGTGTTCTCATCTGCATCTGTACTCTTTTTATTTCATGTTTTCCACTTTTACTTACACTCTTTTCCATCTGTCTTCAGATCGTGCTTCCCACCTCAGGTGATGACACGAGCTCTTCAGACAGCTCTGATGTCACTTCAGAAGATGACAGCACTGTTGTCATGAAGATGAGGTCCCGCAGTCCTAGCCCACGTAAGGGCAAGCACCGCGGCCATCCCAGCGGCAGCCGCAGCCGCTCCGGCAGTCCTTACCAGGCCCAAATGAAAGAGGTCGATGTCACCAAGGCTCCTCCACCAAGCACCACTGCAGAGACAGACTGCAAGTCCATAGGAGGCCCAGCAGAGGGCAGTAGCAGCCACCTGTCTGGTCCTGAGGAGCAAGAGAAAAACTCACAGGATCCAGGAGTGTGAGCCTCGCTGTGTTTACAGCTCACATAAAAACCCGTCGTGTCTTTAAAGTCATGCATCCACCTCACTGTAAAGTTTCTGTAGAGAAAATTTACAGTTTCCGATGCCATCCTTTTCAGGAATAGCCATCTGGTTTGTCCAGGAGGTTTACTTTGCCTTGGGTTGTTTCAGTAAGCTGTGCACATACATGTCTTTTTATTTGTAAACCCTTCACTCTGCTGTGTTTCTTCTCTCTTCGTCTGTTCTCAGGTGTGGTCAGCACAGGGAGCTGACACCTTTCATGAGAAACTACTCAAGGATTTTTGGTCACTTAATACTTCATAGGAACCATCTTTACTGTTTTTCGACAGTGCTTTGATGTTCCTAGCAGTCATGTCAGCTCACTACATATAAGATATTAGGATTACAACTTATACTCGACACAGATATTCCACATAATTCACTCAATGTTTGCTGTAATAATGGATCCACTATAGAATAAATCCTATCATACAGATAAGATTTAATTCAAAAACAATCCATAAAGTCATCACCAGCTCTGGAAACAGTCACATTATTAGTTTCTGCAATCGGAGACAGATGTGCAGCATACAGTTTGACTTGGTGATGTGGTTCTAACCTAGCACACATTATACTACAAAATATCCAGGGAGCATTTCAAATGATCCACCAGTGGGAATAAATTCCCTCGAGGGTGCGTAAAAGCTGAGCAGAGCCAAAGTACGCGGAGCCTGTGATTCAGGGGACTCGGACACTAGCCACGGCGTCCGAACAACACACACCAGTGTAGAGTGAATGCGAGTGTAAGGACGTTTAAATAGACCGCCATGTCGGCGCAGTGCGTATGTGATGGGTGTGGGAGGCTAGCTGTCAGCTGACACAGCATAGCTGCCTTACAAAAACTAGCTAACTGATTGCTGGCCACTTACTGCTGGACCAACTGTGGCAACGCCTACAGCAATACCTGACTCACCATGAATTGCTTTTACACACAATGCTTGGTGTGAGTTAATGAGCTGTACTGCTTTTGCTCACAGCAAACAGCTGTTAATTTTTAAGCAAATTAACCCACAACATGAAAAACAAAGCACTTGTTTGGATTTTTTATTTTATTTTTTTGCATGGTGTTTAAACCCAAAATCAAGAAATTTCTCATCTGGATATCTCATAAAAATGTGAGCAGGAACTCTACTGTGTAGAGCCACCACAGTGGTTTGTATTGTACTGTAGGTAGTATAATACAAAACTGATGTGCTCCACTTTTGTGAAACATTCATTTATTCATTTATTTTCTATATTAAAGAAGTGAAGTGGTCCTATCAGATACTTTATTTTCACTCAAATTTGATGTTTGTTTTCTCTCTCGCTCAGATCCTCCCTTAATGATCCAGGTGATTAGCTGACAGTGACAGTAGTCAAAATAGTTGTGTTGCATTGCTACTGTGTGACCTATTAGACACTTTATACTGTTGAGCAGTTAGTATAGGACAGTGTATACTACTGTAGCTGTAACTCAGTGTGTGTGTGTGTGTGTGTGTTTCTGGAAGTCTGAATGTGTGTATGTTTTGGATGGTGGAGGCGTGTGTGTGTGTGTGGCTGAGGCAGTGAATGGGGTCTGTCTGCATGGTTTGCTGCTGTGGACATACTGTACATTCCAGTACTGTGGTTTTCTGTGCCGTAAAGTGCTGTTTTTGACTTCCCTTGTCATAATAGTGGCTGTGAAAGTTGTTAGAAAAACTTGGTAAGGACAGTAAAAAAAAAAAATTACTTAAGTGTATGTATTAGGTGATAAACTGCAGAGTAGTTATACTTGCTGAAATCTGGAGCTGTTTGAAACACTTCATTGTATTTAAATGTAATTCTTTGGTTTTAAAATGGGGAAAAAAATCTATTGGACCTTTGTTGGAAATAACATGTGTAAAGACAAGTCTCACATTTTAGATAGTGTAGATGATCATGTTCTGTATTGCAGTCAATGCCAGTGACTATGTATTGTGAAATATTAATGAAAACTGTCTACAGAATGTTATTATTTTGTAATTTATGTGGCAACAATAGAATAAAACATATGTAAAGGATAAATATGAAGTATGGTAGAAATTATCAAATAGGAGACAATCTATGCCGCAAAGATTATTTTACTGAAATTCTGTATTTATTTTCTTATTTAAGTGTGAAATGAGCCTAAATTCTGCTGGCCAGCAAGGGAGCGTTATTTCTACTGAAACAATATCACAGAATATTGATAATGATTATTTTTCTTTTTTTGACAAAGGATGATTTCTCCAGTTCACATATTAGTAATTTCATATCAAATTCTGCTTTCACTGTCAGACGTGTAGATTGTTAAGTGTACAGGTGTTTGTATAATTGTGAACGAAACTACAAAAATACAGCAAGCCTGTGTGATCCTGTGATTGTTGGCCTAGGATGATGGCTTATCACTGATCGTCTAATGACAGAAGCAAGAAGTTTGTTAAAGGGTTGCTTGCTTTGTCCTCCAACCCAGAAACTAGTGCAATACTGTCCAAAGAAATAATATTCTCCCTTTCAAGTTGTCGGTCTGTTTCTTGCATTGTTTCATATTTAATATCATTGTATTAAAAAATGTGTAACTATCTTATCATGTCTTATGGGTCAGGTTAATTAGCTTGAATGAAAGGTGTTTGTTTTTGTTTTTTCTGAAAGCTGTGTCTATGGGAGAGATAACACAGAGAATGATACAGACAAAAAAAAAGAGTTAACTTGCAAAATACATTATAAAATGCAGTACCACAGCACCATGCATAAACTACCTGCTTTTTTTTTTTCTTTCGACATTGGTTGCTTTTTCACTCATTTTCAGTCCAAACTTTATCTTGACCATTTTCAGAAGAATGTATTTCCGTTTGAGACACTTAATACTGCCTTATGAGTCATTCAAAAAAACAAAACAAAACAGGGACCTTACTCAAGGAATGAACCAGTGTTGTGTCCACACATAGCAGAGGAGAAACAATTCAAAATTGCATCTTTAGAGTCTGTTAGGAACCTTTTCCAAAAACATATATTTTTCTTCCCAAAAAATCCCAAAGGTCACAGTTTAACAGGCATAAAATAGTATTTTTCCGTAGCATGGTGTGCAGTGTGTCCTTAAAAAAATCTGAGAAAACTGGATTAGATGGAGGAGAAAGGCAGAAGACGCAGGTCCAAACAACAAATGAATAGTATCTGAAAGTCATGCTGTTAAGAAACAGCACGAAACCTTCAATGGGTCCATGTTTGCTGCAGCCTCCTTAGAAATGGTCTCAGTGGAAGTGTGGCTGTTCCTCAATGTCATTCTTAAGGAAGGGAAACAAGACATAAAAACTAATGTAATGGAAATTTTTGGTTGAAGGTGTACACTAAGGAGGTCAGGAGTGAGTGTCTACACCCACATGTAAAACATAGTGGAGGCTGCATGTTTGGGGCTACATTTCAGACAGTGGCATTTGGGATCGTATTCAAATTGATAGAATCATAAAGATAAGTATCTTATCCACCATGCAGTACCATCTGGAAAGCAACTGATTTGCAATGGCTTAATTTTTCAGTGGGACAACGATCCCAAACACACTGCCAGTGTAGTAAAAGCATACTTGGATAGAACACGACACAACGGAGCACAGTCAGTCATGGATTGGACCTCCTCAGAGAATAGAACAAAAGGCACCCAACAAAGAAGTGCATTGAATGTCCTTCACGAAATCTGGAGAACTATTCCTGAAGACTACTTAAAGAAATTACAAGGAAAATTTCCTAAGAGATTTCATGCTGTGCTGGAAAATAAATGTGCTCTTACCAAATATTGACTTTTAAGCTCACTGGAATTATACAAACTCTGTTTTTGCCTTATGTTGTTATGTATGTTTGCACATGTTTAACAAGCTTAACCATACACTGAAAGCAATATCTCTTTCCCATTTTACTAACAAAACATAAAGAAAACCAAGCATGGCTCTGGGCTTTTGCAAAGAAATGACAAGAAACAGAGTCTAAATTGTGAAATCCTTTGCACAAATTACTGCATATTCTTTGGGATGTCATTATAAAGGTAAATAGAGTAGCGGCACTACCGAGCTACATTTATTTCAAAGATAACAAGCAGTGAAGGGGACCTTTAGTCCATTATTGATCTAATGAAAAGAAATCAAAACTTCTTGATTTGCTATTGTTTGCTATTTTAGACTTTCTGAAGTCTACAATGGTCGGCAACAAACACACTGTGCAGAAAGCAACAGCAGGTACATCTTGCATCATACTTTTGCCCTGTGAAAGGAAACTGTCCACCCTGCACATTCATGATGAGTGCACTGACGCAACACTGTCACGGACTGATTTGCTTGGTTTAGTGTCACTATACAAGGTAATACTGACCAAGCTAACAGATTCACAATGAAAATCCTCTGATTCAAAAGCCACTGTGGGAGGGTGGGTGTGGTCTAAGCCTCTGTAAACGCTATGTCACTGTGACTGCCGGTGAATTCATATCTAATGAAAAAAATAGAAATGGTGAAAGGTGCAGAATGTCAATATTCACAATGACATGCAGAATAGATTTATGCAAGATGTCTCAGCAAACAAGTGGTTCACTAAGATATTATGTAAGTGTTTCATCAGCTACTACATGCATATCAGATTTGTGATAAATGTATCTTTTCTGCATAAAAAACAAAGATCCATGTGTTCCTGTGAAGAAATACAATGTTCCCAAACTGAAGATAGATATACTCTGGTCTCCTAAAGTGGAATGAAATTTTGTAAATCTTATTCTCTGCTTTGTTTTATGTTGTGACTTCTTTGCTTTTGTTTAAGTAGTAAGTTTTAGAGACAATAACTAAATCCATCTGGGACTAACAAAGGTACAACATGCTCACAAAACATAGATGTTGATTACATTAAATAACAGGCCCTGGAGCGTGAGAGAGAGATAGGAGCTTTTTTATTCTAATATAATCAAGTTGTGTTTAGATATAATATCCACAGCATCTGTCTTTTCCACCCAACAGTCCAGTTTTCATGCTGGAAATGCATTTCCAGGTTATTCTGGCTCTGTCACCAGGGAAGCCAATGTTCTGATGTACCCACGATAGCAAAACTAATGCAACTTATCAGATTAATTACGCCACTGCTGGTTTATACCAAACTTTAATAATTGTTTCCAGGAAACCCACTTCTCATCCAGTACACTTAAGCCTATGATCAAATACTTAAAAACAAAAATATTATTTTATATAATACAGGAATCAGCGGGGACTGCAGTTAAGCATGGAATTATACAAAACAAACATTACCTGTTATCCGACTATTTACAATGCTTTCTATTTGTCGTGTAACCGGATTTTTATTAGTCCAGCATGCATGCGAGCTCAGCCCCAGCCGGTCAATCCTTGGTGCTCAATTTGTGGCCTGTAACTTGAGAATTCAATTTGGGTTTTGATATTTGTATTGGAAGACACGAATGCTGTATTCTTTTTTTTACTCCAAGGCATTAATAAATACAAAAAGGATGTGTTTGGGTGGAAGGCACCGATTTTCAAACTCAGCTCAATCTGACTAAAGCACCAAAATCTACTGTTTACACAGTTTATGCGTATTCAGCTTAGCTCACTCCATATTTCCCCCTTTGGTAGTCCGCCGCCACCCTATAATAGATCTATGCCTAAAAAGGAATTCACCGCACAATTTCAGGAGTAAATAACAGAAGTTTTCTTTCAAAAGGAGTTGTTTTATAGTCAGATCAGAGCAAAATGATCCTTTAAAAGTTTTAGCTGTTAAGGGTGGGCTTCTGACCTGACCAAACTACCACACACGGTGAGACAACCTGGACGGATTTACTAGATCATCATTCTTGCCACACCTTCACACATTCATATACTTTAGGTATTATACTATTATTTCTAGGCAAAACCTGCAAATCGGCCATGTCACTGTAGCATCTACTCGGCACGTGTTCGCTATCAAATTCAGCACCGCATTCTTGGTCGGTGCGGCCCCTTCATAGGCTCAATGGTACGGTCCACCTCCTCGTTACGTCATGGCGTCTGACTTCGCAGGATAAATACAGCAGCTCTGCGCCATGAGGCTCAAGCTTGAGGATCGGAGCACCGAGACGCGAGGGGTCGTCTTCTGAAGAGCAGGGAAAACCGCCGCGGCACTGTTAGTAATTAGTAATAACAACTAAAGACGTTATCGTACCAGGGGCAGCCGTTAACAATGATGAACGGACAGATGAATGGTTTTCATAACTCCCTCATTGACGAGGACTGCTTTTTGTTCACGTCAGAGTCCGTCGGAGAAGGACACCCCGGTAAGACGCGAGATGTCGGCCTTCTATCATTCTGGCTGATGAAATAAGATACATTTATTGCTATGTTTTGTTTTTTACTACTTCCTATCTCCCACAAACTATAGCTTATCACTGTATTAAAATGAAAAATAGGGAGTGAAATAACAACGTCGCGGCCCTTTTTTCTTCTTCTTGTACCTTGGCCGGCTTCAAGACCACGCGCTACTAGCTGATATAAGCTAGCTAATCTTCGGTGAATAGGTCATTCTGTCCCGTGTCTGCGCCACCGGCAGCAAATGTAGCACAAAAGTCATAGTCTACACGGTGAAGTTGTCACGTGAATGCCCTATTATTTACGGTATAGTTATTCATTTTAACTGGTTTATTTTCCCCCCCCTCAATCTGCCATTCGTGCGTATTCAAGAAGCACGCGGCTGGTTGTGTAGGTAGGTGACTCCTAACACAATCATCTTCATCCCTGAAGATGAAGATAGACTGTGTATTTTATCAGTGTCGATGTTTAGTTAGTTAAGCGATTAAACGTTTCTAAGTGTACTGTGCTTGCCTTCCGGTCTCCGTGGAGTTGCGCGGGCTCTCTTTGACACCACATGTGCGCATGCTGAAATGGCGACCGCCGAGACTCCCATCTATTCCTCTTGAGTATGAAGGGGGATAGTTGGCGCCGACGTGCCGCAGTTTACATTTGGACCCTGTGACGTGATTGATGTTGCCGTTTACTCACGTTATTGTTTTTGTTTTTCAGACAAAATCTGTGACCAGATAAGCGATGCAGTTTTGGACGCCCATCTGAAGCAGGATCCAGATGCCAAAGTTGCATGTGGTAAATAAATATTTCCTATCTTGTTTGCATTGGCTTCACTCCTGTGTTGACACCAGGGTATTTAACTGAGTCCTGAAATGCCTCATGCAGAGACTGTTGCCAAGACTGGGATGATCCTATTGGCAGGTGAGATTACCTCACGGGCCACGGTGGATTACCAGAAAATTGTTCGTGACACCATTCGTCAAATTGGATATGACGACTCCTCCAAAGGTGTGCATTGCTTTATTTTATTTATTTTTTTAATTGATTGATTTTTATGGACTATTAGTCTTAACCTCCTGCTGTGTCTTCTGCATAGGATTCGACTACAAGACCTGCAATGTTCTTGTGGCCCTGGAACAGCAGTCTCCTGACATTGCTCAGGGTGTTCACATTGATCGCAATGAGGAGGACATCGGAGCTGGGGATCAGGTTAGTATTGGCCTGAGTGTTCTGAAACCACAAATACAACATATTCTTGTCCTTAAAAGCTTTTTAAAACGATAATTGTCTCACTCTGCAGGGTTTGATGTTTGGATATGCCACTGATGAGACTGAGGAGTGCATGCCTCTCACAATCGTTCTTGCCCACAAGCTGAATGCCAAGATGGCTGAACTGCGCCGCAATGGCACTCTTCCATGGCTCCGACCAGACTCAAAGACACAGGTATTCATTATTTTAATATAATTCTAATTTGCACTAGCAAAAGGAAAATTGGGAAAGGGATGGTTCTAAAAAGCTGCTCATTTTGTTTCTTTCACAGGTTACTGTACAGTACCGCCAGGACCGCGGTGCCATGCTGCCAGTGCGTGTGCACACTATTGTCATCTCTGTCCAGCACGATGAGGATATTTGCTTGGAGGAGATGAGAGATGCTCTGAAGGAGAAGGTCATCAAGGCGGTTGTTCCCTGCATCTACTTGGATGATGACACCATCTACCACCTGCAGCCCAGTGGTCGTTTTGTCATTGGAGGCCCACAGGTAAATATCTTTTAATGGCTTTTTTTTTTTTTTTTGTCTTGTTTTGTTTTGTTTATCAGGAGCTATTCAACTTTGAGTTGACCTTGTTTCCTTCATTGCAGGGAGATGCTGGCCTCACCGGACGTAAGATCATTGTAGACACTTACGGAGGCTGGGGGGCCCATGGTGGTGGAGCCTTCTCTGGGAAAGATTACACAAAGGTGGATCGCTCTGCTGCTTATGCAGCACGTTGGGTGGCCAAGTCTCTGGTGAAAGCTGAGCTTTGCAGGAGGGTGCTGGTCCAGGTGAGTGGTAGTGGTAGAAGCTGCGTTTCCACCCAAAGTGTTCAGAAACCATTTTTTTGTTTTTGTTTTTAATTTTTTTTTTTTTTGTCCTAGCAACTGTTGGGGGTTCATCAGATTTCCGGGTAGTTGTGGTTCCACTGTGTTGTAAAAGCTGGTGTAGATTATGTCCTGCTTAATCTGCTGAACCCCCCCTCCCCCCTCCTCCTCCTCCTCCTCCTCCCCCCCTCCTCCTCCAAATCTTTGAAAGGCTCATAGCCTCTGAGGAAAGTTTCTGTGGTGGAAATGCAGCTAAAACCCCCTTTATTTCAGGGAGTGAGGCTGCAGCAGGCTCCTGCCTGAAGTTTTCCGTTTTCCTGCTTGATATAACACATCTGTGTGCTGTATTAGGTGTCGTATGCCATTGGAGTTGCCCATCCCCTCTCGATTTCTATCTTCCACTATGGGACATCCCACAAGAGTGAGAGGGAGCTACTTGACATCGTGAAGAAGAACTTTGATCTCCGGCCTGGAGTCATCGTCAGGTAATGTATAACCTTTGAAGCCACCTGTGGTTCAAAGTTTATTTTTTTTGTGAAAGCAACAGACAGTTCCTCTTGTCACAGGTATCAAAGTTAACGGGTATGGAAAAAAATGCACTTAACAAATTGCATTAGGTTAAACACCTGGGCTTCAGTGGGGGCAAACGGCTTATTTAGTGGGGGAGTTATTATATTTGGATTATTTAGCTCATTTAGTGGGTTTTATAAATGGGAGGAGTTTGGTTTCTGCAAGCTGCAGTGTCCTGTGGTTGGCAGGGTAAGTGTCGAGTCTTCACGTTCCCCTGTTTACCAGCCATTTATTTTTGTAGCTGTCGACCCTCCCCACCGGCTAATTCGAGCATTATGCCTGTGTGAGTATGTGTGCATTTGAGGTCACTGGATGTGACTGCTGCTAAAGAGTTTGATTATGTATTCCAGGGATCTGGATCTGAAGAAACCCTTGTATCAGAGGACTGCAGCCTACGGCCACTTTGGCCGAGACTCCTTCCCTTGGGAGGTCCCCAAAAAACTCAAATACTAAACCTGTTAAGCTTTTACCCCCAGGCTTGTTGGTGTATACTACAGAGAAGCCTCCAAGGTTCCGGGGGTGAAATGCCCTTATCTCTCATATTGGTACCATTTAACACATTAACCCCTTTCCTCACTCCACCTCCCTCTTTTGTCTTGACTGTTTTTCTGCTGATTGCAGTATCGTGCTGGGTCCCAGGAGGCATGCCTCAGAAACTTGATGTTTTAAAGAACTAGATGGGTTCCATGAACTCATGCACCGTAGTACTTACTGTTCTCCCATGTCTTGAAGTTCCCCCCCGCTTCGTGTTGTGATGCGCTGAGTAGCGGCGTTCAGTCCTCGTTTTTGGCATTCCACACTCGTCACTATGGTCAGTCTTCTATCACTGTCATGGCGGTAGCATAATAGGTTGTATGTGATATTCCTCTTAATTTACTGGTGCTACTAACGAGTCTGCATGACATCTAAAAGAGAAAAATAATTTCAAAGTGCTCTCAAGTGCATAATTTGGAGTCTTGTGATCTGGCTCTGTCCCCCACAAAAAGCTTAGCTTCTCTCCAAACATTACTCCTGTTGTCAGCCTGGTACGGTTGTTCCTTGACCCCCAGTGTTCATTATCCTTTGTTAACTTGTTTTCCCCTCATCCTTGTGGAGGATGCTAGAATGGCACAATTAAAATTCAAGGGTTGTTGCTGTTTTCACTATTTAAAAAAATAAATAAAAAATGCTATGCATTGCAGGCTAAGGGGCAAGCCAAATCCTAATTATTCAAGCTCTTAAATGAGCATTAGGCCTCAGACACCCCTACAGACCTTTGCTGTTTTCTGACGTAATACAGAAAAGTCAGAAGCTGCTGTCACTGCTCTGGTCTGCAGAGGTTTTGGTTATACTTGAAGGTTATGGGGAAAAATTGAATTGCTTATGCATTGAAATTCAATTTTAAACTAGTCATTTAAAAAAAACTAGTTTCACTTGCTTTTTTTGTATGGTTTGAAGTGACCTAAAGACTCAATTTCCCTCAAGTTTATTGATGGCAGGTGTAGCTACAGAGAAACCTGTTTCATCTTTATCCTTAGAGGGGTGTGTTCTTTGCCACAGTCTTATTGGCTAGGAATTAAACCTCAACACTATTTATTTGTTCTCTGAAACTCGGCGTGGATACAGAGAAGCCGAAATTTCAGAAGGCAGCTTTAAACAAACTTGGGTATTAGGTCTTGACTTTCTTGTGACTTGGTCATTTTGGTGTTTGGCTTGAGGCTCCAGAGTGTTGTACAGAAAAGCTTTGGACTGCCTCGGCAAGAAAGTGTCACTGGCTAATTGTAAATGACTATTTTACAACCGTTTTTTTGTTTTTTGAACTGCAGAACTTATTTTTTTTAGGCAGGTTAGTTATTGAAAATCCCATTTTTAAAATATCTGGTGCAATTATTATTTTTGGCTCTTGCCTATCCCCGTTACTGTGATGGCAACATTTGGTTGGTGTAGTACAGAGAAACCAGCCTTGTTTACATGTCCATCTCGTGTGTGTGGGATAGAAATTTTGGTTTTGGTCCCTTTTTACTACTCGGAGGTCATCCCGTTGGCTATAGTAAGTGTAAGAGTGCCTTTTCTATTTCCTCTGCTCCCCATTTGCTTTTCTCCCCTCCCACCAACATGCGTTCAACTTCCAAAGGAACACGTAGCTCATTCTGTATTAAACTTCATGTCTGGACTGGGTAGTTTCCTTATTCTCTGTAATAAACAACTACACCTCTAAAATGTCTTTGAAGTTTTTTTTTGTGTGTGTGTGTGTGTGTGTGTGTGTGTGTGTGTGTGTGTGTGTGTGTGTGTGTGTGTGTGTGTGTGTGTGTGTGTGTGTGTGTGTGTGTGTGTGTGTGTGTGTGTGTGTGTGTGTGTGTGTGTGTGTGTGTGTGTGTGTGTGTGTGTGTGTGTGTGTGTGTGTGTGTGTGTGTGTGTGTGTGTGTGTTAAACAAAACCAAAAAACCCCTCCAAGACTGCTGTTGATCATTAACATTGGTTTGTAAATCTACAAAATTAGAATGGGTTCTGGAATAAACTGCAATCAAAATGGATACATGTAGGTCTCAGTACACATTTGTTTAACCATTTGGCATTTATCATCAGTGTTACTGGTGAGGCTAGCCGGACTTATCCGGGGGAACAAAAGGAGTTTCAGGGCTATCATCTTTCATGATACCACTGGACCAGTTTCAGCCCTGAGCAATGTTTGCTGCGGCCTTTTAATTTGCTCCTAGCAGCTGTCAGAACAAGATAAAAGAGTCAGTAGGTCATTTCATGTGACTTGGAGCACAACCAACACCCTGGCTGAGCTTTTGAAGCTCAAACTGTAGCTGATAAATTGGTTATATGGTCGGTAATGGAAGCTGAGGTTGCTCCAAAGAATAATTTCACCTGTGTGCCCTCCCACCCATCGCACACACTACCAAGCAACAACAACGTGGCACTAGTTGTGGCAGGGCAGATAGTACTGGGCACACCTAAAATGGTTTGAGGGGAAAACACAAACATTTAAAGATCGTTTTATCAGTCAGGGCTGCACTCTGTGTACCAAGAAAAATTGACCTCATGTACATTCATCATGTTATGCCAATGGCTCCTTAAATTCTACGTTTTTGGCAGAAAACCCAAGGCTTTATACACACGGCGTGGCATAAAAAAGAAGCCACTTTTACTGTTTCAAATCAGACTGAAAACCTTCTGGTATGCATGCCTATATAATAATAAAGATGGACAATAATGCATCATGATCTGGTTACAGCAATAAAGATGAATGAGGTTAAATAGCTGAGGTCAACCAACCAAAGCAATAAACAGTGAGGGAAAACAGTGCTGGCAGGGTGTCTGCGGTAATGTGTGGCTGAAAGATGGCAGTGAAAGTTAAGGTTTACAAGATGGCTGGGAAATCTGTGTGGTTTGGCAATAGTGGAACTAACAAAAAGACGCAAAGGTGCTGTCAAAATTTTCACTGGGAACAACAAGGACGGACATGATTGGAAATAAATAAACCAGATGGACAGCTCAGGTTGAGTGGTTTGGAGACAGAGAAGGAAAGGCGAATTTGGCCAGAAGAAGAAAAAAACCCTGCATAGCTCCTGCTGCCTTAGCCTTTAACAAAGAAAATCACGCAAGATAACTTCCTGTGCAAGTCTTCAGTTAAGTTCAGCTCACGTTCGGCAGTTACATAAGACCCACGTAATGTAGTCTAACCATGGGAATGATTTCTTCTGTCGTGCAACACCTGTATGGCAAAAAGGGAGGAGCTGTCTTCACTTGTTTGTGTAACAAGTTCCAAAACTATCTGATTACAAAACCATGTTTTGTTTTCATTGCTTGTTGCTGGACTATTTCCAGCATGTTATTTAATGTTAGTGATCCTGAAAACATAAAGAAATAACTCTCAAGTTGATAAAAGAGGTTTGCAACGTTGCGGTTCTTTGGTTTTCATATCGCTTCCTCTTCCAAATGGAAAGTTTAATACCTAAACTGTACACACTGAAAAAAAATGCATGTGTAATGTAATTGACCTCTTACCTACTGAGTCAACATCCAAGAAGATCAGGAGATCCCACAGTTAAAGGTTGGGTTTATCGATGAGTAGTCAGTGATTGTGAAATTTGCGACACAGTTGGGTTTGTGTAGTGATTATACTTTAAAATCTTTATTCATTTACTTTTCTGCTCTTTTAAAATGCCTGTTCAGTTAATGATTTAACTTGGGGAATTCTAACATTGAGACCATTTGTATTTTTTAAAAACAGGGTCAGGTCATGGTAGCTAGATTCTTCAGCACAGTTTATTTAGGTTAAGAGTGATGTTCACATGTCACAGTGAACCTTGAATTGATAGCAGAACAGCTTGCTCTGTGACACGTCGACCATTTCCCAGCCCTTTAGCCAGTATATTTAGTACTCTGACACGTAATCACTATAACTCAAGCCTAAACTTGGGAAACTATTGTAAATAAAGTGTAGGAAACGCACAAGGTGAAGATTAGTAGGGAAAGACCTGCGGATATAGGAACTATATAGGCATATTAACTCATGAAGTGCTTCACTGTTAAGTTATTAAGTTATGTTGGTTGTTGATCCAAGTCCCCCAAACAAAGCATATCCCTCCAGAGCTATGACCTACCCTACGACCTACCAGCCAATGATTTGTGGAAAGACATAATCTGCTAAAAAACTGTTGAAGAGCATTAGAAAGGACCAAGGACATTGATGGGGCCTCCAAACCTCCATATTCTGGTTTTGAGGATCTGCAGGATCAACACAAGATCCATAGAGACCAGCAAACCAGCACCACACACCACAGGACACCTCAGATAGTCCCATGTCTATGCTCTGGTGGGTTAGAACAGTTTTGGAGGCAAAAAGCTGAGTTCATAAATCATTGTTTATAAAGTTTAGGAGGCTTATATAGAGACCGTAAAGAGTACCGATTTAACAGATAATCGGTATTAACATTAATAGATAATTAATACTAACGTGTCCATACAAAAGGCTTCTTTACAAAGGCTCAAAAAGCTGCCACCATTTTTAAAAACATGAGCCTTTAAGTAAATAAGTATCTCAAAGGGAATATACAGTATAAACCTCTGAGAAATCTGTAATCAGTAATAGAGAATGACATGTTAAAGTACAGCTTGCTTTCATTGGTCAACCTAGAACTGATAGCAGAACAGCTTATTCTGTGACACTGCATTTTGAAGCCTCCAACCAAAGTACAGCTTGCCTTTGCTCGTCAGAAGTATAGTTTGGAATCAACTGTTTGAAACTGTCATTTGCCTAATTTGCGTCCAGTTGTATACCAAGTACAAGTCTGAGCACAGCTCAAATCTGTGTTTGACACTGAATGTTCTAAATCCACCCTACACTATAACCTGTCATTCAGACAAAATGCAAGTTGATTGTTGCATGCATTAACCCGATTGTGTTTTTTTTATTTATCATTATTTATTTTGTGCACCGTTTCTTTGCACATGCTTTGGCTGAGTTTGTTTGAACTTTAAAACTGTTAAAGCATTGTGGTGTCTTAATGGACTGACTAATTTGCTCGATACCTTCCAAATAAGTGATTGTAATGTGTCTGAAATGTAAAAACAAATCTATGGTTGTGTAAGTAATGAGCAATGACCCTGAAGCAAATTCTAAACACAGCAGCTTGAGCTTCAAAGGGGAACATGTCCCACCCTTTCTTAACCGAAGATAATATTTCCAGTTAAATCTTAGAACTCAGTCATTTGGAAAAGGTTGAGCGCCAGTTACAGCTACATTTGAAGTTGTTAACCAAAGCAAAGCTTACAACAAATTGATGAGATTATAGTAATGCATAATAAATCAATAAAATTACATAAGATCCTAATTTAGCAGTTTGAAAGGTTTGCACTGATTTTTTTTTTTTATTATCAAACAACCTTGAAACTTTATGATGTGATATTTTAGTCATTTGTACCGTTGGCATTCTGTTGTGAAACATGTCATTGTTAGTATGCAATACAAAATAATATGTTAATTACAGTTTTGTAATGACAGCAATAAAAAGGCCAAATATGGTCTGGGAAGATTCTGTTCTCATTCCTAATCACACCAGATGTCGGACAAGTTTGGGCAGTTCACACAGCTCGCTGCCAAAAGGAAATGGCAAACAACTGTTAAGAAAATATTTGCCTCCGGAGACAGGTGTATGCAAAGAATTTAGACTGAGCCGCGTAAAATGTTTAAAGTTTAAAGTGAGAAAGGGTAAATGTAACCAAATAAACAATAAAAAATGTTCCTTTGTTTGTTTAAAGGTTAAGTTTCATTTTTATTTGGAAAACTTAACATAAAAAAATCACCTGCAGTTTAACCTGTCGATGACCTGCTGAGGGAATGTCAAATTGAATGGAATATTATGCTGACAACAGTTTTTCCTAGTACTGTAGCCTTCATGACAGTTAAAACAAGTTTGTCAAATTTTTTCCCAGAAAAAATCTTTCTCACTCCAAATCATGTAGATGTTTTAGTAGCAAAGAAGTCTGTGCAGACCCTTTAGCAGCATACGAGCTGTTTGACCATTCTGTAGTCTGCACATTTGGTTTGTATGCTGCAGATTTTTAAACGTGTGTACACATACTTTTGCCAATAATGAGGAGACCAAAGATTTGAAAGAGTTGGATGTAGCACCTATGGGTGTGTTTGTGTTACTGATTTAAAAAAGGACAATTTGCTACTAAAATATAGCATACAGCTTATACTTAGCATCACATAGTTGCTGCAGATTCGACAGCTGCACATCCATGATGGGAATCATTCACTACATCACATCACAGAGGCGCTCTATTGGACTGAGATCTGGTGAGTGCAGATGCCATTTAAGTATAGGGAAGTGTCGTGTTCAAAAAAACAGTTTAAGATAATGTGTTTAATGGACTGATGATCTTGTATGGAGCTTTTCTACTCTACTACACACTATATACTACGACATCCCTCATTCAAACAATCAGTTTTTATTTGCTTTCTAGTTCATTCACACACATTCACACTCCCATGATGGACAGCAACTTGGAGTTCAGTATCTTTCCCAAGGATACTTTGGCATGACTGTCAGCCAGGGATTGAAGCACCAACTTTTTGGTTAGCAGATGAGCTGCTCTATCTCCTGAGATGATCTGCGCTTTGTGACATGGCACGTTATCCTGGTGAAAGCAGCGATCAGAAGATGGGGACACTATGGTCATAAAAGGATAGACATGGCCAACAACAATACTCAGGTACTAAGGGATACAGATACAGATTGTGCCAAGAAAATAAAGAAAATATTCCCACACCATTACACCACCACCATCACCAGCCTGAACCACTTATACAGGCATGCTGTCACGTTGTTACATTGAATTCTGACCATGCCTTTTAAATGTTGCATCAGAAATCGAGACTCATCGAGCTCATCTCTTGGTTAACATTTTTCTGATCTCCTATTGTCCAGTTTTGGTAAGTGTGTGTAATTTATAGCCTCATTTTTCTGTTCATAACAGAAGTAGCACCCAGTGCAGTCTCCCTCTCCCTTTCCCTTTTACAGAGGACTGGATGTACTTCTTGACTCTGAAATTTAGCCTTGCACATACAGTTACAGTCAAGTTCTGCTACTCGAGTAACATCACTAGACTTCTTGGACCCAAATTGTGGTTACTGGTCGTACTGCAGCAGCTGTGCATTTCCACTACTGCGCTCAACAGCCAAGCATCTATATTTAACCGAATGTTAGTAGAGGGGAGCTCATACTTGCACAGCCTTGAATGGGCAAGAAGACTCACCGCAGTAACAGTACCATGGTACCGACAGAGGCTGTTGCAACTGAAATGCACTGAGCACTAATTAAAGGAAAAAGGCTTGGAAGGTTGTTTTTCAAGAACATTGCACCACACAAACACTAAGCAGATCTTTTTTTCTTATGCAGCAACGTGCTGATAAAGCTTTAGCCTTTTATTTGTGGTTGACTTAAGCAGGCTGCAAGCGGAATAGAGTCATAGTGAGACGGGCAGAGGCAGGTCAGCTGTTTAGTTGAGGTCACTTTCATTCACTGTCAGGATTAGATGACAGCTGATGCAATATCTGTATGTTTGCTGTTGCTCTACTGTACTTTTGCAGAAAACTGGACTTAAACCGTCCCTTCCTCCTCTAGCTTTTCTGCACAAGATGTTCGCCTTAATTTAGCTTTAAACTGTTGACAAAGGGCGAAATAAAATGTGAACTCGCAAACCACAAGGGAACTCAAGAGTGCTTTGTTTTTCAGTTACACATTCAAAGACAAGGCTTTTGTAACACATTTGTTTTTAAAACGAAAATACTTCGTCAGCTAGGAGGTTTTTTTTGTCACAGTACGTATTACATGACTTGGCTGTTTAGAAAAACAGGTTATCTTCACAGTATCTTATACCGACAAAGTGCAGTTACAAAGGTACAGCAGATAACAAGGTAACCGTGAATCAAACTGAGTCACTGTCGGTTCCAAAGTTATGCAATTGTGTTTTGGGGGTGGTTGGAAGTTCTTTCAAAGTGTTATTACGGTGAGATTAATCTCAGGTTGTCACTGTGCCTAACCCAGCCTAAATTCTCTGATCTGTTATATAACATCCGTCTCCGAGACTGCTCCATTTGATTGAGAAAAGTTCCCAAGCCAAATGCTAAACCACAAATGCTGATCTCATTAGAAATTTCAAGATGTTTTATTATAGTACACTATGTTATAAAGCTGGATTTCTATTTAGTTATAAGAACATCAAAAGCAAGAAAAAAAAAAGAAGAGAAAATCAGACACATGGTCAGGTGATGTGGCTTGAGGGTCTCGCTGTAATGATTTAGCCGGCAAAGTAACCACAACTCTAAACTGCGCAAACATTGAGGGGTCAGATGTTGGATGCTAGGTTTGACAATAGTGCTCTTGTTTACAATATTTCAGTAATAGTTCAAGTGTTTAGTACCTCAGTAAATAAATCAAGACAAACAATGTGATGTAGGCCCTCATAGTAGAGAAACTGAATGATTGGCTGATTTTGGCATTGGGTCAGTATGTTTGTTAGTGGAGTGTATGAACATCTACAGTATGTAAAAAATTAAAACAATGCAAACTTGCAAATTTTTACAAATAGATACGGTGTGTTTCTGGTTTCTGGATTTTTCTTGATTTGTTTTTTTGTTTTTTTTTTAAATAATCCGGCAGTGGATGGGAAAAGTCTCTAACCAGTGCTGTTTACCACAATGGCTAACCAATTGAGTGCTTTGCTAAACTGCATAATTTCACCCCTTAAAAGCTTTTCACAGGCAGAGGTAGAGGTAATGTACGGAAGAAAAGGTTATGAGTTACATAATTTTTAATGATAAGCTACACTAAGGGTCGGGTGTTGAATTGTGAGCTGTGATTGGGCCATTTCAGCCAACTGGAAATCCGTGTAACTTTAGATAATCTGCTGAGCAGCACAGTAGCTACCCTGGGAATGTGTCTCCCTCCTTCAGTCACATGCTGCTTAAGGAATGAAAGCAAGCTGGAGGAGGGTGTTGACACCCTGAAGGGGAGTGTTTCTGTTCAGCCAATCAATTTGTGGAGCCCACTCCTCCTTGACAAGGCTTTGTGTAATATTTGGGCTGCCCTGTGATCAGAGGATGAAGTTTGCATATCTTCATACGTCAATAAAAACAATGTATTAATCTCCTACTATGGCGTGGCTCACCAGTTTCTGTCCAAATGTCAAGTCAGCTTTGTATTTTTCCATAGCCAGGGAAGTGGAGCTTCCCATTTTCACTTTCGTGTTTGATAGGAGACAGACATTTTAACATGTGCATGCCATCGGCCTTTTAGGGGACGTACCTTTTTTTCTCGTTTTTTTCTTGAATAACTGACAGACATCTGTTTTAAAATGAATCCTGTCGTAGCTGTCAGGTGGGGTTTTACGAATCATAGGAATTTGACTTGAGGCATTTTCACATCACTAGCGAGTTCCAGCTTGCTTGGTTAAGCCAAAGTAGAAAAACAAATCATAAACTACTGCTCCAGGTAAAAAGGTGGGAAAAGAAATGACATAACAGTGCGAAAAAAGTTATACAAAAATTACAATTGCTTAAATAATATGAGAACAGGTGCAACTTCACACAAACTAATCGCTTCTTTTGGTCACAAGATGAACATCTGCTTTGTCACAAAAAACTCAAGTTCATATTTTAGAGGTCTGCAAAGCAAAATATAAAACTGCCATTTGAAATCTGGGCCCGTATCCCTAAAGAATCTTTGTGCAAAAAGTGGCTCCTAGCGGCCAAATTCTAAGAAAATTCTCAGAGTCGTGACGTTTTCTTAGAATTTCCCCTAAAAGTGACACGACAATCCCAGTTAATATAAAAGCTATTCCTCAAGATTCCTAGCGCTTAAAAGGGCTCCTAAGGCGAGATCTGCTAAGAGCAGGAAGAGGACTTTAGTGGCTTAAGAGTTCCCTAAGCAGCTGCACAAAATGGCCAACAGAAGAGGCAGGAGAGATACCTTTATGTTCGTTCACTAACTGGGCCAGCAACAAACCTTGCTCCTCAGTCCAGTTAAACTTGCGAGTCCTTTTTTCTCCATTTTCTGTGTTTGTAGGATATTTGTTAACAAGCCTTTACAAATAGACCAGCCAGCAATCACAGACATTGATAAAAGCTGAGCCGTGTTACCCTCGTTAAGACCACACTGGGACTTGTAACGTTGTGATTTCTACTTCATTAGGGACAGCCCCTTGAGATAGGCCATCTTGTTTTCAATGGGGTCCATATGGGAGTGAAAGTACAAAATAGGCCAGCTAGGATATTGATATGAGCAAATAAGACACGAATCATTATTTGAACAGGGTGTAATGAGTTTAAGTTTTCACATATTTTAGATTCTAATGTTAGGCTATAACCCCTACAGCTTACTATTCATTTTCCAGATATTTTCTTGAATGTGAAATATTATTTACAATTACAGTCAGCATAAGATTAGAGTGTATAATTATGTTTATTGATTTGAGGGTACATCCTTTGCTCATTCTCACCAAAAGCTCATTTCCATCAAACTTGTAGGATCAACCAATCACGGCTTTTGAAATGATGACTCATACCTAGCAACGGGGTCAACCACACCTCCTCACTAAGATAGGATTTTCCATCCATTCCTTGCTCAGAGTTCACTGAAAATGTTCTGGAATCACTTCTAAGCTAAAACTCCTGGCAAGGAATTTTTAGGTTAAGTTAGGAGCTCTCTGAGAGGATTCTCAGAATCTTTAGGGATACGGGCCCTGAACTCTACAAATAAAGAGTTCTTCCTGTGTATAGAGCAGGGGTAGGGAACTCCAGGCCTTGAGAGCCGGCGTCCTGCAGGTTCCTTGATCCAACACAGCTGATTCAAATGGCTAAATGACCTCCTCTACATGTCTTGAAGTTCTCCAGAGGCCTGGTAATGAACTAATCATTTGATTCAGGTGTGTTGACCCAGGGTGAGATCTAAAATCTGCAGAACACCAGCTCTCGAGGCCTGGAGTTCCCTACCCCTGGTATAGAGGCTATTATTCATTGTTGGACAAGCAGCCCCAATAAGATATGAGATTTCTGACAAAGCAGAGGACAGAGAAGCTCTGACTGAAGTGCACAAAGATCCTGAAATGGATACAAACCTAAGGCGCTACTCCATGTACAGCAACTTGCCACCTAATTCTTCATTGCTCCTCTGTTCTTCACAGTATTTTAGTCAAAAAGTCAAAAGAGGGGAAATATTAGAACAATTCAAAGTGCCCCTTTTTATTGAAACTAAACTGTTTAGTAGGTGTCTGTAGAAAAATGCATTCTTTTTACAGAAGTACAGCATAAAACCTGATTTAAACAGGAGGAGAAAAACTACAGCAGAGGTCTGCGTGGTTGTATGACTGATGCTGCCACCTGCTGAAAATTTGATGTGAAACATTTGTCAAATCAAACTGATGCAGTATTTTTCTATGTTCCAGTATTATATTCATGTTTAAAAATCAGAATCTATGTCATATAAGATAAGACAGAAAAAAAATAAAATAAAAAGTGGTGCTCAGCACCATAAAACTGGACAGCAATGCATGGCTTTTATACATTTTATATGTAAAGTGTCATCCTCAAAAAGATATTACAGTATCAAAAATAAGTCTCTCAACAATCCAAAATAAATCGGAGCACTGGAACCTACAGAACAGTTACCAACCCAACAAGGTCATCTACTAGACTCGGACTTCAAAACTAATTTCCCTCATTTCTTAAACACAGGATTGCTGACAGACCGATGACAGACAGACCGATGATCAGCTGAAAATGCTTCACACAAAGAGTTCAAATCTTAATTTAACAAACAGAATCTTTGTAAACACAAGAATCACAGGACATGGAGGACAACGCTTTTAGGGCTCTGTGCAGAAGAGTACCTGCTCCTTCTGAATGTAACTATTAAAAAGTAACAATTTTAAAAATGTCCAGTCAACTTAAATGTGTCCCCAATATGTGAATCAGAGAATAGCACAACTGTCCAAGGTCAAGAATTGCAATTGAACCTGAAAACAACTCCCAGCCATAAACTGTGCTCTTCCTTCTTACAAAAGAAAAAAAATGGCCTGAATACAAGTCACCATGTTAGATCTCTGCTGACAGTCACTCTAAATGATCCTTCTTATACCCTTAATGCACAAGAGTGCTCTGGAGGAGTGCAGAACTGCAAACGAAGCGTTCCTCCTCTTTGTGTGGAGCTCCTTTATGGTCGTAATCTGATGATTGCTCAGCGTTTGTCTCGCCTTTTGTCAATTTCTTTTCGAATTCGAACCTTCAGAGCTGCCCTCATGGCTGCATCCAGGATGTTCTTCTCTGCAACACGTTCTACCACCTTCTCAGGCTTGTCCTCCTTCAGAAACAAAAGGCATTTAAAGGAATTACACACAGGAAATGACCAAAGAAAACATTTTTATGAAAACATCATAAAAAGGAATCGGCATTAACCTTGTGCACAAGGATGGATGTAATGGTACCAGAATCAGCTTCATATTCAAGCCAAAAGAGTTCAGTCCCACTGGCGTCAGTCTCTGTGCTTGATCCACTCTCGTTTTCTTCAGCATCAGCACCGGCCCCTGGCTCTGAACCATCTGAATAATGAGCGCATGCACACACACAAACACTTTATCTTCCCGCTAATGGGTGCACAATCAGCACAAAAGTCAAGAGAAAGCACATCAGTCTTACGTCTTCTTCGAGGATGGTACACTTGCATGTCAGGTCGACGGGGTCTTCGAGGGGTTGTGGTGTGTCTCCGCCGCTGAAGCTCTTTGGCTTGCTTCACCTCTTTATCATAGTCATCTCTTGAGAAAGGGAATCAAAATTTAGTTAATGCAGAAAATGTGACAAACAAATAAATCCAAATAAATAAATAAAATTAACACATTGAAGGGCTGGACAAGCATTAATGGAGTGACACTGTTTTTTATATTGTGATTTTTGACTTGACTAACCACTGTATACAGATGTCATCATTTTAAATAAAATTGAAAGACACTGACAGAAAATATTCCTTTTTACCAGTCAGCCAGTCTTCAGACAGTGGTGAGAAGCTTACATACAGGCCATCAATGTAATTTGCGGATTTTCTTTGAACTGGCATGATATTCATGCCTACATATGCATTTATGCACATTTCTAACAGTTTGTTGTATAGTTCAGAAAATGCATTATGAAAGTAAGTCATGCCTATGTAAATTTGGCACAAAAAGTAAGGTCCATTATTTCTTTCTTGTAATGATGCATCTTGCGAATAAATCTCATACCGTTGGAAAGCCTTTTTATTTCCCCTTCAGTAGTCCCACATTTCTAAGGAAAAAAATGCATTTTTCCTAACAAATGAATGGGATGAGCAGCAGAGGTGAGTATGGGGGTTGCGCCCATGAAAAAGTTGCTAAATCTTCTCTGCCAATACCAAACAGCCTTATTCTGCTATTGACTCTTCTTTGGTGTTGCCTATTGAACTGGATGATTTAGGTCTTAATTTTTTTTTTTTAGCAATTTTTTATTTCAAGAAATATGGGCCTATGCAGCACGTGGAACCATACGCAGACTCAACAGCTTGGCACCTTCTATGCTGGTCACCGGCTTGGTCCACATTCAAGCTGATCACATAACCGTTCAACGGGGTCAGGACTTCAGGTAGGACGTTCCATCCTCTCCACTCCCAAAAACTGGACCTGAGGTGGTCCGCTCTGTTGTGGTGAGCGTTGTCATCTTTGAGGATAGAGTTCCCTCCTAGACTGTGGAGTTATGGGATTGCCACCATTTGCAGAATCTCGTCTCAGTATCTCTTGCATTGAGATTGACTCAAATTTTGGCAAGCCTCGTTTTTCCACTGAAGGAGATGCCGCCCCACGTTATAACACTGCCTCCACCAAAAGCTGCTATCCTATCGGTGCAGCAATCAGCACAGTTTCCCAGTGCACATGTTGCCAACAGCAGCACAAATGTGCCCGATGGTGAACAGCAGTCATGGCAGGCCTCCTGGCAGCCCTATGACACCGGAGATTGGCCTGTGCAGTCTGTTCTGGATTTTCTGGGTAGAGCACAGTCAGTGATACTGTTCTGCAAACCTTGACTGCAAATCTATAGAAGACTGACTTCTGTTCCAAAGTGCTGACAGGGTGAAGAAACAGTCTTCTTATGGCGTCGTCTTCTTGGGATGCCCATTTCGTGGCCTGTCTGACATCCCGCATCAAATAAAACTTGGCCTTTGATTTGGATAAGGGACTACACCAGCTTGAAGTTGCCCTATTGGCACGTGCCCTGTAAGGTCCACAATTACAGGTGGTGCTAATCCAACAATCAGACACCTGTCTGTATCCGGGATATCAGAATCTCAAAACAAAAGTCAGTAGCAGAAAAAAACTGTTTGGGATTCGCAGATAAGGTTTTCCAGGTTTTGTCATGGGCACAACCAACAAGTGACACAATTTAAAATAACACAAACAGACTTTCCAGTGAAATATCACTTATTTTCAAAAGCCAAACAAAGATTTTCTTTACTTTTTGTGCCAGGTTTACTTGCTTTACTGAAATGCATTTCAAAGAAACCTACAAACAAAAACATTATGTGATGTGTTTAATTTTTCTCCTAGTATTTTTGGGGTCTGTCGTATTTTCTGTCAAAAACAAGTTAAAATGATCCCCCTGTTAACAGATGCGCGCACTGATTGAACTCAGTTTTTTCCAGTATGCAGTTGTTTATCATTTTGCTCCTCAGTATCTTAAATCAAAGAGAACTGGTCACCAGGCCTCTGCGACCTCCCCATATATTTTAGCTCCGAATGTAAAAGCGTGTGTGTTAATAACAAGATAATATTTACTTAATCGTAAAATTATTTTTCACTAATAATAATAACGATGATGTTTTTAACTGAATGACCTAGTGTACTACCTACTAGCATAAGCTAATAGCAGCTGAGGAACTCACCTAGCAATCTGGTTCCTCCGGATATGGTGCAGGAAGCCGTGGCTCATATCCAAGCGACCACCTGGTTTGTATTTCAGCTCATGGACCCCCTCTTCTCTTAAAACATCCATTTCAGCAAACCGCTTCCAAACGACGTCAGTGTTTATGCACTGCTGACTGCAACAAGTCCCAATCAGAGCACTGTGAACGGTCAAAAAGCTATATAGCTAAGGCTAGCTAACGATAACATGTTGTCCAATTATAATGCTCCCTGAGTTAATAAATAATGATTATAACTAAATTGCGCACCATAAACAAATACCCAAATATGACAAACCTGTATATATATTTAAAACAAACAAAGATCCAGTTATACTTTAGAATTTGGCAAGTTATCATATTAGTTTTTGGTAAGTGACTAAGGGTGGGTATAGCGTTAGTAGGTTTTCAAACTCCGGGTTAGGTTTTAGTTTGCTACTCGACAGCTACAAGGCACAATCGCCGCGAGTTTCGAGGCACACAGTGCTTGAGCCATTCATCACTCTCTCCAAATAACGTAAAGGTTTAGCTTCTAAATTGTTTTGACGCCGTCTATCTGCTGCTATGGTTTCTTTGAAGCGAGAAAGAGAGGTGGATTTAGATGATGATGATGACAATGAAGACGGAGGTAAGTATATTCCTCAAACGTATGCCCTGCGTTTGGTTAGCAGTTAGCGTTGTTGTTAGCCAGTGGTGCGTTCGTTTTTTTACTGGCCTGTCCAGTAACGCATAGACGGAGCAATAAGTGTCTCTACCATGTGCTTAACAAAACGATACCCCTCATCTTAAAGCACCCAGTGTTTGAAAACAAGCATACCTCACAACCTCAAAGCTAAGCTAGTTAGCATGTTTAGCTCATTGCTTTGAACTGTTGGTACATGGTTTAGCTTGACATTTGTTCTTCTTTGGTCACTTCACGTTGCAGTGGCAGCAAAAGTTGGACGAGGACATGCAGTAGAAGACCGAAGAAGCCGCCACTGTCCTTACCTTGACACCATAAACAGGTAGGTCGGAGTAGACTGTGCATTGCTATTAAAGCTGTATTCCACCTCTGCAGGTGAATTCAAGTCTGTGTGTCAATCCTGCAGGAGTGTGCTGGACTTCGACTTTGAGAAACTGTGCTCCATCTCTCTCTCCCACATCAATGTCTACGCCTGCCTTATATGTGGGAAATACTTTCAAGGTAGGCAAATGGACATTTTAACTGGGGATCAGACACCTTGTTGTACTTGTACTGATTTGTGTGGGGTTTGTTTTGTGTTTTGTAGGAAGAGGTCTGAAGTCCCACGCTTACACTCACAGCGTACAGTTTACCCATCATGTGTTCCTCAATCTGCACACACTCAAGTTTTACTGTCTGCCAGATAACTATGAGATCATCGATTCATCACTAGAAGATATCACAGTAAGTAATGTTTTTCATACTAAAACTAAAATTCATGTAATCTCACTGGCCACTTTATGGGGTACAACTTATTACCATACTACAGGTTTGGACCCCTTTTACCTTCAGAGCTTGCTTATTAATTCGTCATGGCAGAGATTCAACAAGGTGTTTGATAATTCCTCAGAGAAATTGATCTATTTTGACATGATAGTGTCAGACAGTTGCTGCAGATTTGTCAGCTGCACATCCATGATGTGTGGCTCCTGTTTCATCACATCCCATTGCATTGAGATCTGGTGACTGGAGGCAATTTGAGCATTTAAACTCACTGGACCGTATTCACTAATCTCTGTGACCAGGATAGACAGCATTAGCTACACCAGAGGGACAGCTCAGGTTGAGCAGTTTAGAGGCAAAGTTAGAGACAAGTCTGAGGGTGGTTTGGACATGTGCAGAGGAGGGATAAGGAATATACTGGGCTGTAATGAGAAGAGAAAGATGATCCGCTTTGATGCCACCTAATAGGAGCAGCCGAAAGAAGAAAAAGAATCGACAGTGTAAATGTATATCTATGCTAAAGGTTAGATAACATTCAACTTATTTTGACTTCAATGACTTTTTTTTAAGCTGAATTGAGTGAATAAATATCTTCCAGTCTGAATTGTGACTGGATTGACTGAAGAAGCACCAGTGTTTTCAGTCTGATATGATAATAACCATGTTCTGTTTGATTTTGTCATTATTTCTGAGCTCTGGCTTTGTATCAGTTACCGCAAACAGCTGATTTGCTTACATTTCTTCTCTCTATAGTACGTGCTGAAGCCAACTTTCACCAAGCAGCACATTGCAGGGCTGGACAAGCAGGGTAAACTGTACAGAGCCTATGACGGTACCACCTACTTACCGGGCATTGTAGGGCTCAACAACATCAAAGCCAATGACTATGCCAATGTGGTGTTACAGGTATGGATATCTGCCACTCTAGATTTTATTAATTGTTGTAAATTTTCGGAATAATATCCTCCCTTCTCATTTGTGTCTCTCTTTTCAAGGCTTTTTCTAATGTTCCACCTTTGCGAAATTACTTCCTGGAGGAGGAAAACTACAGAGGAATCCGCAGGCCCCCAGGAGACATCATGTTTCTCTTGGTGCAGAGGTTTGGTGAGCTGATGCGCAAACTCTGGAATCCAAGAAACTTTAAGGCCCATGTGTCGCCCCACGAGATGTTGCAGGCTGTAGTGTTGTGCAGCAAAAAGAACTTCCAGATTACAAAGCAAGGTATTACTTTACATTCACTAAATTGTGCTTTCTGGTCTCAGGTAGGCTTTCAACACAGGTTGTGGTGCTAACTAATTGTTTTTTCTCTTCTGCAGGTGATGCTGTGGACTTCATGACGTGGTTCTTAAATGCCCTGCATGGTGCTCTTGGAGGCACAAAGAAGAAGCCATGTAAGTGGAAGAAAAATCAAAGTGGATTTGACTCTGACGCTGTTTGGTTCTAATGCAGTAGTCTATCTACAGCCTTCTGTTGTGATATTAAAAGCATCTTAATGACTTTAAGGGTTAATTAAATTTCTATTTTTTCATTCTCAAACCTCGGGTTTCATACAGAATCTGCAGTCTCTGCACAAAATCATATTGCGAATGTGCGGTGTGATGGACAAGCTCTGGTGGACTATGATGTTTGCAGACAACATTGTGATCTGTAGTCAGTGTGAGCAGGTGGAAGAAATCAGTTCCACGTTACACGTCAATTTGAGGCCACTAAACCTCCCTTTTCTTTTCCTTCTCCCCTCATAGCAATCATTACAAAAGCATTTCAAGGCTACATGCGGATCTTCTCCAAAAAACTCCCACACCCTGATTTGGTGAGTTTCTTGCTTGTTTTATAACTTTATTTAGAATAGAATAGAATAGAATAGAATAATCCTTTAATTGTCCCACAAGGGGAAATTTGGTATTTGTTTGTTTTATTTGTTACTTATTCAAATTCTTTAAAATGACTGCACGCCTTAAGATGCAGTTCTTAGTCCAGTAACATTTTACTATGTTTTCTGTAACTATATAACATCTTTCCTGTGAATTAAGTAGTTTATGTTTTGATGACTTTGGTTTTTAAAATCTAACAGCCACCAGAAGAAAAAGAGGCTCTGCTTACAACAGATGAGTATCAGGAGCAGATGTCTGAGTCTTCCTTTCTCTTTCTGACCCTTGACCTCCCAACTGCTCCATTGTACAAGGATGAAAAAGAGCAGCTTATAATCCCTCAGGTCCCTCTCTTCAACATCCTGGCCAAGTTCAATGGCAGCACAGAGAAGGTACCAATTCATTTTAATCCTACTGGCTTTGATAATCACTCACTAAGTAGAAGAGCTCGTAAATACTGCCATGTCAATATCGCAGTGGAGTGATCTGTACTACTGATGGCTGTGCAGTAATATAAAGCAGAAAGTGCAGAATTTAACTAAAGGTTTCAACACTAGGTGACAGTGTTTTACCAGAAACGGTTAATGTAGTTGACACAACTACAGCCGTTGTCATCCTCTCTCCTCCACTGTGCTTGCACAGATGTGGAGAACAGCTGCGCACCTCTTCTGTTTGTGCCACACAATTAGTGTCACAGTGAAGAAAGAGCACTGCATATATCAAGCGCAGCATTATGCCCTCTAACATCCATGATGTAGCCACTGGGTTTGACAACTTTTGTATCACTGCAGGTTTTCTGCAATAAAATTTTGCATTGAAACTTAAGTGTTTACAGTCTAGAAGCATTATTAGGTTTTTCCGTTAACATCCACGAACTGTCGTGTGGTGCAAAGCGTAGACAAGCGTAGTTTGTCTTGTTTTGCTCCTGGTTATTATTTTTTTGATTGTTTGCAACCAAGCATGGTTTCTGTCTAGCATTCAGGCTGTTCACTAGAATCCCTTTCCTTCCACGTCTGCCTCTACATCGACATTTCTCCTCAGGGTAGTCCTCGATGCTACAGCTAATGACCATTCAGTCATGTGGTACAAATTGGTATTGCATAAAAGTCCACTTAACTTGATTCAATACAATCTCTCCCCCCAAAAAAGAAAGAAAATTCTGTTGGTAACATTAATTTTGAAAGGGTGTAAACTATTTTAATTGAAAATAGAGCATTTAAAAGTGTTATTTAGATCTGAGTTTGTTCTATTATTAATTGAACGGTGAGAACAAATCTGTGTATTTTCCCTGTATTTAATTCTAGGAGTACAAAACCTACAAAGAGAATTTTCTCAAAAGGTTCCAGTTGACCAAACTGCCTCCGTACCTCATCTTTTGCATCAAAAGATTCACCAAGAACAACTTCTTTGTGGAAAAGAACCCCACAATTGTCAACTTCCCTATAACGTAAGTGCCATTCATGTATTCAAAATATATATATATGTATATATAAATAATATTGTGTCTCGTGTGTTCATCATGTGTTCGGTTTAAATGTCGTCCCTTTGTGTGCTTCAACAGGAATGTAGACCTTCGTGAATACTTGACAGAAGAAGCTCAAGCCACCGAGAAGAACACGACTTATGACCTCATTGCAAATGTAGTGCATGATGGGAAGCCCACTGAGGGAGCGTACAGAATACATGTTCTGCATCATGTAAGCATCTAGAACTTTTTGGTACTGCTGATAGAATTAACCGAGCAAGTTGATGCTTTTAGCTAAATTGATTTTGTAAACTGTGGCTTGTCTTAAACAGCATCCATTTGTCTTTGTGTTTAATCAGGGAACTGGAAAGTGGTACGAGATGCAGGACCTGCAGGTGACTGACATCCTCCCTCAGATGATCACACTTTCAGAGGCTTACATCCAGGCAAGTCGACCACTCAGTTTTTGCATGGACAGCATAAATGCTGCAGAACTCCTCAGTTTTATGTGCAACATCCACAGTATGAAGCAGACCATTGCATCTTTGGACTGTGATATTGACGACATGTGTTAATTGTTTAAAAAGGATTCCTTTTTGTTGACAGTGTGCTTTTCCCCCCCCCTCTCAGATCTGGAAGAGGCAAGAAAGCAATGATGGAAGAAACAACCACACAGGGATTTAAAGTATTCCTCAGTGTGTGAATGACCAGAGGCTTTGTGATTGTCTTGGACATGAACTGGGTGTTTAAGTGTTTTAAAACAACAGAATATTGAATGAGAGTGGCAAGAGAGCATCAGGGCATCCTTTACAACCACATGAAACAAATGTCTGCTTGTTTTTCCCCCCCCACAGTTTTATCTTTTTACTACTTGGAAGTTTCTAAATAAACCAGGTCCAGTACACATGTCTGTTACATTTTTTTTACACCACACCTTTGATATAATTTAATACCAGTTTTATTCATATGTGGTCATTTGCAACAGCAGTCATGACAAGAGCAATAATATTACAGAAGCAGCAGCTGTGTCGATCAGTCAGTAGTTTTCATCATATTCTTTGAGCTAGCGTGTGGCTTGCAGATTTTCACATTGATAATAACAGCTATTGTAATACACAGAATAAGACTTCCTGTTTAGCCTTAAACTAATGTTTCAGAATGAACCCCAGCCTCAGTGGGACACTTCATGCAAACTGGAAACTTCATGTGTAACATTCATAAGGCTTATTGACTGCCCTAGCACAGGATATGGAAAATTTACCCATAAAACAGCAAAAATAACAAAAATTTAAAAAACAAACAATCAGTGCATCACAGGTATAAAACATTTAACAGTTGATCAGTTTAATAAAAAGTAGGTCATTGTGTGCACAAGGCTGCAGTCAGTCTGGCAGGCTTCACTCATTCTTCTTCCACATGTATTTCTCACAGTAGGCTTGATTCTGCAGATTGAAAACAAAGATTTGAAACAAACGTAGCGTCTCACAGAGTAGCAGTCTTCTGTGTATGTCAGAGAAAAGAGAGATTGGAAGACTCTTTAACAGATAGCAAGGGTTTATCAACTACACAGAAGAGTAAGAACTGGGTCCAGCTGGCGATCGGAAGTGTTTTTCTTTAAGATGGGATGCATAACTTTAGGCAGACAGTGCCATAATTGATTTAATTGCTTTATATTTAGTTTTCAAATGGATGTTTATGTCTTTTATCATTTTACACTACTAATAAAGAATTTCACGTACGCCACACTCCTGAGCAGTTTCAGCATCTTTGCACCAGTAGCTTGGTCCCCAGGTACAACGATTCTTTCCCAGCGGTTCCAGCTGCTTTGAAGCGGCACACAGATCAGCTCTCTGCAGGACAGATGGAAAGAAACATCATGAGAACATGAACAAAACCTAAAGAATGACAGCTGCTCATGAGTGGTGCCATCAAGTGGTTACTTGTGTGTCTGTGATTGATATTGCCCTGACTGGAATGATTCACATCGTAAATTTGCAGATCAGTGCACGTTTGCGAAGTTTTTAGTTGCTGAATTTCTGTGTCACTGCAGGCCGTGGTAAAAATTTTAATTAGTGCTGATACAGGCTCTATGTTGCTATTCAGATGTAGACCCATTGACAATAACCTTTAGTTTATTCTTACTTCACATGCATGAGGATATTCCATCTGGTTTCCCAAGACCTTCTGCAGCCGTGAGCCGTAGATACTGGTGAAGGCTTCACACTGAAAAGAGAATCAACAGTATAATCATGCTGTGACACTTTAAAGACTTGAGCGAAAGTCCAAACAAGAAGCTGAATAATCACATAAAAAGGTTGGAGAAATTTACCAAAATGCTCACTGGCTTCAAGTGTTTTAAAGTTGCATATAATTTGTAAAGGGTGTTGTCCTAAGAGTACCACTGTTAGCTGAGAGTCAGACCTTTGGGATGGCGGTAGGGTGGATGTCACACACAGACTCCAGGAAAGCATAAGTCTGAGCCTCAGTGGCGTTGAGGCCCTGGTGTAGTCGGCTCAGCACAGCCAGTGTACGGCATGACTCGCAGTCTGATGCGAGGAATACCTCTGAAGAATCAGCAACAGTAGAGCATTAATTAGGTGAATGAGGAAGTGAACCAGGTCCTAGCTATACAGCAATAACGACAAACCTGGAACTGGCTGCTCATTGAACAGACAGAGGTGCAGAAGAGTGCATATCGTGTGAGGTGCAGCAGAAGACAAAAGGAATTCAACTATCTCGACACCATATTTATTGATGAAATCATCACATTGGTCCTTATAGTGCTCGGGCATAAGATTGCAGACCTCCCCCATGACCTTCTTTATAGCATCCTGCAGGGTAAGAAGGAGAGGGCAGGGTTTACACGATGTGATGGATGGTAAGGTTCTTTAAATGAACCAAAGTAAAGAAAAGATGACCTCAGTCATATTTTTGGGCAGCAGACTCTCCAGCTTCTTGATAATAAACAAACACAGGGTGCAAACTGGGTTGAGCTCCTCCTGGAGAGAGAATTAGCCGATAAGAGGCCCATTTCATAAAATGCACAAATAGTTTACCCTCAGGTTTCACTTCACTTTTCAATTTATATTCGACTTCTGCTTTTTCATACTGACATCTGTCTTTGTTCCTGTGGCCAGTGCGGGGCTGGATGCATCTGTGCCAGCTACACGGTGGGAGAGTGTCTGCACTTTGTCTTTCTCGTGAGGAGCACAAAGTCCAAAAGCTGCACAAAGCTCTCCGGGTTTCTACAAAAAAGCAAAAGCAACCCCCCCCATTTTACATCAAGTAAAAGGACTCTCAGAAGGCGTCAGTGTTTACTGTCTTCCTTCATAAAAAGAAGCCTCACTTGAGGTTAAACTCACCACGTGATCAGGGGTTTGACGCAGGATTTTGGGCAGGTAAGTCTTCACCTGTAAATCACACTCTGACACCTGCTCTTCAGGGAGGCGGCGGCACAAAGCGTGCAAGCTTTCATATACGACTCCCTGCAAAAGCATAGAGAGAAATATTACAAGGGTGTGGCGGTCACTTTATTTAATAACCATTTCTTCGAGCCCAGTTCCTGTCGCGAGTAAAACAGTGAAGTGAAAATAAAGTGAAACCGTTCTTTACCTTGGTATCGCTGCTGAAAATCATGTTGGCCGACAGCTGAATGATCTGGCTGCATTCTGGACAGATACCCAACGTCTGCTGAAGCCACAGTGACAAAATTGCTCAGTTTTCGCGCTTTCATGCCATGCAAACAGATACAGTTTTGTTTAGTCTTTTCTAATATATGTGCTCTTTTCAGGGCTTACCAGAGATTTCTGCTTTATGAATGACAAAGGGCCAGTAATAAACCTGGAGTCTCCTTCAGTCACAAGAGAAAAGAAACAGAAAACAAGACAGATAGCAGGTAATGGCTTCAGCATCGGTTAGCATATAGTTACAACACTACAAGGGGGTTATACGTTTTCAATAAACAGCAACAACAGCCTGGTATAAGTTTAAATTATATATTGTATACAGTAGTGTATAAATGAATAATGAATAAATGTCGTCTGCTGGGGGGGGCAGTGATGCAGACATTAATGTGATTGTGAGTAAACGTCCATCTTACCGGGCCACAGAGACACCGCGAGGATCACGAGCATAAATCCGGATGCAGACATGGTTTAAGCAGCAGAGGACAACACGGATCGGATGATTTTGACTATAAAAACATCGGTGCAGCTGTTTGGGTTGCAGCGGAAGTACAGATTGATCGTCTTTACCCTATCAGAACGTCATGCGCAATGCGCAGGCGCCTCGACTATTAAAGGCCATACGCTTCAAATTAAATCTCTAAACTTCCTTAGTTATCTATTGCAGTGATAAATACAGGCTAAGAGTGGATAAACGAATATTTTATGAGAGTGAGCCTTGGAGGCGCATGTCTTTTAGGGGTGTCTGGTATAAAAACTTGACGCTCTTGACATAACACTGAAAAGCAGAAGGGAATTGAGAGTCAAGGCTCCTTCGCCAAGAACTGTGACCACTTTTTGTAGTTTTATTTCAGGTTGTCTGGATCCTCCACTATAATTCACTCGGTTCTTCCTGTGCCCATGCGCCATGTATCATCAGATTCGTGTGTCATTTCGCCGACAAACAACACTGATCACGTGCCTTTACTTTTGCTCATGAAGAAATCTAAAATGACCACCAGATGGCAGCAGAGCTGAGTAAATGTATCTGAGCTGAGGCCGGAGGGCGACAGAGCACTTTATGAATTTATTCAGTTATTCTGTTGCAGTGGCGGTCCTAGCCTGTTTGGCGCCCCGGGCGAACACTCCCTCTGCACAGATGCCTTTTCATTTTTAACCCTCTAGGTTAGCTCCTGTCCTCAGGCAACAAATTTCCATCTCTTAAATTTTTATTTTTATTTATCAACACTAGACTGTTCATTAAAATGAGGAGCAGAAGAGAGGGAATCCTTTTACGACACAAAGCTGTGAGGGCTGCAACCTCTGAGGCTAATATAATCTTTACACGTGTTTAAATAGAAATAACCATCCATCCATCTGCTTCCGCTTATCCTTTCCAGGGTCGCTGGAGCCTATCCCAGCTGTCATGGGGCAAGAGGCGGGGTACACCCTGGACAGGTCGCCAGTCTGTCACAGGACCAACACACAGGGACAGACAACCATTCACGCTCACATTCACACCTAGTGAGAATTTGGATTATCCAATTAACCTATCCCCTCAAACTGCATGTCTTTGGACGGTGGGAGGAAGCCGGAGTACCCGGAGGGAACCCACGCAAACACGGGGAGAACATGCAAACTCCACACAGAAAGACCCCGGCCTGATGGTGGAATTGAACTCAGGACCTTCTTGCTGTGCGGCAACAGTGCTAACCACCGTGCCACCGTGCTGCAGAAATAACCATATTAATAAAAAAAATATGTGCATGTGCATGAAGTCGTAAAGAAGTACATCTACTTGTTTAAACACTGAATATTTTCATTCATGGCAAATTTATGAGGTTAGACCACTTTTCATAGGTCAAACACTACATTGGTGGTTATCAGTTTAAAGTTTGTGGAGCACAGGAGAACCTGTGTGCGAAAATTTTGAAAGCTGAGTTTTGGAAATAGACTTGTATTTCAAGGTAAAAGAAGCTAAAAATAGTGACTGAAGCCAAATCTGTTCATCATCTTGCAGGTGACAAGTCAACAAAGAATGAAACTTGGGTAGGTATGTGAACACCCGATTGAAGCACAGATAGCCCAGAGTTATTGTTCCTGGTTGTGTGCCCATTTCAATGCATCTCTGTCATAACTAAGGGATTATTAAGAAGCTACATGGAAGTAAGTGTATGACAGTTTTAAATAAACACAACAGTGACTCATTGGCGTCGTCTGGGTTTCAGTAGTAATTCTATCCTGTTCATCATTTACCGGTAAATGATATCTCACATGGAGCGTACAGAGTTTTGCAATACTTGGCAGGGAAATGCCAAAAGACAAGAACAAAAGATGTCTTTGTTTTTGACTGCAGTAGTAATTTCCTAGGAATAACTTCCGTACTTTGCATGACAGAGTAAAGGTGTCATTAGATTAAGTGAAATGAATATATTTTATTTATAATGTATGAACAATTTTATTACTGCACATTTGTCATTTCTTTGATTTTTAAGAACATTATGTTGTTCTTACAAAAAATGTTGAATGTTGGTGACAATACTACCTGCCCAAATCCCCCCACCCAACAAACAAACAAACAAACAAATGAAAAACGTAATTTGATTGGCTTTCATCATTTCTGATAAATCAAACTTTATTTATCTATATTATCTGAACATCTGAAGTTTCTGCTGCTTGAAATTTTATCTTGGTCATCAGGTGTAGTAATTTAACTTTATTCAACAGAAAAAGAAAGTTTTTGCTGTCCTATGAAAATTGGATTCAATCAAATGCACTTCATTTACTGGTCATCAGCAGGTGTGAACACCTCTATAAAATCAGAAGGCTTGGCACCTTGCTGGTCTGGAGCATTCAGGCATCTTAACAGATTCACCTCAAGGGCAGACCAATGCTCAGAGAAAATGGCAAAAATAAAATAAAATAAAATAAAAAATGAAGAGCTACATCTCAGATCCACAGGTCTCGTTTAGTGTGGTAAATGTTAAAGTTCATGAAAGTACATTTAGAAAAGAAAAGAACTGAACAAGTATGGCTTGCTTGTCAACTTTCAGTCATGGTGATGGAGGAATGATGTATTGAAGCCACGGGATCCGAGCACATTACAGTCACTGAGTTGGCCATGGACTCCCCTGTATATCAAAATATTAAAGTGTCAAATATGTAGCCATCTGTCCCACAGCTACAACCAGATTGGGTCACACAACCAGACAATCATCCCAACCACAGCATCAAATCTGCAACAACTCAAGGTGTTGCAATGCCTGAGACCATAAATGCCACACACACACACACACACACACACACACACACACACACACACAGTTATTTTTTGCACAACCCATTGCCATTGTTGCACTTTTCTATTGCACACTGTTGTGTCTGCATCATTCTGTTCTGGTGTTGCACTGGTTTTGTTTTGTTTTTTTGCAATTTCTGCACACTTACACTTTATGTAGTTCTGTGTTGATTGTCTGTTATATGTAGCACCCTGGTCTTTGAGGAACGCTGTCTCACTAATGTGTACTGTAACACTGCACATGGTTGAAATGACAACAAAGACACCTGACTTGACCTAAAGAAGAGTGGGAAAAACGTTCTTCACAATGATGTGAAAGACAGATGAAATTATTCACGTTACTAATGAATGATAAAAAGCCCAGCACAATTTAGTTGCACATGTACAATGAATATAAAGGGCTAATCTCCTTTTCTTGTACTGCTAAAACCGGTCCTACAAGCTACTGAATCATGGGGTGTACTTCGCGGTGTAGAATCTTGTGAAAAGGTATTTTTTCACATGACTGTACATCATTTGGCTGTTTGGTTCTTTAGTTTTCTTGTTGTTATTGTTTATAAAAGAATCCACCAAAAGAGTTCAAACTGACTGGGACAGACTCAAAAATATTCCTGAACCAACCTCTAACTGATCTAGACATGGAATCATTTTACTGGTGGAAAATCAAAAGACTACCAAGCTTCAACATATGCACTGATATATTACAGTTTTTTCTGATGGCTTGAGCACATTTTTCGTAACTATTGGCTATTTTTGCAAAACTCTACACACAAATAAGAAAACTCTTCACCCAATCAGCAAAACATTGTAGTTTTCTTGTAAAAGCGAATAACCTTTGCTTAACTCACCACACCTTTGTAAAAATGGTATTTTTGTATCAGACAGTGTTGTAAAGACCCACCTTTTAGCACATCCCCGCACACCCACTCACTTCACCAGATGCACCTTGTTTAGTTCTCTCACCTTTGATTGGGTGTGGTGCTTGTCCTTAATTGCACTCACCTGTCACACGTTATATAAGGACTGCATTCACTTTTGGCTCACTCTTTCTTCACTCCCACACGGGGCGGCAGCAGAGCATTGGCAGTCCATGTGTGTCTTTCCTTCTTTGCTTTATTGAGTTGAGAATAAAAGGAGAACCCTGTGAATGATTAGATGACTGCTTATTCTCATTCTGATCGGATGAGCCCATGATGCTGATTATTTAAACCCTGAGCCTTCCTTCCTTCACAACAGACAGTAAACACAAGCCATCAAATTAATAAGCACACAATGCACCAACTACACACTGATGGTATGAATGAAAAACACATCTGGCTTTTGCTTTCTCTGTGCACAAGGTAGGCTATGTCAGTTTGAGCTCGTACTTTTGTCATAGATCCGTAAGCATAGAGGGATCCAAACTTCAAGTACTGGTGTTTATTCACACACATCAAAACAAACACAAGTGCTTATTTCCAAGTCAAAACGAAATAGTAATTTCACTGAGGAAAAAAAAGAAATCAGTCTACATTGTGTCATCTCTGTGGATCTGGCCACAAAATTTCGTCTACATCACATGAAATGTCCTCTAGTCCAGCGGTCCCCAACCTTTTTTGTGCCACGGACCGGTTTATGCCAGACAATATTTTCACGGACCGGCCTTTAAGGTGTCGCGGATAAACACAACAAAATAAAACTAGTACCGGTACCAAAAAAAAGATTTATTCATAACACACGTGAAAAGACCCAGGAAAAGCGAGTTAACGATAAAAACGATAACAAAATAACGCTGAAAACCGATAAAAACCCTGAAAACCATACATTTCACACCTGAGCCTCAACTCTCGCGGCCCGGTACCAAACGACTCACGGGCCGGTACCGGTCCGAGGCCCGGGAGTTGGGGAGCGCTGCTCTAGTCCAAGGCACAGGGGAAAATATCTTCTGGAATTTTACATCTATGGTATTGTTGTGTTTCTCATTAGCATGGCAGTGCTACAAATCTTAGTGCAAAGTGACTGTACTAACCGACTCTCATGTCAAAATGTCCTTATGATGCTTGCTACAGTGTAGCGGCTCAAGTTAGGCTGAACCCGTTGGCCAGCTTCCCTCAGGGTCACTCCATGGTTGATTACATGGTCCACTATTGTAGCTCTGATGTCATCAGCAATTCTATTTCTTACTCTTCTTACCCTTCCTCTCCCCCTCCTCGTCCTCCTCTTGCTCCTTCTTGTTCTTGTTGTCCTCTTCGGTCCTACTTCTTCACCTCCACGTCCTCTTCCTCGGCCTCCTCTACTTCTCACTCTTCCTGCTCCCTCCACTGTACTCCACACACACAGCTTACCTGTATTATAGTGCTTAGGCTGATTGCAAAGTGAACTAATTATCTAAAAAAGTTTTCACATGTGACAGTGTGCCAGACAGTTGGCAAAATAGTGTAAATAATGGCCATAAATGTGTATAGTTTTGCTAGGAGTGTGTTGATCCTTTGCAAATTGAGTGTAAAGCCGTGAGTTGTGTTTACAGTTCTGCAAAAAGAGTGCTGTGCAGTGGATTGTAGCTACAGGTTTGCAAAGTGTGTGTTACAAAATGGCAAACTGAGTGCAAAGCAGTGTTTGTGCTTTTAGTTTTGCAAACTCAGTGAGTGGTTTTGCTATAAGTATTAATAGTTTTAGAAATTGTGCTATAAGAATCACAGTTAGGGTTTAAGCATTCAGAAAAAACTGTAAAGGCTCCAAGTCACACAGTCATGAAACAAAACGAAACCCCCCACAGAACTATGTTCAGTGTGGTTTGGCTGGGAATTGAGTGAAATAGTTATTCTTGTTGGTTTAGTGTTCTTCCTTATAATGTTTGTGATGATGCTTTTGTTACTGCATTCCTGCATGTTCTTGGCACTAATACTGATTTTTGTTTTCCCCTGCTATTATATAACATGTCTGGCTCTCAAAGAATTTCTGAACTTCTTCCTGGAACATTTGTGGTTTTAAACTTGTGTAGGTTGTTTAAGGTGTCTTGAGTATCATCTTTCTTTCAGTGTTATTAAATATTTCTTTCGTTTTTCCTTTCAAGGTGGCTCCAATCACATTTCGCGCAGACACGCATTCTCCTGTGATTGTGTATTAGTGTAGAGTAAAAAGAAACAAAACATCAGCAGGCTTACTCTTGTGACTTATAGAAATTGAGAAAACACTGAATGTTAAGTCTTTGCAGACTATCCAAATAGCATTTACTGAAAGAATGATGACTCACCATATAATATTAATGAGTATAATTTGTATTATCAATAAACAGAATGAGGCATTATTTTCAAATCCAGTCAAAGACATGCACTATTCAGTACTGTCTTGAAAGTCAAGTGATGCAACATTACTCTACATAAAGCAATCTAAAAAAGTCAGGATCGCTAGACACAGTCAATAGTGAAAAAACCCAGATACAGTCAGAGAAAAAAATCATTCGAGCCCCAGGTGATTTTGTGATTTGATTTTTGCACACATATCAGGGGGATTTTATCCCACTCCTCCTTGTAGAAGATCTTCTCCAAGTCATTAATGTTTCGTGGCTGAACTTTGGTAGCACAAACCTTCAGCTCCCTCCACAGATTTTCTCTGGGATTAAGGTCTGTAGACTGACCATGCCACTCCAAGACCTTAATATGCTTTATCTTGAGCCAGTCCTTTGCTACCTTGGCTGTGTGTTTTGGATCATTGTTATGCTGGAATAAAAATTTGAGAATGCAGAACGTTACAATATATTTTTGTTCAATAGTTGATTTATTCAGCTGCCTTTTCTGCAACTGAAAAACAAGCAAGCATACACACAACAGTAGCAAAGAGGTTAGGACTGTTGCCTCACAGCAAGAACGTCCTGAGTTCAATTCAACCATCAGGCCGGGGTTTTTCTGTGTAGATTTTGCATGTTCTCCCCGTCTTTCTGTGGGTTCTTCCTGGGTACTCTGGCTTCCCCCCGCAGTCCAAAGACATGCAGTTTGTGGGGATAGGTTGCCCCTAGGTGTGAGTGCAAATGGTTGTTTGTGTCTATGTGTTAACCCTGCGACAGATATATCGAGTTTGGATAAATTACTGCGACACCTGAATTGAAAATGATACAATACTTTATTCATTCACAATCAGTATGGCATCTGTTGTCTTTCTAATGTTTAATAGTAGTAATATTCTTCACCTCTGTGTATGTTATATGTCATTTTCTGGCAGAGCAGCAGTTTGTGCTCACAGATGGTGACAATGTGGAGAGATGGTGGTGTTCATCCAGCTAGCGGTGCATGTTTACTACAGTGTATGAGGTGATTGAGTGCACAGTGTCCACACACTGCACAGGGTAAAAACATTACTTGAATATTGTTTTATATTTATATATATTTGCGTTCTGTAGCCATCACCTCAGGTTCAACATTATAGTTTCAGCCTACAAATATACACTGTCTAAATATTAAAACATTCGAAAAATAGTTGTTTACAAGCATTAATGTCTGAGAAATAAGCAAAGCTGTTCATGTTTGTCATTATAGTTTTAATTGTATGAAAATGACTTCACATTGTGTATCTAATCAAATAACATTTGATAAGTCTGTTTCATTCTCATAAATATGTAACAGAAATGCCTCTAATGTAGACATGTATAGAGCAGTGTTAGCTATAAAATATGATAAATGAAACACTAACATTTATGTAAAACTTTTTTGAATAAAAAATAAACAAGCACTTTATAGATTTTTTAAAAAGGATCTGAAAACAACACTTTTTAAAGCAGTATCTTTGGTCTAAGTGGTCATCAAAACAGAAAACAGAACTGAACAGTTTTCATTAACAAACTGTACCATGCACTAATATGACACATCTCCCAATAACAATATATATTTCAAAGTTTTTGATTGAACAGACATGTTGCTTTTAAAACCACATGCAGTGCGTGAACATGATTGGCACACTGTTCACTGAGACCCTGAACACCACTTCTTTAAAGCATTCTTCTTCTTCTTCTTGCAATCAAAATGGAAGCAGAAACAGCACGAGGTGCTTTAATCTACTTAAAGGAAAAAGCAGAATATCTGAGCTGAAGTAAACTTGGGAGGAAGCGGTGGGTCTCCCATGACAAGATGAAAAACAATTATGTGGGATACCTTTTAATTAAATCCCATCACCTGATATCTAGTGTCAAATTATATCAAACCTGTAAAGCTGGTTACAGTCAGAATTTTTTAAAACTGTGATTGTAAATACATTAGAACAAGCTTTTCTCTTTGTGTTGAATATCAACACTGTGACTTCTTTGCCTGTAGGCTTTACTTAAGCACAACCAAAAACTGAGTTGTAGAAGCTGTCACTCCAAATGTCTTTTGATAATAAGAAAAAATACCTTTTCAGTACACGGGCTAAATTTCTTCCCTGACTTCTTCTGAATGCCATCGGCTTTGTCTGCTGTTTTGAAGAGAATAAACCACAAAAAAGATGATTTAGTCACTTTTCACTTTCTCATCCTGTGGACAACAACATACATGGATGCAGGTTTATTGTTAAGGTTTGTAAGGTTTATTTATTTAACATACCCAGGTCCAGCCCCATTGTGTTCCTGAACTGGACAATCACTTAAGAAAATGTGTGAATAAATGGACATACATCAACTACTATATTTATCCACACAGACTGGACCAATTCTGCTTAACTGAATTAGAGACTTTAACAGTGTTTTCTATGTAACAATGTCTCGTGCTGATAGACCTGCAAACTTGACAAAACTGTTTTTCAGACTACAGGTAGCTATCCTCAATGTATCCAATTCAGGGTCGCAGGAGGATGAAGCCTATCCCTGCTGCAACAAGGCAAAGGCGGGACAGGCTGCCAGTTTATTGCAGGGCTAACACAATACATGTGACAGAAAATCCACTTAAATGTTTGTTTTTTATAATAATAATCATAATTATGATTATAATTATTATTTGAAAGTTTCTTTATAAATAGACTTAGATTTTTTATAACCCCTAGAATATAAACCTGAGCTGTTTCAGATTCTGAGCTCTGACCTCAGTGTAAGGTGGCTATGTCCTCACTGCAGCTGCCTCTCCCAAGTACTTCTGCTTCTTGTCTTCCCCCAGACAAACACGCCTTCCTTTAGGCGTACATTCATACAGAGGTAATCTATGGAAACGCACTAGTTCACCCTTTGGTAGAGAAATCAGTTTCTGTGAAACATTTCTGTAAATGAACATCGTGTGGAGAATTAATGCATTACTAACATGACCACATTAACATTATTGACACTCGCTGACTGGTTAATAGTCACTATATAAATGCTGTCCATTTATATGGTCTTACCTGTAATGACTGCTGTATTCATCGGATTCCAACTAGAGCGGATCTGGAGTCTTCCCATGCTCCTGTAAGTGATCCTCCATCTGAATGGATGATAACAACCTTCTGAACAAACTATCAGGTGGAAATGGCCCATACTGGCCTATATCGATGGGACTGATTTCAGCTAATAAAGTCCATTGTATGGACTGATCCACAGCGGGTGTTCCTTTACCCATGCTCCATCGCTACGAGGTGTATCGTCGAATTCGGCCCTTTGTGCGTCATTTCGCTGAGAAACGACGTCGATCACATGCGTCCCCTTGGTTCATGAAAAAAAAAATCTAAAATGACCATTAGATGGCAGCAGAGCACAGTAATGTACCTGAGCCTAAGTCACATGTGGCCAGTGGCAGACGGCTGTTTCTTCTTAAAGTGAGATAACTTTAGAAATTAAGTTGTTCTGTTGATGAATTGTGATAAGGCCAAAATCCGAAAAAACCCAACACCACCGCGAGAGGAAACATCAAAAGCTTAATTTCACACCAAAAACTTTGAGATTTCAAACAAAGTTTGAAAATCATAATTATGATGTCCACACCAAAAATACACACCGTGAAACACTACAAATATAAAAGCTTATTTACATCACACAGCCCCGCTCTCAAAAACTGACAAGGATGTAAGACTTTCTGTTAAGCTGGATTTAAGAAAAAAGTACTTAAAGTTTTTTAAAACACGTGTAGCGCCATCTTTTGTAAATATGGAACATTACACCGGGTTGGTTGGTTGCGACTTGCATTAGTTTATGTTTGCTAAATAACGACAGAATCGATAACTCAGAGGAAAATTTATTAACGAAAACCAAAGTAAGATATAATTGAGCCTTTATAAGTGTAGTTTTTCATTCTCTTTAAATTGGGATCTATACCACATGAAAATCAGTGACACTGCACACAGTGAAAACCGCAGTGAAGATGGAGCTTTTTTTTATGACTCCAGATAGCAAAATATAATGAATCATAGAGACTTGTGCTTTACTTGAATTAGCTTGTGTGTTCCTAATGTGTTTCTTTTAATCCCTGTTGTGTCAGACATTTTTATTAATATTCCGTTTTATGGCCCTTTAAAAATGACCTGAAATAAATTAAGAAAGAACATTGACTCAAAGCCCTATCAACACATATTATCTGCACCTCTTTTCTCTCACTCTAAATAGATAGAAAATAATAACAACATTATCCATTAATTTACTGCTCCCAAGTAATTTTGAAGGCTTAGCTAACAAATAAACAACCTTGTGAAACACAACAGAACTTTAATAAATGATCTGCAATATGGAGCGGGTGAGCGTACGCTGGCGTGCCTTTCTGCCGCTGCTCTCCGTGCGTCTCCTTGTGTGTGTTCTCCGTGTGTAGTTCCGTTTTAATTCTCACTAAAGTATTTAATTTTACTGTTTTAGCCTTTGAACACGGCTTTTTATTTGACCCTGGAAAGCCTGGATTTTATCCTTTTTCTGTGATCGACTCTCCTGGGGACCTGACTCACCAGCCTAACGCGAGCTCTCGCTGCCCTCTGCATGTACTACTGTCACCGCATCTGCCTTCTCAAGCTGCCTCACAGCTACTTTTCTGGCACTGGGCTGTAATTCGTGGCTGTGGCATGCTGGCTAGCGTGGTTTTAACCTGGCTGTGTGAACAAATGCAGAAACTATGATTTCTTTTTTAACCATACGCTTGATATGCCTACCGTTGCTCGGCTTTATTATTGGACTATGCAGTATTTTTATAGCCATACCAAAGGCTCGGACCTTTATGCGAATGACGGAATGCACTATTCAAAATTGGAACTGCTACATCTTAACACGAGGACTCGGCTGCCTCCCCAAACTTATGCGCGCTGTGTTGCTTTGGGGATAGCTCGCCGTCCACGCTACATTCACCAGGGCTGCCGTCATAATCTATATGACATAATAATCTGCATGTGTATAATCATCCTGTGGAAAACGGACTTTCTCACCGAATACCATCTATCTGGACAGCTTCTCGTCGTCTCCCAACTAGACTGGACAGGAAAAACAGAGGTGCCAACACCACCAATTTTCAGCATCTGGAATTTGTACCATCTGGTGCTGTCACACATTCAGTCTCGGATTCTTCACCACTTAAATGGGCATTAATCAACGCAAGGTCCGTGGTGAACAAGACTTTCATATACCGTGACCTGTTTGTCTCTCACGGCTTGGACTTTCTTTTTATTACTGAAACTTGGCTACCCACTGATGATCTAGCTGCTTTTGTGGAATTGACTCTGGAAAACTGTAACTTCCTTAACACACCTAGGACATGCCATCGTGGAGGCGGCTTGGCAACAGTTTTCAGAGATCACTTTAAATGCAGAATGCTACCCAGAAGTCACTACACTAGTTTTGAACTGCAGCTGTTTATGCTGGATCTGTCCTCTCCTCTCACCACAGATAGGCTTCTAATCCTTGGTGACTTCAATATCCATATGTGTTGCCCCTCCAAACCTTTGGTTAGGGAATTTTCACAACTCTTGGAGTCATTTAACCTGACCCAGTCTGTCAACGGCCCTACACACAAGCAGGGCCACACTCTAGACCTCATCTTGTCATCTGGGCTCTCAGTGATCGGTGTTGAGGTGATTGATGTGTATCCATCTGATCATAATTTTATTTTGTTTAATATTCCCATTCCTCACTCATCCTCTAAACAAACCCAGGCCCCCTCTGTTATATGCCCTATAACACCTGAAACTGCTCCCCAATTCTCAGCTGCCTTTGCTGGATCTCCTTTAGCCACCTTTGATGAAAGTTCTCCTCATTGCAATAATCCTGATGAGCTACTTGCATGTTTTAATTCTGCTTGTACTAATATAATGGACTCAATTGCTCCTTTAAAATGTAGATGGCAAAAATGTAAAACTCTGCCTTGGCTAAATAAGGTCACTCGTGCCGTCAGACAGGAATGCAGGAAAGCAGAACGAAAATGGAAGAAAGATAAGCTCCACGTTTCTTACCAAGTGTTTAGAGATTGTTTAAATAACTATCAGCGCACCATCAAGGTAGAAAGAGCAAATTATTGCTCTAAGATCATTACTAAGAATTCTGGTAATCCTAAAGTTCTGTTCAACACAATCAACTCTGTCCTGCATCCCACCACATCAGCCATATCTGAGACTGCCTCGCACACCTGTGAGGAGTTTCAAAAGTTCTTAACTGAAAAAATTGATAATATCAGAGCACATATCCCGCTCCCATCCCAAGACCCTTCTGAACCACCTACATGTTAATTCTTTTTCTCCAAATTTAAACCAGTTTCATTATCCCATCTTACTGATATAATAATGCATATGAGACCAACTACGTGCCCCTTGGATGTGTTACCTACTCCATTTCTCAGAGATGTGCTGAAGACAGTCGGCCCTAACATCCTCGCTATTGTAAATGGCAGTATCTCAAATGGAACTGTTCCTCATTTGCTTAAACAAGCTGTTGTCCAGCCACTTCTAAAAAAAACTGATTCGGACCCGTCAGTTCTTGGCAATTTTAGACCAATCTCTAAGCTGACATTTTTGTCTAAGGTTCTCGAGAAAGTTGTCCTCCACCAACTTTCCTCATTCTTAGACACACATAATATTCTGGATAAATATCAGTCTGGTTTCAGAGCCTTCCACAGCACAGAGTCTGCTCTAGTGAAGGTGCTCAATGATGTGCTTTTAGCTGCTGACTCTGGAAAAAGTACAGTTTTGATTCTTTTAGACCTGAGTGCAGCATTTGACACTGTCGACCACACAATCCTATTAAACCGTCTAAAGACATGTGTTGGCATTCAAGGGTCTGCTCTTAAATGGTTTGCCTCTTACCTGGAGAGCAGATCATATTCTGTGATCCTGGGTAACAAATACTCTTCCCCAGCTACACTCACTTGTGGAATACCTCAGGGCTCTATTCTGGGCCCTGTCTTATTCTCCTTATACATGCTCCCATTAGGCTCCATTTTTCAGAAACACCAGATCGCCTATCACTCTTATGCAGATGATACACAGTTCTACCTCTCTCTAAAACCAGGTGCTGATTGTACACTGCAGAAAGTCTCAGATTGTCTTAGCGACATACATTGCTGGATGTCTCTGAACTTTCTCAAATTAAATCACGACAAAACCAACATTATATTTTTCGGTAAGCAGGACTCTATTAGTCTTATAAGAATCGACTTGGGCCCATTATCAGCTAATGTACATCCCCACGTAAAAAATCTTGGTTTCATTTTTGACTCTACCCTCAAGCTGGACAAGCGAATACATTCAGTTGTTCGTGGCAGTTTTTTCCAACTCAGGAGCATTTCTAAAGTTACTAAATATCCTGTAATCTAAAGACCTGGAAACTGTTATCCATGCTTTCATATCATCACGTCTTGACTATTGTTACTCTCTCTATTCAGGCATCTGTCACTCAAGCCTGTCCTGCCTGCAACTTGTTCAAAATGCAGCCCCAAGGCTCCTGACGGGTACCAAAAAGAGAGAGAGTATTACTCCGATAGTCGCATCTCTACATTGGCTGCCAGTTAAATATAGAATTGATTTTAAGGTTTTATTATTTGTTTTTAAAGCTCTCCATGGTTTGGCTCCAGGTTAAATTTCAGATCTTCTTAGCTTGCCCCTACCCACTCGAACTCTGCGCTCCTCCAGTCAGATGCTGTTATTAGTTCCACGCTCCCAGTTCAAATCTAGAGGTGACAGGTTCTTTCTCCATTGCCACCCCAAAACTCTGGAACAGTCTATTCTGGTCTTTTATCTCATTGGATGATGTTTGCATGTGTAGACACGTATACATGTATTTTATGTTCACGTATGTGTGCTTGTGTGTGAATGTGTACATTTTTGTATACGTATGTGTCATAAGGTGGAATGGACAAAGTTTAACTTGGTATTTTTATTTGCTTGCATGTAGTGATGTGTTTTATTCTTTGATTTTTTTTTTTTTTTAGCGTGTAGTGTTTTATTTTGTTGGGTTTTTGCATGCTTTTGTTTTGTTATGTGATTTGTTCCGGGAGATGCCCATTCCACCGCCCCTCCTGATCATTAACCTGGCACACCTGGGACCAATTTGGGTTCGCCACAGCTATTTAATAAGAGAAAGAAAGCGTGAGACGACAGAGGTGAGGAGAGACGAGACATGGCGTGGTAACTGGTGTGGACGACGGCCGCGCAGAGCGGCACAGAGGCCCGGCTATAGGCAGCTGGCTGAGGCGTCCGGCAAAGGAGAACGGGACCGGAGATCGTGGACGACCGCGCACTGGAGAGAGTGATCGGGGCTGAACAGAGAGGTCTGTGTTGGTGCTGAGGAGAGGTAACTCCTCGCCGAGAGAGGCCCATGGCAGGGGATTGAGAGGCAGCGGGATGGCGCCTTATGTCCCCGGGACGACGAGACCATGGCTATGCGTGTGAAGCACAGCATAGTGGTGGGCAGAGTTGGGAGCTCTGCCCATCCGGGGTAAGTCCCGATCAGGGGCGATTCTAGGATTAGAGCTTTGGGGGTGCTGAGCACCCAGAGAGCTGCCCAGCCAGGCAAAATAAACTTTACACGTCACGATGAGACTTCTTCCCCGTCTCTGTCAGTCCCTGCATCCTTAAATGTCTCCAGTTGTCCCAAGTTCTCTATGACTGTCTCCTTGGTGCATTTAAACCCCTGTTCCTCCCTGTCCTCGTCGTCTGTTGTCTTCGTCTCCATTATCAGTCATCATAATTTTACCCTCTCTGTGCAAGTCTGCAAATTTCTTTATTAAATCATAAGATTCTTAAATTCATCAAGTCTCTCTGTGCCTGGGTCCTCGTCTCAAAACATGAAATCACTGTTTTGTACATTTTAACACAATTTAATCCCCACATTTGTGAAAGAAAAGCAAAACACTTTTTGAAAAGTCTGTAACAAAACCATCAAATCTGATAAAGGTTATTTAAATGCTCCAAAAGAAGAATGGATTGGAATAAAAAAAAAAAAAAAAATACATATCCTAACCTTAATTACTGGGGGAGAATAATGAATGATGCTCATAGTGAGTAAGAAGTAAACTGAGTGCATTTTTTGGACAGAGATTCACTTTTAATGAGTATGTATAATATAATACAGATACATAAAAAATACTCCCAAAACAGAATAAGTTATTACGAATAAATTATTACAAAATATTAATAAAAAAAAATATAAAAATGGAGGCAACTTTGCCTGTGGTAGAATGTATACAATGTATGAAAAAATCTTTACTGCAGATACTAATTTAATAATACTAATTTTGTGTTGTAAGATTTATGAGTTTCATGCTTTCATAGTGGTACTTGGGAGAGCTTGACATTTTCTCAGGTGGTACACACTTTAAAAAGTTTGAGAAACACTGATAAGTGTATGTGTGCTTTTGGAAAACATTTAAAGCTGCTGTACAGAATCTTTGAAACAAGCTAGCTTAAAACATTAATGTTTTTCAGCTAAAAAGAAACATGGTCTGACTCCTACCTAACTATATACAGAGTAACTGCAGGTTAAATGCAGCTAATATGTCCTGTTTTCAGCCAGTCACTTACACCTCCGCTCTGCTGCGTCTCAGAGTAGGTGTAGTGGTGAATTTCTGTCCCAAGCTTTGAAAAAATAATTCTTCCACTTCTTAATGTGAGCTGTCCAGATTTATTTCTGACTCGTACATACAAACAAATGATGTCACGGTCAAAAAACCATTTGCTGCTACAGCGCACATTTCCATTGCTGTTCTGGCGCATCCTAACCTGCTACCACACATGCGCTGTAATGTTTTCTTACCCGACACAAATTAAACGCGCAGCATCTATCCTCTAACAACATATTATACAAAATCAAACATGTAACATAATAGCTGAAACAGTATCAAAAAATATTTCTCCATAGATTGGCTCTAACAGTAGGGGAGAGGCGAGCTGGAACAAACCATTTTGGGAGGGAGGGGGGGTTATCTATACTTTTGTTGTTGAAATGTTATGTCTCAACCAAGTACTGTATGCTTTTTATATTTTTAGTAGTGTGTCACAAAATCAGCAAATATTGTCAAAAAAGTAAGAAATCTCTGGGGGTGCTTTGATTCATTTTGGGGGTGCTGAAGCACCCTCAAAAATGGGCTAAAATCGCCCCTGGTCCCGATCAATCCCGTCTAAGACGTATCTCCAGTAAAATCCAAGAATGGTGACTGCTGCTGGCCCTCTCTCTGTCTTAGTTGGCACCGGAATGAAGAAGCAGACAGGACGGCGACGATCCCGTTGGTTTCTGTGCCGTTTGGACTTTTATGGGACTTGACCTTGGTCTATAATGTTTTCATCTTATCTATTTTAATTCTTTTTTATTATATTGCTCTGTTCAGCACTTTGGCCGACACTTGATGTCTTTTAAATGTGCTATATAAATAAAGATGACTTGACTTGACTTGACAATATGATTAAATCCAGGTTAGAACGTGTTTTACTGCATTATAGCTCAGTGTGTCAGTGTTCTAAGATCAGCAGGTAGATAAAAACAGGTCAGGTGATTAGCAGCACTCAAACGTGTGCACAATTTAGCAGCCATAAATTGAAATATACCAATATGGCTGCAAGGACACAGCTGTTTAATGGGACTTGTGGTAATCACTGGATAATTGCTGTTATATATGTTAATGTGCAATATTGCAGCTGCAGTTAATGAAAAAAAAAAAAAAAAAAGCACTGAAAAAAATAATTCCTCTATGTTTGCATGTATGAATTATTAATCTAGTCTTTGAACCATTTCAGATAACTTAAATAACACTTCGCGTTCTTTTTTTTTTTCTCTTAAATTTTTATGTATTTAATGACACAAGGATGTTCGATAAGATGACGAGTACAAGAGGGTTTGAGATTTGTCCTGGAGGTGTTGCAATCCTTTCAGGACCCAAGACTGTGTGGCCTCCACACAGCATATTTTCATTCATTGCAAATTTACGAGATTAGACCACTTTTCATAGGGCAAACACTAAGTTGGTGGTTCTCAGTTCTAAGTTTTTTAAGCACAGATTGGTGTCACCAGGAGAACCTGTGTGCTAACGTTTTGAAAGCGCTGAGTTTTGGACATGGATTTGTGTTTACAGCTAAAAGAAGCTGTAAAAGCTACCGTTTAAAATTTTAATTTCTACTTCTTTTAGGGATTTTTACGTCTTGCAGTTGCCAAATCAATAAATAATGTAGCTTGGCTAGGTAGGCGGAAACCTGGTGGAAAGGAGCGCATGTTTCTGTATGCCCATGTCAACACATCTCTGAACACATCTGTTATAACTAAGGCATTATTAAGAAGTAACAAGAAAGTAATTGTTTGTGGATTTTAAATAAACACAGCGCTGACTCAGTGGTGGAGCTGTCTGGGTTTTCAGTTGTAATTCTATCCTTTTCATGAGTTACTCTACAAGCAGTACGGCTTCAGTGTCTTACATGCAGAATCAAGTTTCACAATACTCGGCAGAGAAAGCACAAAAGATAAGAACAAAAGATGCTTTCCTTTTTGTCTGCAGTAATAATAATTATCCAAGAACGACCTCCTTGCTTTTCATGACAGAGTTAAAGTGTCATTTACGTCAAATAAAATTATTAAATATTATTAAAAAAAATAAACGAATATTTCTTTGATTTTTAAGAAGATATTGTAATTACAGATAATATGGATTATTGGTGATAAAACAGCAAAACCCCCAAGAGCTATCTCTCAGATTCTACAGGCCTCAGTTAGTGTGATAAATGTTAAAGTTTATGACAGTACATTTAGAAAAAAAAAACTGAACAAGTATGGCTTGCTTGTCAACTTTCTGTCATGGTGTAGGAGGCACCCACAGGAGTGGCTCGGGAGTCTTCTGCAAGTAAACAGTCAAATATGAAGCCATCTGTCCCAGAATTACTGATGGTCGAAATGGATTGTTTGGGACAATTGTTTTGGAAAAACAACTGACCTTTTGTAATGGATGGAAGACCTTAACAAGGACAAGGACATCTAGTGGCCAAATAAACTGAGCTGAGAAACATTAGACTCAATAAACTGGAATGTTTTTACGTGTGTTTTTGTCTTTAACTTTTTGAGATGGTTTATAGTAGTATCTTTTTTTTTTAAACCTCAACGTGATCCCAGACCTGGAATGCTTTTCAGTATAACTTATTAACCTATTGAACCCCAATGTCCCAGCGAGAGGGAGAACAAGTTTAACGCAATGTATATTTTAATACAGATCTTAATACAGAAATGCGTGTATCCATATCCGCAGAAACATCAGAGTCTGAGATATTAGCTCACAAAACCATTTCAGCAGCCATCAAACAGCTAAAACAGTGAACGATTAAAGAGCAGGTACAAAAATTACGCCAAAAGATGTAACACAAAGCAATAATTACATTGTAATTATTCGCTTGCTAATTGAGCACTATTTTACCGTTGTGTACAGGGTTGCTCTCTGCTGTTGTTTATGACCTTTGACATGAGAGAGCCTAATTTATGCTCTTCCAAACAAAAGAAAGGTTCCTTGCCAAATTATGAAAAATTACAAAAGGCATAGCTATGTCTCTAATCTCTAACTTTGCTCTGTTTTATTTCAGCAGGATCAGTATTTGTACAGGTAACGTCCATGTGTTTAATCATGTTTTTTGCTTCAGTTTTTGATCTACTGCAGCATATTTAGGGTTATATGCAATAAATGAGCAGGCCAAGAAAGAAATCCTTCCTATTTATCTGTTCTGTCCTCAGTTACCATGACACAAAAGCATCTGCCGTGATGCTTACACCTCTGGTAAAGTCTCACAAGTGTCAGCTCTATTGTAATACTAAGATACCAAGAAGATTTACACAGAGTTTGTAATTGCAGATAAATAGTCGACTCCCTTTGGATATGCCATAATTATTTAGATATAAAGTATAAAGTCTTTTCATTCATCGTGAAATTGTAGTAGAATTCGAATTCTGAAACAGGGGCAAAAACACATGGGACGCTATAAAGCAGTTGGTGACTTAATGGAATGCAGTATGATAGGGTGTGATAATAGTCACGTGACATCGATAAAGTCCTCGGAACAATGCATCAAATCAAATGTTCTACACAGGTTTCGATGCGTACTGAAACAATTTTTCGATTTTAACCCATGCCGACAGCTAAAGCTTGGCCCACATTTGAGCCTACAATTTAAGAACCCTCAAAACATATTAAAAAGAAACTGACAAAGAGCATGTTCACTGGCACCTTTGACTTACCAAGGTAGAACTCCATATGGAAAGCCCTTTATAAGCACCGGCGACATGTACATGAAATCTTTTTATTGGTGGAAAAACAACCTTTAACATATGCAGTTGTATTTTAACGGCTCCAAGATTCAAGTCAAACAGTCAAGAAGCAGCAGCATTTTTTTCTCATCCCTCCACAAAAACCCGAAACAAAACAATATCCCACAGAACAACGTTCAGTTTTTTGGGCAAATGGAGTGAAAAGAGATTCATTACTTTTGAAAATAAGTAATCAATAAAGTAACAGATTACTTTTTGTAGAAGTAATCAAATATTAGTAACTAATTACTTTTTTCAAGTAACTCAACCTACACTGTTCTTTAGTTTGTCACAATGCTTTTGTTATCACCTTCATCTGCCAACCCTGCACGTAGGCTGCTTGGCAGCAATCCGGATTTTTTTCACCCGCTATTGTTCAACATGTAATATTCCTGGAAGACTTGTGGTTTCAAACTTGTGTAATTAGTTTGAAATGCCTTAGTGTCATATGTCTTTCAGTGTTTTTAAATACTGTATCCTCTTTGCTTTTGAAACAGCTCGGATCACATTTCACGCAGTCACATGTCTCATGTACTCACAAGGGAAAAAATATCGTAACATTATCAGTCTTATGCTTCCCTGTAAATATTTAGAAATCACTGTTAACTCATTTGAAACTTTTCACATCACATTTACTGAATGAATGGTGAATGCCCAAATTATTTTAATGAAGTATTATCAATAAAGATAATGAGGCATTATTTTCAAATCCAATCAGAGGCACGTAGTATTCAGCATTGCCATGGAAGTCCCTAAAATTACAATTGCCAGTAGTGTAAAATGACTAAGTGAAACCTCAGCGTCCTGTTTTGTGACAGTTTAATTCAATTCAATTTTATTTATATAGCGCCTAACCACAACAGCAGTCGCCTCAAGGCGCTTTATATTGTACAGTAGATCGTACAATAATAGATACAGAGAAAAACCCAACAATCATATGACCCCCCTATGAGCAAGCACTTTGGCGACAGTGGGAAGGAAAAACTCCCTTTTAACAGGAAGAAACCTCCGGCAGAACCAGGCTCAGGGAGGGGCGGCCATCTGCTGCGACCGGTTGGGGTGAGAGAAGGAAGACAGGATAAAAGACATGCTGTGGAAGAGAGACAGAGGTTAATAACAGATATGATTCAATGCAGAGAGGTCTATTAACACATAGTAAGTGAGAAAGGTGACTGGAAAGGAAAATCTCAATGCATCATGGGAATCTCCCGGCAGCCTACGTCTATTGCAGCATAACTGAGGGAGGATTCAGGGTCACCTGGTCCAGCCCTAACTATATGCTTTACCAAAAAGGAAAGTTTTAAGCCTAATCTTAAAAGTAGAGATAGTGTCTGTCTCCCGAATCCAAACTGGAAGCTGGTTCCACAGAAGAGGGGCCTGAAAACTGAAGGCTCTCCCTCCCATTCTTCTTTTAAATACTCTAGGAACAACAAGTAAGTCTGGAGTGTGAGAGCGAAGTGCTCTAATAGGGTGATATGGTACTACAAGGTCATTAAGATGAGATGGGGCCTGATTATTTAAGACCTTGTATGTGAGGAGCAGGATTTTGAATTCAGTTCTGGATTTAACAGGAAGCCAATGAAGGGAAACCAATACAGGAGAAATATGCTCTCTCTTTCTAGTCCCTGTCAGTACCCTTGCTGCAGCATTTTGGATTAGCTGAAGGCTTTTCGGGGAGTTTTTAGGACATCCTGATAATAATGAATTACAGTAGTCCAGCTGGAAGTAATAAATGCATGAAATAGTTTTTCAGCATCACTCTGAGACAGGATATTTCAAATTTTAGAGATGTTGCGCAAATGGAAGAAAGCAGTCTTACATATTTGTTTAATATGTGCGTTGAAGGACATGTCCTGGTCAAAAATGACTCCAAGGTTCCTCACAGTGTTACTGGAGGCCAAGGTAATGCCATCCAGAGTAAGAATCTGCTTAGATACCATATTTCTAAGATTTTCAGAGCCGAGCAAAATAACCTCAGTTTTATTTGAATTAAGAAGCAGAAAGTTAGCGGCCATCCAGGTCTTTATGTCTTTAAAACATTCCTGCAGTTTAGCTAATTGGTGTGTGTTATCTGGCTTCATGGACAGATAGAGCTGCGTGTCATCTGCATAGCAGTGAAAATTTATGCTGTCTTCTAATGATACTGCCTAGGGGAAGCATGTATAATGTAAACAGAACTGGTCCTAGCACTGAACCCTGTGGAACTCCATAATTGACCTTAGTGTGTGAAGAGGACTCTCCATTTACATACAAATTGGAGTCTATTAGATAGATATAATACAAACCACTGCAGCGCAGTACCTAAAATACCTACAGTGTGCTCTAATCGCGCTAATAGAATATTATGGTCAACAGTATCGAACGCTGCACTGAGGTCTAGCAGGACAAGCACAGAGATGAGTCCACTGTCAGAGGCCATAAGAAGATCATTTGTAACCTTCACTAAAGCTGTTTCTGTGCTGTGATGAGCTCTGAAACCTGACTGAAACTCTTCAAATAAGCCATTCCTCTGCAGATGATCCGTTAGCTGTTTGACAACTACTCTTTCAAGGATTTTTGATATGAAAGGAAGGTTGGAGAGTGGCCTATAATTAGCTAAGACAGCTGGGTTTAGGGATGGCTTTTTAATTAAAGGTTTAACTACTGCCAGCATGAAGGCCTGTGGTACATAGCCGAATATTAGAGATAAGTTGATCATATTTAAGATTGAAGACTTAATTAATGGCAGGACTTCTTTGAGCAGTTTTGTAGGAATGGGGTCTAAAAGACACGTTGATGGTTTGGAGGAAGTAATTATTGAAGTTAACTCAGAAAGATCAATTGGAGAAAATGCGTCTAACTGAATATCAATGGTACTAAAAGTAGCTGTAGATAATATTACATCTGTGGGATGATTATTGGTAATTTTTTCTTTAATGATTAAAATTTTATTTGTGAAGAAGTTCATGAAGTCATTACTAGTTAACGTTAAAGGGATGGTTGGCTCAACAGTCCTCTGACTTTTTGTCAGCCTGGCTAGAGTGCTGAAGAGAAACGTAGGGTTGTTCTTATTTTCTTCAATCAGTGATGAGTAGTAAGATGTTCTGGCTTTGTGGAGGGCTTTCTTATAAAGGAACAAACTATTTCTCCAGGCTAAATTCGACGGAGTCAGGTACTTCTGATTTTAGGCCTTAGTTTTCACCGGAGCTACAGTATCCAGAGTTGTACGCAGTGAGGAGGTAAAATTATTAACAAGATCATCGACCTCTGTTGGAGTAGCGTTCAGATAGCTGCTCTGCTCTATGTTGGTACAGGGCATTGAAGATGATAACAGTGGGTGGATTATATTCTTAAACTTAGTTACAGCGCTTTCAGAAAGACATCTACTTTGATAAAGTCTACTCTCCACTGCTGTGTAATCAATTATTGTAAATGTAAATGTTATCAGGAAATGATCTGCATGCAATCTGCATGACAGTGTTGGTGTTCTTGCAAAAACAGGGCTAATTCCACACGCATAGCAAAAACACGATTCAGCACCTGTCCCCGGGATAACCACCGAACATTAGAATGGTACAGAAGTACCTCGAATTCAGAGCCCACTAGCGCACCAAAACCAGAGTTTGTTCCCAGCATGACTGGAGCTCTGTCCATACAAACTGCAGAAACCATATCCCATGAAACATTGTTGTCTCTGAAGAAGTCATCCACAAGCTTCTTCACATCGGCTGCCTTAGTTGTTGTTGTAAGAGGTGTACAAAATAAAAAATCTTCTTTCATCATGTCATCTTTCACATAGCGCACAAAAACAGTAAGCTGGCTTAGATTAGCAATGTCTGTGCTCTCATCGAGTTGAAGGCTGAATTTTGCCGGGCTTGAAATCAGATCCGTGACTACTTGAGCCAAGATGTCTCATGTCTTCTATTCTGTCGCTGAGAGTGTCATTTGAAAGAGGAATTTGGGATAATTTACCTTCGGCCGCTGTTCCGAGTATCAGATTCACCATCTTTAACGCAGCTGGTTTCACGAGTGTTTCACCAATGGTGTGTGGCTTGCCCTGCTTTGCGATCAGGTAAGCAACTTCGTACGATGCTGTGAGGATAAGTTTGTTAACGGGTACAAATCCAGGAGCAGGCAGAGTGGGCCTTTCATCGAATCTGGCTCTCTTCACCTTGAATTCAGCAAGTGTTGTGTTCTTGTATTCCCCGTCTCCATGCAGCTTCAAGAAGTGTTCCTTTAGTTTTGCCGGTGCGAGACTAGAGTTGCTCAACTTGGCGTTGCAAATCATGCAGATAGGACGCTCACTCCCATCATGTTCCGTGATACATGTGAATCCATATTGTACATATTCGTCCAACCACTTTCTTCTTTTGCCCGACATAGTTAGTATGGATTAAAATATTAACAAAAAAAATCACATGAAGTACTACCACTACAGTCACACGTTGACTACTGCGCGCTACATTCCCCGCAGCACTGATTGGCCAAGCAGTGTAGCATGATCATCTGCAGCCAGTGATGGCCAAAAAGGGGCGTGTCATCACGAATTTACACGATAATTCGGGTGTGTCTGGACCTCTGCGACCTCCGCGGCGGAGGCTCTGCTGAACCCCTGAGACTGACTCACTGAACCCCTAGGGTTCGATCGAACCCAGGCTAAGAACCACTGAGGTAGTGAGTACACAGAAAGTGTGCTTCGGATGAAGCACGTGAAGATTATACTATGAAAAAAGAATGTATCTAAAAGTTTTTAATTAAATTGATAAGCTACTCAAAAACACCACTGTGTTTGAGCAGGAACAGGAAGTGATACTCTACCGCAGAGAGAGCGAACACCAAGTGACAGCGCCACCAAGGTCACCTTGTTTAATAAAAAGTCAGGATAATCCAGACACGAAGAAAGGTATTTCCTAAAATGTGTCCATCGATACAGTCAATACCGGCATACACTCCGATTTTTATCAGTTGATTCTCTAGAAAACAGATTATGACAATGGAGCCACCAATTTAAAAATATCAGCATCTATGAAGAGTTTTTGCTCCACCCAACCAGCCTTAACTCCATTTTTATTCATAATGTTTTGTAAAGCCTCTCCGTGAATCGCTACCTTATTGTGGTGGAGGGGTTTGTGTGTCACAGGGATCCCAGGGGCTATGTTGTCTGGGGGCTTTTGCCCCCTGGTAGGGTCTCCCATGGCAAATTGGTCCTGGGTGAGGGACCAGACAAAGAGCAATTCAGAAGACCCGTATGAAAAGAACATCGAGGGAACAGTTTACCCTGCCCGGGATAGGGTTGCGGGCCCCGCCCTGGAGCCAGGCCCGGGAGGGTGCCCGAGGGCGGCGTCTGGTGGCCGGGCCTTAGTCCATGGGGCCTGGCCGGGCACAGCCCGAAGAGGAGACATGGGCCCATCCTCCCGCAGGCCCACCACCCGCAGGAGGCGCCATAGGGGTCGGGTGCATTGTGTGTCGGGCGGCGGCCAGGAGCGGAGGCCCTGGCGGACCGATCCCCGGCTGCCAAGACTGGCAATAGGGACATGGAATGTCACCTCTCTGGTGGGGAAGGAGCCTGAGTTAGTGCGTGAGGTTGAGAAGTACCGGCTAGATATAGTCGGGCTCACCTCACGCATGGCTTGGGCTCTGGAACTAGTCTCCTGAGAGGGGCTGGACTCTGTCTCAGTCTGGAGTTGCCCCTGGTGAGAGGCGGCGGGCTGGGGTGGGTATTCTGATATCCCCCGGCTTGCTGCCGGCACGTTGGGGTTTTTCCGGTGGATGAGAGGGTTTGTTCCCTGCGCCTCAGGGTCGGGGAACGGGTCCTGACTGTCATCTGCGCTTATGCGCCGAGTGGCAGTTCAGAGTACCCAGCCTTCTTAGAGTCCCTGGGGGTGCTGGAAGGTGCCCCACCTGGAGACTCTGTTGTCCTGCTGGGAGACTTCAATGCTCACGTGGGTAACGACAGCGAGACCTGGAGGGGCGTGATTGGGAGGAACGGCCTCCCTGATCTGAACCCAGTGGTGTTTTGTTATTGGACTTCTGTGCAAATCACAGTTTGGCCATAACGAACACCTTGTTCGAACATAAGAGTGTCCATAAGTGCACGTGGCACCAGGATGCTCTAGGCCGCAGGTCGATGATCGATTTTGTAATCGTATCACCAGACTTGCGACCATATGTTCTGGACACTCGGGTAAAGAGAGGGGCTGAGCTGTCAACTGATCACCACCTGGTGGTGAGTTGGATCAGGTGGCGGGGAGGACGCTGGACAGACCCGGTGCACCTAAACGCGTGAGTGAGGGTGTGCTGGGAACGTCTAGCAGAGGCCCCAGTCCGCGAGATCTTCAACGCACACCTCCGGCAGAGCTTCAACAACATTCCGAGGGAGACTGGGGACATTGAGTCCGAATGGACCATGTTCAGCGTCTCCATTGCAAGCTGCTGCATTGAGCTGCGGCCGCAAGGTGGTTGGTGCCTGCCATGGTGGGAATCCCGAACCAAATGGTGGACACCAGAGGTGAAGGGAGCCACCAGGCTGAAGAAGGAGTCCCTATCGGGCTTGGTTAGCCTGTGGGACTCCAGAGGCAGCTGACAGGTATCGACAGGCCAAGCGGAATGCGGCTCGGGCAGTGGCTGAAGCAAAAACTCGGGTGTGGGAGGAGTTCGAGAGGCCATGGAAAAAGACTTTCGGACTGCCTCGAAGAGATTCTGGCAAACCGTCAGGCGTCTCAGGAGGGGAAAGCGGTGCTCTACCTGCACTGTGTATAGTGCTGGCGGTGCGCTGCTGACGTCGACTGAGAAAATTGTCAAGCGGTGGAAGGAATACTTGAGGACCTCCTTAATCCCACTGACACGTCTTCCGAGGAGGAAGCAGAGTCTGGGGATGAGGGAATGACCCGCCATTTTCTGGGGTCGAGGTCACTGAGGCAGTTAAACAACTCCTCGTGGCAGAGCCCTGGTGTTGATGAGGTCCGCCCGAGTTCCTGAAGGCTCTGGACGTTGTAGGGCTGTCCTGGTTGACACGCCTCTACAATGTTGCGTGGAGATCAGGGGCAGTACCCCTGGACTGGCAGACCGGGGTGGTGGTCCCCATCTTTAAGAAGGGAGACCGGAGGGTGTGTTCCAACTACAGGGGGATCACACTCCTCAGCCTCCCTGGGAAAGTCTATGCCAGGGTGCTGGAAAGGAGAGTTCGTCCGTTAGTCGAACCTCGGATACAGGAGGAACAATGCGGTTTTCGTCCTGGTCGCGGAACACTGGACCAGCTCTTTATCCTCTCAAGGATACTTGAGGGTGCATGGGAGTTTGCCCAACCAGTCTACATGTGTTTTGTGGACTTGGAGAAGGCATTCGACCGTGTCCCTCGGGGTGTCCTGTGGGAGGTGTTATGGGAGTATGGGGTGTCTGGCCCATTGCTACGGGCCATTCGATCCCTATACAACCGTTATAAGAGTTTGGTTCGCATTGCCGGCAATAAGTCGGACTCGTTTCCGGTGGGTGATGGGCTCCGCCAGGGCTGCCCTTTATCACCGATTCTGTTCATAATTTTATGGACAGGATTTCTAGGCGCAGCCAAGTGGCGGAGGGCTTTCACTTGGTGGCCTCAGAATCTCATCTCTGCTTTTTGCGGATGATGTGGTTCTGTTGGCTTCATCGGGTGAGGGCCTCCAGCTCGCACTGGAACGGTTCGCAGCCGAGTGTGAAGCAGCGGGAATGAGGATCAGCACCTCCAAATCTGAGGCCATGGTTCTCAGCCGGAAAAGGGTGGAGTGCCCACTCCGGGTCGGGGATGAGTTCCTGCCCCAAGTGGAGGAGTTTAAGTATCTCGGGGTCTTGTTCGCGAGTGATGGGAGAAGGAGCCGGAGATCGACAGGCGGATTGGTGCTGCGGCTGCAGTGATGCGGACGCTGCACCGGTCCGTCGTGGTGAAGAGGGAGCTGAGTGTAAAAGCGAAGCTCTCAATTTACCGGTCGATCTACGTCCCGACCCTCACCTATGGCCACGAGCTGTGGGTAGTGACCGAAAGAACGAGATCGCGGATACAAGCGACAGAAATGAGCTTCTCCGAAGGGTGGCTGGCCTCTCCCTTAGAGATAGGGGTGAGAGGTTCGGCTATCCGGGAGGGGCTCAGAGTAGAGCCGCTGCTCCTCCACATTGAAAGGAGCCAGTTGAGGTGGTTCGGGCATCTGACAAGGATGCCCCTGGGCGCCTCCTGGGTGAGGTGTTCGGGCATGTCCCACCGGGAGGAGGCCCAGGGCAGACCCAGGACGCGCTGGAGAGATTACATCTCTCGGCTGGCCTGGGAACGCCTTGGTGTTCCCCCGGATGAGCTGGAGGAGGTGGCTGGGGAGAGGGAGGTCTGGGCTTCTCTGCTTAGGCTGCTGCCCCCGCGACCCGATCTCGGATAAAGCGGATGAGGATGGATGGATGGATGGATGGATGTTTTGTAAAGCAATTGGTGATCATCCAGGAAGAGCTCGCTGGGCCTTAATTTAAACAAAAAAATTAGTCTGAGCTATCTGAATGTGAATTTAACATAATACCTATACCGGAAAGAAAACCCAGATATATCTGTTGTAAAACACAGACATAGACTCTTAATCCCACTCTGAAATTCACTGTTCATTGTCACAAACGCACAAGGGTCAGGAATAAAAAGGGAATTTGAGATATATTAGAAAAATAAATATATGAAAATAGGAATAGACATAATAGCGCTGTTTGTCTAGAATGTAAAAATTTAACGAGCCTCATTTAATCTCTACATTTCTCGCTTTCCACAAAACACGCAGGAGTTGTCAGATGTTTCTTCCTTTATAAATCCAACTAATCTGGGTGGATAATCGATTAAATCAGAGTTTGCATCCTAAAGTTTTTAATATTCTTAAAAATACATTTTCATAAATAATCCTCTCCAAAACAAACAAAACCTTTCCTTGTCGTTACAAAGTCTCGTTAGCCAGAAAGAAACTAGCAGGGAAGAAAAGGCTTTGTAGAAATAGATAATGCGCCTTGTCAGGTTGGGTTAAATGGAAAACAGAGTTGGAAAAAATGAACAGTTACAATAAATAATGTAAATAATAATGAAAACAAAGTATGCTGTCAAAGCCCAGGAACCGCAGAACAGGAACGAAAAGGTAAAGGAAGAGAAAGAAGAGAAAACTCATATCTAATTCTTGATTTAATACTTTTAATAAGTCAACTCCACTGCTTCGCGTAGTGCTGAGGAGTTTCTTATGATTCCAAGAAGAGGAAAGCTCTTGGACTTTCTTATGACAACTGTCTGTTAATATTTTAAAAATATTAATGGATTTTACCGATACATAAATAAGACCTGCACCATTCATTTTACTGGAAAAAGTCTGCAGATGAATTGAAATATGATCAAAAATGAGGAAACACTGAAAACTACAAGCTCCTATAAGCTCCGATTCCATGCGCAGTGTACCAAAGGGAAACGCACACATGCCTATATTCACAAACACACACATGTGAACTCCTCCCTCATTCCATCCTAGGATGACTCAATGTGATTAGACAAACATTGGTCACTTTTCAAGTTCAGCATCTTTCATTAGCGCATGCATCACTACATTCTTTAAAAACATTTACCAGAAGACAAGCCTGATTCCCATTATTTTCGCCACAGCTAGTTCCTGATTGGTGGCAAACTAGAAACAACAGATTAAATAGTTGAAATAAAACACAATCCCCTAAAACCCGGTTTAGTTTTGTTATTTGATACTTTTGTTTCTGCAATCCTGCACATGCTCGGCAGAGATACAGATACTTCCCCTTATTGTTCGTTAACACGTCTGGAATTTTTTTACTTCTTCTAGGAACATTTGTGTTTTTAAACTTGAATAAGATGAAACATTTTGAGAACTTCTGGGAAGTCCACCGAGAGTCAAGGCCAGTGTTATTGGCAGGATTAATGCAGATGAAGGCATGTACACTTCTTTGTAGTTTTTTTTTCCTTTACTGTTTATTGGCATTAATTAAGTGGGTGTTACTAGTTTAGTATTATTATATCATTGCTGCTCAGACATATAGTTTTCCAGTGTCTTGATGCATGCTCATTTATTCAAGTAACGAAATTCCAAAAAGTTGATTCTGTTCATCTGGATGTAGTGTTTTCGGTGGAAAAAACATTTCGTCACTCATCCAAGTGACTTCTCCAGTCTCAGCTGACTGCAGGTTTTCCCAACCTTATGAACTGTACATTTTCAAAACGACTGAAACTAGCACTACTAGCATGAGTTGTGTGGCTGGCAGTGGCTGGACCCAAGTGCAGGACTCCGAGACAAAACATTAACTTAAACATTAAATTTGCTGGTAAGACAAACTTGGCAATACATAAACAAAAACTTAAACTAACTAGACTGGAGATGCATAGCGTGGCATGACTTTAACCTGATGATAGAAGACGAGGAATACACACACAACAAACATGGAGGATGCAACAACTGGCAGGGAAAAACACAGGGCTTAAATACATACTGAGGTGATTAGGGAATGTGAAACAGGAGGAGAGCACAACTGGGAGTCATCTGACATGACAAGACAAAGGGGAGGCAAAACTCAACACACTGACATAGTACACAGACCTTCAAAGTAAAACAGGAAACATAACAGACGCGGACTAGACTAGGGGATACAGTTGACAGAGAAAAAAGGGACACACTGGCAGAAATGACTGTATACTAAACAGAAGTAACACAGAATCACAACCTAAGAACTAGAACACAAGAAATACCAAGGAACTAAGGAGCTAGGAATGCTAGTGACAGAAATAAAAACCAAGAGAATCAAAACACATCATGAAGTCAAGGATAACAAATACAAACAGAAAAACACTGAGTCCACAGACTCAGGACTGTGACAGGCAGTTGATCAACAACCACTGATCAAAGCCAATTGACCATTGATCAGTGGCCATAAGTACCATTCACAGAGAGTTGGGGAACGGCTACAATCACAGCATTGTAATGGGCTTTGATGAACAGAATCAACTTTTGGGAGGTTTTCCAGTCTTTTGGCAGTAAATGGCTGCTTTAATGAAGATGGTCAGTCCAAGTTCTTGACCAGTGGTTCTCAATCTTTTCACAATGAGTACCACCTCATAAAATATATGGCTCTTGAAGTACCACCCTTATGACCAACATCAAAGTACAATAGTATAACCTATTTAACACCACATACAGTTTAGACAAGACAATTTTATGTCTTATATGAATGTTATTTATTTTAACTGTCATAAATAGGGTGTGACAAGTGATAATAATAACTACTGTACTGCATTAAAACATTCACAGCAGGAGGGATATCCACTCTTTAAGTGATGACGTATGAACCCTGTTTCCGGTCCAAACTATTCTGCATTTATTAAGGCTGTTGTGTTTTTAACATGTTTTAATGTTTTGTATTTTGTTCTATTTAATCTGATTAAGCCCCTAAAAAGAAAATGTCTGTCAGGGTTCTGGGTCTGAGCGACCCAGGATCCCTGGGCAGTCATGGACCTGTTATATTATATGTATTTTTGGTGTTTTGCTGCCCCCTCTTCTCCGTCCTTGTAGATATGAATATGTGTGTGTGTGTATGGGTGCAGGTGTATCTGAACCCTTGTTTACAGGCGCCTTCAGGCCTGGTGGCTGGGTGCGTGGCTTCGGGTGTGGCCAGTCCCCTAGCAGGGCCACACCCGAAGCCACGCACCTGCTGCTAATCAGGCCTCGCCGGGGGAGCTACTTAAGAGAGTCTTGGAGCTCCCACCGACGCGGGATCATTGCGTTAGACTCCCAAGTCAGTGTGTGTTAGGAAGTGTCGATTGTGTGTGTGCCTGCGGGGGTCAGTGTTTAACGTCTGCCTCTATTGTTTTCCTACAGGAGGAACGTGGAGAGGAAGGGCAGCACGCACAGGGTGTGCACAGTCACGACACCAGGGAGCACGAACACGGACACCACTGGAAGACATGCACGGGAGTCTTGGGGAGCACGGGGATTAATTGTGCATCGTTATTTACCACATTGTAAATAAACACACTGTTGTTATTCAGAGCTCCGCGCCTGGGTCCTCATTCCCTACATCCCCTCAGTTGGCCATCGGCCACCGTGACAATGTCGGTGATCACTGTCGGCCTCTCTCGGTTTTAATCATCACTTTTCATTTTAAAGTTCAGTTTTTAAAACATTACGATGTAACTACAGCCCAGCCCATGCAGCAGTATATTAATGACTAACCATATATTCCAGTTGTTCTCCTCATTGAAGTTTAGTCCGTTTACATCATCCCGACATGCGATTGCATTTGTCCCTAACCTTGGGGAACCCTCACATTAAAATTTATCCAGTAGAAAAAAGTTTCACTTTTCACTGTGTTTATATTATGCTAACCATAGCTGTGTAGCTAGCCACCACACAGAACAACATTAAATATACCAACTAGCTCAACTTCAGACAGTAACCCTACAAACGCTACTGCTGTTTAGTTTTCTGCCTTCATTTATTTGGGAAGTGATAGCAGAGCTATACGTTTTAATTTTTGCTGTGGTAATTAAGGTGCCGGATTTTTGGCTTCACGACCTTCCTTCGTAGATCGTGTACGTCAAAGCTCAGTTAGCTCTTCGTGGCGTTTCATTCGACGACACAAAATGTGGTGGCCTTGCTGGATCCGCTGTCCGCCCGCCATGTGATGACCCTCCTCCGGGATCCCCCCAGCCAAGGGAAATAAACCGATCACAATACTACTCCCTCTCTCACATAGAGCAGGCCGTGAAACTCCTGTCGCTCTCAGGCCTGGGTGATGTTACCGCTCTCGAGCTCACGGAGAGCATGCTGTCCTTGCTAGGAACGAATGATGGCAGATTCCTCTTCACTAACGTCTTCCTCCGACAGTTGCCGGTGCGAGCTGGCCTCGCCAATTCCCTGCTGCTGGCTCGCAGAAGAAGCGGATCACATTCTCCTGGCTACCAGGAGCTTCGGCACCCGGGCGATAGTTCCTGACTCACCGATTTTATCTCCCGCGCCCCCAACGATTCTCCTGGGAGCCTCCGACTCATCGATGGTGGCAGGGATTGCGCCGTGGCACCTTTACAGTTTTAAGCCCTAGGGAAACAAGCCCGCCAACCTCGGAAACTCTTGTGTCATCTTTGCATACCTCCCCAATGGTATATTATTTAATCTTAAAAGAAAATTGGAGATTTCACTCGTACTACCAAAGACAGCCCAAGTATCCCTATTTCTACGCATACCACCGTTTGAGAAACACTGTTCTAGACTGAAAGATGCGGATGCAGCAGATATTTTTGAGGCTGGCCTATATGCATGCGTATTTCTAGGAGTTTCCCTTTCAGAGCATAACATTTCTACATGGAGATCAGTAACCTATATCATTGAAATGTCTCTGGACGCCTTTGCAGTCAGCCTAAAGCGTGATTTTCATGTACTTTTTGTCTTTTTATTTCTCTTTACTGGAGACAAACATAAGATGAGGAAAAATACATCAGCTATGAATGGCACTGTGCTGGTGTGTCAGATTAATGTCTTAATCTTAAACTAAGCAATATTGACACAGCCTGAAGAAAAAAACTTCCCCAGTACAGTAACAGCATCTTTATTAACATACCAATGTCTCAGACTGCATACATTTACACCTACACCTCTGCATTTATGAATATTTCAAAGATTTCAGAGAGTGCCATTGGTGCAATTCAAATATAACAATGGTTACAAACTAAATAACTGCCAAACCTAGCTGTTGGTTCTTCTCAGCAAAGTAGTATTCAACAGCAAAAAGTATTGTTTTTCCTACGGTTGCTGGGATCTCACATACAAAATGCTAACAGTTGTTCACCAAGATATCTAGTTTATTCAAGTTGCTGGAATAAGCAGGAAAATATACTGGGTTTGTACATCTAGTTTTTTGTTTAACATGTTTAAAGATGAATTCTGTTTTGGGTTTTTTCACTTGGATCAGTGACGAAACGTTTCTCTCACTGAAAATGCTACGTCCAGATAAACAGAATCAACCTTTTGGGATTACAAGTTACAAATTCTATCTATCTATCTATCTATCTATCTATCCATCTATCTATCTATCTATCTATCTATCTATCTATCTATCTATCTATCTATCTATCTATCTATCTATCTATCTATCTATCTATCTATCTATCTATCTTTCTTTCTTATGGGGCGATCGTGGCTCAACAGTGGGTGTTTGCCTTGTAATCAGAAGGTTGCCGGTTCGAGCCCCGGCTTCGACAGTCTCGGTCGTTGTGTCCTTGGGCAAGACACGTCACCTGTTGCCTACTGGTGGTGGTCAGTGCCAGACATGTCCACTTTTCACGTTCTGTCTGAGGGGATTTTCGAGATTGATAAAAATGTCCGGGTTTTCCTGTATTCTGACAGAGGACCCATGTGTGAGACGTCATCCCCAAACTGCTGTTTTGTGAGCACTTGTTCTGCGCTCACAGATGGTACTGACAGCGCGCAGCAACGCGCCTAATGATGTTTAAAAGATCCCAAAGCGCAAGTGCATCTTTTCAGACGAACTGCAAAAGAAATTTCCCTCGTACCGACCATAGCTGGACTGGCCACACCACACCTGTGCCCACCAACAACCACCAGTGGGCCGATGGTGATTTTTCGTTTCTATGGGCCGATGGTTTTGTTGTTGTTTTTGTAATGGTATAAACAATGAAAGGTGGTGGATTGGCCAGATGCTGGCCGATGTGTAAAAAGAACTCAGTTGTTTGGTGGTGTATATGGTGGAGCTTCAACAGAGGCCAGCAGGTGGATGAGGGAAAGGGGAAGCAGGAGGAGGAGAGACTCGAGGCGGCCGCCGGTCCGAGTGTCAGGTGAACTGAACTTCAGGTAAGAAGTTATGACCTGCAGTCTATCTGGGTCAGATATAAACCAAGTTTAGGTGGAGTTTATTTTCGTTGTGCTGACATTTTACAGTCAGTTACACTAACTCGTACTGCGTACTAGCTAGCATGACAGAGTTTCTATACAGCTGGGTGGGTGCTATGATGTTACTGATAGTGATATGATATCAGTTTGGATATGTGGTGAGAGGGAAATATGAAGATGAAACCAGGAGATGTCCTTACTGAATCATCAGAGCTGAACAGGTGATGGAGAAACAAGGTTACAGTTGAAGGGAAGTTATGAACTATTTCTGAGAGACAAATAACACCAGGATCCTTTTCTAAGTAGCTGACAGCTGGTAACTGTGCAGGGGCGGGTCTAGCAAAGTTTTGCCAGGGGGCCAGGTAGGGCATTAACTAGAGATGGCACGATACCACTTTTTAATGTCCGATACCGATTCCGATATCATAAATTTGGATATCTGCCGATACCGATATGAATACGATATAGCGTATTTTGTAATCAATAAAACTGTTTTTATAAATATCTTGCTGCATTTTGTATAAGTTCATACTCAAGTTTTTAAAAACAAGAGACTGAAGCTATTCTGTTATACCTGTATGCAAAAAATACACTCCACCCAAAACATTTTATAGTTCAGCAACACTGATCAATCTAATAAATTTAAACCTACACCATCCTCGCTAATCTGGTATTTTAAAGAGTACTTAGTGGAAATATTAAGCAACCTAACTAACAGGGTTGCCAACTCCCAGCAAAAACATTAGGGAACCACCCCCCGCCCTTAATCGATGTAATCAACTTTAATTTAATCCAAGTGTAAAACAAATGCACAGAAATCAATTATTTTTCTACATCTTTCTTCAACAGAATTGCAGACTGCACAGATGGTACCTTCCCAAAGGAAAAAGTACTATAGTTTACTAGGGTGTAGATTAGACTTATTAGTTACTATATACAATAATGGATTTCTATACATTTAATCAGATGACCACTTTTGTTGTAAGATTCAGATAATTATTTATTCAAAGTTTTTAAACGACATAACAAAGAAAAATATTTCTTTGTGCCCCCCTCTCCCTGTTAATGCCCAACCTAGCCCCCGACAAAACTTTGCTAGATCCGGCCCTGCACAGTTACCAGCTGTCAGCTACATAGAAAAGGATCCTGGTGTTATTTGTCTCTCAGAAACAGTTCATAACTTCCCTTCAACTCATTCATGTCACCTAAAAGGTAAACCTGTTTCTCCATCACCTGCTCAGCTCTGATGATTTAGTAAGGACATCTCCTGGTTTCATCTTCATGTTTCATCACATATCCAAATGGATATCATGACCAGCAGCTTTTACAGCCGTGGCTCCAGCAAACCTCAGCTGATACTAGAAAGTAATATTAAATACATTCTAACAACAGCTGATCAAGCTTAAACATGCTGCTGTTGTTTATCCGCTGGTCTCCTCTTTCTAGCGAAAAGTGGGCGATAAACAAACAAGAAAGACGGGACTTGCGGCAGAAAAGCTTGTTAAGTGATAAGCTGTTATATGTGTCTTACTGTGTCTTACTGGTGCTTGTCAGTGCTAGTTAGGCATGACTAGCACTGACAAGCACCAGTAAGACACATATGACCACACCTGTAACCTTTGATAAACTCTTGAGAACTGGTAACTGGAACTGTGAGAGAATATTTCTTCCAGTCAGCCTGTGGCCAAACTGCATTTTACACCCTAACAAAATAACACAATGATGTCAAAGAGGAAGAAGAAAATTAAGTATGCTTCGCTTTTATTGAAGCAGCATATAAAAAACAACACATGCCCATATCAAGTCAGGTCAACCTGGCAGTAATTTCAGATTAAGAAGCTGCAATCATAGTGTCTCAAGTTAGTAACAAATTTTGGTTGATCCAAGATTAAACTCCAAGATTAAATCAAATAAAAGTCAAACTAAATCACTTTTATTGTCACATCACATGTGCAGGTACACTGGTACAGCACATGTGAGTGAAATTCATGTGAGTGAACTGTGTCAAATACTGAGCTTCAGTAAAGATTCAAGTTGCAGTTGTTTATATTTCCTATCACCTTAAATCTTCACTCAAAGACAAGTATCTTTGACAGTGTATATATAGGTGTATTATATATATGAGACAAATGTTGTTGCTTCAGTATGTTGGCATTACTAAATTTGGCTCAATGCTTACATATATGTGTAAAAAGCAAATGTACGAGCTGTGAAAACTTTGTCTGATAGAATGAAGAGTAGACTGATATATGAAATATTCCTTTATTGGGTGAGAAAATCAGACCATGTCATAACTGCTGTAAGTCATACAGAATAAATATCAGAGCCTTAAACAGGCTGACTTCTGCTAAATGGGTCAAACTGGGCAGAAAGTCTACAAACACATAACATCCTTATAGAATATGATGTAACACTATAGATCAACTTACCTCAGAATATATAAAGCATATAAACAATTACAGCAATATGATGCAACAAACACAGCAGTACTACTAATCCAAAATACTCAAAGCTTCATAGAACTGAAACAAACATTTATCTTTAGCTCCATTCTGCTGCTGATACATACTTTAGGTTTCTGAACATTAAACTTGTTTCTGCTTTTCATAGTGTGTAACTTGAAGGCCCTGAGTACTTTCTCCCACACTGAAAACACTGGAATGATAACATTATTTGAACATTACCTAATAAGACTGATTCAGGACAGACAATTAGTTCTTTTAAACTTTCCTAGCAGTCCTTCACAAACAGGGAACAGTCTGTCTATTCTCTCCATCTGTCAGCTGCTGCTGGCTCTTCCTCCTCCTCTTCCTCACACTCTGCTGAGTTTGTCCTGGTGGATCATCAGGGGTGCAAAGCCTCACAAATGATGTGCAGCAGTGGGTCCCTCAGTCTGTCCTCACTCTGGACACTTGCAGTTGTCACACATGGAAATCAAATGTGTGATAAGCTGCAGGATTCAAACACAAGTGTAACTTATAAATACATGTTCACACTTTTATTACATAATCAGAGAGAAAGAAAGAGAGAGAGAGAGAGAGAGTGCAGGACAGACAGACAGGTGACAGTCTCAGGTGTACACACTGCTACAAAACAGCACAAGAGAAGGAGGATTTAGTGTTTGTGTTATTACGAGTGCCAAACAAGAAGAGTTCCCAGATGGTACAGTGGACACATGTGTGACTCCTGTGATTAAAGCATCTTTCTTTCAGCTTAACGAGTGAACCGTCAGCTCGTTCAAACACACGTTAAAGTCCGTTTGGCTCGACACCACCGAACAGAGGCAGCAATATAACATAGCTAACATTAACAGTGCAGTGAATCCTGCTTGTGCCGTCATATTCAGGACTGCAAACCGAGCTGTCACGGGTTGCTTAGAGGATCCACTCGCAGGACTCCTGGGTAGCGTTCACACAGAGATAGTTTATTACCAATCTTCACCGAGTGTATGTATAGACAGTGCGGGGTTAGTGCTATATACAAGACGTGAGGGGCAGGGGTCCAGGGCTCCAGGGAAAACGGGGAAACCACACTCGCGCTCCAAACAGCCTCTCTCCTCTCCACTAGCGACCTGTCACTCCTTCCACACATCACACGGGGAAACACGGGAACGGGTCCGGGGAATCTAGGAACAAAGGAACACGTTAAGTCTCAGAAACAGAGGCACGGGAAACTTGAGCTGGGTGTGTACTGACAGAAGCCTTCACAACAATCCAGCGTTGAACAGCTGATCTCCTCCTTCTGATATACCAGCTGGTCTGATGAGGCCCAGGTGTGCACAATCCGAGAAGGCGTGGACCAAGGGCGTGAACCCGCCATGAGTTCCGCCCCGGCAAAACAGGGGAGAGAGGGGGAGAGAGAGGAAAAAGAGGAGAGAAGGGGGGCTAGGAGTGGAGTGATGCTGTTCAGCGCCTTGCCGATCCCGCAGGCCGTGACACGAGCAGCATCACTGACTCTCAGCTTGTTGTGTTTGTGGATATATGACTGACTGACTGACTTTAATTATCCATAAAATCATCACATTCTCTGTAAGATTAAGGTCAACTATTGAACGGCGCATATTTGAAAGGCTTTAAAACCAAGTAAACGCTGAAAGTACAAACATCGCTAATGTCACATAACTTTGCCGACATGTGGCCAACAGTAATGTTTTAATGTTCTCCATTATTCAACATTTGCACATAAATAAGTGACATCATATTCAGTACTTACTTTTAACAGTTTACTCTTCGGCCACTCCGCTTCTGCCGTCTGCAGCAAAATTATCCACACCGACTGCCGCGCTATGAATTGTGGGATATGTTGGGCCACGAAGTCCGGTCCCAAGCCCAGATGAGAAAGGAGGACGGTTTGGCTTCGGGCTAGCAACCCGTCCCTGTAAAAAACCCTACCGCTACAGAAGCGACAAATGAAAGCAGAAGTTTTGGACAACTTGGTGGGAATTCTACTTCAAACGGGATGACGATGCTGAAAGAAACCAAAAACGGCAACCAGCGTCCGATGGAAGCTTTAAACCATCACACGAATTGGGACGTGGAACGTTTGCACGTTATATCAGAGTGGATGGCTGGCTCAACTTTTGAAGGAGTTTGACGATTATCAGCTCGACATCCTCGGAATCAGTGAAATGAGGTGGATAGAGAGGGGCTAAATTACCAGCGATGGCAAGACAATCTTGTACTCGTGTCATGAAGATCGACATGAACATGCAGTGGGGCTCGTACTGATCAAAGAAGCCGTGACAGCACTCATCGGTTGGAAACCTGTTAACAACCACATGATCACAGCTTGTTTCAGATTTGTACACGCCAAGACGACTATTGTGCGACTATGCGCCGACGGACAATACGGAAGATGCTTTCAAGGACAATTTCTAAGATCAGCTGCAAGACGTTTTTAATGACATCCCGAATCACGACCTTAAGATTCTCATTGGAGACTTCAATGCCCACCTGGGCAGTGACCGATTGGGATTGGAGACAGTGGTTGGACCACATGCATCTTCAATGCGTCTCAGCGACAACGGCGAACAATTAGTATCCTTCTGTGAGATATACATATTAATACTTCCAGCACCAAGAGATCCACAAGAAAACATGGCGATCACCAGATGGGCTTATATTCAATGAAATTGATTTTATCTGCATCAGCCAAAAATGGAGGTCGGCTTTGCGCGACGCAAGGGCCTATCGAAAAGCGGATGTTGGATATGACCACCACCTAGTCAGAGCAGAAGTCAAACTCAAACTTTGGAACCAAAGACAGCCTGCACCAAATCGCAATTCGCAATAGAGAAGCTCAAGGACCCGACTGACGTCAACGCCTTCACTTTAGAGCTGCAAAATCGTTTTGCCCTCCTTGGAGAAATGGAAGATGTCGAAGACCTCTGTTCTGGCCTCAGGGACGCCACTGTGGATTCCGCCCAAAACACCATCAGAAGACGCAGAGGAGAGGCAAACAGTGGATCCAAGGAAGAACATGGGAACTGATTGATGAGAGAAAAATTGCAAAGCTTAAAAGAGAGCAGGCCAAAACCGAACAAGCCAGAGAGGACGGAACGCGACAATACGGTGAGTTAGATCGGCTAGTGAAAAAAAGCTGTCGGAAAGACAAGGAAGAATGGCTAGAACGAAAATGTGCCGAAACTCAGGAAGCAGCTGATCGGAATGACTCCAAGACCCTATACTGCATCGTAAACAAGCTTACTGGATCAAGGACCAATGCAAACGTCCTGGTCAAGGACAAAAATGGGAAGAAAAAATCTTTAAGAGAGGAAAAAGATTATTAGAAAGTGAAAATGGTTCCACTTGTGTACCGCACAGTAGATAAAATACGTTTCTCAAGCTTCAGTACTAACTTGATCAAGGATCAAATAATCTTGGTGCCTAGTGTTAACTTGATCTTTAGTTAAAAAGACATAAATGATAGAGCTACCAGGGAGAGTTTTGTAAATAGATGCAATGCTATTCTATTCTCAGTGTTAGAGATTGCCTTGCTCATATCAAAATGGTTACATAGACAACAATCAGCAAGCCTACTATCATGTACAAGAACCAATGTCAGCATTGTTTTTCTTTTTATTAGAGAACCTCACTTTATAAAGTTAATGATGCTAATCCCTACAGTCTTGCAGATAAGTCGAAACATACTGGGTAAATGATTACCCACTGCTGAAATATAAATGTTAAAAGACATGTCACCCTTATGATCTACCCTAGAAATAAATACAAATTAGCAACATTGTGCATCAGTCAGCAGAAGAAAGGTTCTCAAAGGTCAGAAGCAGAATCCGCTTTTTCTGGTCAAATTCATGCACACACACACACACACACACACACACACACACACACACACACACACACACACACACACACACACACACACACACACACACACACACACACACACACACATGTAACAATACCAAAGAGGTTACATGCCTGAAGAAGAACCATGGCCTACATCAGGGGTCCCCAATCCCAGTCCATGAGGGCCGGTGTCCCTGCAGGTTTTAGATGTGTGCTTGATCCATCACAGCTGATGTAAATGGCTAAATGACCTCCTCAACATGTCTTGAAGTTCTCCAGAAGCCTGGTAATGAACTAATCATATGAATCAGGTGTGTTGACCCAGGGTGAGATCTAAAACCTGCAGGGACACCGGCCCTCATGGACTGGGATTGGGGACCCCTGGCCTACATAGTCTCATAGTGTACAAAAGCTAGCCTGTCATTATCATTGCATGCACTTCGCGCAACAAGTATTTTTTGCGTAGGTGTCAGGTGAGGGTGAGCAGATGGGAGGCATGTTATATTTTAAATTTGTAGTAGGTGTCAAGGTGGTAAGCCAGGAATTCCCCTGAGGGTGGGGTGACAGGCTCCTGTAGCTGTAACAATACCAAAGAGGTTACATGCCTGAGGAAGAACCAGTCAGTTCTCTATGTTGTAATGAATTTATGTTATTTTAAGCTTGAGGAAACAGAGTGCAGAAAACCCCAGTGACTAAATTTAAGTACCTAAAACTGAATGTTTATTAAGCTTACAATAGAATAGGAAGATGGATAATGTGAGTGTCATGTATGTTTTTTTTGTGGCCACAAACATCTATTTTATCCCAGTGAAAATCCAGACACAGCCAATGTAATTATTAAATCATATAATCGAACCAAGTGCACTACTTCCAACCCCTTTGTTCTCCAATGTGTGCCTTTTCATTTGTGTGCCTTTCTCTTGATAGTACTACAGTATATATATCTCTTCCAGCTTTCATGAGTGGAGAGAAATGGTAATTTCACAAGTTAACCTAACTGGCACGTTTTTGACTGAGGGACGAAGCACCTGAAGACAACCCAAGCAAGTCAGGGGTGGGTGGGTTGGGGGCCGACGCAAACTCCACACAGAAAGGCACCAGACTAAATTTGATAACTAGATAACCCTAACGCCAGGACCTTCTCCTGTGAAGCAATGGTGTTAACCACACTTCCACCATACAGGGAGTGCAGAATTATTAGGCAAGTTGTATTTTTGAGGAATAATTTTATTATTGAACAACAACCATGTTCTCAATGAACCCAAAAAACTCATTAATATCAAAGCTGAATGTTTTTGGAAGTAGTTTTAGTTTGTTTTAGTTTTAGCTATTTTAGGGGGATATCTGTGTGTGCAGGTGACTATTACTGTGCATAATTATTAGGCAACTTAACAAAAAACAAATATATACCCATTTCAATTATTTATTTTTACCAGTGAAACCGATATAACATCTCCACATTCACAAATATACATTTCTGACATTCAAAACAAAACAAAAACAAATCAGCGACCAATATAGCCACCTTTCTTTGCAAGGACACTCAAAAGCCTGCCATCCATGGATTCTGTCAGTGTTTTGATCTGTTCACCATCAACATTGCGTGCAGCAGCAACCACAGCCTCCCAGACACTGTTCAGAGAGGTGTACTGTTTTCCCTCGTTGTAAATCTCACATTTGATGATGGACCACAGGTTCTCAATGGGGTTCAGATCAGGTGAACAAGGAGGCCATGTCATTAGTTTTTCTTCTTTTATACCCTTTCTTGCCAGCCACGCTGTGGAGTACTTGGATGCGTGTGATGGAGCATTGTCCTGCATGAAAATCATGTTTTTCTTGAAGGATGCAGACTTCTTCCTGTACCACTGCTTGAAGAAGGTGTCTTCCAGAAACTGGCAGTAGGACTGGGAGTTGAGCTTGACTCCATCCTCAACCCGAAAAAGGCCCCACAAGCTCATCTTTGATGATACCAGCCCAAACCAGTACTCCACCTCCACCTTGCTGGCGTCTGAGTCGGACTGGAGCTCTCTGCCCTTTACCAATCCAGCCACGGGCCCATCCATCTGGCCCATCAAGACTCACTCTCATTTCATCAGTCCATAAAACCTTAGAAAAATCAGTCTTGAGATATTTCTTGGCCCAGTCTTGACGTTTCAGCTTGTGTGTCTTGTTCAGTGGTGGTCGTCTTTCAGCCTTTCTTACCTTGGCCATGTCTCTGAGTATTGCACACCTTGTGCTTTTGGGCACTCCAGTGATGTTGCAGCTCTGAAATATGGCCAAACTGGTGGCAAGTGGCATCTTGGCAGCTGCGCTTGACTTTTCTCAGTTCATGGGCAGTTATTTTGCGCCTTGGTTTTTCCACACACTTCTTGCGACCCTGTTGACTATTTTGAATGAAACGCTTGATTGTTCGATGATCACGCTTCAGAAGCTTTGCAATTTTAAGACTGCTGCATCCCTCTGCAAGATATCTCACTATTTTTGACTTTTCTGAGCCTGTCAAGTCCTTCTTTTGACCCATTTTGCCAAAGGAAAGGAAGTTGCCTAATAATTATGCACACCTGATATAGGGTGTTGATGTCATTAGACCACACCCCTTCTCATTACAGAGATGCACATCACCTAATATGCTTAATTGGTAGTAGGCTTTCGAGCCTATACAGCTTGGAGTAAGACAACATGCATGAAGAGGATGATGTGGACAAAATACTCATTTGCCTAATAATTCTGCACTCCCTGTACAGTGTTGGGGTCAGATGTATAGAAGCAAGCTGTTCCAGAGTTTACTTGTAGCTACAGCAAAGTTCTTTTTGTTTTAATCTGCTTCTATGTACAACCAGAAGCATCTGGTCACCTGACCTCAATGATTTTTTGAAAGCAAAAAGTTTTTTAAAAAAAAATTATATCTTTATTTGGATTGGACAAGTAGAGATAGGACAACATAAAGCATCTGCATAGCAGATGTGCAATCTCGCCACTCCTCTTTGATTTATTCATAGAAACATTAGGCCAATCGATTAGACAAAATGATAACATTAAGGCTGTTGCACTATCAGGAGTTGAACATAAAGTAGCAATGTTTGCCGATGATGTATTGGTTTGCCTGGAGGACCCAGAGAGGTCTTTTAGTGAGTTGATGTCTACCATAACTGATTTTGGAAAGTTATCTGGCTTTAAGATTAACATTTCAAAAACACAGGTGATGACCTTAAATTACACAGCTTCTGCAGCTTTACGTAGGAAATTTAAAATAAATTGGGATAATGAGAAAATCAAGTACCTGGGAATATACCTGACTGCAGACCTCTCTGGGCTCTTCCAGGCAAACTATGAGCCAATATCTGGAAGTATAAAAGATGATCTGCATAGATGGAATCTGGTCCCTTTCTTGAGTCTCAGCTCCCGGATATCCGCAATCAAAATGAACATGCTTCCCAGACTGCTTTACCTTTTCAGAAATTTACCAATAGAAGTGTGTGACCATCAATTTATTGAGTGGGACAAGTGGATCTCCAGATTTATCTGGCAGGGCCGAAAGCCAAGGGTTAAATATGCCACCCTACAGCTCCCCAAGGAAAAGGGAGGATTGGGCCTCCCCTGCCTCAAGAACTACTATTATGCCGCTCAAATAACCCCTCTCCTATACTGGTGCAACGAAACATATACAGCTAGGTGGAAGGAACTGGAATCCAACCTAGTGGACCGGCTCCCTCTACAAGCTGTTATGGCAGATAAGGGTTTAATGTGTCGGCTGGAAACCTTGGGGAACCCCTGGCTAACTCACACCCTCCAAGTTTGGCAGAGGGTAATTAGCATCTGTGGGATATATAAAATGTTAAATGTTTTCAGGTGGTTTGCTTTTGATTCAGATTTGATCCCAAATAGACACGACTCTAATTTTAAAGCATGGATATCCTACGGCCTTACGACATTCCTCTCTCTTACTCATAGAAATATTGTGCTCAGATTTGAGGCCCTGCGGGATAACCATTATTTGACAAAATACGATTTCCACAGGTATCTACAGCTGAGATCATATATTGATCATGAATGCAAATTGTCTGACTTTAGTGATGTTGAGTCGCATTTTTTCCTTATTCTGAAAAATGCCACAACCACGATTCCTACTAAATCCATCTCCAAATTATACAAAGCTCTCTCTAGTGCCAGCGAGGATAATACTTTATACACCAAAGATAAATGGGTAAGGGAATCAGGGATTGTTATTTCTGGGGGTGAATGGGAAAATATTTGGCACTGTCAGTGGACAACATCCAGCTCTATGAGCTGGAAGGAACATGGCTGGAAAAATATCATTAGGTATTTCAAGACACCATACATGGAGAGATACAAAGGGGTCCTTATGCAATGCTGGAGACAATGCGGCTCGACCGTGGCTAACCACTTTCATGTCTTTTGGGATTGTCCCAAGTTAAAAATTTTTTGGATAGGCTTTCAGACCTCTTTAAGTGCAGTTTTCAATGTCCAAATACCTTTAGATTTTAAGGTCTTATATATGGGTCTGATCCCCTTTCTGGAGCGTAAGAGTGAGATTAAGTTGGCACAATTACTTTTGGTGGCAAGTAAAAAAACAATTACTAGAAGATGGTTAAGCCCAGTCCAGCCTACATTAGAGGACTGGTTTGGGATCATTCTAGAGATATTTAGGATGGAAAAATTGACATATTTGCTAAGAAACCAAAAGGCCAAATTCTACGAAATTTAGAACAACTGGATACAATTTATTACCCCCACCAGAGCTGACTTCACTTGATTCTCACTGTTACCTGATTTTTTTTCTTTTCTTTTTTTCTCTCTGTACTATTATTATTAGTTTATTTATTTACTTGTTTATCATGATAGCAGCACAGACCTCCCCCCAATTTGTGCTTATAGTTTTATGTAATGTGTTCTAAGTATCTCCCTTTGGAGAGCAGGTGAACAACTCTCACAGTAATGGCCAAAGGAGGGTAATATGCATTTGCTGATTATTGTTGTTCATCATTTGCTCTCCTAAACTAAATCTAAAAACCCGGAATGGACTCTGCTCATATGAAAGCAAAAAGTTAAACGGAAAGGTAACAACTTCAAGCCAGTACAAATAAACCAGGAGGGGTAAAATGTGGTCCTGCTTGCATGTGTGGTTCAAGATACCAGCTTCAAATTTTGCAGCTGAGAAACCCGAGACAGCCTAATGGTCAAATAAAAACTGTCAAAAATAAAAAGCCTGGATGAAATTAAGGCATGGATCACTTTCTCAAAACAGCACCCAAGGATGACTAAAGGGGAAACACATTTGCTAGAGACTTTTGACAGCAGTCGAAAGTTCAACATGGATGGATGGATTTGTTTTGTTTTTCATGTTTGCGTGAAAGCAGTTTGCAAAGAAGCACAGGGCAAATTCAAAGCAACTTTTCCCCTTTTCCATTAATGTGTTACATTAATAATTGTACAATACTGCCTTGCCATTTTTGTTTACATTTGTTGAATATGTCTGTCAAATATATAAAAAGGGATTTTTTGTGACATAAAAGTGACACAAAAAGTGACAATGATCCTTGGAAAACAAGTCATTTCTTTGCTTTTGACATAACCATTTGTAAATCATGTTTTCTACATCCTGTTTATGAGTCAAGAGAAACTTTCTTTAAACAAATTGTGAAAAGTTTTAACGTTCATGCTTTGCTGTCGCCAGTGAATATTTCGACAGGTAAATTGTGTAGCGAATAAAATGAAGTAAGGCTACTGCGCGCCGCACAACAGCAAGGATGCAGCTATGGGTTTAAGATGAGAGCCCGGCTTGACCTTCAAAGTGCCAGCAGGGAGACTTAGTTTAAAACCATTATTAAATTCTTTACTTTATCAGGCTGTTTATCCTAATCTCTCTTAATAACCACTGGAACCGAGGCAGAACATTCGCTTTGCTTTATTTAACCATAAATTTGAAATTACTTAAGTATGAAAGTACTTAAATAAAAATGTAACCCACGTAGTTATTAAATTGTAATTAAACAGACCTATTGCTGTTTAAGAGTAGGAGTTATTATTAGCCTATTAAATTTTAATCACGTTTCACTTGTCAACGTAGTAAACTGGAAAGTTGCGAATGAAGTTAATGAATGGCAGCAGCTTCCTTCCCCGAGACTGAACAATAGGAGATGGCCTTACCTTGTTTACAGTTACACGCATTGTTCCGAGCTGACTCAATGACACGATCTACCTGTCTGAGATGTAACCTCACCTGCAGGCAGTGGAGGAATTTCAGCAAGCTAAGATTATCACAGATTCTCAAAGACGGGCGGCTTTTTTCTTTCTTTTCTTTTCTTTTCTGTTCTTTTCTGTTCTTTTCTTTTCTTTAGACAGACAGGCGCACATTCATTTTTGAAAAGTATATACTTTCCTCTATTTACAATCTCCAATTTACCTTGATAATAAATGAGTTTTGCAGAAATTGTGCCATCTTACTTTAGCTTATTTGGTTGCGTGGCCACGAGAAAAGTTAGTAGGCCGATGTGTAGCAACATCAATGTACATGATGGTTTTTAGTCACCGTGCATGTGTTGGACAATTACAGAATGAACATAAAAACACAAAAATGCAAATTTTGCAACATGAAATGTGGTTTTCATCGAGATATTTGTTTTGACACAATTTTCTTTGCGTTGGACATTGACTAGTAGGATAAACAATACGAATGTAAATGAAAATAAGAATATCCAATACCCTTTTAAATTCGCAAAGTAACTTCATTGTTCATTGTTTCATCGTTTGTGCGCCTTGTCATTAAATCTGGAGAATGTTTGTCTGTCATTGCCGGCTTATCTGACTCCATCGTTTGACGAGAATTGTGTAAAAATATATCGTTGACTGAAATAAAATAAAAAGCAGACAAAACGGTTTCAAGTTTATACTTTACCTAAAGCAAAAATGGGAAACTACATGTAACAAGTGTCACCTGGCAGTTTGTTGCTCTCTGCCAGGTGATTGGCTGAAAGAGCTGTGAAAAGGTAGTGGGTGTGTGGGGTGAAGTCAGTGCTCTTCTGTGGAAGAAACCAGAGGCAATTAATTCACTCGGGTGCGAGTGGGTATACTGCCGGTAAGAGACTTTTGCTGTTTTGTTTGGATCATTTGCTGGTTGTGTGTGCCTATTTTTAATGTGTCGTTGGCCTTTTTTAGTGTGACCACCAATTTTAATAGAAGAATTGATCAAGCCCTAGATCGACTGCGCGCAGGGAAACTGATCAATATTGTAGGTATATTGAGTGTTTGTTTTTAGCTTCATGATTTTAAATGGTTTCATAAAATTGGTATTTTATTGGGTAATATTTTAATTGATAATTTATTTATTTATTACAGTAATTAAACATACAAATGCCCCATTATCTCCAGACAGGACTTACAACACACCCTGCTGATATCCCAGCTGCACATGAGACTTACCACACTGTGCGAATATAATTACACTGCAACCTGTCACACCCCGCTTAGCGACACTGCAATCGTGAAACGCACTGCAAACAATTCAGGTCTCAGCCTAGCTGGGAATCAGCGCCATGTATGGCCTGCAATCTGGGAGACAAAGGGAAGTGGCACAAACAATTAAACAAAAAACAAAAGAGGGAGGTTAGTCCGCCCTTACACAACTCGCTCTCAATCAATAACCGCCTTTACGGCTGGACGGACTAACCAAAAGAAAATTACAAATCAATCAAAAGAACAAAAAAAGGACAGCAGAGACAGCACAGCTGAAAAACAAACAACATTATCAATTAAAATATTACCCAATAAAATACCAATTTTATGAAACCATTTAAAATCATGAAGCTAAAAACAAACACTCAATATACCTACAATATTGATCAGTTTCCCTGCGCGCAGTCGATCTAGGGCTTGATCAATTCTTCTATTAAAATTGGTGGTCACACTAAAAAAGGCCAACGACACATTAAAAATAGGCACACACAACCAGCAAATGATCCAAACAAAACAGCAAAAGTCTCTTACCGGCAGTATACCCACTCGCACCCGAGTGAATTAATTGCCTCTGGTTTCTTCCACAGAAGAGCACTGACTTCACCCCACACACCCACTACCTTTTCACAGCTCTTTCAGCCAATCACCTGGCAGAGAGCAACAAACTGCCAGGTGACACTTGTTACATACATGTTACAGAACAGAAATCGTGCATTTTGTGCAGCGATATGCAAATATGATCATCTTTTTTGGTTTGGTAAAAACAGCCTCACCTAAGTGTAAGGACTGAGGTGAGAGAATAAATGGTGTACTACAATCTGTGTATCCATGATAATACAACACTTATGATGATATCTTGTGTTCTCTCAAAAATTAATTAATAGAGACACAAACAATTGTACGAATTAAAAAAGTAAAGACAATTATTTGTGAGATTTTTCTCCCTCGTTTTATTCAAAACCTTTTATATTTTGTATTATTTTGAAAATGTTGTTCTTTCTCTTTAATACCATGACTAAACAAAGGAGGAAGACCTGTCTATAAGGGTGACGGGCAGGAAGTAAGAGCGAGAAGATTCCGAGCAAAATTCCTGCCTGCAGATGTTGCGTAGGATGACATACTTGTCCACTGGCCCTATAAAACACCTGCGTTACTCTGAGCAGCACAGACTTCTGACAGCTGCTGGTGGATGCAATAGGACATCAGAATACAGAAGGTTCAGTTCTATCGCGGGTACATTTCTTGTACACACACACACACACACACACACACACACACACACACACACACACACACACACACACACACACACCTACCTGATTTTACTATATATATATTTTATTTACATTTTATTTTACTTTTTTTTCTTAGAGATGAATCGGTTTCTGTGCCTTCTGGCTGTGGGCCTGTACCTGTGCTTGCAATGCCAGGTCAATGAAGGTGAGTACTACCTCCGTATTCTGACAGCGGCATATAACGTTTGATGCATTCCTCACTCAAGTGAAATGATCAAATGGTTCTACCATTTACCTTAGATATTTTCGAATTAATTTATGAGATGTCAAAGACATGTAAAAGTTTTATGCTTCTTCTTCTCTTCTACATTTAAATCTGTGTGTAACAAACATTTTCATGCAATGAGCGAAGTATCTTGCAGTCAGTGAAGCAAGGAGTGAATAAAAGCAAACATTTTCTCTTTTATCAGCACATTTGAGTCAGAGCTTCATTGAAAACACTGTGATGGCAGCAAAGGCAAAGGTGGATGCAGCCTATCGTTATTCAAGGCAACAGTGAGTCTCCAGACCTCTTAAACTACAGCTAAATCTTCAGACCCTGAACCGATGGTTTTGATGGAAGTGTTTTTCAAGGTATCCTACTTGAAACTTTAACAAATATGAATTCCTCATCACAGGAGCTTGGATCGCGTGAGAAGAAACGCACATTACGCTGATGTTGTGCGGCTAATGAAGCAGCCCAGAGGAGTATCCCGCATTGCTGTGCGCTCTGCTGATTACCTGGCTACTTCTTTGCAAATGATCACCGAAAGTCTTGAAAAGCGTCACAAGCGCTCCATCAATGCCACAGGTGTGTATTTAAAAATGTTCATTTAAATTTCAATTGTTAAATTTTCCATTTTACTTAAATGTTAAAGCTAATTAATTTTCATCGTCTATCGTATTCAGATTTGATCTCTAAGGAAAACCTACAGGCCCTCATTGATCTGACAGGCTGCTCTCCACGTCATCGCATCCCTTCTTGTGGGACAACTCAAAACTTGCACACATATCGCACTGCAAGCAGTGTGTGCAACAACAGGTGAGGCAATCATTTCCAGAATAATTAATTCCCATTTTGTGCTGACAGTGATGCCTATAATTTGGGACTTGGGTGAGGTCTTTTGTTGGATGTTGTTTACCTTTATACAATATAGTGTATCTGCTTCTCTTATGTAGGAGAAACACCCGCTGGGGAGCCTCCAATACACCTTTTCTCCGCTGGCTCCCTGCTGAGTATGAGGATGGCACTTCTACACCTAGAGGCTGGACCCGTGATCAAGCAGTGAACGATCACATTCTTCCCCTGGTAAGACACTTTAGAATTTCATCTTTATTGGGCACACTGCAAAATGCTCTAAAGAAATATGTGCATGAAGCCTTTCTACACAGAGCTCATTTTCTACATCCTCATACACAGGTTAGAGAAGTGTCCAACCGCATTTTGCCAACACCTACCGCTGACGTGCAGAGTGATCCACTCTACACTTTCCTGGTGACAATCTTTGGCCAGTTCACTGATCATGACCTGACCTTCACTCCTACTTCTCCTTCCATTGCTTCATTCAGTGACGGCATCAACTGTGGAAAGACTTGCACGCGCAGAGACCCCTGCTTCCCCATTGACGTTAGTGCCACTGCATTACTCAGGGAAATACATATTTGCATTCAAATGCATGCAGAGTGAATGCTGAGTGTGTCTTGTCTTCCAAACAGATTCCTGAAAATGACCCCCGGTTCGGCAGTAATTCAGAGGATGAGTGCATTCCTTTCACCCGCTCAGCACCAGCTTGTGGCTCTGGAAACACTGGCTTCAACTTCGGTGCAAGCACAGTCCGCGAACAGATAAACACTCTCACGTCCTTCCTCGATGCAGGTGAAGTCTACGGCTCAGACGAAGCCAAAGCTCGCTCCCTCCGGGACCTCACCTCAGATAAGGGTCTTTTGAGGGTCAATGAAATTTTTAATGATACCGGCCGTGAGCTTCTGCCCTTCAGCTCTATGGGTACCAACATGTGTGCCACTCGAGCTCGCATTACGAATACCTCAAATGCGGTGGAGGTGCCTTGCTTTTTCGCTGGTGAGTACCATCAAATACACTGACTTTCAAATCTCTAAAGTGCACACAGCCAACAAGACTTGTTTTTTCCGCTCTAATATCATGTGATTTTAAGGTGACGATCGCTCCACTGAGAACACCGCACTGGCCGCTCTGCACACTGTCCTGTTACGTGAACACAACCGACTGGCACGTGCTCTGGCCTGTCTCAATCCACAGTGGGATGGAGAGAGACTCTACCAGGAGGCTCGCAAGATCGTGGGTGCCTATCTGCAGGTTTGTGAGGAGCTAGACTACCTGAAGTATTTTAATTACACTCATTATTCAATTACACTGCTGAGTTTCTTTTTGGTCGTTTAGGTGATGACATTCAGAGACTTCTTACATCACATTGTTGGTCCAGACTACATTGCAAAGCAGCTGTCCACCTACCCTGGCTATGATGAAGACGTGAATCCCGGGATCGCCAATGTATTTGCCGTAGCTGCCTTCCGTTTTGCTCACCTGATGATTCAGCCTTTCATTTTCCGTCTTGATGAGCAGTACGAGGAGCATCCTCAATACCCCAGCGAACTGCTGCACAAAAACTTCTTCACATCATGGAGAATCATCTTTGAAGGTAGAGCCGAAATATTTAACTTCTCAGGCCTATCATCGAGGATTTTCAAAACTGAAAGGATTTTGTGTGTTTCTCAGGTGGTGTGGACCCTGTCATGAGAGGGCTAGTGGGTCGCCCGGCCAAACTGAACACTCAGCAGCACATGATGACTGAGGAGCTGACAGACAGGCTGTTTAAGTTCTCCTCCAGGGTGGCACTGGATCTGGGTTCACTGAACATGCAGAGAGGAAGAGACCACGGAATCCCTGGTATTTGTTTAATCTTTATACATATAAGTGTATTCAATCTGACAAGAGAGAACTGCAGTCCTTAAATATAAACCATGAACCTACTTTTCTGATTCGTTTGATTGAGTTTGTTTGATAGACATTACTTGCTAAATAATCTTTATTTTCTTTCTTTATGTTATTTTTAGGTATTTGTTTTACTTAGAGTTATTTAGCTAATTATATATTATTCATGTTATTTGTACTTCTATTGTTAATGAAACTTTGCAATTTCATTTTTTTCTTAAAAAAATTCCTATCATTGCATGTCAGTAATCAGTGAAGGACTTTAAGCTACTCTACCTTGCATGGAAAGTACTATACAAACACATTTTGATAGATTTTTTTGACTAATTAATATCATTAAGTTTGCTTAAACATTCAAGGCCTCTGATTAACATGCATAGAAGATGAACTGTCCTAAACTGTGCTCAATCCTTTTCAGGCTACAACAAGTGGCGTAGGTTCTGTGGACTGTCGGAGCCACAAACTCTTGAGGAGCTGGCTGAAGTGCTGAACAATACAGATCTGGCACAGAGGCTGCTGAATCTCTATGGCACCCCTGACAACATTGATGTGTGGCTTGGAGGTGTGTCAGAGCCGTTTGTCCATGGAGGACGAGTGGGACCTCTGTTTGCCTGCTTGATCTCAACTCAGTTCCAAAAGATCCGTCAGGGAGACAGGTAAGCAGAAGGAAAACAAAGCGAACACTGTTGAGGCTCAGGGGGCTGTGTTAGCCTTACTGTTGGATTTGGTCTTTAAACTTTAAACGTTGTCCCATTTCAGACTTTGGTGGGAGAATGATGGAGTCTTCACTGAGGCTCAGAAACAGTCACTGAGGCAAACATCAATGGCTCGTATAATCTGTGACAACACTGGTATCACTGAAGTCCCTGAAAACCCCTTCCTGTACCGGCCTCGAGGGTATGGCTACACCCAGTGCGATAACATCCCTCACTTTGACCTCAGTCCATGGAAGGAGGGTGGTGAGTTCATGATGTGAAATTAGACTCCAGACAGTCAGTGACATTGGATTATTTAAGAAATAATTATTTTTGCTTATCACTGCATGTCGGTAATCAGTGAAGCACTTTAAGCTACTCTTAAGGGATTTTGGACATACTGATGTTTACCTTTTTTTTTTTTTTTCCAGATTTAGATTCAAATGAATCTTCAGGTTCATATGAATCTCCAGGTAAACCTCTCACTTATTGTTCTATATTGTCCATGCATGTACAATTTTATATTAAAGTATTACATGTAGCTTATATTCAAGTTTACAGGTTATTTTGTTATAATAGCACTTATGTTATTTTTCAGAAACAGAAGCACCTTATACCCCTACCCCCACTGACAACCAACAGAACATTGCTTTCTCAATGCGACTTGGCAGCAACTCCCCCAAAGCTGGCTATCCAATCATTTTCCATGACGTGATCTACAACGGACAGAACAGCTACAACACTGAGAATGGGATCTTTACATGTGAGACCCCGGGTGTTTATGAGTTTGAGTTCAGCCTTACGATCTACCAGAAGTCTGCCAGTGTGGATCTGGTGCGCAACGGGAAGCGGATTCTTCATTCATACACCACAAAGCATAGCGGTTACCTGATGGCCAGTGGAAGCATTTATGTTCAGCTTGAGAGTGGTGACAAGGTCTGGCTGGTTGCTCAAAACAGTGCCAATGGCATCACTAGTAACAGCTACTTCAACGGGCATCTGCTATTTGAAGTGTAGGATGTTTACTAATAGACAGCATCCTCACAACAATGCCCAGTTTTTTTTGCATGTCTTTTGTTTAACTTGCACCTTTTAAAAGGCTGCCTTTAGGTTATGATAATTATGACTGTTATAATCATTTTGTAGGTTACTAAGATTAAAGTGATCCCAATTTAAATCCCTTAACCTCCTTGACCTGGCGTCTCCATATGGGGACATCAGATTTTGGGTTGTCTAGACCACAACACTAAATTTTGCTCTTTCAAATGGCTTTCAAATGAGCCATATTGCTCAAAGAGGCACAATTGTTGTTTCTCATTTTGTTTTTGTACTGAGGAAAAATGCTGCTGTGTTCAGACACCAAATAAAGAGTTCAGTTGTGACACTACAAATCCCAAATAGCAAAGAGAAATTTAAAATGAAAGAGTTCGGGTATTAGGAGGTTAAAGATAAAACAACTGAAACATGCTGAGGTTAATATGTTACACTCTTTAAATGTTTTAAAGATTTTCATTTAATGAAGAAATATGTACAATCCACTGATACCTGCGCTTGCAAAAAGGGATGAAGAAGTTCGTTGTGAAGATTCATTTTAATCGTGAATGATTTGTTCAATCTTGTCTTTTAAATTCCTGAAGATGTATTGCTTTGCATCCTTTTCCTAAATCGTATAAGAAATATTTCAAAGATTTTTGAATTAATGCATTAATTTCAATTCCTAATAAATGAAAATGAAAATGAGCAACTCGATGTTTTCTTTTGATCCCTCCAACTCTGAAAGTGAGAGCTGAATGCTCCATGCAGACCAGGAGATGGCGTTGTCGTAGAGGCTTTTAAATCACAGGAAATTAGGCAGACGCGCAACCACGTGGATCAAATTCACTGACTTTACTAGAACGTTGTGATTATGCTGATTCTTGAGTTATTTTAACTCAAGAATCAGCATGAAGATTGATGATTTTTTTTTTTAAAACAAAACACTTAATTTCGTTTAATGTTTCTTTTAAACAGTTTGAAAGTTTGTGATAGTTTCATTAGATCAAAGAAACAAAGCAGATTGATCTTTCAAAGATGATTAAAGCGAAAGCCAATGTAAAGTATATTCTGGTGGTATTCATCCCCGTGTTTCAGTAGTTGGTAAATCCTTTCCAAAGCCAAGTTTCTCTTAATGTAAAAATAAATTATCTAAACTATTACAGATTATAAACTCACGCTCCCATGAAGTGGTCCGCATTCAAAAAGGGGTTTTCTTTTATAAGTTCATGTCAGAATTTTTGCAGCCTGACAACAAGTACCAAATTTCTCAAATAAAGAACTCAAATCAAATTTTAAATAGGAGGTACGTTATCGAGTTAATTTACATAAAGCACTTCAGCACTTTGAGATTGAGAGTTTAAAAGCATTTTTTGATCATTTGTTTTACATTTACTTTATCGCAAAGGTTTGGAACCGTTCTTTTGTTTTGTTTTGTTTGTTTGTTTGTTTGTTTGTTTTTTACTTTCAAAGGAAGCATATTTTACACTTTAATGACCGAAAGTAAAATAGCGTAAATGCAACACCCGTGCATTTTGTGCTATTAAAAGTCAAAACATCTGCGTTGAGGTGAAAATTTTGCAGTAATGTGTTGAGCAGATGTTAACTGCACTGATATCATGAAGCCACTTTGCAGTAAAAACCCATTTTGATCAAACAGCCTAAAACAGTCATGTGGGGATTTATTCAGATCCTCTCGCACAAACAGCCAGTTTTCTCTGCGCTATTGAAAGTAGTTATGGACCAATCACTGTTTTCCATTTGGCTTGCAATTTTTTATTCTATATACAAACCTAAACAGAACTTAATCCGAATGTTTGGGGAAACTTTAGCTGGGTGATGATGCTTTCATCCTAAGGAAAGAAAAGCGGCCACCCGGCCTCAATTGCAGATGCCGACACTTCCCCCGGGGATCTGCGTCCTTTCCTAAATAAATAAACAAATATATAGCGATCGATTAGGGACGTGGAGGGTCGCATTAGCTCTGTTGTTTTCTGCACAGTGGAGAGGGGGGACGGAAACCAGCTGCTGCGTCTGCGACTCCCCCTTACGCACAAGCCACGCCCCTCCTGCCCTCAGCGGACACGGTGCCATCAGTGCAGAGTGGATTTGGTTGTCCCATGGGAGCAGGGGAATTCTGGGGAGGACGAACGGCACACGATACCCCATTGTTTGGTTTAGCAGTCACCAATCCCCCCACCCTCTCCAGACCTCTCCCCTGCTCCTCCCTAAAACGCACGGCCTGACAGTCTCGGTGGGTTAAATTGATTAGAAAGACGTTTGCGGTCTGACTAATCCCCCATTCTCGCTCCGGCTCCCTGCTTCAACGAATTACAAAAGCCACACATTTAGAAAGTCTTGCGGGTTGCGATGATCGCGGCCGAGCCTCTCGCACCTGCGGGGCTGAAGAGTCGGGGCAGGCCGGACAAGTCAATACTGGACGAACCCCTAAACACACAGGTTACATAGGAAGATTTCGGTTACTGATCTGCATGGTCTTTTTCCTCTTTTCAATTCTCAAGGTGCACAAAAGCCTAAAACCATGAACATTAAATTATAATCCACAATACTCCTGTACAGTAATTTAAGTTATTTTTCTCTATTTGTTTTGCATTTATTTTGGGGGAACTTTTTTCCTCAATTATAGTTAAAAATCTGTTTTCTTAAAAGAGTCAATGATACAATAAATAGTTTTAAAGTATTTCTGTGGATTCTTCATTGACTCCATGCACATGTAGAGGATTTTCACAGAAGAGCTTTGTGGTGTCATCCTCTTGCCCTGCTTAACATTACACATGGCCCATCACGATGACAAATTCTGTAGCACTTACACCAGAGGAACTGTAAAAACTTTTCATTTAAATGGTAAACAAATAGATAGTTACCCCCACACACACACACATACAACAAAACATTAATTCCATACAATCTACATCTTAAAATTTGAAGAGCACATCTTTGTCGTTTCCTTGAGATCTACAGGAATTTTATCTTTCGCCTCTGTGTCATCATGTATAGATTTTGTCATGGTTTTAGGGTTAAGTAGAGCTGTCAGTCATTTTAGGAAAAGTGTGTGAGGGAGACGGCAGCAGGATTCCCCAAGATTGCTTTCATAATTGGGGGAACATCTGACTTTGTCCCGCGCTGGCAGATGGTGAGCTGAGGCGCGATCCAAGGGGCGAGATTTACATTCATTGTCCAGGCGCACAAACTCCACATAGAGACAATAGTCTCGGTAAGGGGCAGAGAACCCGCGTTGGGGGGGAGACTTTCCCTTTCATAGCCAGACGAATGGAAGCGGAAATTAATTTTATTCCCCCCCAAATGTAACCCAAATGCATTGGACATACAACCCAAATTTGACTTTAATGAAAGTAATAACAGATCAGAAAACACAAATGGTAAAATGAACCCATCAGCACTGTGCTCGGTTTCTTTAATATGAGCCTCTCAGTAACGAAATCATCAGATGGAGCAGCAAAGGAAACTTTGTCAGACTCTCAAAACTCGTAAGTTCATGTAATGGTAATCATGTTTGTTAACAGCATTATTTGCAACGGGTCTCATGACTGGGTTGGATTTGTTGAGGCAGTCTGTCATATTGATTAAGAGAACTCATTTCGGGCACTGTCAGGCAGCGCTCCAAACGCCAATCAGAGTGCAGCTTCGTCGGCTGCTGGCGGAGATTGATGGACCAACCAGACGGCCATTGTTGCGGCTGACACTGATGCGATGCGTCCTCAGCGGAATCACCGCGTTCAAAGGAGCAGACGGTCGAGCTGCTGAATGCGTGCCTGTCGAGAGCGCACTTGTGTTAAATGTTGACTTGAATGAATAGACCAAACAGAACTGGCTGTACGGGCTTTTGAGGGCAGGAGCTGCGCAGCATGTACAAGACAATCTGAAACCAAACGCCAGTATTTGTTTTTTAAATACACAAAAGCGCCCAGAAATTCTTAAAGTGACCAAAGTTTTTTTTTTCCCCTAACGTAACCTTTCACGTACCTTTTAATAAAAGGTTTTAATGACTACACCCTACTTCTGCCGCACACACATTAAGAAAAAAACGTGAAATATAGTATACACACTAAATTCTTAATTTCACAACGTTATAACGTTACAACATTATAAATGTTTTTTGTGTGTTTTGTTTTGTTTTTTTTATTTAGGGAAACTTCTCTGTGTTTAAAAAAGTTTGCTGCTGGAGTCACAGGTTGGATGCTGAATCTGGCAGCAGACCAAACAAGGGATGCACTTTGCACCAATGAGAGCACCCATTTCAACGATCCCATATGGCACCGAGGCCCCTCCTCCACGCCCCATCCCAGCTGAGGGTCTCATTCATGCTTCAACACAGTCGTTCGCTACAAGCTTCCTGGCCCTCGGATCAACTGGTTTGATTCGATTTGGCCCTGTGACAAAGGAAGACTTTTTGCACACTCATATTATGAAGAATATTTCGAGACTCGCTCCCGGATATCTGCGGAGCTGAACGCACAGAGCCCGTTCGGACCGACGGTGGAGATGTGCACTTGGACAATGCTTCACATCAGTGGAAGGATATGTTTACTATCATCATTTGAACCATAAAAGAAAGTCATTTCGGCTTTTTAACGAGACGCCCCTGAAAAATCACACAGCGTCGGTTACTTCTTTTCCCCCACAAAGCTCTGTAAATGCTCAGTTCGTTTGTGGCGCTTTGGAGGAGCGCAGCGCCTTGAAGTGGACCTTTTCTTGTGTGCCAAAGTGCTTTAGCTGCCCAGCTCAGTGTTTTTTTTAACTGCTTCAAGAAAGTGTTACCAGACGATCGGAGCAGGGTGTAAATGTTTGGAATCCAGGAACATTTGATTCGTGAAGCAAGCGGATTAAAAGAAAGAGGTCTTGGAGAGGAGATGGATCCAGTCCGGTCGTGGGTGCGCAATGTTGGGGTTGTGGATGCGAACGTCGCAGCGCAAAGGTACAGAACGAACTCATCTGATCTGCTGACTTCAGGTTCTCACCATCCTCTCATCTGATACGCCCAGGCTTGTTTGACTGTTCATGATGGAGACATCTTTATATTTATTATTATTATTATTATTATTATTATTATTATTATTATTATTATTATTATTATTATTATTTTAAGGTTAAGAGTCAACCTTTGAGAAAAGAGCTGAAAACTACTTGTTGCAAAATCCTTAAAAGTGACGAAAAAAATAACAACAAACATTTGTCATTATGCTTGAAATGATAATAAAACTTGCCCCAAACGCAAAACAGCTAACAATTATTTATTTGTACAAAAAGGCAAGAGGCATTTAATAACGTCATCAGTTTTCGTTCACAATAGCGGAGATCACTGTTAAAGCTGTTTGTGACTAAAACGAAATACATATTTTTCCCAGAGCAGCTTTAGCTTCAGCTTAAAGGCAACTTCATCGTCACCTGCCACAAACTTTACAGCTCTGATTTTAAAAAACAGAAATGACAGATTTTCCACTGTTTGCTCTTTCTTCTACTTGTTTTTTACTCTTCCGTAGATGTTCAGTCAGCCTCTGCACACATTTATTAATTAATATATATAAATATATTTACAACACACAAACCGTATTGTAATGTAATGTTGAAGAATTTTTTAAAGCATTTTTTAAGTATTTTAGTGATTTCTTTAAGCAGATGGTAACTGGCTGTTCGTTTTTTAATCGACCCTTTTTTTGTTCAACTAGAAACAAAAACTGAAGTTGTCAAGACAAAATCTAAAGTGCACTCGAGTGTGATTTGTGGTCTTTTTCAGACAAAATTAAAATTACAGAAACATTTAACAAACAGTCAAACCTCCTCTGAACCAGCCCGCAGATTCATAACAGTCTCTTTTTTTATTAAGATGAATTCAAACAAGCGTTTCACTTGTCCAAATCTTTAATCCGTGTTAATTAAACACTCAGTGTCCTAATGTATATTTTAACTATGATGCTCCGCCATCGACACATTTTTCACTCAAACAAGACGTCGACACTTTTCAATTTTCAAGTTAAAAGAAAAAAAAAAGTTTGAGTAAGTTTGGCTTATAATGACGTTTTTTCTGTTTTTTTTGTAGTCCATATTTGGTTCTCCTTGAAGGGTCAAATCTATGCAAAATTATCCATCAGTTTAGTTATTTTATTTTTTTTGGCTTATGCTAATAATTTATAATTAATGTATGGATCAAAGAAAGACTGAAGAAAAAAATGCACGATGATAAATATGCTTTTAATATTTTAATCTTTTAATTAATTCAAGTGATAGTAAGTTATTGTTGCATTTAATCTATTTTAATTTAACTTTCAAGATTAATTGCAAATAGAGAAAAGTGTTTTAGTTTAGTTTGTTAACATGCTTGTTGTGTTTCGTTGTCCATATTATCATTATTATTACCCCTATTATTATTATTATTATTATTATTATTATTATCAATAATAATAATAATAATAATTATAATAATAATAATAATAAGAATAAGAATAGAAAACCAGTAAATTGTCATTTAATAAAAGGAAAACAAGTATTTCTTTTTGATGGTATAAATGTGTTTAATTAAATAAAGTATGATAATATTCAGTGTGATAAGTGTGAGCTGACTGTCTCTTCCGGTTGTGTCCTAAGTGGAGTGGCCCTGTCGAGAGCTCATTTCGAGAAGCAACCGCCCTCAAATCTCCGAAAGTCCAACTTTTTCCACTTTGTCCTGGCGCTCTACGACAGACACGGCCAACCTGTGGAAGTGGAGAGGACTGCGTTTGTAGACTTTGTGGAGCACGAAAAGGTGTGTGACTGTTCCCGAAAGCTGAGAGATGTCAATTCTACATCGACTTTTAATATTTAACGTGTTTAATCAAAATCGTCCGAAATAAGAGATTATCCACATGTACTTGTAATATACAGTATTTCAGCCGTAACCAGGTGCTCAGCTTAATTTTCCCCATCCTCGGTAAAGCCAAGCATATCGAACAGCTGACGGCTACATGTTTACACAAGCTTTACCCCCAATGAGCTGATGATGTGGGATTGAAAAAGAATATCTAATGACTAATTAGCAGCTTGCCTCATTAGGAGGACATCACTACTTTTTTAAAATGCAAATTATGCTCGCTCCTGTTAAGTTATACAGTGAACTAATCATCAAAGTCTCCTTTTCCTTCTCGTGCCTCTCTCCCATACTCTAAATACTGCTATATATAGGGGGGGGGGGGGGCCCTCAAGTTGGACAACACCAAAAAAAACGAAGGGTGCAGCGTGGAGAGAAAGACAGAAAGAGTTTGAGATATGCCTGGAGTAAAGCCTTATGCCCAGTGTTGATGGATGTTTTTGCCTTGTGGTGAGGGGGCACAAATCTCCTGAACTTCTGGCAACCACTGCACTCTGTGGAAAAGACAAGGGGACTCTATCCTAACAACTAAAGTTCTAGCATACCTTTGGGTTTTTGGAGCTTAGGAGTGAGGCAGGCAGCAATCCTGATGCCGGGGCCGAAGCTGTTGGCGTGCTCCCCTTTGTGCCACACAGACCATAGACTAATATGACGGCAGTGGAGAAGTTCATTTTCTGCATGGTTACCCTGGCATCTGTTTTTGCTTTGTAATTGCGCAGAGGTAGAGTAATGGCACGGTGAAGTAAACGTCCCTCTGTGTATATTTACAAAAGTTATGAAGCTGGGCATCCATCTATCTCCAGGTGTGTTCTCATATTAAGTTTTGAGCTTTTTCATCTTATCTTCATGCATCTTAATTTCTGCCCCGTTTCTTCTCCTCTCCTTGCAACTGTCTCCATTTCCCAGTTTCTCTACTCCCCCAACCTTCTTGTTCTCTCGCCTCCTCTCTCGCGCTCATCTCTGTGATGCCAGCCTCCTGGGTTATTGGACCAGAGAGCATTCCTCTGAGACCACTTAGAAAGACCAGTGGAGGTAGAGAAAGAGAAAGGAAGAGGGGGAACACAGAAAGGAAGGGGGGCAAGAAGAAAGAAGTGAGAGGCTAGTGGAGAGTGTAGGGCAGGGGGGTGTAAGGAGGGATAGCAGAAAGGAAGTTTTTCTGTCAAGGTCGACTGCTGCTCAGTCTCACACGCAGTACTTTCCACTCGCTGGAACACACTTTGCCCTCACACACAAGTGCATATAGCCATGCCTGCTACCTCACTGCAGCTAGGACCACTGCATTTGATCCGAGGGTTTTTTAGGCATTTGTTTCAGAGATGATAGTTCAACCTCTACAAAGAATATCCGACTCAAGGTTAAGTGCTCAGCTTATGAGCACAACACAAGGTCCCAAATGAGCTTTGAGCCTACAACTCTCTGATCTCGATGCTGCTCCATGGGAAGGGCGAGCTGCAGGATTAGGCGAGACTCACTGTGCTTAACCCCGTTTACTGATGCCCAGCTGTGCTTATCTGTACCCGGGCGAGCTTAACTGTATTCTCCGCATTTGTCTGTACGCCCGCCTCTCTTTTTGCAAGGAGCAGACGGGAGAAAAGACCAACAACGGTACTCACTACAAGCTGCAGCTCCTCTACAGCAATGGTAAGTAGGTTCAAAGATGAGCAAAAATTGCACAAACCTGACACACACCTCTACTCTTGACTTACCCATTAGTTTCCCCTCTAGCTCTTATCACTAGACTTATACATTTTGCTGTTCAGCTTTCCAAGCTGTTACTTATGGACCCATGTATGGAGAAATGAGGTGCACGCTGCCTCCCCATCCCAACACCTCCTCAGCCCCTCGATTTCTCCTTCCACTTCCCCCATGGTGCTTCCACAGCAGATCAGGGGGGATACACAGAAATTTGGTTCCCATGAGCCACTGCTGCCCCAAGTCTGTCGCAGTGGCACCCATGGGAGAGAAGATAAAAGACGCGTTCCAGAGCAACCCGCTGATACACACGCATACATACAAGTACACTAAAAGCACTTCCTCTCATCCCCTTCCCCCAAGTATTATCAAAGGCATCTCAATCGAGACTTTGATGAAAGGAGCACATTTTAAAGGCAATACTTTCCAAACTCTCCATGAAAAAATTCACAGGCAGCGTGGTCTCCTCTGAGGGAGCAGTTCAGTGCGTGTTGTTTCCTTCTCCCGAGGCTAAGTTTTAAAGAGATACACCTGATTACATGCAAGTAAGAAGAAATGTTTTAAAAAAGAAACAACCCGTTTGTTTCTTCATTTAAACTCTTTAATAAGCCGATCAGCTCCCGTTCGAACGCAGCAGAGTGTCTGCTGCCAGTCACAGCTTCACACAGGAACAACCATAAAAAGAACAGCTTGACAAGTCGTGAGATTCTGGTTATAAATTGTGGCCTTTAGAGTCGAACATGACTAATAATCATCAGACATCAAATAACTCAATCCCCTCAGAAACCATCACAGAGGAAATTTGAACTGCATGCCAATCTTGTTCCTCCATGTTGGCTGGACAGAGTTCAATGCTTTTTTTTTCTTAGAGCCTATCCAGATACTGTGGAAAAAAAAATTGTATCATAAATCTTTCCATCTTATTTTGAGAATCCACAGAGATTTATCGCTGAGTGGTTAGGAGAGGTAAGAGAGTTTAAGCGCTTAATGTGACAGATCGGTTATGTTTTGCAATTAATTTAAAATGAGCATCTCTTCTTTGGAGGTTTCCAGCACAATAGAAATGTCTCTTTCAAGCTTCAGTAGCCTCTACCCGCAGCTTACATCCAACTAAAGAATGACAATTATTTCAGTGTAACAGAATTGTTCTCATGCTTGAAACACTTTTTTAAAAAAGTTACATTTTCTTGTGTTTTTTTCTCTCTGCAGGGGTTCGCACTGAGCAGGATCTTTATGCACGACTTATCGACTCCGTCACTAAACAGGTTGTTAAACTTTTCTAAAGTTTTCCCTTGAATGGAATTCCAGTTAGAGTTTTAAGAAACAGGAGTTAATTTACTTCTACATGAAACTCAGTCTGACCCTTTGCCCCTTGCTTCCTCCTCTCAGCCCATATCGTATGAGGGACAAAACAAGAATCCAGAAATGTGTCGAGTTCTGCTCACACACGAGGTTATGTGCAGGTGAGTGTCTCTCTCTCTCTCTCGCACGCACACACACACACACACACACACACACACACACACACACACACACACACACACACACACACACACACACATACACATACACACACACATGCACCTACAAAACTCAAGTACTTATATCCATTACATTCTTTCACTTTGTTTTGTCTCAGTCAGCTTTAAATGGGTTTTGCGGTGACGCTTGGGGCTCTACTTTTTTTTAAAAATTACCCTGTTATTGAACCGTAAGTCTAGGTTGTCCATCATCATCCTTGTTACAGTTGTAACCCCCTGCTGCTGTCTGCTGTGAGGCAGCATGTCCCTGGGCAAGCTCCCGTTCCGTCTTGGAGCCCTCCTCTCTCTCGGGCCTGTGGTTTTCGCAGCCAGAAATCAACTGACAGCAGCAAACACTTTAGGGGATCAATCTGCTTTTGGCTCATGGAAAAATAAATTATGTTTAGACATGTATGAACTTTATCGGCATTGGATGACAAGTGCGGCGGTGCAGCCAGTGCCAAAGAGCAGCTTTAGAAGCAGAGCGAGTTTAAGAAGGCTGGTCGTGTCTTAGGTAACTGTTTTTTTTGTGGATCTAGAAGAACTTTAAGAGTGTCTGGAAGTGGGCATTGACTTTTAGGATGTGAGGGCCACAGGAAGAGGGCTAGGGGGGCTGGGATATCGGGAGAAGGGCTGAAGCAGAGTGAGCTTTGCCATTGTGTAGCCAGCAGATGCCCGAATGTGACTCACAGCTGGCTAATAACAGAGCCGAAGAGGCAGAGGGCAAGCGTCACAGCTGGGGAGTGAGGCCGTCTGACAGGGGGGCGGAGGGGGGGCAGGGCAGGGCCAAGCTGGGACACGAGAGGGGTAAGGCGAGGTGTAGGGGTGGCAGATGGTTAGGGGTGGGGGCACTTTTGTTATGCAGTGAAGGGGAGTTGGGGGTTTTGGGGGGGGTTTGAGGAGGACTGGTTGGCCAGCAGGCTCCTCGGACAAGACCGCTGACGAATGGTAGGATGTTATGGGACGGTGTGCGTGCGCAGTGAAGCTGCGTGGGGGTTGAGTTTGATTTCAAAATCAATGTGACAGATTGCCTGGCTGGCTTTTCACTTTTTCAATGGTCCCTCACTGTTTGTAGGGTGTGTTGTTGTACCTTTTCTTCCTCTTTTATTCTTTTGTCCATTCTTCCCCACCCCTCCCATGCTGCTTTTGTGTGTTCCTGGATCACGGCCCACTGTGGGGCAGAGCAGCCGGGGTGTATGGATGTGGATGGGTCAGAGAAAAATGGTGGCTCCTCCTGTTTAATTTGTTGTTGTTGGTGGGGTTTGGGTTTTTTTTTTTCCCACAACGCTAACTTTTTCCACTTTCCCGTTTCTTTAACCGCCCACTCAGTCGCTGTTGTGAGAAGAAAAGTTGTGGCAATCGAAATGAGACGCCGTCCGATCCAGTCATCATTGACAGGTAATAACATCAAAGCATGTCCCACACAGTGTCCATCACCTCAAACCATCACCCATCTATACTATCTAAACTCTCACAACAGCCCCCTCTGCACCAACTGTAGAAGAAGCTTACACATAAGTTATAAATTCATGCTTTCGGTTCATTTAAGACATAATATCTAACTGTGTGTGTATGCATCACATGTGAATCTTGTTCTTCTTCTCCATGGGAAGTATGTTCATTGTTTCTCTGGGGCGATTTACACCACATCACTGCAAGCAGGCGGTAACATCCAGTGAAAAGCATCCGTGTCTGTCTCCCATGTGTCTTTCTGTCTGCAACTTTCTGTTTTTCGGCTGATCTATCTTCAAGCTTGCTGGGATCTGTTTCACTTTGGTCACTCATTTGCACCTGAGACCTGACAAAAGCACAGATTTACTTTTATCAGAAGCATGTGGATCATTCACACCACCAGACAGGCTCACATATGTACTTAATGTTCACCCTGAGGGCCAGTTATCAGGCTTAAAGGGAGATGACCACCCCTGTAATCAGCGTGTGTGAGAGTCTTCACGTCTAAAGGGCTTTTGGAGGTCCCACACTGTCTGCCTGGCATTAACCAGCGTGATTGATACTCATAAGCAGACCGTATGTGAAATACCTTCTCTGTGATGTCATGGGGCAACCTTCATCACCTCTCTCTCCCTCACTCCCTCCTTTGCCCTCTCCTTCCTTCTCTCCTTCCCTGCAATTGTCTGTCTAGAAAGCACTCACTTCACATATATCAAGGACCCTTTTCTTTCCCCTCTTCAGTTCAAGCCGGCTGGCTGTTGACAGTGTGTCTCAGAGGATCTCAGATGAAGATAGTTTTCATATAACGGAAAAATCGGGTTGTTGTTGTATGAATTTTCCCAGAATACCTTGGAGCAGCTGCTTTTCCCATTTACTCTAGAACATTATTCTCACAATCGCTCCCTCCGCACCATTTTTATACTTCCTCCTAACATGGCTAAACCGCTTTGAAATTTGCTTTTTAAGTAGATCCGCGGTTTTCTGGTGAGGAAAAACAAAAACAGTCTATATTTCTTTGTGACTTTCTGCATATGTGTGTGTGTGTGTGTGTGTGTGTGTGTGCAGGCTGATGTGCAGCTCTGAGGATTGATTTAAATGAAATCATTGACCTACTGTACTCTCTAATCACACTGGCCATATCCTGTCCTGATGGGGGCTTCTCCCTCTTGACTAGCCTACAAAATCCTCTCCTCAGGGACCCACCTATTAGAAGCCAGTTAATTTCTGATAAGCCGGTGGAATATTGCTTTGCCCAATCAGAGGTGTCTTTACTTTTCTCCATATGCTCAACGTACGTACGCTCAACTAGGAGGAAGTTTATAACACATATGCATCGTTTGCATGCACACAAATGAATGTATATTTTCATGCTTGTGGGGATGTTTATTTATGTATGTATATGGATCTATGTACGATTGTCTGTGTGTCTCTTTGACCCCTACACTGACCTTTTTCCCTAGTCCTTGCTTGGGTCTTAAATTATTCATGTGTGTGTGTGTGTGTGTGTGTGTGTGTGTGTGTGTCTGAAGCCTATGTGCATTTGTGTATGTGTGTGCACTTCTGTGTGTGTGTGTGGAGGAGACAGTCTGTTTCTGTGGCTCCAGTAATCAGCCTCCTGCTCCCAGCCCTAACACCTGTTCTCCAATTAACATGCAGCGTGCTGGGGCCCACTCCCTTCCACCACCACTGCTTTCTACCCTTTTCCTTCCTTCTTTTCTCCTTCTCCTCTCACCCTCAGTGCATTGCTCCCTTTCCACCTGCCCCAGTTTGTATTTGTGCTTCTGCACACCCCTCTCGCCCTTTTGCTCTCACATGCTTACTATTTTAACTCCCTATTGCTTAATTCCCGTGCTCCTCTTTTTTCTCTCAGTCACATTACCATCTCCTTCACCAACACCCCCCTCCACCCTCCCTTTAGCCTGTCTAATTTTGCCATAATTAGGCAGTGTCATTAGGACACCTACCCAAGCACAAGGGAGTTTGCAATTCCCCAAACGGCCCAAACCCCCTCTTTTCTAATCTCCTTTCCATATTGTTTCGGTTTTCTCTCCCCCTTCTCCTGCTGCTGCTGCTGCTGCAGCCCCCTCCACCTTCCCTTCTTCCTAATCCTGATCTGAGTGAAAGGGGAGAGAGAGGAGATCACAGCTGATCCACTGGGAGGGGTGAAGGGACAGAGGGTGGAGGGATGAAGAGGGCAAGGGCAGGAGTTGACAAAGAGATGACTCGAGTTGCTTTTGGGGGCGAATTATCTAACGCCCCAGTGCCTGCTGTGTCCGCTAGTTTTGCAGCTGCATAGGTGAACTGTTATACTCGCAGTCCTAATGTGACATCTCTGTTTGCAGGATGTCACTTATCCTTGACTGATGGTCTGACTTGTTTTCTGATTGGTTAGATGATTGATCAATAGGAAGTTGGATCAATGCCTCTGGACTCATTACTATAAATGTAATTCTTCAAGCTCATGCAATCAATGTATTTATTACATTACATTTCTTTTCTTTTCTTTTTTAAATAAACACGCGTAAATAAATCTTTTTTCAGAAACTGGTGGTTGATTATTTTGACAGGTCATTTTTAAGGTCATTTATTAAGTGAAAAAGACAATTATTGAGTGCTTTCAGGTCAAAATTCAAATACTGGTATTTCTTTTATTTTTATTTCTTTATTTTTGGATGATTGCTTTCACTGTTTGAAACTTAGCTCGTTCTCAATCTCAACCCAGGCAGATCTGTTAATGGTGGTATTATTGCCAAACTGATCTCTGACCTCAGAGAAACTATATTGGTTCTGGGCCTCAGTATTTATGAGTGAACTGTGGGGTTTACAATGGAGACAAGCAGATGTCAGTATTAGTATTAGGCTGTGTGGGTTGAATGGGATTTGTGGAGGTGGTGGGGGTCAGCTCTGAGTGTGTGCTTTTATATTTGGCTAAGAAGCTGAGATCAATAGTTGGTCATATAGAGTGTGCAGAGGGATCCATTGTAAGGCAGGAGACTTGTGAGGGGCACTGGGGTGATCAATGGTAAGCACTATCTCACTAATTGATCGTGTTTCCAAGAGGGCCCTTTTTTAACAAGCCGGTGCTCGGAGAAAAGACGAATAATCAATAGGAATTTTCCAATGTTGTCAATATGCCTATTCCCTCCCCCACACTGAAAATGAGCTCACAAGGACTGTTACATACTTGTGCACACTTTCATCAGCAGCAGCTTAAACCCAGAGTTTTTATTTCAGAAGGATGCGTTACAGTTTATTTTATTCTTTTATTTATTAAAACTATAGTATATGAGTCTCGAGAAATGACTTTATTTGAGCTCAGCTCCGAGAACGATCCATTAGTCTTAATCTTAGGTTGTGGGTTGTATTGATCTGTTTGTAGTCTTGGTTCTAGTTATGTGCATGTACCACAGGTTTGTTTTCATTGAGTGCGTGCAGGCTTTCCTTGCTGATCAATATACAGAAGATTGGTTTAGTTTCATCTCAATTACAAATTTCCTCAGGTCAATGTGCATTATTGCAGTTATTAGTGAGCAGTTCCTAATGCTGGTATAAATCTTGTGTCACATTTTTCCCCGTGAAAACACATCTCACTCTTGGATATCTCACTTCTGCGGTGCTTGTGAGCTGTTAAACTCTGTCATTTTTATCGTTTTTTATGGATCGGCGCTGTCTGGAAAGTTTGACAATAAACTATTCAAATATCTGTTGCTGTATGTAAATACCTGCTCCCTGCCACTGTGGTGTATTAGACAGACAGTGTGACCATCTGTTTTGATGTTAGTCTTTCCACCTGCGTGTGCCTGCCTGTCATATTTTCTTTAAAAAACCCATGATGATGCAGACTACTTCCCTCTGTGCTTCCTGCAGGGCTTTGCTGCCTACCTGTTTTCACAGCAGGTCACATAAAGTTACTCCTTGTCCTACTAATGATGGGGAATATTGGCCTCCTCATTCTTCAACTGAAAAGAAAATAGAAGCTACAAGTCTTTGGGAAAAGAACATTAAACTATCAGCCAAAGAATAAATGCAGCAACATTTTTTGGACTGTGTCAGAGGTCGAATTCCTTCCCTTTCCCAGATGCATACTCAAATTCTACCGCCAACTCGCCCCGTTAGGTCGTCATATACGCGCTTGAGAGTTTTATGTGTGAGACAACAATGTCATTTTAGGAGACTGTTTCTCATGCATCCAGTATTAGATTTGCCTTTTACTGTACTTAATTAAAACTCATAATTCTCTCTGTGTACACTTGTATGCTCTCTTTACCTTTTTCCTCTCATATTATTTTAGGATGAGTTTTTTGAGGTTTGGTCCAAAGCTGGAAATGGCGCGCGTAGTGTCTGAACCCACACGCTTTGGAGAGCACAACTCAGTTTCCCATTTTTATTGTGAAGTCACAGATCTTTTTGCCAAGAAATTATTGAAGTCCAGTCAAATATATCAAACCGTGTTCATTCCTGAACCCGAGCAATCAGCGCTAAGATCATAGCTACATGGCTGCAAAGTGGGATCTCTCAGTTACCTCCATTTGATCCTTTGACTGGAAAAGAGTTGAAGATGATGGCGGTGAAGTTGTTGCAAACTGAGACAAATACACCTTGACATACTCTTAGTGCTGCTGTAGCTGGCTGAGGTGTTTAAGCTGTCAGTTTCTATGACAGTAAGTGGCAGTCCAGTTACAGGTGAGCCTCAAAATCTAACATTTTCAATGTGTGCAGACTTGGCTTTAATGCTGCTGTTGAATTCACTAAAGAAACTGAACACCTCATAGAGAAGCATGTTTACACTCTTAGTTACTGCTACAGCAGCCATTACTATCTTTGCATAATTTACCTGTCTGTCACACATGCATGTACAGAGACAAAGTCTGCCCCCCTCAGTCCGCTGTCACAGGTCTCTCCCTGGTGAGCTGGTACTGTCCAGTCCCTCCAGACCCTCTGTCAGCAAGCCCCTCATGCAGGGGTCCAGGCAGCGTGGCGACAGAGCCCTGAGGCTCTAGTGCACAACGCCTCACACAGCAGAGCGGCACGCAGGCTGGACCACTGAGCAGCTGGCACAGGACTGTGGGGATGGCTCCTCCCTTGGGGCAATGCAAGCAGGAGAATGACACAAAGACAGACAGGGAGAGACGATGCAATGTCTAGAATATCAAATTCTCTGACAGGCACCTCTTCAAACAGTAAGAGCCACACTCAGAGTTAGACCGCTGAAAATGAGTTCAGGGACCTTTGGTAAGTCTCAAGCTCTCTACATTTTGGTGTCACGTGAGCTGGAAATACCCGGGACTCCAGCGTGCACAGGAAGTGTATAATGAGTGGAAGGTTATGGGCCGAGTTTGTGTTTGGTCACCTTTGCTCTGATACGGCCAGCATTTGGCTGTTGTGGCTTGAACTCTGCCACAAGAAGTAGGCCTGGTTTGTTTTCTTTGAGAGCCTACACAGGGGGCAGTAGGAAACAGACAGCAGCGGAGAGATGCTGTGACAGGAAATGGGATCGGACTACCAATGGATGAACTGCGGGGGGGTATTTATGAATGGGAATTTCGAGTAGGGGTGGGATGCTGGGGAAAACCCTCCCATTTGTCTAGCCACTAATAGGGTTCACCTTTGGTTGAGCAGTGAAGGGATTAAGCAGGGACACTCAAAGGATCACAAGTGGGCAAATTACAGTGATTTAGCAGTACTTCAGATCATGAGCAAGCGAACAAGAAATTCCTGCACTGGACTTTCATAAGAATCTAGAATCTTTTGTGTGTGTTTTTGTGTGTGTTGGGGGGTTGCTGGAGTCAAAGGCCAGTTAGCAGTGGTATTTAGTAACAGGGGCTGTTTTCTTTGGCCGGACACTGCTGCTGGGGGTGACTGGGTTTGGTTGTGGTTAAAGGCTTAAATTTCACTAATGACTTAACAATGCCCCCTGGTGCTAAGCCGGCCCCAAAGGCCACCTTGTTTTTTTGTTTGTCTATTTATCTGGGATCTGGAAAGACTTATTTTTCTTAGGAGTTAGATTTCTCTGAAATCCCTGATGTTCACTTTTTGAAAGCATTTCCAAACACTAATATTTACACATCTGCAGTATTTTTTTTTTAAATAAAATTTGATTAAGTATCCCTTTTGGCTTGACTGGCAAAAGTTATTCTTCCTGCGATCCATGAAGGAAGCAGACAGGCAAAGATGCTGTGTATAGACACAGTTCTTATACAATAGCTTTTCATTCTTAAGAACTTCGGTACATTTATCAAAGCTGCTTGAAAAAAATCAAGCATGGAGTAGCGTGGAGCATAGTATGGAGTGCAGGATTGCTGCACAAACCCTTCCCACTGAAGGCAAGTCCATGGTGTGTTTCCATCTTACTAAGAAGATCTGTGGTGTGACCTTTATTAGCCATTCCCAAGCAAATTTAATGTGCAGGGCACAATGAAGATACTGTGCATTATCTTTAATAATAATGTTTAATAATTTGTTAACTGTCACAATTTGCTGTCTTTGTGCTATTTCGGATGTTACATCCTATCCTATAGTCATGGCTATACCCAGGTTATGTTCCCCTTGAGATTTAGTTTGGTTTAGTTATGTTTTTTCTTTTTTTTTTGCTGACTTCATGATAGATTTCAGTTACAGATAAGAAAACAACCCACGTTTTCTATTGACCGTATGCCAAACACTATTTTTTAACTGCCTTGCAACAAACACAGAGTAAAGAACCAAAATGGGCTTAAAAGTAAAGAGAGTGAGCTGAAAGCCTGAAGGTTTTGAAGCATTTTCACGAGATCTCATGAGAACTGTAGCGGTGGCTTGTCTGATGTGGGGATGATTGCTGGATCGAACATAACATTAACAGATAAAAGTCTGACAGGAAATGTGAATTAAAAACGGTAACAGCAGTTTAACAATTGTCGCTGCAATCTTTTGGATCCATGCAGCAGGGTGTGGGATGGTCCTGATGAATCTGTCAGGGCCGAGGGCAGGGGGTGATGTGACTGCTGACAGGCTCCCAGCAGGCATGCTGAGAGCCCCAACAGTCTGCATGCCCTCCCTAAAGCCTCCAACCTCCTGGCCCCCCAACCATCCTGCTCCCCTTCTCCTCTCGCAGTCCACGGCTCCCACACATTTGTTGTGTATTAGCCATGGACAGTAAATTACAGCACCCTGAACCTCTGAGTGATTCCATTCCCATCTCTTCGCACGTTCCTCCTCTCTCCCTTCAGCACCATTATCCAGTTCACCTTCTCTGCGTCTGTCTATCTTCCTCATTTTCTCTCCTTTTGATCTGTTTTCCTTCTCCTGTCTGTCATAGTCGTCCTGGCTTTTCGACTCCCTCAACCCTGTCAGATTTCTCTCCCCTGTCTGTCTTTCTCTCACTTCTGCTATACTTCTCATCCTCCTTTCTCCATTGTGTCACGCTACACAGCGTTCCCTCCCAAACACATCCCCTCCGCTCCCCCTTTACTTTCTTACAAGCAGGTCCCTGTTGTCTAGGCTTCACAGGTTTCTCAGCAGTTTCTCTCTCTCTCGTGCTGCTTCCCATCCCGCTCTCTCGCCCTCTTCTTCCCTCTCCCTCCTTACGCCCCCCCCTCCCTTCTCTCTCTTTCTGGAAACAGATGTTGTTTGTCAGATCTTATCATTACTGGCTAATTAAGAAGACATCTCTTCTCCTTCTGTTGTTGCTTCTCTTTCCTCTCCTCTCCCTCTCAGTGGCATCCATCTCAGCTTCATTGTTCTTTTCTGAGAGAGGTTTGGGCCAAGCTTTATACACGTTATTGGTAAATCTTATTATCTGCTGATTGATTGAAAGGGTATTGAAAAGGTAAGATTAGATTTTGGTGCGTCGTGGATGACCTTCTGGTATATTTGAAATCTATTCAGTTGAAGAAGGTGCTACGTGTCTCCATCTGACAGTTGTGAGAGTATATTTTGAATCCTCGTCCCTCAGGACACGCCAAGCATGCTGGGAGAGGTCAGGCCACTGATGGGACTTCTATTCCCTGTCCTGGTTGTGAATTCATGTTCTCTAGACTCTGAATATCTATCCATATCTATCTATTTGGCAGGCTGACCGCAGTCCCATGTGGATGGTCTGTATGCTATGCTTTTGGCTAAGCTCGAGAGACTAACACATTAATTCATTTTAAATTGTTGAAATGTGCACATTTAGCAGCTGGTGAGAGGTTATTCAGTAAAACACTTTTTGCACCCAAGAGAAACCCCTCAAGTGCCTCTTGAGTACCCTTCCCATCATTCCACTTTCCTCCTCGCAGCCCTCTCGAGCTCCCAGCTCCAGAATGCCACAGTCACTTTTTCAGTGGCAAGCCTAAAGGTTTTACAGCGCTACCCAGCTCTATAAATCAGCACCAGTGGTTAAAATGTTTGGCTTTGTCACAGTTCTCAAGTTTAGAGGCGGGGCAGGTCTGGGCCGGGGTTGCAGAGGTGAAGCCAGGCCGGGAGGCAACGGAGACGAGGCCAAAAGGGACACAGCCAATCCAACAGTCAAATTTATAAAGAGCTGAGTTCACCCATGTGCTCGCTGTCTGCTTGAAGGTGTGTCTGGTGAAAGTTAGCATGTTTCTTTTCGAAGCCCAACTTCTTAGACCTGCATTTTGTCTTCACACAAACAGCCAAAAGAAGAAGCCTTAATAAAATCTGTGTTTAATAGAGGCAAAATAATTCTGTTGATGCGTAATTACCTGAGGCAGGGATAAGAAGGGATAAATAAAACACACAGCATTAAGTTGCTGCGTGGTATATTCACACTGTTTTATTTTACATGAGTAAGATGGCCAATTGAGGATAATCTTCCCAGCTCACACGGGATAAATACTGCTGTCAAATGAGATCAGGGTCCTACAGTGACAACCCATTTAGTAGATAAAGTCTTCATCTGTATTTAACTTGTGGAAATAATGAAACAGATGAGGGTCAAGCTTTTTTTTTTTTTTAATGATGATGACTGCATATATGTTTAAAAAGCATCCTGGAAAAAAGAAAATGAAAGAGAAGCTGTAGGGAGTTTGTGTGGCATTTGCTGGTGAAAGGGCAGTGAAGGTGATGCCACAGATATCCCTGTATGTTTTTAGGAGGAGGAGGGGAGCGGACTGGGGACGACTGGTGTGAAAGGTCCTGTGGTGGTATGCGACAGAGGGGGTATCAGTTCGTGGAGGGTTTTCTGTGCCCCATTAGCAATGTCAGAGGTCAGGTGCCCCGGGTGTTAACCCTGGTGACCAGTCTAGCTCCCAGTCTGCCAGGGGACCCTGGTCCAGGGGTATTTATTACTCTTCCCCCCTGACACATACACATCTACCATGCTCCAATCCCCCCCCCCCCCAAATACACCTCCCCTCATGGAGGAAAACAAAGCTCCCCCAGCCATTTCTCAGCCAAAATATATGTCCTAATTGGATGCATATCCATACAGTGATGCATGATGACCCATCTGTAGATTTTTGTCTTACAGTGAAAAATTGTTACGTCCTCCCTAATTTATCCAAATCTTCATTCCTAGCCATGAGCTGCAGCGTGTTTTGGCCCATTTCACGCGTGTTTTATTAAAAATCAGCTAGCATGCTTACACTTTTTAGGCATTTGTTTTTTAGGCATCACTTTTTCTAATGTGTATAATTCTGCATGATTGATTGTGCACACATGGCTGCTTTCAAGTCAGTATTTGTCTTTGTGTGTGCATGTGTACATGTGTGTTGTTTTATGGCCTGTGTGTGTGTGAGACATACGCATGCATGCGTGCATGTATCTTAGCCTGCTGTACGAGTTAGTGTTCTCAGTGTGTGAGTGTGGCAGAGGAAGGCCCTCAGCATGTCAGTATGTTTTAATGCTTCACATCTGGTTTCCTAATTTTCCTCCCCTCCTCCCCACCTCCCCACCCGCCTTTCAGCTCCCCTCCACCACGATGTCAGGACACTGTTTTGTTTTTTCAGGGTGGCGGTGGGGAGGTGATGGAGGGGATGTCTGATGAGTGATGGCCCTGCATACAGGACGTCGACATTCTTCCTCTCTTCCTCCGTGTCCGCCTCTTCTTCATCTTTTTTGCATTTTGCAGCCTTTTTTAGTTTGATTATTAGGGATTACAGACTGGGTCAAAAATTACATTTATTAAGATGATGAAGAAGAGCGTCTCTTTTTCCGTCTCCACTTTTCGCCTCTCACCAAGCAGCGGGGAACCAACTTTTGCTGAGCAAAAATGATGACGGTCCCCCCTTCCCCATAGTTTCCTTTAAGTTTTCTCCTCTCGTATATTTGGATTGAAGCATAAATTTGTCACTTTTGCTGCACCGACCCAAAATTAGAAAACCAAAGCCAACTCCAGGAAAGTGAGATTCGGAGTGTTTTCTGTGCTGCTGGCTAATTTGAACTCTTCATTAAAGCCACGCTTGAATCAGATTGCTTGAAGAGCCACTGCAACCAGTAAAAGTTCATTTACAGCGAGCATAGTGGGTGATGTGTTTTACGACTATGTGAAAAGGCAGTTTATGTCAACAGTGATTAGTGCTGATGAATGCCTATGAAAATTTTTGTTAAGTCCTTTGGTGCTTAGGTGCTCACTGCATGATTAAGGCCATGTGTAAAGCAGAGCAAAGCCTACATGTGTAACAGATGCCAAAATCGACTGAGGAATGTGAAACCAAGCATAGTAAAGAATGAAAGTGTGTTTAAAAAAACTGTTAATCTTTTATTGTTTTTAGTGTCACGACTTGCAGTTTGGTCACTGATCTAGTTTTAGCAAAGCCAGTTGTCACTTCTGGGATGCCCACCTCATGCTGCGAGGCCTGTGTTTAGTCTTGGGAACTGACGCAGATGTAGACAAAGGGGACTGGAGGCCTTGACAGAGATTTAGAAGTGAAGACAGAAAAGAAAAAAACACACTCCCTGTGGTGCTCTAGTGTAAAATGATCCCAAAGTTTAAGACTTGGGTCTATGTTTTGTTTGTGTTTCCTGTTTTAAGCGTGTCTGTGGAGGGAAGACACTGCAGAAGATAAAACTTGATTCTCATAGCTGACTGCAGCATGCTGTAGGGTAATATTTGCCACTAATGTGGAACAGCAATCTTAATCTAAGAAGTTTTATTTTTAAAATACACTTTTTCAAGATTACCAATAATGCTTTGTCTTATAGTCTGCAGTTCTTCTTCAACTGTCAGTCGTTAAAACAAATATTTATTGTGGCAGACAGTTTAAAAGTTGGTTCATACTTCCCATTAGTTTTATTTGCACTGTGTTACCCACTTGACAGTGTTTTAATAAAAACAGGATCTCTCTTTTTCACCTGCTTTATGGAGCAGTATAATCTGTGGATGTGTAACAAGGCAGCCATTAAATATAAACACGATAACTCCGGTGGAGTTCTTTGAAAATAGCCTTTCTCTGCAATTTCCCTGTGACATGAGGATCACCTCCAATTCATAGCGTGTTCTTTTCGTCTCTTCTGTGTGCACGGGGAGGTGTGTGGGTGTATTAAATTACCAAAACAAAAACAAACAACAGCAATATTAAACTTTTGCAACCACAATAGAGGAGGGGATAAAAAACAGAGGGTCCTCGACTTCTTATTAATTATGCAAGATTAGTCTAATTATAATTCAGCAAATGAATGTGTGGCAGAAGGTGCGAGGCGACGGGGCTGGGAGATTTGCATGTTAAGTGGGCAGGGGGAAGCGGCTAATGCATGCTAATATATGCGTCAATGTCTCGCTTTAATTTCAGCATTTGCAGCTGTGTGCGTCCGAACTGAGGGGGGGGGGGTGAAAAGTTGACTCAATGGGTTTTTGGGAGGGGAGCAGAGGTGGGTGTGTCAGTGTATTAGAGTGTGCATGTATGCATGCATGTGAATGTGTGGTTGTGAGCGTGCATGTGTGAGGCATCCGGTGTCATACAAACAAGGAATGATGAGAAGAAGTCAACAAACAAGGTCAAGAACCCTCAGAAAGTGCACAAAGCCTGAGATGGGTGTAGACAGCCTTTGAATTAGGTTGTGATTTTGGTATCTGATGCATCACTACAGCAGAAATTTATCATGTCAGTCAGTCAAGTGAGTGATTACCACTGGATTGTGTGAGGAAACCAGTGTTACCAAACCACAAGCATACAATGGACCTGCTTACTGAACCAGAAATGTGATTCCTGTGATGTAATGGTTTATGCATAAGGCTTCTATATTCCTTTAAATGAGCCACAGTGTAAGAAACATTGGCCCAGACATAATAAATATGTCTTCTGTATCACGTCAGTAGATGCAGTAAAATGAAACAGGACACTTTTGATTATTGTCCACTCGTAGAATCCAGAACCAGACTTTAAAACTCTACCTGTGCGATGCACTGCAGCATGTATGTTAAAATCCTGCAGATGTGCCCTTTTACATGTTTCCACCCCAAACTGAGCGCAGCTTTGAGTTCGGAGGCCTAAGCTCTAAGTGATAAATTGCAATCGCCCTCTGCCAACAACAATATTGATTGTCCTCTGACGAAATAGCTCAAATCAAGAAATATTGGACACACTGTTGGAACAGAGTTAGAAGCCAGGTCCTGTTCGCAAGGGAGGAAGTTGGAGCGAGTGATGGAAGAATAGCGAGTAAAAGCTGACAGAATGAGGGAGAGATTAGTATTCGATGGGAGGATTCAGGGCCATGGGGCCAATATGAAGTTCCTCTCCAAACAACCGCTCTACATTAAGATGACTTATACTTGCGGAAAACACAGTGTGGGTGGGATTGGAGCTACCCATGAATCCCCCCCCAAAACTAACAAAACCCCAAAAGAAATACGCTGCATCCTTGTGCAACATTTTTCTCTGCTTCACTATTGTTTGTTTTATCGGAGCGCTAATGGGTGTGTTTCTCACAGACACGGCAGAGATGTGGCAGATGTGTTTACTGTGAAGTGAAGAAGCGTAATTACATCACAACCCTGCATCAGCGCGTAGCTCAATCCTATTTTATTGCATTTAAACACACGTCCTCTCTTTAAGTCCTCCACCTCCTGAGCCCTGTCTGCACCTGTCCTCTTTATATACTTTCCTGCCTCTCACCTCGCCAAGTCTCTCTCCTGGCTCCGCGCTGGTTTTCAGTGATGGAATGTGTTCTTGTTGTTTCCTTTTCTTTCCCACCGCTGTCTTTGCCTCTCAGCATGGGGACTTTGGGATTGCGGCAGAGCTGCGTTGCCATGGCAGCGGGCTGTGTTGCCGAACTGCGTACACCTGGGATTTGGAGTCTCTCTCCACAGTCTCCCTCTCTCCTATTTATTCCACCTTTCTCTCAGGTTTCCTTTGGTGCAGCAGAGGCTATCAGCACCACTCTCTCTCTCTCTCACCTACTCTGTGTCTGCACAGTCTATCACACCCAGAAGTAGACTCACATACGTAATGAGACACATATACTTGAAAACAAAATTCATGTCCATACCAGTGCCTGTGCCTCTATCGCTACCTTCCATCTTCCCACCTCCTCGTTTCACTTTCTCTGTAGTTGTCTGTACTTCATTTCCCTCTCCATTCCCATGTGGGGGTTCAAATACGGCATTGTGGGATACCACGGTCCCTTGAGTCTCCTGGCATACATCACTGTCTCCAGTGTACTTTGAAACACCGTGGCTGTTTCACTGGACTGTGCTTCAAAATCTCATTACTTGATTTAAAGTGTAATAACATTGACTTTATTATTAAACTAAACAGCTGGGATTGAAGACAGAACTGTAATCAGATGTGTACAGAGCAGAGACGCACACATCCGCACAACCTTACACACACAAGACCTGTCTCGGAAAAATAATTAGCGTCTTCTTAGACTGCCAGTTTGTCACAGGGTAGCAAATAATCACAAACGCGATCAAGATTCTTTTGTGTGATGCTTTTTTTAAGTTGCTAATGTACAAACATGTGTCCTTGTATTTACCTTTGCAGGTTTTTCTTGAAGTTTTTCCTGAAATGTAACCAGAATTGTCTGAAGACAGCAGGAAACCCAAGGGACATGAGGAGATTTCAGGTACAAATACACGGAGGGAAACCAGCAAGTGTGTGAGTGTGTGCTTGCATGGAAGTGGGGAACGTGGCACTAAAAAACAAAAGGTTTTGGATTAATGAGAATGTCACCTCGTGTCTTCTAATTTAGATAGAGGATTTTGTTTTTGAATGTTCTTGTCACATGTTTACCTTAAACTCCTCCTTTGGAGAGGTTGTGCAGAGAAAGACACGAAGGTGGGAGTTAAAGGTGAAAGTTAAAAATCAATAAGGAGACAGCGAGACAGAAAGACAAGCGAAAGGAGTTGGATATGTGGGGGGGGACTTGGTCGTGGGGGTGCTGGAGTGCAGGAAATAGGTTGAGGTGTTTCAGGAAGTTGTCAAGAATTGAGTGATTGGCTCCAGATGGAGGAGGTCATGCTCCGTGACCCAGGAAGTGGTCACTTGGGACGCTCCCGCCTCACTTCCTCTGCCGTCTTTCAGCAGCAGCGGCCTCTGTCTGGCATTCTCCTCCTCCCAGCACACCCCCTGTCCCTTCCCTGTCTTCATCCTCCTCCTGTCCATGCACCATGTTTGCTTTATCTCCTGCGAGGTGACACACGCTGAGAAGTTATGAGCACGCAGGCACTCGGAGACTCTCATCTCCGGGTTAAAAGGTGATCAGAGCTGGACAGGAGTCTGCCGCTAGATCGATAATTTACAGTTATTTTCCTATAGCTGCCCCTCTTTTTCCATCACCTATGGACCATATGCCTTTTCTCCTTTTCCCCCCCTTGTGTTCCCTCACCTGTAAAATTACTGCCACGTGTTTATTTCAAAGGGAGTAAAAAGATTGATCTTTTCTGACAGATCTAAAAAAATAAACAAAAAAAAACAATATAAAAACATTATGGTTTAGTTTAAATTCAAATTTTTTTTCTCATTGACCTTCTCCCTTTAATTGTCAAAAAATGTTCATAAACATGCGTAAACTTAGTTGTTGTGCTCAGGATTAGCATTGTATCAACACGCGTAATTTTTCCAAAGAGACAAGTGTCTTCTCATTAATTATTTGTATGTCATCCTCATGATGTGGGAAGGGACACACACATGCTGAGACCAGAAAATCAAATTAGGGTCACAATATATCATCCACTACCTTAACTGCTGGCTAAAATGGGAGATTTGGTCCATATGTTTGTTGTCATTGAAGGATCACGAGGAGACAACGATGAGCCTGCTGCATGCTCTATGAATCAAAAAGTTAGTGCAGGAGAGGCCATATGGAGACCTGATGGAGGAGTGGAGGCTTGCGGGAACATTGTCATCCCCAGAATGCAGACATATTATGGAGATCCCGGGGATGTCACATTACCTATTAAGAAATATGACTATCACCTGTACACTAAAACAAATCGTTGCTCAGGGATTTTACTGTCGTAACCTGAGATTGTGACTCGCAGCATGCTGTCTAAGTGGGTCATAGACGCTCATGTATCTTCCTCATGGCTCTTTTCCTCTCTTTCAGGTGGTCCTGTCCAGCACTGTGAGTGTAGACGGTCACGTTCTAGCCGTGTCTGACAACATGTTTGTCCACAACAACTCAAAACATGGCAGAAGAGCCCGAAGACTGGAGCCAGGCGAGTCTGTGGAGAATACGATGGAATATGGTAAGACAATTACGCCATCGCGTCACACTTCATTTACCGTACCTTTTTTTTGTGTTACATGTCTGCTGCATCACTCACAAGACGCATAAGACACACTCATCCACAGAACATAAGGGAACAGCAGGTACTCGAGTTGCATAACGTCCGATCATAATCACCATGGTATATCAAACATAGCTGCTGAGGTCATTAACCGAACTAATTAAAGCATTTATTCCATACTTGTCAATGCGTCCTAAAATATTTAACTCAAGATAATGCTGTCATCTCTATTAAACAATGTGGCCAAGGCTCAGGTGATGAAGTGAAATTAAGCTGGTGGTTTGATATCTTACTGCTCCATATGCGAGACTATCGAACCCCAGTTTGCTTCACAGGGCAGGCAAGCACCTTGTGTTGTAGCTACGGTGCCGTTGGTGTGTAAACAGTGAAGGTGAAACACACTTTAAAATGCTTTGTAGAACCACAAAGTGAAAATGCGTATATAAGTGGAGACTATCTTATTGTAAGCCTGAGAACAAAGTTTAAAGTTGGAGATCCGTTTCAGGTCTACATCTTCAACATCACATTGACAACTAAGAACTACTTATTTATCTGAACAGTTTTGGAAGGTAACCAAGAACATTTACTCGAGTTCTGTGCATAAATACATTTCATAACACTTTTGTTTTTTAATAGAGATCTGTTTTCAACTCTTTCATTGAATGACTGCATTGATTTGAGCTCCTGTGTCTGCTGACCTACACTGTATATCTCTCCTATGTGCTCTTCGAGTTCATCATGGATAAAAATCACATCGTAAACAATATTAAGTTGAAATAGCCAAGCACTAATGCTTTTAGCTTTTGTAACTTTATCTTAGAACTTGTTTTGCACAATCCTGAACTACAGAGCATCTTTAAAACAGTCCTCATCAGATCCCTACTTCCGTTGCACATCTTCTTTTCTCAACTGCTGAACATCCTGTTTTGAAACCACTGAAGTAAATCCTGCTTTGCTCTTCTGTTTAGCTACCCCATGTATCAAAGCCATCAGTCCGAGTGAAGGCTGGACCACCGGTGGTGCAATGGTCATAGTCATTGGGGAGAACTTTTTTGACGGGCTACAAGTGGTGTTTGGAAGCATGCTTGTGTGGAGTGAGGTAAGAGCATCTTCATAACATCACACTAATGATGGTAGATATTTTAAAATGAAAACTTTATCACATTATTTCAGTTATTCAGGTGCAGCCTACACAAAATTAGACTGTGCAGTGTTGAAGTAGCCTGAACATTTACAGGACACGGTGGTGGGGATGTTTCTTTAAATGCCAGTGGCAGCTGTCATAGCATGACACATGTCGCCATGTCATCACAGAACTAAGCTAATGTTAGTAGTCCGCTTTTTGATGGGCCGAAATTTGCCACTTATGTGTCTTTTCCTGGCCAAATAGTTCCAGTTTCAGTGAAAACTGAACTAAAAAATAGCCCAACTACACTTGACTTGAGCTCCAGACCCTGATTAAACGTCATGTGGCTCGTGACCTGGACTTCTGGCCCCGTATGTAGTTTCAAAAAAGCCAAAAGAGGTTGTTTCCAACATTGAACTGAATTTAAAACAACTTTTTTTAAACACCATAGTTTGGGCCTACAGCTCTGGAGCCTTTAGTTCGGTATTTTGGCTGTTACCATGCTGTTGATTTTTTAAACCCAGATATCACAACCAAAGGGTACAACGACTAAATAAAATGCGTGTTGTTACGACTTGTCACATAAATAGTCAATCTCTAAAGCATACCATGAAACTAGCAATAGTGACCACAGACGCACAAGGAACCTTATTATTGACCTCATACATGAAGTAAGAATTAAAGTTGTTTACTAGACCTGTGTTCAGCTGGCTCTTTCTCCTGAACATCCCCCGCTGGTCATTGCAAAGAAGTATTCAAGTTTTTTGGCACTGACATAATATGTCTGCATCCATCTTTATATATAGTCTTTTTTTCAAGAGCAGAAATAATAAACCAATGTTTAGCTGGAGTCCTCACATTGAATTTCTTATCATTTTGTAACACAGTTTCTGTGTTTGTTCCCCAGCTGATCACACCACACGCTATCCGTGTCCAGACACCTCCGAGACACATTCCCGGGGTTGTGGAAGTCACACTGTCTTATAAATCTAAGCAATTCTGCAAAGGAGCACCCGGGCGCTTTATCTATACAGGTATGTAGACACATCATTGTGCTCTATTTGTCCATGTTATCCACAAGAATTTTAAACTGAGACTGATTTCGACTTATTTCCTTTTTTAGCTCTTAATGAACCAACCATAGATTATGGCTTTCAGCGTCTTCAGAAGGTTATTCCTCGACACCCTGGTGACCCAGAGAAACTAGCTAAGGTGAGAGAAAGCTACATATATGACCTTATTATGTTACGATTATCTTTCAAGGCACAGTGCACATGTCATAAAGAGGTTATTGTATTCAATTCTGGTTTTTGTCTTTTTTTGCAGGAGATCCTCCTGAAAAGAGCAGCAGATCTTGTGGAAGCTCTGTATGGAAATCCACACAGTAATCAGGTTTGGTGGAAATTTTCTTTACATATTGTATAGAAGTACAAAATAATGTACATATGTGACATTTTCTGCAAATGTGATTTTGTATTTTTTGCATATTAACAATCAGCATTGATTTATAGACTGAATTTCTAATTTAAATGACTGATGGTTTCAAACATTTCCCTATAATGACTGCATATTTAAAAAAGGTGTGGTACTCCGAAGGCTAAAAGATTAAAAGGCATTGCAAAAAACTAAAATTTTAGATTGTGGAAGTGGCTGTTCAGCAGCTGATTCTCAGTTTGCACATGAAATGAAAACTCATGACGGCACCAGTACGAGTCAGAAAACTGTCAGCTGCACTGTTAGTACACAGTATGTAACTTGTAGCTAATGGGCTAATTGGGTGTACTGTAGACATTCTCAGTTTTAGACATTAATTAGATATTAGACATTAGATATTCTGTTTACTGCCAAGCCAAAGATATATTAATTAACAGCAGTAACATGCTGGCCAAACTGCATTGTATGTCTGTGAGCCTGACCCATTGCTCTCTATTTTATTTGACCTCCTGCAGGACATGCTACTGAAACGCGCAGCTGACATTGCCGAGGCGCTCTACAGTGTTCCCCGTCCTCACAGTCAGCTGCAGGCACTGCCTAGCTCACCAGCCCACGGCAGCGTCATGGGCCTGGGCTCCTATCCCTCTCAGTTGGGTGTGAGCATCGGAGAGCCAGGACAGAGCAGCCAAGGTAAGCAAACTGACCCTTAAGTCATCCTTCATGTTTGATTTTGCAGCCAATAAAGCTCAAATGTAACCCAACTTTTCCACTGTCCCTCCAGGTTACATTCGCAACTCGAGCAGTTTGTCTCCAAGGGGTTACCCGTCAGCCTCAACTCCCCAGCAGTCAACCTATGGCACCAGTGGAGGGATGACTGGAGGCTATGGGACGGTTCCCATGACTAGTCTAGGCGTTCCTGGATCTCCTGGTTTTAACAGTGCCTCCCCCACAGGCTCTCCCTACAGTAAGACCTTAAAAACTTTCTAAATATCTTCAAGTGTGCATTAATGAACTTCACAAAGCTGATGTGTTATGACTTTCAGGCTTAAAGTTGACTGTTGCTTTCTCTTCCACAGTAATGCCCTCTAGCCCCACTATACCAGGAAGCTCCAGCTCCTCATCTTCTCTTTTGCCTTTCTCCTCCTTCCCGTCTGCTGCTAAACAGAAGAGTGCTTTTGCTCCCGTCCTCAGGCCCCAAGGCTCTCCCTCCCCTGCCTGCCCCGCCTCAGGGGGGAACAGCTTCAGAGGTAGTCATCCAACTCACTATCTGACCCCCCTGTCTGAACTTATGAATGCAGTCTAACCCCTTGTACTAACTAACTCGAAAGCTTTGACTGAACAAGACAGAAAACAGTTGCTGGATGTAGAATAATGCAAGAGCTGATTGAGTCGAATCATAGATTTTGTATATTTTTTTCTCTCCAGCAATGACGGGCCTGGTTGTTCCCCCGATGTAGCAAAGCACCCCCAAATACCGCAGACCACTGCTTCACTTAGCCCCTCTTTTGGCACTACAAGGGCGGGGAGAATGGAAAATTGATCACTAGCGACCATGTACTGTATATCTTCCCTCCCCAACCCCCTATGCTCGCCTTTTCTTAGTCTCTTTTTCATCCATCTGGATGAAGAGCACGGGGTATGAAAATGTCCAAAGACCAACTATCCACTGCAGACACGGAGGAGAATTATCCACCCACAACCACAGAGACCATCCTCCTTAGCAGGCAGCACTAGACTGGACCATATACGGCCGTGTACGTGCGTGTGTAATGAAGCCTCGGAAAAGAAACAGATGAAGACTGCTTCGAATTTCGCCTCAAGCTTCAAAAGCATCTGCGTTGACTTCTGACCAACCATCACATGCAGTATTCACCTTTTTTCCTCAACACCTGCAGCAAAACCACGGCCAGAGATTTACAGGACGCACAACGAGAGCACTGAACACTGATGGATGACAGACAACTCAGATAAAAGTTGCAGCTCTAAAAAGCAGGGTGCTATTCTGTCTGCGTATGGACACGTTAAACGGCATGTGTGTAAACTGTCTGTGAGTTAGTGAGAGGTTTTTTTGTAGTAGACTTTTTGAAGACAATTTACATTCCAGAAAAACAAACCCTTTATTTTTTGTTCCGATCGTTACGGTTTTTCAAGGGAGAGCTCTTTGTCTCAAGGGTTATTACTAAAGGAATTCATATATTGATTTATTTAAGAACAAGCAATTTAACTTATTATTGTTAGTTTAGGTAATAATATAAACGTGTTTTTATACAGTGGTACTTTTTCCAGCTGTTATTGACATGAATTTATCTCAGCAGTTACTAATGAATTTGATGAATGATCAGCGGAGAAGATGAATTCGGTTGGTTTTTTTTGAAGTAAACATCCCCAGTTTGCAGTTTCTTGCATAACGATATATATATGTTGCAGAAGGTGATTCTCCTTGTGTAAAGGAAATGTTAGTTAGCCTTATCTCTTTTTAATTTCACTTTAAATGCATGCTCTCTTACACCGATGCCCTGGTACTTTTTCACTCCACGTCACAATTTTAAATACATACGACTGTGACTTTTACATTTTACACATCCATGTTAAATGTCTCAGCCCAGTACAGGTCTCTAGTCACTATGCAGTACGGTAAATAAAAGCACAAACGCTCAAAAAGAAAGAAAAGAAGCAGGCGTATTAGGTGTTCACTGACCTTCATCATTCTGTTTTTACTTGTACTTCCTTACTTACATTTTTTTCAGTACGACACAAACTGCATTCTCAGGACGCGAAAAACAAAGAACACAAAGAACAGATGACTCTTGCAAAATTGTTTTTAGAGTTTGGTTAATTTTATTTATTTAAAAATTATTAGCAATTTAATATTATGTTTTTGAAGCCATCTTTCTTTGAAATGATACAAAAAATGGTTGCAAATGTGATTTGTATATCTCAAGGTGTAATTATATTTTGTGCTCCAAATAAAATGGATACTGAACAAAAATGTGTGGTGTTGATACAAGCCGTTTTTGTTTCTTGCTCTGCGTTAAATTGTAAACTGTCTTGGCATTTCTTTTCACACACACACTGGATTATCAGACAGCTTACTGGACATTAAGATTTTACCACAGTGCTCCACAACTCGAGGTTGTGCTGAATCTATTTTTGACTGCGCCCATCACCTGTGTGCTCGTGCAGCTTGTTACACTGTTTTGTATACATAGCTGATGAGCCGCAGCATCTTAATTGTGATGCGAGCGTTAAAGACTGAGTAGAGCATGTCAAGATAAACAACACCCCCCTCTCTCCATCTCTCTTCTCTCCAATAAGCCTGCTTTTCTCTGAGGACCAAGCCTCTGGGGGCCCAAGTGAGAACCACATGAGTCTCCCTCCAACAAGGCCTCCTCCTCCTCCTCTCTGTCTCTTTCTCTCTCTTAAAACATACATACAAGCGTTTGCCTCACTGTCTTGTTTTTCAGCCTCTGCATGGTACCGCTGTATTCCTTCTTTCTTTCTCCCCTTTCTTTTGCTCCCTCGAATGGCCCTTCTCTGTTAATGTAATTAGCACTGGTAAAGAAGGGCAGTTAATTACCCACTCTATTTTGATCGGGTAATTAATGTTATGCCAGGAAACAGCAACTGTTTCATTAACATAGCCCTCAAAGCAGTGAGGGGGTAGGGTAGCACCCGGCGCATGCATGTCTGCATGTGCCGTGTGTGTTTGTACTGAGCACATATGGTCGAACTGCGTTTCAAAAACTCTGCTCGATGACAGTGAGCGACACGCCGACTTCAAACATCTGACACTGACCTCAGCGGCGAGTCGCTGTTTCTGCAAGTCACCATGCAGTCTTTGTCACCATCAAGTAGCACTTGCACCTGCCTCTTCCTCATCATCGCTCCCTGTTGCTGTCTCTCCTTTGATACGCTGTTAATTTGACAAGTTAAAGTCAGCTTTGTTGCCAGCACCTCAGCATTCATCTTGCTGAGTGCTCCTTCTGTCCAGTGGTGCAGGAGCCATATGCTGCTCTTCTACGAGCCTGTTATGTTGTTGCTGCTGCTGATGTGAGTGCGGCGGCACCATTTACTGTTTCCTGATCACAGTTTGGATAAAGACGGGATGAGATGCCACCTGCCACCAAGTCATTCCACATTACACTCAGAGCACAGCTTCAAATGAGCATAACTGCTAGAGGGCAACCGCGTCATCTTTTATTATAGATACTGCTGTTTTAGTTAAAGTACTGTCACCCTCACAAAAGAGTGAGCACAAAATGCACCCTTGCCTTGTTCCCTCTCAAGGGATGTGTTTGTGTTTATATACCCAATTAGCCCTCTGGCCACAGCGTGGCCATGCATTAGGGCTGACATTAGCCCCAGGTCTATGTGTGCATGTGTGTAAAATATACACCCCTTTCTCATATGAGGCATAATTTCAGGGGTGTGCGTGCCTTATTAGGCAGGCTGAGGCAGCGCTTGACAGGGGTGGCCCACTGTTTTGTCAAATAGATGGGTAGATTGGCTTCCACACACCCAGTCAGTGTCCTTTGCCTTTGGCCCATCAGTAAAACCAGCATTGTTGCCCATTAGACCACTGGACCCCGATTCCTTTTTCCAAAATGAATCCCCCACCCCTTCTGCCATTCCCTTGGGTGTCAGTAGAGTGGGGTGGCAGATGGGACAGACACAGAGCTGCCCCATGAGACCAACCCCCCCCCCATAACAAAATACACAAAAGTAAACACACACGTGTGCATTCACATATAGGTACACACATAAATGTGTGCACACACACACACGCTCATACATACACACATGCACAAATTCATAAGAACAACACACACACTGTGCACACACACACATAAAGCACAGCAGCAGTGCTACACTGCTCCCCTGCCCCCAGACACAAACCTCATCTGCCAGCCTGCTGCTTTTGTCCGGACCACAGGAGTTTGTGCTGTGAACACAGAGTGACGTCTCCGTCCCTGCCTCTCAATCTGTGCTCTGTCTACCTGTGTGTGTGTGAGAGAGAGAGAGAGAGAGAGAGAGGGGGGGGAGAGAGAAAGAGAAACAGCTTTTTGGGATGAGAGGTGTAGCTAAAATGACATTTCCAAGACAATTTTCAATTCAAAAGTGATTACATGTCCCTCCTGTCATGCTGACATTGAGCTCCTGGTCCTGATTTAGGAAAATATTCAGTTTTGAATACATTTTAAAGGTCATCAGTCATTTTCATCTCATTGTTTTGGAGTCCATGTAGAGCTTCTGTATGTGCTGCTTCTAATCAAACCCTGACTAATGGAAACATTTACACACCAATAACGCTGTTGTTGGTGTGTTTGATGTTCTGTTATTGAATTTTGATACCAGTGTCCCAACCTGCGCGTTGTCCCACAGACTGTCTTAAGGTAATTAAAGCAGAGAAGTTTTACTGCAGGCTGTTGTGCAAATATAAACTAACTAAAGCAGCTATCGCTACAATAAAACGTGGTTTCTATTTTCTTTCTGCTGTACATTGTTCAGTGTTGTCGGGGATGGTCCGCGTTTGATTGTCGGACTCTGTTTTATGTAACGATCCCTCGTCTCCTCCGGGTGCGTTATTGACAATTAGCCAGATTAGAAGAGTGGGGATGTAATTTGGACCAAACGTATGTATTGGCTGTTTGTGCGCGCGCCTGTGTGAGGTGAGAAGGCCCCACGCTGGTGATTAATTACAGCCAGGCCCGCGTGACAGAGCTGGGAGCTCTCCCAGTGCTGTCTACAGCCGCCATGCAGGGAAATCCAGCCTGGCTAATTGACCCGGCTTCTGTAAGGCCATCCATCAACCGCGGCCCGAGTGGCCCCGTAAGAAACACATTATTCAGAGGTAAGTTAGTTAACCAACTAGCGCTCCACCGTTCATTAATGGTATTAGCTCCTCTCCTGTCTGTCTCAGCAAACCAGCGCGTCGTGAGTCGTGCGCTACAACACTGGAGGCATGCGCAATCAAAGCTAAGCTAGTGTAAAATGTTATTTTGTGTGTCCGTTGTTGTTTTAATAGATTGTCCCCCTAAAACTTATACAAGTACAAAAGCTGAGGTTTCTAGACCCAAAGGAAACAGCAGAACACGCCAGTTTTTAGCATTTGTTCCAATATTTTATCACCTAAGTTGCTAATTTGATGAAAAAACCCAAAGCAGTTTCACCGCACTTTTATGATTTATTTAGTTTACTTATTATTATTCTAGCACTTCTAACTTCTTAGAAAAAATATGCATGCAATCAAACAGTACTATATGAATGATTATTATTATTATTATTATTATTGTTAATAATAATAAAAACACAGGTGTAACAGCGTCCAGATGAGTGTCTGGGTTGTGTGGTTATACTTATAACACAAACTGCTGCAAACTGCTACAAAAATGGAGAGCCACGAGGTCTCCGCTCTTCAGACCTGGTCTGGGCCCACATGTGCTTTCACTTGACCCCTTCCTACCCCTCACCCCATGCAGCAGACCCCCAGATATCTCACATGAGGAGAAGATATATGGAGACATATTTTAAAGTCAGCGAGCAGTGCGGGCGTTTGGATGTAAGCGGGAGAGATGATTTCTCATCCCCAGAAGGTGACTTTTCATACTGGAATCTTTCCCCAAATATCCGGTCTCCTCCCTCCCTGTGAGGTTTGCTGCTAAAGCGGAGAGTAAATGCAGCTGGGTCACATCTAGATGTCACGGTGAAGTTATAGCTGAGTGTGTATACGTCTATGACAGGGTGAAGGCATCAGAGTCTGTGAGCTTTGGGATTTTTTTGGAGCAGCGTGTTGACTTTGAATAAAAAATATGTATTCAGACTTATAAAAGCACATTTTTTTGTGATTTGAAAACTGGAGAGTGCTCATCAGCACCATTCATGATCATCTTCATTCATGCAAACTGTGGCTCATAAACTGTGAGCTTGAGGTAGCCCCATAGCACCACCTACCTGTGAGAGAACAGGGCTGGAGTTCCTCTTCCTTTGCCGCCTCCTCTTCTTTTAAACAGTCTCTGTGCTCGTTGCTAGAGTCTACAGCTACAGCGGTTTTGAGCTACAGTTCAAAACAGCAAATGTATTTAGTTAAAGGTTTACTCTTTTTTTCTAGCAGTTACAGTTGTGCTCAAATTTCTACCTGTGTATTAAATTCTATCAGTGTTGTAGCTGTGGCTTCTCATCAGTAGCAACACTGTCACAACCGCCCCAAATAACCATTTTCTGTATCTTGGTGTCCTCTGTTTACCAGCATGCATAAATATGCAGAAGGATATCTAATCAAATAAATCCATTCATTAGGTGAGCTGCTGGTATTTCTGCTTTTGCATTAATTACATAGTCATTACCATATCAATTAGAGAAATCAGAGATCATGTAATTAAGGTTTAACCAAAAGCACCTGCTGCCTCTGAGCTGCGGCGTGTGTGTGTGTGCGTGTGTGTGTGTTTCCTTCACTCCTAATCTAATCTCTGGCCTTTGACAGGACTCCCCCTCATCAATCCTGAGCTGTCGGAATCCAGCTTCTGTTTTTTTTTGTTTTGTTTTGTTTTTGTTTATAGGGCTGTGCGGTGGCTGTGGCGGTGGTGTTTGGAGGGGGCGTCATGCAAAATGTTGTCATGGCGATAAAATTGATTGGCATGGACGCCTGATTAGAAAAGAATAATGGGAGACAGGTGGGAGGAGGCGGGCTGTACATCAAAAAGAACAGATTGGGACAAAGTGAGGACTAGCTGGGTGTCACGAGCACTGTCTATTTTGGCTCTAGTTACACCTTGTAAAAGATATCCAGTAATTACTCTCTAACGGTCCACAGAGGCTCTTCCTGTATTCTGAGGTGTCTGGGGTTTTAAATAGTACCAACAGATGTTGTTTTGTTTGGCTTTAATGTGAATCAAGCTAGAGGGATATGTCCACTATTTGTTACAGCAACAGATTCATTTCAACAAGTTCAAGAGGCAAGCGAGCTCTGACTACAGAGAGAGCATGCAAGCAGGGACTGTTTTTATAGTGTTGGTTCACCACCTGTGAGCAATAAGATGGATGGAGCTGTGAAGAGGATGGAGTGGGTCCACAGAAGGCATGTGTAGAAGGCATGTGCAAGGAAAACAAAAATACACATAGGTAAAGGGATAGGGTACACGATGAGATGAGAAATGACAGGAGTGGAAAAATAAGAGGAAGGGAATTGGACACCAGGGGACAGGTCTCTACTGCTGGGGCAACACCAGCCTCCGGCCCTCCTCCTTTGCATTTCCTGTTCTATTTCCTTCCTTCTCTTAATACTCCCTCTTTACCCCTCCAGCGTCTCCAGTCCGGTCAGTCAAATTCTGTTAACTGAACCAGCGACAGGGAAATGCCAGTTCAATAAATATGTTCAAGACAGAGTTGATGATCAAATGAGCCGATGAAATATTCATTGTAGCTAGATTTCTTCTTCTGCTTCTTCTTCTTCTTCTTCTTCTTCTAGAAATATCTGTGGTTAGATTTTTTTTTTTTATTGCTGATGTTGTTTTGATGACACGTTTTTAATAAAAATCTATGGGCACAAACATAAATTTACAGTTATGTTCATAGGTTTTTGGAGAGCAATTGATTTAAAATCTGGTGTGGCAATGTACAGGCAAAAATACAAAAATATGTCATGTTGTAAAATCTTATGGACCTAACTGTACACTATGACTGTACACTGTCAGTGGCAGGCATAGGCAGTTATAAGACATTTCTGTGGTTTAGTTTTATTTTATACAATACCACTGAACAAACAAACTAGTAAACGATATAGGATGTTAACACAGATATGATAAAGATTAGTGTAGATAAAATGTTAATTTATCTAAAGCTGGTTTCAAGTGGGGATGGGCGATATAGCTATAAAACTACATCACAATAGTTCAGAGATGTTTCTAAAGATATAGAAAAAATACTGAACACTATTTTTTCAGTTACTTCATCTTGCAAGGAGCAAGATTTAATAGTGCAAACAAAATGAATGATGTTTTCCGTCCTTCTTTTCCAATGAGTTCCTGTCATTGATAAGAGATTATCTAATTCTAAATGCGAGTCTGTTGAAACAAGGTACTGTAACTTCTGCATGTTTGTCCATTTCACGCTTTGTCTCTCCAAAGCGTGAAATGGACACACGTGCAGAAACAGTGGACCGGCGTGTCTATTACACGCTTTGCCGTGATATCAGGTTGCAAATATCCTGTCCTAACCTTTAATTAAAAATAGAACTTATTAACTCTCAAAATAACAATAACTGATCTTGTAACTCCTCAGAAGCCAGCACAATATTTTTCATAAAAACACTGAAAATTAAGGCTTTTTAACCAGCTGCTTAAAGCCCTCATTTACCACCATGTAACCACATCAGTAATTTCCATCCACCGTTTGCTCCTCCTGTCATATGGAGTGCAGCTAGCAAGTGTTCCAGCAATGTTTGGTTGCGTCATTTATTTAGTTTTGGTACACACATCACCAGCTGCTAGCATCTCCTCCTTTATAGCCTGGTTGTACTCAATGCAGCAAACTTCTCAATGCAAGTTTGTTGTTTTTAGCCTTAGTGGAAACAGTTTTCTTGTTGTGCAGGCAAGGAAATATAATTGCGTGCCATAGCTATATCATTGTTATTATCTTAGTGGCACTTTCATGTCACGTAAAAAATTATGCTGGTATTATTGTGAATGATATGATAGTGTGGGCAAGCTGATTGTCACCCCATAGCAGAAACTAAAACAGTGGCTGATCTCATGGCCAAGATTTGAAGGCAAGAAATCAAAATTTCATCCTCTTAGCTAAAGAGGAGAGGGACCATCTGGATTGTTATTACTGCTCAGTTCAAAAGCCTGCATGTCTGATCACATGGGGGTGCATTAATGCCTATGCAATTGACAGGTAGCACATCTCAAAATCCTGAAAGGTACATCGTTTTTACAACAACATATACTCCCATTCAGATGGGTTTTTGAGGGAAGAACTTGTAGATTTCAGCAAAGCAATGCAAAATTGCATACTGCATCTATTACAACAGCAGGGATTTAGACAAGAGTGCTGAACTGACCTGCCTGCCAACAGGTTCAATCTGATCGATCATGAAATGAAAAATACAGCAAAGCTGACAAAAGACTGTTGAGAAGCTAGAATCCATATCAGACAAGAATGGGACAACATTCTTGCAATTCCCAGATGTTTGCAGACTGTTGTTAAAGGCAGAGTGGTAAACATGACCCTGTGCCAACTTTTTTGGATTTGGTGTTGCGTTACATAAGTTGTAGATCCTAATGCTAGCAGAAGGCTTTTGTTCGGTTACACAGCTGATAGACTGCCCCTGATCATAACATTGGTGTTTCAGTCAGAAGTTCAGACAGCATCACTCAACAATCTTAACCATAGCTTTGTTATATGTACAGCTCATCTGCACTTTCACACCACTAGATGGCAGAGGTAAGCCATTCAGCAGTTGTAACTCTGTGATTTAAAGTATCAGAGAAGCCTGCCAACTGTCTTTTATATTCCCAGTGTTTATTCAGTGGACAAGACCTACGTGAAAAATTCTCCAATCAGTCTTTTGAGTAATACACAGTGGGACACTTCTTTAGTCTTTCTGTAGAGCTGTTCTTCTGATGTTTTAAAGACAGAGAGCCTAATTCCTAAGAAAGTTTGTTTGTTCAGTGTTCTTCTGAAGTCTTTTCCTCAAATTCTGTGTCAGGCAGTGCCAGGGAAGTCACATTAATCACTGCGCAAGCTTGTTAAATGATGTGAAAGTGGATGTCTGTGTACATAAACATAATGACGATAGAGGAAGACTCTGAAAATGCTACAGAACAGTGAAAACAGGGGCAGAAAACCCAGACAAAAAAAGACACAAAAAAGACTATTTGGAAGTGTTTTAAAACAAGTATTAAAAAAATCTTCTGAATCTATCCACATGGACCATGTGTATTGATATAGTGGGCTTTCCTGTGCACAAGCGCCCCCTGTTGCTGATTGTTGCATTTCAGGGCACTGAATACAGAACAGTCAGAGAGTAACTTTGACAAAAAGTTTATTGGAAAAGTTTATTATTAGACTTTAATTACTTATTAAATACACCGTGGAAGATAAAACAGTGTCACTCCTCTTCTGTTGTACCACTTCTTCCACAGCTGCTGTTGTTTGTTCAGTCAGACCTTCACTAAAATAACTCACAAAAACTAAGAAAGTCTCTGTAAGCTATTTTTTCGCATTACAATTATAAATTTCCCCCCTGCATAATAAAATGATAGCGAACATAATGTAATTGTTTTAATCACCAGACAAGGCCAACCAGCTGAGAACAGCACAGTATTGTGTTGCCTGCACGCTGCTGAGCTCACAGCACGCAGCAGTGGTGGTTCTCAGTCAGAATAAGCCATGCATTCCCATTCGGTGAGACTGTGATATTCACTTCCCACTGTGAAACTCTACGACTGCTCTGAACTGCTGTTCTCACCACCGAGCTGGTGACACTGCTACGTCAGTGTCACTCGTGGCGTATTTACACTGATCCCTGGTCTGCATACTTCCCTCAAATGCTGAGCCAAGTCAGATGAGCCCTTTAGATGAGGTGGCAGGATGCCCGAGCAACAGCACAGTGTGGACATGAAGCCTACCTCACTTTGTTGCCTGCCATATGGCTCTCCAAAGCAGTGCTATTTCTGCTGGTGCAGATCCAGTAGAGGGAAGAGAAAGGGAGAGACACATTGTGTATGTGTGTGTGAGAGAATTTTCAAAACCAAGTTTCAGATTTCTGAATTAACCGGATTAAACTTCTCTTCATGCTCCACCAGCCATAACAACTGCTGGGGACAAGCAAAATAATCTGAACATTATTGTCATAAACAGTTACTTGGGATCCATTTAGGATTAAGGTATTTGGATTATTTGGACAAAATAAATATAAAAAATTAGATTCCTTGACCTCAATAAAAAGGTCATTGAGGTCAAGGAAAGGCGTATAAGAAAATTGATAAAGAATTAGAAAAGGAGAAAAGCGCCACACTGATAACGACTTCACACTAGTGACCTTAACAATGTGACACCAGGTGTTTGGGGTGCTGAAACTACAGCGTGCAGAAGATGGACTACAAATCACACATCTTACTTCACCACACTGTGCTGGCCTTATGGTATATGTATTTGCAGGACTTCCCTTTCAAGAGAAGGACATTCAAATGAATCACACACATGCAGTTTATTAGCACAATTTACTAAGTCTCATGCTGAAAAAAAAATGGCTGTTGCGGTTGTGATAGTTGCTTTTAGGAGTGTTTATTTGCAATCAGATGAGGAGATGTTGTCAGAATGAGTGCAACTGACATGGATTCCTCATGTTGAGCGTTCAGAGCCCAGACTCACTTGTTTCTGTTCCTCAGCAATAATGGGATTTTGATGAAACAGGGCAGATATGAACTCAGCTAAATGTCTTTTTCTCAGCAGTATGCACAAAGCAAGCGACTTCTCTCTATTGAATCGATGACTCTAGTGGTACTCATCAGACCAGGTGACATTTTTTCAGTCTTCTATGGTCCAGTTTTAGTGAGCTTTAGTGAACTGTAGCCTCAGTTTCCTGGTCTTAGCTGACAGGAGGTACACCTGGTGTGATCTTCTGCTGCTGTAGCCTGTTTAATGCGTTGTGATCTCAGAGATGTTCTGATAATGTGGTTATTTGAGTTACTGTTTCCTTTCTATCAGCTCAAAGCAATTTCTCCTCTGACCTCTATCAACAAGCCATTTTTACCCAGAGATCTGCCACTCACAGGATGGATTGTTTTTACTGGGAATGATCCAAGATTGTTGTATTGGAGAATCTCTTAAACCACCTTTCTTCCCCATTTGAACTTCAGCAGCTCGTCTTGACTGTGTCTACATGCCGACATGTATTGAGCTACTATCTTGTGATTGGCTGATTAGATATTTGCTCTTACAAGCAGTACAAGGTGTACCTAACAGCATGAGTGTATATCAGTTCAATGAACAAATTTTCTGATTCATTTCAGTCTTTCTTTGACACCTTAGGCTGTGCTGGTGTCACAGATCACTTGATTTAATGTATGTTGTAACCCTGCTCACCTCACTTGAAAATGTAGACTTGCTTATAAAGCCACGCAGAACTTCAGTGTTTAAACAGCAATAACTGAACTTTGTTTTACTCATACAGTTAGAGGCACAAGGTGTTCTTCTTTATGTGCCGCATTTCAGGAGAATATGATGGAAATGACAACAAAGCAACTCCAATAAAGAAAGGAAAACATTTAATAACCGAGTGAAGCAGATGAAAGGTTTTCTTCATGTTTTCAGTTATTTGAAACTGATGTGCTGGTTGATGAATGCCTCTCCACTGAAACCCAAATGATTACTAGTCAAAAGAGCAACTGAAATAAAAGTTAATAAGTTGCTATTTAAAGGTTATTGAGATAAAAAAGGAGAATACTTAAGAGGAAGAAGACTCCCATAAGAATGCACTTTGGCTTCCTTTCATTTTCATTACTCACATTCACACAAACAGGATGAAAAAAGAAAAATGTTTTCTGGCACTCATAATGTAGAGAATATTTACCAGTCAAAGCAACGTGTGCGCATGCATTTGAAATCAGTTGAAAGTGTTACTTCAATGAAATTGTCAGTGTGATGTTAACCATTATTCTAGTTTGGATCTATCTGCATGCATGGAAGTGTATATGTTGGAATGAGTGTGTGACTGTTGATTGTGTGTCTGTATCCTGCAAGGTGTGTACTTATCTTTAAAGCTAGAACAAAAACGAGGAGGCAGAAAATATCACTCCAGTTCTCAGCTCCAAGTAAAATACTGAACTTAATTTAAAGTATCAGTGATTGTTTATAAATTGTTACATGACTTGGGTTTGAAAAATATATTTGGGATGTTTAATGGAGACAGACACAGTAGGACGTTAAGGTCATGTAGTAGTGCACAGATCTGAAACTAAACAGGGTAATAAGGCATTTAGCTGCTACGCTGCCCACAGCTGGAACCACCTCTACAACAACTCAACTAGTTTTTTAAAAAAGAAGCTAAAAACAGCTTGATTCACAAATGGTTTAAACTAAACAGATAGCTGTACTGGGACATATAATAAAATTTTTATTTTTGTTCTTTTTATTGTTGTTGCTGTTACTACTACTCGTATTATTTCTGCCTTTATTACTTCATTTATTTTTGGTTTTAATTTTATCTTGTAAAGCAAGTGTTTGAAAGGTGCTATATAAATAAACTGGCTTTGCTTTAATGTGTTACATTCAACCTGCTCATTTGGTCTTGTGATTATGTCTGAAAGATGTCTCCTCCCATCAGTGTAGTGCTGACCCGTGCAGTCCCATGTTGTGGCTCTGACTTGTCTGTGTACTGCAGTGCAGTGTCGAGCTTCCTCACACTATTGTAAAAGTCTCCTACGGGGGGCACTATGAGCCGTGGTGTAATAGGTTTTATGGATTACTCCCATATCTGCCATACCTGATATCTCTGCCTCAGCAGTGGTGCCACTTTTGTTTCTTTAAAATTTCAGTGAAATTCATTGTTTCAAATGTAATTATAATAAAGTATGTTGTTTTTAAATCCCCCTCATGAAAAAAAACAAAAATGCACAGCAGGTTTGTACCAGGGCCTTACATCTTTGTCTACTGCAGTCCTACCTATTCATCAATAGAGGGTGCTGTTTAACTTCTATATATGTTATTTGCCTTTTGAATTCACTACCAGCCGTAAGCTGTTTCACATGGCTAAAAGGACAGCATTATGATCCTTTGATCTGCTTGAAATCACAAAATGGTCCTCAGTATTCATCCATACTGTTTTTAGCACAAGCACAGCAGCTGTTTGTTTCATCTCCTCATCTTATTTTGGCTGAAAGTGACTAACGCTGCTGGTAAAATAACTCCACAGTCGATGGTGCAGAGGATGGCACAGGCTTGCAGAATACTGTTTCTCACTGTAGGCTGTGGACCGCTGCCAGCAAACACACTGGAGACTCTCCGTATTAGAACTGTTGAGGTGGATTCAACATGAGCAGCATATTGAAAACCAGCAGCACAGTTAGCTGTATCTGTACATGAGCTGCTGTTGCTATCAATGACGCTGAATATGACTGATGCAAAGCAATAAACAACATTATTAGCTTCCCTGTCATTCCTGCCATGTTTGATCTGATGAAGCCTTTGTTTGAAAAACGGCTCTGTGACTTGTCCCACTTGAGAGAGACTAAATTAGAGCAGGAAATGAGAGTTTTGTCCCAAGAGTTTCACCTGTAGCATGACTGTAGAAATTAGTGTAACGCTGTGAGTGTCTCTGAAGCATGAGTGGGAAGAAAGCTCAGTCTGAGGACTGTCTTCTCATTTTTTAATTGTACCTTTTGACCTGCTGTATAATTTGACCTGCTTCCAGCAAATAATTAGGGGTCAAGTTTTAAGTTCAGACATGTCACATGTCCAAAATAGTTGACTGACTTCCTGCGTTGCATAGCAAGGTTATATACAGTATGCTTCCATGTGTTGAATAGGCTCTCTCTTCTGTCTCTTTTCACTGTAGTGAGTTTGTGTGTATGTGCCTCTGCCGTGTCCCGTACACTGTTTTTAGAGGAGCAGTGGAGCGGGTAATGTGCTGGCGGGTGCTGGCCGTCACACTGAAGGGAGCTTGGGCAGTAGCTGTGTGTTTCTTTCTATCCCTAGGTCCACACAACCTGTCCCTTTGTGTCTTAGGCAGGACCACCCCCGGGGGCAGTCCTTATTCACTGGGTGCACTCAGAAACACAAAAACATGCCTTTTTAAAAAAAAAAGCCTTATTCTTGTGTTTTTACACTCTTCAGGCATATTAATACAGAACATATCAATGAAAAAATATGACTTACATTAGTGCATTAGTGGAAGTGCTCCATCATGTTTGTAGAGCATGGCATTACAGCTGGTAACCTAAAGTTTGATTGTTTTTGTGAAATAGTTGCTTGGTGTCACATTCGCATGTTCCTTAGTTATTTTAACCACCTTTTCCTGCCTTCTATATACACTCTGGAAAAATGGTTCGAGCATGTCAAAATCCCATGGCTTTGTGGCAAAGATCATAAAATATGACTTGCCGTAGAAGGAAGGTTCTATGAATCCAAGTCCCCGATCCTCTGAGTCCGAACAGAATCTAACGCCACCAAGCAACAAATACTCAGAAATCTGCTAGGCCGTCCTAGTCACAATCTTCAGTGACCAAACTGAAACAGACTTACAGAGAGGTGAGGCGAAGACTACCGGAGTTAGATAATGCTCAGGTAAAGACTGAAGGTCAGACCCCGGCTTAAATGGCAGACAGCTGATTGCCAGACGATCTGCAGGTTCGTCCAGGAGGACCATGACAGTGACAGGCTCCGAGCGAACAGCAGAACTCCTTCCACGCCCGAGAAGTAAATTGAGGACCCCGATCAGAAACTATCACCAGGATCCCATGAAGCTGAAACATGTGGTCTGTGATGAGTTGGGCTGTCTCCATATCAGACAGAAGCTTGGGAAGGGTGATGAAGTGTGCTGCTTTAGAGAATCGTTCAACAGTGTTTAAAATGACTGTGTTACCTGCAGATGGTGGGAGGCCAGTGATGAAGACCAGGGAGATATGTGGCCAGAGACATCCAGGTGTGGGTAGTGGTCGAAGGAGTCTAACAGGAGAGCTAACAACTTTTCAGCCAAAGGAATGACCAGCCAGTTAGCAGGACCCCTGCCAGGGTAAATTCATCCTGCTGGGTGTTTCGGACCAGGGACTCACTCTCCCAGGTAAGTTAACCAACTATACAGGAATACCCTAAGTGGGTGTTAGACGCAGTTTTCCACTCATCGCCTTCTTGGATCCGTACCAGATGATAGACATTCTGAAGATCCAACTTGTTGAACACAGTAGCTCCCTGTAATAACACAAAGGGAGAGTTGAGAAATGGCAAAAAGGGCATTTATTCTTAGCAGTCCTTGAAAATCAATGTACAGAGTCTTGTCCTTTACTTCAAAGAAAGGCCCTGCCCCAAGAAGAGAGGATGATGGACGGATAATGCCAGTGAGCTAGTGATGCATAGCTTCAGGTTTGGAAGCTTCAGGTTTGGAAAGACTAACCTACTTGTTAGAAGTGGTGTTCCTGGGAAAAAAATCTATGGTGTAGTTCTACGACTGATGAGGTGAAGAGACAGGGTCCCGGTCTTTGCGGAATACCTCTGCAAGATCGTGGTAAGCAGAAGGCACCACAGAAAGGTCAGGCGGCTCAGGCAGTTTTCCGGTGGGGCCGTAGATCCTGGGGGAGAAGGAGACCTGAGACAAAACTGGTGACAAGACAGACTCCATCCCATGATGGCGTTCTTTTCCCAGTCAATTTGGGGGTTATGTTTGCTGAGCCATGGGGTCCAAGGATGAGTGGATTATTAGGTGCTTCAGAAATGTATAGCTGAATGTGTTCTTTATGGTTACCAGACAAGATGATTCACAGGGAGTATGCGTTGACTGATATCTGGGCGACGGGTGCCATCAAGGGAGGAAACAAGAAGAGGTTCAGGTAATGCTTGAGGGGGAGGCTAAGTTCTGCAGCCAGAGCACCATCCTGGAAGCTTTGCTCAAGCATGGAGTTAATGAGAGCCTGCAGGGGATGTGAAAGAGACTGGAAGCAGAACTTAGCAAAGACAAGCAAATCAAGTAGGGATGAATTATTATCAGTTTTGCCCACCAGTATCTATACTATCTATACTGATACTGCCAGGCACTCTCTTTTGGCCAACGAAGATGCATGTTAATTAAATGGGTCACTAGGGGCACTCATCTGCATCTCGGGCATTCTAGTGAGGAGAGAAGATACAACAGAGCTGCATCGATTATTCTCCATGGTCAGTCCAAGTTTGGGGTCCCAGGCTCTTCCGGGGCAGGTCCTTTGGAGCCGGAAGCACTGCATCACAGGGATGCACAGGTGCATCCAGGAGAGGGTGGAGATCCCAGGAGGATCCCACCCCTGTAAAGTAGGTCAACACACCTACACACAGAGCAGAAAGCACAGAGAGAGAGAGAGAGAGAGAGAGAGAGAGAAAACAAAGTGTAAAGAGAGAAATGGCGGAGACGCATAGGACTCGAAGACCATGACAAATACTGCATTAATAATCAGGAATTATAGTACATTTTTATACACAGTTCCCTATTTTTATGAATCTAATTGGACATTATATAACAGTGTTTATTTAAAGTTTTAGATTTAACCCTTAAGAATCCTGCCTGTCTTCAGTTGTTTGTTTTTTTGGTGTTTCTGCATTGAGTTTTTGATGCACGAAGTCAAACAAGTAGGGTCATACCAGCTAATAGACCCGGGAATTGTTAATAATTCACTTCTTTACCTTTAAAACTCACGGCTTGCTGTCGCAGTATGCTTGGGGCCATTGTCCATCTGCACTGTGAGGTGCCGTGCAATTACTTTACTGCATATGGCTGAATCCGAGGACTGTACACTTCACAATCCATCTGACTGCTTTTGTCCTGTGTCACATAATCAATAAACACCAGTGACCCAGCGCCATTGGAAACAATACATACCCATACATCACACTGCCTCCTAAAGGTGATGTAGTATTAGTAGTTCAAATAATAAAGTGATCCAAGCCTTTTCTTTATTTTTCTCTACCTAACATTCCGGTAGAGGTTCAACCGCTTGGATAGATGTTGTGAAGAGGTTTCTTCAATCTTCCACCAAAATGTACAGAACTGTTGATGCAGCCCCTCATAATGCTCCACCTATCTGACAGTTTTCTTTGCGTTTGTGTGGTCAAGAGATCTCCTGTTTAAGCTCTTTTGCTGCATATTTGTGGGTTCAACAGCTTCCAAATGGAAATGCCACACTTTGAGTCAACTACAGACCTTTTTAAATTTATAAAGAAATATTTAAGAAATGGCTCCCATTTGTCTATGAAACAGCTTTCGAAAGAATTCCGCAATTAACAAAAATAGGAAAATGTGGATAAATGGTTGTGATTCATTAGTGATTATTGGAATATTTTAATAGAATCCTTAAAGTCTGCACTTTATACCCATATTCATCATATTTGTCAACTCGAAAGTGTGTTTGTATACAGTTGAAACCACAAAATCATTTGTGTTGAAAAATGCAATTCCCAGCCAAAAAAACCGTCACACACTCTCATATTTCACTGGGTCGCCTTTAGCTTTGATGACAGCAAGCATTCACTTTGGCATTGTTTCAGTAAGCTTATTCTATGTCACTGCATTTGTTTCCATCCGGAGTTGCATTAATTTGTCACAAAGATCTTGTGTTGATGATATAGAGTTGGACCGCTGCATAAACTCTTCCAAAGATTCTCAGTGGGTTTAAGGTCTGGAGACTGCTGAAAAATGATGTCTTGCACGCCCTACACCGCTCTTTCACAATTTGAGTCAAGTGAATTCTGACATCATCATCTTTGAACACGCCCGTGCCATCAGGGAAGAAAACTTGATCATTCTGATTACTCAGGTAGTCAGCTGACCTCGTTTTTTGGCACATAACGTTGCTGTACCTTAGACCTGACCAGATGAAGCAACCTCAGATCATAAACCTGCCGTGATTGGTTGATTATCTTATAACCATAAGTACTTTATTTTACTTTCTAAAACAGGCCGTGTGTATTTAGATTGATCTGTTTGCTGTCGGTTTCTACTGATTTGAGCATAAAGCAGTTACATGTGTCCTATGAAACTGCACTCTGTCAAAACCTTTTGTCTAATATGAAACACTGTTCGTTAAACAGGAAGATTTTCCATATTTCATGGGTATGGGATGCCCTCTTGTCCACAGGTTTTGACTAGGCACTGCATTAAATGATACTACATCTATAACTGGTCACAGTAGGTGTGTTGAAGTCCAATGTAAAACTGCCCATCCATTCACTCGACAAGTGGTTAACAAGACCAGTCTGGCTGCCCAAGCAAAAAAACCCCTCCTTATTATCAGGGCAGTCAGTCCTGCTGGTGACTCATTCAGACACATTCCCCAGGGGTTCAGTATTGTGATGGATCTCTTGTCACAAAGCTGTCAGCCTGTCTGTGTTTGTGTTTGTTTCATAGCTAGGGCACACGAGCAAGTGATTTGTTTAGTAGCATTGCAGACAGAGGGGAATATCACCACTCCTATTCATTAGCATGCTGCAGTGTGGAGAGAGAGCAAGCTGCTATCAGATCAGGGAAAGCCATGGCTGGAGAGCAGAGAAAAACATAGTTATGGATAAATCTTAGCATGTGCAGAGATGTGGGCTGGGGGCAGCAGAAATGCCTCAAAAATTTGTATTATTTTAAAAGATAATCAGTGTATGATTTATTTATTTAATTTCCTTCTAATACAAGTCACTCCTTAAATAAGAAGCTGATAAATGTAAAAATAGAAAATAAGATTATGGGATGATATATTAAAGAAGTGAGCAATGATATCTTGGCTGTTTTATGTGTTTTGTAATGACTTGTTTCGAAATAATCAATGACGGATAATAAAATAAGCCAAAAATTAAGATCTGGGTGCAAAAAAACAGCCATTCACCAGCTGTCCCTCTTCATGTGTGTGTGTGTGTGGGGGGGGGCACTGAAGCACATGTGGTGGCATGTGTGTGCTGTGTTTGTGTGTCTACAATATCAGTGTGAACTGTATGGGTGATGTATAGCAAGCTGGGCAAAGAGAGATGTTAAATGATCGTTTCTGCCTGCGTCAGCAGTTTTGTGGGGTGGAGGAAAGATGAGGGGGAGAGGGAGAGAGGAGAAACCAAGAGAGGAAGAGGGAGAGAGCAATATCAGTAAACAGGTGCCAGCTCCATGCTCGTTCTCACAGTGTACAAGAGAAGCTGTTTTTCCTACAGTAAATATACAGCCCTTTGTCTTTTATTGTATGCAAAACTGTAAGAGGAGATTCAAGGAGAGGGAATCAGGAACTCATTAGAAGAATTTGATGAAGCAAAGCTTCTGATCATTTTACTGTATCTCACTTTACAATAGCCAGTCAAGCAATGATGGGGATTTTAGACATTTAATGCTCCCAGCACCATTCTAATATACGAAAGCATACTGCACCAACATCCTTGCTTGGGTACCAATTCTGTCTGCTGCAGCGCCTGAACAGTGGAGAGGGAGGAGGGAGCAGAGAGAGAGAGAGGGAGAGAGAGGTAAACAAGTAAGAGGCAGCTTTTTTTCCCCCTCATGCATGTTTTAGTTTTTTGTGTTTTTTGTTTTTTTTTTCTTTTATTTTCCCTGGTTTCGTGGACTGTGTGCATGTTTATGAGTGATGGTGTGATTGGCTGTGGGGATGACGGGTTCCCTGTGCAACCTGGTGATCCTACACAGATGGACACGCAGCAGGACCAGGAGATACTGAGAAATTAAATGCTGGAAAAGGAAACGAAATCAATACAATGTGAGGAGGAAGAGCTGACTTTGATTTAAAGCAGCTCAAGCTATTTCTTAACTGACTGTCAGTTCATCCCTTTTTAATCTTTGTTGACGCGTGCATGTGTGTGTCAGGGTGGGGGGTCGAAACAGTTTCACAATATGTTAAAGCAGTGAACAGAGCAGAGATGTAGGGAAGGAAAACAACTGAAAAAGAAGGAAAACCTGTTTGTTTGCTGTTATCCTTTTCTTCTCCACAGAAACGAATGGAGACCAGAGAGGAGGAGAGCAGAGGAATGGAACGGAGGAAGTGAGAGAGCAGGAGAGTGCAAGCATCAAAGCAGGAGGGAGAGAGAGAGAGGGAGGGAGGGAGAGAGAGAGAGAGAGAGAGAGAGAGAGAGAGCTGCGCTGCAGTAGCATCCCACAGCAGACGGATGAGGACTGCCGGTGTGTGTGTGTGTGTGTAACTGCACTGCTGAAGAGGAGGAGGAGGCAGAGGGTGAGCACGCTCGCACACTCTGCAGGGCCATAGAGGAGCACACAGCGGCAGCGCTAGTGTTGGCCCACGCCAGGTAAAGTGCCAGTGCCGTCGACCCGCAGACCACTGCTGTAAGATCTGGACACGCCAACGCCACCGAGACCCCGACTACCAACGCCATGGCACAAGCGGCCAAACATCTTCGTAAGAACAAGGATTTAGAAGCCCAGGCAGAGCAGGAGCGCAAAGAGAAGGAGGAGGAGAGGGTCAAAAAGAGGAGTCGGTCACGGGATAAAAAGCGCAAGGTACTGGGATATTCACAGGTGGGGTAGTCAGGGGTGGGGTGGGGCGATGGGGTTGGCGTGAGGAGGGGAGGTGTAGCCTGGAGAGCGGGGCAGGAAGGTTGAGACGCCCCCCTCAGTTCTTCTTCTTCTGTCATGCTATGGTCAGGGGTGCTGGGGCACACATGGAAACCCGGGGATCAGCATGTTTCTACTGTGTGTACACAGTCTCCCTGCACACATGTATGTCCTGTGCATACAGACACGGGGAAACGGTATAACACACTGCATGCTTTCCTACTCCTCTGGACTGCTTTATACCTGCTTTATTGACTGTCCTGTCTGAGCCGTCTGATAAGGCAGTGTAGTACTCTATCTCTCACTGTGTGACAGTCCCTCTTCACATTTCTGTCTTGTGCTCCGTCTCTTCTTTTTTTCTTTGTTTTCACACTGCAGTAAGGTATTAGTGAGCAAAATCTAACTAAAGTGCTGATCTTCCATGAGGACCATAACCTGCCTGTTTTTACAAAAGCATGTTCTTGTTTCCTGTCCATTATTTTCTCTGTGTGGCACTGTAATGACTGCAGAGCAGTACCTGCAGGCTTCTGACTGAGAAGTACCAGGCAGAGCTGGAACAACTGGCAAGGTTCGTTGTAAACAATAAATCTTTGCTCCGCCAGTCACCGACTGCAGAGAAATATCATCCAGTCTACTTTATGCCTCTGGTCGCTTGTCGCCTTTTGCTCAAACTCATTAATGAAAATGAGTCATCCGCAGATTGTGTATTGATGGCAAATTGGTCCTCGGTAACCGAGTCCAGCCGCCCTGTGAGCCAGCTCTGTGCCAGGCTGGCTGTAAACCAATCTGATGCTGATGCAGTAGAGACAGGAACACAGTACAGCTTCCACTCTCCCACAGAAGGAAGACAGGGCTGTAAGGCTGATATAGGGATCCGATTTTTCTTTCTTTTTTTGTGTGTTCTATACAGGTAGGGTGACAAGGTTATTAGGTGTATTTGAGAAAAAGACACAGAGGAAAACAGAGAGAGCTTTAGATGAATGGAAGGTGGTATGACTCAGATACACCTGGGTGGTTTTCTGTCAGCAGGGGCTCGCTATTTAACTCTTTTTGTTGGAGAGTCAGACCCGTCGCACAGACACACGGCACCGCGTAGTCTGCAGCGACTGATGCGAAGGAATGACTCTGGAGTTAAAGTTTCATCACATCCTTCACCTGTTTAACTCATCAAGACCCGATACAGCACAGGGGTACATGTGTATATTTAAACAGCCTTTGTACTTAATGAATACACACGCACATTACAACCAGAGGGTGAATGCCAGTGCACAGATGCCTTTGTGCATGTCTAGTATGTGTATGTGTGTGAGTGAGTGCAGCGTATGCATGTCTGGAAAGATGAGGTTTAAGAAGAGAGAGCCTGCAGCTCTAACCGTTGGGCGAAACATGGGCGAGATGTCTGACGGTGCTAATGCAGAACAACTTTGACTCAAAGTGTGTAGTTTCAGAGGATCCCATATCACTTACGTAACCATGCAGCTTAAGTCTTTCAAATAAGCTTCCTGACTCCCTTCCACCTCCCCTCTCAATCTCTCTTCCTTTTTTAAACACCGGCTTATAGCCATTCCTGGTTTCTGGAGCAGATGTTAACACTGGGGAAATTCTCTTCTCCCTTCATCTTCCTTTGTTTCCTTTCTGATGCGTGTAGCTACCTCTACAGTTTCTGCACTCTGTAATACAATGAGTGTGTTTCCTTATCCCACTTTGTAGCTCACAAAGAAAACAGCCAACACCTGTTCTTTTTTTTGGTGGCTCAGGAGTGCTTCTATCCTTGCTTTGCACAGAAGGTCAACTCTTTGTGGCAGGACTGCATTTTTTATTTCTGAGCATTTAACACTAATGAATGATCATCATATTTTTCCGGCTGCCTTTAAGCAAGAGTTTGGGGGCAATTTAATCAAAGATTTGTTTGTATGAAAAATCACTCTTAGCTTCTTTGATTAAGGAGTGTTTCAGTTTATGGTGTAAAGGTTCATTTATTGTTCTTTGGGTATTTTTACTTTAATAGATGGAGTACAGGGCTCTGAAAGGGAGGCAGTGCTCACTGCTCTTTGAGTACGTTTTGAGTCTACTGAGTATAATTGCATCAGTTTTTAGTAACATTTGTTTATTTGTCTTTTAAAAAACATAACTTGATTTGCTTACTGTTATATTTATCTTCCGTGTTGGTTTAAATTTTAGATGTTTAAGATGGTTTGACGTACGTTGACGTCCCAGTGAGGACACAATGATCTGTCCTCGTCATTACAGGGTGAAAGTGCATTTTTAACTGGCTTCTCAGTGTAGTGGCATTATGCAGAACAGGTCAGTTGCTGAGCAGTTTATAATGTTGTCCTCAAATTACTTTTATTGATGAGTTTGCTCCTCTTGAAAAATGAGCATTGTCAGGATGTGAACAAAGCCCCATTGTCCCAGTCAGCACCTCTTTTCACCTCATTCGGTGCGTGTGTTTGTATCTACATCTATACCTGCTTTAATGTGAAGTGGCTGACCTGGTGACAGCGGCCCTGAAGTATGAAATAGTGGTTTGTTGCATTGCTTGGATGCTAGACAGTGCATTTAGTGTGGGCTGTTTACTTTTCTAGAGTTTAAGGACTGCTCCAAGTTCACTAGAAATTTTTTTTTAGTGTATATCTAAATGGGCATTAAAGATAAAACGTCCTTTTATTTATTCATTTATAGTTATTAGCCATATTTTGCCCTTGCATGGAAAATATATTTTCAGCTTAATTGTAGTAGCGGATGAGTAAAAGCTTTTCCTGTAAATGCAATTTATTTTTTTATGTTTTCATTTTAGTATCTCTGCTTTAACAGCATCCTGATCAAAAACAGTCTCAAGTGCACAAAGGTTGAATCAGACTGCACTTTTGATATTAATTATGATAAAGTATTCTTGGCATTTATGAGAAGATTACAAATGTAACATCTACTGTAATTGTAGTTTCCTAACAAAAAGATCAACTAAGCGAATTGAAGTTGGACTCTTTCTGATAATTTGTTGATTTACTTAGTAATTTTCTACGTTATGGGATCACTTATTAATTCTCAAATGGTTAATGAACCCACTGGATCCATTCAGAATGATTTTTAGAGCTGTAACCCTGTGTGCATTGAAATGAATTTTCCTTGTTCCTCTTTGCCTTTGAGCACTGTTAGTTATTATGTGTTATTATGAGTCACTTCACTTATTTAGTTTATTGTCATAGAAGTCAAATCAAAACTTCAAAATGTACCTTTGCATACCAGGAACAGAAAGAAAAATTACAATAGAAGTCAGCTTCTTAATGTCTGAATCAACATTTACTGTAACTATTTATCACATCACTGATTGTAAATCTCTATAAATCAGAGAAATATCTAAGCTATTATTGCTTAACTGGATATTTATAGATCAAGTAAGGTGCCAAGAGTATGCGCTGGCTATCAGATGTCTTTGTTTAAACCAACAGTTCAAAACCCCAATTTGTATTTATTTCTGACATAAAACAAGAAAAAACACGGTTTCACTCGCCCCACCAACAACATCACCGGTGTTCACTTATGGCTTTTATAGCTCTCATAGTCCAGAGGAGCTGAGGATTTACCCATCATCCATTTACCTAGTAGTGCTGATGCTCAGACTTATCGGTAAAAAAGGTGTGGTCAAAATGTATGGCTTTTTTGTCATGTATATAGTCTAACACTGTCTTGGTTGCAGATTTCTCTTGTAGCAGCTCATCGGGCATCCTAGGGCTAAAATTCAGCAGCGTAGAGTTCTTCAAAATGCAGCACTTGTGCAGCTGATATGGCTGCCTGGGAGTACTGCAGTGTTGAAAGTGCTACCTCGGTGCCCCATGTTCATGCTACAATTTTTGTGTAAAACAGAAAATGCAGCAGTAGATCAGCATTCCAGCCTTGTCTCTGTCTGCCCTCCAAAATCTCTTACCCTCCACACCTCAAGAGAAAGCAGAGTCCTCGATGAGGTTTATGTGTTGATGTCTGAGGCAGATTGGCACTGTAGTTCATGTGTATATGACTGTGTGTGTGTGTGTGTGTTGTGGGGGTGGGGGTGCAGTGGAGTAGAGGTGCTGCAGAAGCAACTAAACCCATCAGTACCAAGTCTAGCACCTGTTTGCTGATCATCCCACTGTGCCTTTACCACAGCTGCTGTGATCAAAGTGAAGTTATTGTGATAAACCGAAATGTACTTATTCTGAAGCGGACGACTTATTGCTTTCATGTCAGATGTTTGAAGCTAGAAAATCAAAGTCTGCAGCCAGAGTAAAAGAACCTGACTGTGTGACTGTCATAGCCTGGTGCACCTGTCGGTGAACGTATCCCAAATGCTCCACTTTAAAATCTTAAACTTTGTGTACCTTTTTTCCTACCTGACAGTCAAAGTGTTGGACAACCAGAGTTGGTGTTTAATAACCACTTGAAGTCTCTGGTTACCACCTCAAGGCAAAGACAAGAGTTCTGGATCAAACCCCAATAAAACACTAAGGATAGCACAAAAATTGTTATTTAGTGACTCATTTCTGCAAAGCACTTTGTGAACTTTTGTTGTGTTTTCCAGTAGATGTAATTCTGTTGCCTTTCTTCCACCTGCAATCAGTATGGCCATCCTCCTCTGACCTCTCTAATCAACAAGCTATTTTAGCCCAGTGTTTGAGATGAGCAGTTTCAGAAATACTCCAAAATATTAAATCCAGAATCAAATTTAAAATCCTACTCCTCAGATATAAGATCTTGAATAATCAGGCCCATTCTTATCTTAAAGACCTCCTAGTACCACCCCTATAGAGCTCTTCTCTGCTGGTTTTATTTCAAAACAGAATGGGAGGCAGAGCCTTCAGCCTTCAAGCCCCTCTTCTGTGGAACCAGCTCCCAGTTTGGAGTCTAAATACTTCAACATTAGGCTTAAAACTTTCCTTTTTGCCAAAGCTGATAGTTAGGGCTGGAACAGGTAACCCTGAATCCTTCCTTAGTTATGCTGCAATAAGTGTAGAAGGCTGGAGGATTCCCATGATGCACTGAGTGTTTCTTCTTCACTCACCTTTTTCACTCACCATGTGTTTATACACCTCTCTGGATTTAATCATTAGTTTTTATTAATCTCTGGCTCTCTTCAATAGCGAGTCTTATGTCCTTTCTTCCTCCTCTCATACCCAACCGGTCGCAACAGGGACCTGCTTCATGGTATCATTGTATTAGACCATGAAACTCAAACTTCAGGCATGTCTGTATGTGTGTTAGTCCAGTTTCATACGGGTGTGGTGTGTGTGTGTGTGTGTGTGTGTGTGTGTGTGTGTGTGTGTGTGTGTGTGTGCGCGGGTCTGCAGCCCGGGTGGCCCTGTGGAACCCCTCAGACAGATGACTCAGCAGGCCGAGTCTGAGGCACTCAGTCATGTTGATGGAGCCTTGGAATGAGCCTCACTGAGTCCAGCTCTCAGCTATACAGCAAGTACTGCTGGGGCAGGGTGGCCAGGAGCCGCAACCTACTTTCCTTTAATTAAAGCAGGAATGGGGCACGTGATGCCAATTCACCAAGTAATGCCTTCTGCTCCCCCCTTTCTCCCCCTTTAACATGAGCAACAGCGGATCTTTATTTATGACCTAGCAGAGACTAAGTGACTCTTAAAGCAAATACCCAAGCACACTCTCTCAGGTTCATTAGAGAGGAAAGCTCCCCTACACAAAAAAGGTGGCATCCATTCTTTGTTAAAATAGAAAAAAATAATTGAGTAAACGCGAGTAAAATAGCATCAAGCATCCAGCAGGCACTCATCCCTGCAGGGGTTCGGCTTCCCTCAAACTCCAAAGCCCGTGGATATTTTTAAATTGTTGATGAGGGATCAAGATTTCTCACCGTGTTGCCAGCTTCAACCTCACTGCCGTGATTCATTCTTTCATTGGGGGGGGGGAAGGATGACACAATCATCTGCACCTGCTGTAAGAAACGAAAGCTTGATGCATGTTTTTGATAATCACCATAAGCCTGGGAGGCAGACCATTTATTGGTGTGTTGCCTGGCTGATGATTGTAAATGAAGCTGAGCTGACACGTAGGACTGCAGTGCTTTCAGAAAAGCATTTGTCTCCAACAGAGGTTTGTGTAAACCTCCAAAATTACGAGCAGCAGCATCTCTGTGTGCTTATCCTCCCACTGCACATGAAGTGATGTGTCATATTGAGAGGGGCTTCCTTAGATTTTCCTCTCAGCCCCCCCCAAATCTTCTCTCTATCACCCTCCTTGACCGATTGCGCTAATCTCTTTTCTCAATTGTTATTCTGATAGTGCAGCGGTTACGTAACTGCTTGAAACAGGAATTGAGAGATCAGGGTTATTGAAATGGATCCTCATCATTCCCAAATAAGAGAGAGAGAGAGAGAGAGAGAGAGAGAGAGAGAGTGAGAGAGCAAGAATGAGGTGATACCCTCTGAGAGGAATGTGATAGTCATTGCTGGACAGCTTGTTGTGGAAAAGGGAAAGCTTTCAATGCCCGCTATCCAACCCAGGCTCTTTCCCTTTAAGCTCCTTCTTGCTGATGAGAGAGAGGAGAGAGGAAAGGACAGGGGGTGGGATAGGGAGCTTAGTGCGGTTTCATGTCCAGGTACTCGGAGTCCTGCCTTTATATCCTCAGACTCTGCAGCATCTCATACAGTGAGATGTATGAGAGCCTCTGCAATGTGCAGCAATGTGCAGCCTATCATTTGCAATATTGATTTGTTTTACTTTGTCGAGTAGAAAAAGATTTTATTTGTCCTGCATGTTTGAGTTTTACAAAAGTAGCCATATAACATGTACATATATATTTTTTACAGTTTAATGCATCTTCATCTGTTTTGTAAATGAAGTTTGCAATTCATGTTCACATGAGGACAAGACCTACTGACATCAGTGGCAATCTGATGTTTATAGTTTTTATTGAGTAGTATATATAGTGATGAATTTATTTTGGTGTAAACTTCAGTTAAGTATGCAACTTAATCTTGTTAGCAGTGCTAGCATGCTTTAATACCAAACTAACATGGCCAGTGTTGTAAACATCATACACCGTTAGCGTCAGCATGTTAGATTGTCATTGTAAGCATGCAGTTTTTAGACTTTAGCTTATAGATGTTGTGTGTTTGTCTGTTTATGGTAAACATGTAGAATTGGTTTGTGTGTGTGGGAGAAGCACCATATGTGTCTGTGACTGTGTGTGAATGTTTGGTGTGAAGATGAGTGATAAAACTGAAGGAATATAGCCAAGGGTTAGAGCCGGAGAAAAGGATAGTGAAAGCAAAAAAGGAGTGAAATATCAGAGGACTGTGGGTGACCCCAGGGTGACTCTGCACCTTTTTCCTCTGTATTGGATGGCTGGTGTCTTATTTACCCGATTGATATGATGATTCTTGTTTTTTCTGTCGACCGGAGGGAAGAGAAATAATTCAATTCAAAACACAGAGGTACACTAGGTCATTACAGCATAGCTTCCCAGCTATAATTCTCTGTTCCCGTTCTCTGAGTGCGGACAATAGAGAATGTCTGGTTCATTTAATGAGATGAGCAGGAGAAGATTGAGTTCTGAATTTTGGGTTCTGAATTTTCTGACTGGATTAAACCTGCAGGTGGTATAAAATGTAGTATGGTAAAGAAGCCCAACAAGGGCTCAAGGTTTTCTTTTAGTAAGTGTTCTTTTGGAGTTAGACATGAAGATGGTACAAGACCAGGCCTTGGCTGGTGTCTCAGAGTATCGCCGTATGCTCCCTTATGACAAATCTTACTGAGTGGAGCGCAGATTTCTTGAGTCATCTAATCCTCGTGTGTCATTGCGGTGTTGTAGCATCATGGACCTGTTATTAAAAGCTTAGCCATTTGTAACCCTCTTCATCTGAATCCCCTGGAGGGAAAGTGGTGTCACTTTGATTTGTTGCTCTTCAATTCTCACCCCACCCAGCATGCACGGTTTTGCTCTCCTCTCCAGGAGAATGGGCCCTGATCAATCTCAGAGCAAAACATGACACCCGGCACAGCCATAATAACCTTCATTCAGATGTTGGCATGCAGCATCTGTACTTTTTTCTTTGCTGAGACTGTAACAGTTCTTTTATAATTCCTATGTTTGTATGGATTATCTCATATGTAGAGAGCAAGACAAATGCAGACAGGAGGGATGACGGGATGAACAGAAAGCAAGTTGTTTATTTGGCTGATGAAATAGTCAAAAAAACAAAGGTAAGTTCTCAGAAATGCTGGAGTAATGCAGGAAAACACAGAGGAGGGGGAAACGGTCTCTGTGACAAGACTGAGAGGAAAGACTGGACTATTTATACACAAAGGGTAATCAGGGAAGTGGAACTATCCAGGGGAATGAGACACAGATGAGGGTAATCACACAGGTGACTGCAATCCATTACAAGGAGACAAGAGGGGAAATAAAAGGGAATGCAAGAAACAAATAACTTCAAACTAAAAGAGGAAGTAAATAAGGAAACACAGACTCATGAGTAACTTAAATTAAGCAGAAAGACACAGGAGGAAGACACAGAGGGAAACACACAAAGCACTAAAAATCTCCACACATGGAAACAGTAACTAGGACTCAAGTATAACCGTTACTCCTATCAGTAAATAAAACTACAGACAAACAAAACCTAAAGAAACCAGAGAGTACCGAAAAGAAAAGAAACTTCTTCAAAGACTCAAAAACTCAGTGTTAAAGCACAGACAATCCATTTGGCCATGGTGTTATTTGTTTTCACTAATCAGTCTCACACTTGTGTACACGGTACAAATGTGTTGATGCTAATATAGCACCACAGTTTTACACTGAAAGGGAAGTGTTTTTGTTTGATCAGACACGAGCATTTGGATCTCAAAGCAAACTCCATTTTGGATTTAGCTCCAAGTTTCTTGTATCCAAAACTGGTATTAAAAGCTCTTATTATTATAGCCCACATTTTCCAGATTTATTCATAAACTGACTGGTAAAAGTTTGAGAATAAGAATATTTTTGACCTTTGAAACAGCAAATATTTTTACTTCCATTCGAGTATAGTTATTACTCCGGGTAATTTACAAGCCTGTAAAGTACTGATTGGAGCTACCAAAGAAAGAAAGAAATATAAAAAATTCCAACATAAGGTCAATTTAACACTCTGGAGTTTTTTGGGTTTATAACACAATCATCCTTGGATGATAAAAAAATTGAAAACATCTGTGTACATTTTCATTCCACATAAGCATCTCAATCTACTAGGGAAGATTATTTTATGTGATTAAAAGCTCTAAAAGAACTCCTAAGTTAACGTTTGTGATGAAATATTTATGCATTTCTCTCTAAGGGAATATTTCTTTGGTAAGCACTAGCTCTAATCATCGCCACTCACAGTAGAGTTACGGTGCCAGTACAACACATCTGTTAATGGTGTGAAATGGTGGAGAAACCTCCGACATTTACATATCAAAATGCTGGCAAACACAAACAAATGTATCCAATTAGATATATATTCACACTGCATTCAGACATTTTAACATCCCTTTTTTTTAAACTTATTTTAAAACAGACAAAGCTAAAATACCTTCTTGATGTGTTTAGCTATATTCATTGAAAATAATCCTCATATCCTCATAATCCTATTTTTATTAATGGCCTTTATGATACTTCTGTAACTTATAGACACCTCTAACCAACTGATTTTAATGCACATAGTTAAGAAAGAAAGAAATCTCTCACAATCACAGTTGATTGTCTGTGTCAGAGTGAAGACAAACAGGATTGTATTGAAAGGTAGTCCTCTGTTATTCGCAAATAAGAGATAAATCAGAACTATCAGTCTTTCTATTGCTGCCCAGCCAAACTGATTAATCAGGCAAGACAGGCAACCAAAACCAAGGGTCATGAACTGCGCATCTCCTTTGTGGAGATGGGAGACCCTTATAGAATCATCAGGGCACACAGAGTGGACAAAAAGAAGCTATCGCTAACAAAATGGCACATGAGACGCTGCTGGGAGCCTGCACACATCTCAATGACTGTGTGTGTTGAAGAAATCTGGTACCAAACATCACTTCATTAATACGATCCCTGCTTCCAAGCACAGCAGTGGCAGCATCATGTTGTGGGGATGCTTTTCCGCAACATGGTCAGGAGACTAGTGAGGACAGAAGGAAAAGTATACATAAATCCTTATTGACGATCTTTTTTTTGAAGAGGTAGGTATGTCAGACTGCTGTAAAGGTTTGTATTCAACAAGACAATGGCCACAAGTAAAACACATATGGAGTGGTTTAAGCCCAGCATCATTTCCTGAGAGACTGAAAAATGTCTGTGCACTGACACCAGTGCTCAACCCCTTCAAGCATGAGCAGCTCAAGGTGAATGACACAAACTTGAAACAGAAGAGTGCAAGCTTGTATGATCATTCGCAAGAAAAACAGTCATAGCTGCCAAGACTACTTTAACAATGACTTTAGTGAAGAGTCTGAGTAGTAGAGAAAATGTGATATTATTTTATTATTTTCCTATAAATGTGCAAAATATTCTTAAAATAAGTTTTGCTTGTCATTGTCCAGTGTTCAAATGCACTGTGTTTCATGTAAACACACGTCACAGTCATATTACAGGCATCCATAGTAACGTGGCAGGTTTGGGCAGCTATGGTAGTGGTCCTATTAAATCAGGGGTGTCAAACTCAAATACACAGTGGGCCAAAATTCAAAACTGGAACAAAGTCGCGGGCCAACATTAATATTTATTGATAAAAAATCTTCCTCCAGATATAAGAATGAATCTTTTCTTATGGACTCAAACAAGTTTTGCTGAAAAACTGAATATGGAACAAGCAAAGCTTAATACTAAACAATATATATATTAGCTGTATAATACCAGTAGGCCAGCATTAATAGTAATTTGGTATGGCTTCGCGGGCCAAATGTAATTAGGCTGCGGGCCAAATTTGGCCCGCGGGCCAGAGTTTGACACCTATGTATTAAATAATAAATGTTGACTTGAATTCATATTTGCTTTTCATATTTGGCCATATTTGCGTGATTTCATTATTTACTTATTTTTTTACTTATTTAATTTTTTTTAATGTGTATGTGTTTAATTGTTTTCTTGCTCGTGTGTCTCTTTATGAGGCCATGTGTTCACTGAACAGAGGCACGTGGGTTGTCTTGTGGCGCAGGATTTACCGTCTAGCTGGGAGGATAGCCGTGTCACCCGGCTTCTAATTGGCTGACCCCAGAGATTTTTCTTGAGTAAATGCAGAGCAAGGTGTCCACCCCCTTTTCTCTTATTCGTCCCTGCTAGAGTAAATTCCTCCATCCATCCCATTACCATTCCCCCCCCTTCTCAGTGCAAACCGCTACCCCTACCCTCTTCCCCGCTCTCTGCCACAGTTGCTTGCAGCATTTTGCAACACTGCAAGATCATGGATTCGATTCCTAACACCTCCCTCTCTTCTCTCTCAGTTTCTGAGATTGCGCTAAACTCTATAGATCCACATTAAGAGAAAGAGAGAGAGAGCGAAGCGAGGGAGATTAAGTGAGCAACAGTGAGAGGAAGGAGGGAGGGAGGGAGTCACTTTTACTGTAACGACAGCCTGGTGTTTTCTGTCAGCAGGAAAATGGAAGTGTGGTGTGTGTAGACGGGGAATAATCGACTCCCACGACACACATTTGTCAAACTTTAGATCTTATATGTTATATTGTTTAAGCTGCCTTTAACCCATCCTCACATGTACACTGTATTAAATCAGCTTGGGCTGAAGAGGAGGGTGGTCAGTCCTTGGACCCTGTAGTGGTGTCAGCTCAGGATGAAGGAGAATCTGCATGTATGCAGCATCCTTACAAGGTCAGCAGCACCTCGTACTTGATCACATGTAAGCACACATGTTTATAGACTCCACACACACCTACACACACACACCTACACACACACACACACACAAACACCTACTGTCATCCAGCCCTTAGTCAGCACAGTGCTGGCTGCTCTGTAATGGAGTTGGACGTCGCCACCTAGTGTTAATGCAAAGACTTTCTAATCATGATAGAAAAGATGATATCTCATTCACTTTGTGTTCCTCAGATAATTTCTGGATTCTCACTTCTACAGCTCACTTCTTCTTAATAAATCATGATTTTAAAAATGCCCATATTCATAAGAGTCTTTTTCAAGAATCCTTTTCAAGCTATTTGTGAATAAAGTCCTTCTTAAAAGGAAAGTAAAGCTAAACTTCTGCTCTCAGTGATAGTTTGATCTGCCTTCTCTTGATCGCTCTGCTACTCTGGGATAGTGTGTGTGTGTGTGTGTGTGTGGGTAGGCATGATCCTGACCCTGCTGAACGGCAACAGCTGGCCCAGTGACGGATCTAATTATGTCTGTCAGAAACGCAGTCCTCTAAATGTTGCCAGCACAGTAACATTACATGCTCTTACCCACACATCCATATTAGAGTTCCATTACAACTACATGCAGCACTGAAAATCTGGTTTGTTCACCGGCACGCAAAGAGCCTGACAGATCCATAAAGAACTCTTGCTAATTTTTATTGATGGCTGGAGTTAGATACAGACGACGCTACATTCATCGTGTCCTCATCTCCTTTTCCGCTCCTTTTTTAGTCTACTCATAGACTGCCTCGCTTCTGCAGCCACTATTCTTTTCACCCTTTCCCCCGCTCCCTTACAGAGTCTTAACTAAAGCAGAATATAGTGTAGCCTTAAGCAGTGCAGGACAGTTAGTGTGGTGGTAATGGAGAAAATGTTTGTCAGAGCACAGAGCACTTTGAATTTGGCCTCAGCACTTCCTTAGGCACAGACCTTTAATTGCTACATATTGGTGAAAAGCTTGAGAAAGTATGAGAGAGCATGTTGTATATTCTGTGTGATCGAAATATCATTTTCATCAATGTTATGCCCGAGTCCCCTGTTTTTAATTTAAAAGAGATCCATAACAGATGTACGGCAGATAGCGATGCTGTGGCTCGTGCCTTTCCAATTGTAGAGTGTGTGGCAGATAGTCATGGAGTAAAAAGCTCACGGAGCTCATGTCTGTATCTCCTGAACACATATGACTGACATCTTTGGTAAACATTTGTAATGGTTAAGATGGGTATACACAGTCTGGTGTTACTGCTGTAAGCGCTTTAACTCGTGAGCTTTAGATAAACACATATAAAAACTGTGTGTGTAGAGCTGCCTTTCCATGGGAGCAGTTCTCCTCAGAGCTGAAATGATTCACTCATAAGCTGATGGACAAAATGAATCTAAGACAATTTCATGACTTAATCGAATGAGCCATCTGTACGGTTCAGTATTCTACTATAAACCTAACATATAAAGTTTATTCAGAATATTTAAATGAACAAAATATAATTCATATTTGTTAGGAAAAAAGGTGATATTGTGATAAAAATAATCAGTTACAGTATATATCAAATTTTATACTTGAAAGGGAAGAGCTATAAACTTATTTGGTTCTACGTCTTCCTCTCTATTAGTAAATGACAACAGTCATCTTCCTTTCAAACAACCTGGCCCACATGTGCATTCATACCTGCTTACATGCGTATAATTTATATATGCAAACATGCATTCACTTACACAGATACATATTTTCTTAGAGTTGCTCAAACACGCACTCACTTACATAGTGCAAAATCCCATATTCAACAGACAGATACCTAGAGAGACAGTACTGTGCAAAAGTCTTGAGCCACTACAGTTCCAAGGAGCCAGACTTTCTTGTGATCTGTCGAAGCCGTACTGAGCAATAATTCTCCAGGCTTTCCGAACGTCCCTCAAAGGGCATTCAGGGGAACGGGGAATTTTGTTTATTTGTTAAGTCAATTAACACTCACCTATGACTCATTCAAGCATTAAAAACCCCACCTAACTCAAGGGGATAAACTGGTGTTGTCTGCACATAGCAGACAGCTTGGCAAAGAACCAAAGGTTACTTAGTGCCAGTGTTACTACCAGCTTGTCACAAAACACATCAATTGTTCTCTTTAATCAAACATTTGAATCTACAACAAATGCCAAAAATAAGTTCTACAGACACAAAAGAGTATTCATGATTCCCAAATAGAGGTATTAGTGGAAAATTTGGCATGGTGTAAAAAAAAAAAAAAAAAAATTAGGATGATCGGTGATATTACTGAGCCTAAGCCAGCTGGTTGAATAAACCAGATATCTGACTTCACTTTAGTGTCTGAGATTGTGTAGGTAGTGTTTAGTACTTTAAATGAGACTCAGCATTTATTATTTTTATTTATTGACTGTGATTTTTTTTAAACTTTCAGTTTAAAATGCAAAATGCATACATGTCCCTCTCATGTTATCCTTCATCTCTTGTGTTTGTCCTTGCTCAGGAAGCTGAAGGTTATCATAAAAAACACAGACTTCTCCCATCATTCATCAGTTTTCCTGCCCCACATCCCACACCGTCACTTCATCCCAGTCGTTTCTGCATTTTGCTGAGTCGATGAAACTGAATCTATCGCAACACTTACTCCCTTGTTTTCACTGCTCCATTTTCCCCATCACCCCTTTCTCCGATCTCTCATTTTTCCCAGTATTCTTCGAACCTTCGCTATCTCAATAACTTATTTATATTTAACAGGATTCCTGTTTTATCTCATGCGTCACATCGAGCTGAATAGTAATGTACCAGACTGCACGATGTAGTAATGTTAAAAACCTCACAGCATGCAGCTGGGCTAAACCAGTTAAATTCTCAACTTGAGCTTTAAGTGTTTACTTTCACTTATTTGAACCAAATGTCCAAATATGAATTAGATTCAGCATTTCCTCTGTGTGCTTATTTTCGGGATTCGCATGCTAGTTTTTTTTTTACCCGCTTGTAACATCCTTGAACTTCAGCCTTGCTGTTGTGTAATGTGCTCAGAATACCTCACTACTTAGCAGAGGTGTATGCGTGAGTGTGAAAATCTCCTCGTGTGCGGCAAGCAGTTCTGCTGAGTGAAAATCCTTTCTGTGTGGCTTAAACTGTTTTAATCCCAAATAACTCTGTAATGTTAAGCATACTTTTTTTTTTTTTTTTTTGTTTGCTTGTTTGTTGTGAGCTAACAGCACTGGTGTCATATTTCTCTGTTTTAAGTTTTGTTTTTCTAAACTTTGGTAAACCTGATGAAAATATATATTGTCCACAGAAAAGTTATTTATTGTAAAACCGAAGCGTATTGAACCACTGGAAGATTAAAACTGTCAACCAAATTCAGCTTTCTTTACCTGCATACACTAGAACTGATGTGGGTGCGACTGTATGGCTGCAAGTAAGGATGAATATATGCGCTTTCACCAAAGATACTGCTCAGCACAGCAATTTAGACATCTGTAGTAAGATTAATGAGAAATATTCTTAGTTGCATTTTCAGATGGTGCTGCATGGATGAGTCTGACAACAATAGAAGTTGGAGGGAGATGTGTACTGAAATGAATGTGGTGTCACAACTGAGATGCGGCGCTATAGTCTGGCGAGTCATCCAGATGTTTGTCCTTGATTGCCTGAAGAAACTGCATCTAATGCGCGTGTGTGATTTGGATTATCACGATTGACGTATTTCATTCCTTGAGGATGGATTAATAGTGGGGATGAGCTGGTCTTAGCTCCCTCTGCTGGTCAGAGCGAAGTCAGAGCTCGTTTGCATTCAGCTTCACTATGACTTGGTCGGGATCTAAAGCAGTCTGACAGCACAGCGTGATGCAGTCACTCGCTCTCAGCCGGGTCAGAGATCATCTTCGAAATGCGGCGAGAGGACAGGAAGTGTGAAGGACTCGCACTTCCTTCACAAGGAATCGATTGTGTTGTGTTGTGTTGCATAGGATGCCTGGAGGACTCCATCTTTATCCGACACACACGGTGTCACACATTGCCCCAGATACCAGCAGAGCGTGCAGTACACACACGAGCTGTGTTCACACCCGCCTCTCCCTCTGATCCAGTGCAGCAATTCAATGCTGTTCTGCAATACTGTTACGCAGAGTCATCAATTATTCATTAAAGATTTCTGCACTCGTTCAGTCATGGGCTTGATAGACAGGAAGATGGAAGGGTAAAGAAGTTAAAAATTCATATAATTTCCCCAAAACCTCAGCAAAATGGAATATTTAGTGAGTTATTCTGTAAAACTCTTTAAATGGAATGATGACTGATTCTAAGACGTATAAATGACTTTAAATCAGTGGCTATTCTTACAGTATATGATCTAAATGATGTGACTTATTTGTCATATGGTGCAAAAGTTGCCTCACTGTTAGTAAATGATCGCCATTTCTCTGCAACTCAACCCGTGGCTTCATCTTGTCTGCATATACAACTTGGGTGCATCCTATAAATAACCACAGTATATTATTTAGGACAGAGTGGTGATGGCTTTTTGTAAGTAAAGGTTCTCCTCTGGGTTGTTTCTTGTTTTAAATACAGAATTAAAAAATGTCTTTGAGCAGATAGTTAAGGACAGCAGGGGTTTGAAGGTTCATTTGCTCTTAGAACATGGTCAGGAAAGGACAACCTAACAGAAATAGAAGGACGGTATTTAAGGGAACATCCATGGATTGGTACCCAGTGTGCCCTTCTAGATGTTCTGCAGACCTCAAGAATATGGACATGTGTGACTGATTGATAGTGAGGGGAGTGCCAGGCAGTGAAAGAGACTATCAGAGCAAGGAGCAGATTTAGACATTTTATAGAGTGATACTGCCAGGGAGGCGAGCTTAGGATACAGGTGTATGGAGCCAGAGCAGGAAGACACAAATAAGAGTTATCTGAATGTCTACCTGCTTGGATGAGCATTTGTAATTGCTGTCCAAGAAGCCGTATTTCAGTGCAGAGCTTAAAACAGTGAGTCTAATGGTGAGTGCGCTTACTGTCAAAGTGGAGACAGATTAGTGGAGGCAGGTCTGGCACTGTGTGGTCCACAGCACTGCGGGGTCATGAATGATTTAATGGGAGGAGAGGTAAGTTTCGTCCTTTGCCTCTGCAGATGCATACAGGCATTTATGATCTGGAGAGATGCTGACGGATATATAGACCTCCTTATTTAATCTGTTGATATTGGCATGCGCCTGCTGCGGCATTTAAATGATGTTCAGTTGGTACTAAGAAGCTTTACATCATCACCATCAATTGTGTGAAGCTTGCTGACCCATGCTTTCATGTTGATCACTCCAAATTCTGGTGCTGCCATCTGAAAATCGAAACAGAAATCGCTGACCAATTTTGGTGAGCCTGTGTGAATTTTAGCTTCACTTTCACTTTGTTCTTAATGGACAGAAATTTCACCCGTTATTTTGATGCTTGGTTTGAACTTCAGCAGGTGTCGTCGACCATGTATGCATGTAGCTGCCATGTGATTAGCTGATTGTGTATTTGTGCAAACAGCCATTTGAATAAAGTGTCCGCTGAGTGTTTAATGTAATTCAGTAAAGGATGCTTGTTTTGATTGCCACAGATTTATCTGCACTGAAGCAAGTAAGAAGGAATTCACTCATCACAGTTGGTATTATTTTTTGGTGATGAATCAGTTTTTTGTCGTTATAACTGGTTTAAGTTTCATAAATTTGTGTCACTGAATTTTTGCTAATTCAAAGAAATGTAATAAAGTGTTATAATGTCAGTGATCTGAGCAAAAAACAAAAACACAGAGTGAATGCACCCATTTTCTCAAATCGTGCCTTATGAAGCGTCATTACATAGTTTGACCAGCAGAGCGCTGACAGTATGCTACTCAATACTATTTACACCTTATTCAAATAATCTGTATGTATACAGTATATCAGTGTTATAAATATCATATTAATTCATGGCCAACACAGAACTCAAAGTGATCTTAAGGACGGGTTCAATAGGAATTTTTAAAAGTCTCTACATTTTTAGCTCATTTGGCTGAAGGAGTGATGAAGAGGTGACTGATGTCCACAGTTTATAAGAATCACCATTTCTTCCAGAGTATTGGTCAGATTTTACTGAAGCTTGCACACAGGTTGAGGTCAGTGACAGATATTTTATAGGCAGTAACCTGTGAAGTCTGATGGATCGTAAACCAGACGAGCTACTACAACAGTCTCGTTCTGGTTTGATTTCTCTTAGTGTAAAGAAGTCCATCCTGGACATGTTCACTGTGACATTTCAATCAATGAATTGGATCAAGATCAGTTTTTATTCAGTTTAATATCATTGAACAATGATAGTTAATGTATAGCTTTTTCTATATTTTAGAAAAAAATATTTTAGTATTTAAGGTTTCGATTCTATTTAAGGTTGATTTGTTTTTATTTTACTTCACTGATTTGATTATTCTTATTTTTATTACTCTTGTTTTTATGACACTATATTTTGGTTTTTGCCTTCAGGTTATTATCATTATTTCCTCCTCAGTGTTTTTAGTTGGGTTCTCTTGTTATTTCCTGTTTTACTTCATAATTAGTGGCTTCTTGTGTCTTACTTGCTTGATTATGTTAACCTGCTGCTTCCTGCGTTATCCTCTACTAATTCACACAAACACCAAACTGTGACACTTCAACTTGAACTCATGCTCTATTTATTCACATTTTCATCCTGTCTAAGGTTATCACTATTTAAAGGTATTGTGTTTGAGCCTGCTAAGAAGAGTGCAGTTAAAGTTGTTGCGTAGTGTTGGGAGCTTTTGTTATTCTACACAGTTTAAAAGCTCTGAAATAAAAGAGCAGCTTGATATTTTGAATCTCCATATTTCCTGTGAATTTTAACCTGTTAGCACTGCTGTGTATTATCTTCACTGAGCAGGACGCTCCTGTGATGCTGCTCTGTCGTACCATGTCTTAGATATTTCCAAAAGAAGCTCGTGCCTTTTTTCAGAGCATGCTGTTCCCTTTCTCATTTTGAATTACAGAACCATTTGCTGATTTGCCAGTTCACTTACTTTGATCCAAAATATTTGTACCTGGTATCCCACCTCTCACTGATGATAATTTATTTTCAGGGTATTTTCCCACACATTGTGTTTCCCAGTGAAAACACGCCGCCTCTGTAGGGCCAACAGTGTATCACCTTTTTGCTTTTCGCTGTTTTGTGTCCCTCTTGACCCCTCTTATCGTGTACAGCTTCACTTACAATGTACGCTCTCATCACATCCAAAAACCTACTGCTCTCTCCCCTCTCCTTTGTACTTTTTCCCCCTGTTTCTTCCCAGCTCTCCAGTTTCTAAGATGCTCAAATCTTTTTTTACTCTCTGCCGCTTTTCTTTCTCTTTAGCCCTTGAACTGACCCCAGCCTTTCCATGTGCGCCTCTTTATACGTCTTCAGTGTGGACAACCCCCTTAAGCCACACTTACCCGAAAAATCCTAACTCAAGTGCTCTCTTCCTGTTTCAGAGGGTCCTGCTGAGGGTTAGGGACTTCTTTGTGGTCGGTATGTGTCTCCTTTGAAAGGGGAAAACATGCTTTGTGAGAACAGAAATGTGTTTTTCTTCTCAGGCCACAGGTGTGCATCAGTGGAGAGAGCTTATTGTATGTGTGTTTTCTTGTTCAAATAGTGTGAGAGGGAAGTTAATTTAGATACTGAGTGACAGGGGTTTGTGAGTTCACTGTCGGTGTAACACAAAGGGATCTGTAGAAACTGTGATATTCATTTAGATTAACTATTTGATCCCCCAGAAAGGATCGTCACGGGTTTGTTGAAGTCATTTTTACTTTGAGGTCCACATTGGCCCGTTTCATTTCTCAAGGCCACCATGCAAAGGATCTGCACGTAGATAATGTCCAAAAACTGAGAAGACGGCACTACAGAGAAAAAAAAGGCTCATAAGATGCAGAGTTTGCTGGAACTTCAGACTCTTCAGACTGCTAATCTGACAGCTTAAAATGGATGCGCCTCATTTTGGTTGAAGTATAAACTTCTTCAAAAGAGCTCTGTCAGCCAATTAGTTTATTGTCACGTCGTTTTTCACCATTAGGTTTATTAACCTACTTTTGGAGCCCATTCACACCTGGAGCCAGCATCATGCATCATTTCTGGCTATTATAAAGTGACTCAGACTTGTTTTTTTCTTTTCTTTTCCTTTTTCCGGTTTCTTTTCTTCCAGGTGCAAATGTGGTATCATCATTGCTCTTTTTTATAAGCATCAGTCTCGTATAACAAGTAAATTGTATTTTGAAATCATATTTGCATTTTGTAGGCAACCCACCAAATCAAGTGATATATTAGTCTTATGGCTATTAAATTCTGCATAACTTTAAAGCAAAAACTATTTTTTATAACCCGCTGTTACTCCGGTGAGGTATTTTTCATTTTCTGGTTATTTCTGTTTTGTTTGCGCTTGTCACCTAGGAAGAACATTTTTCCCGCCACATTTTGTGAAACTTGTTGTGGAGCTGAACAACGTGTGATGAATAATCTTTTAAGTCTGGGTGTGGAATTGGATTTTTTAGATTTTTTTTCAAATAAGGCTTTTGCAGAGGACTTGTATCTTGTCAGAGTAGTGAACTGACAAAAGAAATCAATCAGTACAGAGCAAACATTTTGACATCAAATGACCATCGACTTGGTCTTTTTTCGATGTCTAGTCATGGTTGAAAAATAGTCCCAAAATGAAGGTTTTCCCAGACATGCTTGTTAGATGTTCTAGCAAGAAAAAAAATAAGGAAAAATCGTCAATCGTCAGTCCAATAACCAACGATAGGCGATATATTCGCGCAGGTGACTTTTGATGGGCGGAGCAATGTAATTGTGCACGGACTGCTTTGCGCATTTAGAATCTATACGTTTTGTTTGGAGGGAATATTTTACCTTCTTTTTTTGTTTGTTTCAGGATTAATATAGCTACTTTTTGGATTATTCATTCATTTATTTATTTATTTATTTATTTATTTATTTATTTACTCATTTGAGATTGCACAAAACGTTATGTCGGAGATTTTTTTTTTTATGTTCGGTGGAAGAGACATTTAGATTTTTAACTTGCTTTTTGTTTAATTTTGCATTTGTTGTGTGGTCAAGTGTGTAAGACAAACACTGGATCGGCCTGTAAGCACAGTTATAGTGGAAAAAAGAAGCCACTTTCTCTTTGTTTCCCTCCCCACCATTGTGTTTTTGTTTTTTTTAATTTAAATAAAAAATGTTTTTGTTTTTTTTCTGTTTTGTTTTTTCTTTCTTTCCTTCGGTTCTATGTTTGAGCAAATGAATCGCTACATTTGGGCGTCATCTGAGGAGGGTGCATTTGCTCATAGCTGGAAGAGCACGATTATTTTTTCCGTTGACTGCTTCTCTTAGCTTCAGCCAACATTATTAGCAAACTTACTCATGGGCAAATAAATTGATCCATCAATCCATTCGCTTCCGCTTATCCTTTTCAGGGTTGCGGGGGGCGCTAGAGCCTATCCCAGCTGTCATAGGGCAAGAGGTGGGCTACACCCTGGACAGGTCGCCAGTCTGTCGCAGGGCTAACACACAGAGACAGACAACCATTCGCACTCACATTCACTCCTGCATTCACACCTATGGGCAATTTAGATTGATCAGTTAACCTATCCCCACTAACTGCATGTCTTTGGACATGTATTATAAATACATAATTAAATAAATTGCCCTTGTAAAAATGATCAGTGAAAGGCTCAGCCTATCGTCAATAGTCAATGTATTTGTCCCAACCTTAGACAGCATCCCTAAGTTTATGATGCTGATATTACAGACAGAAAGCGGCAGTGTGTTAACTTCACTGTACAACAAATGAAAAAGAACCAGCACAAATGCATATAACCTCTTCTTTGCATTAATCTGAACCACGTTTCTCACTTTGTAGGAGTCATTCTTACTACATGTTTATTCTCAGTTGAAACAATATCATCATTCGTCTGTCGATGGTTCAGTTTTGGGAATCATAACACGACCATTTTAACCAGGACATGAAGTTCTTGTGTATTGATTAGAATCATTTATTAAAGGCACTCTGAAGGTAAATTGTCAGAAGTAGCTCAGTGTTACTGCTGACCTTTACGGGGTGTACCCTGCGTTTCGCCCTGTGACAGATGGGACAGCCTCCAGTCCCCCTACCCACCACCTGGAACTGGGAAAGTGGAAGAAAATGGCTTCTTAATACTGAGCATTTGCTACATGTTGTGTTTTTTTTTGTTTGTTTGTTTGTTTTTTTTAGATTTTTAGCATTTTCTGATCATTCAGACTAACTGTAAAGATCAATCACTTGATATAAGCAGATTACTCCATTACAGAAGTCAGCTGTCCTTCTCAGGGTTGGTTCTCCAAATAAAGGACTCCCTTATTCATCTCTTTGATGCATCTGCTTTTATCTGTTATGTTAGTAATAGTTATGACATCTTCTGTCTCTATAGGTCTACTCTACCAAGGTAAAAGTTGTCCTCTGGGATGTCACCTCCTGTTCTCCTTCATCTTTCTTTCTGAATTTTAGTGAGTGTCATTCCCACTAAGAATCCAGAGAGAGAAAAAGAGAGGATGAGGGGAAAGAAAAGGGAAGGGGCTTAGGGATACAAGGCGGAAATATCAGAGAGAAGAGATGGAGGACAAGAATTGAAAAGAGGGTATGGTGATATCAGTGTCTGTGCCAATGGAGAGACTAGGAAAGCTCCATGAAAGCGGTTTGACTGTCCAACAACTGAGCCCCACACTGCTGATAAGGGATGATGAAAGGAATAGTGATGATGGTGGGGGTGCCAGTGGGTTGCTATTTTTAGATGCATTCAGCTTGCTTGCTTGTATGACTGCATATGAGCAATTAGACGTTTCTTTACGAGGACGTTGATTTACACGCAGGTAATCTGTGCAGGCTCGTGCGTGGCTGCATCACAAGTTGAATGTGAAGGTATGAGTGTGTGCCTGTGTTTCTCACATGGGTGTGGATTTAAGCCACGTGCCGTTTGTGCTGACTACAGAGTCAGGGAAGAACTGCAGTGAGGAGCTCAACGTGCCCTCTTCATGAGCGCACAGAAAATGGCTTTGCAACAGCTCATCGGTGTTTGTGTGTGTGTGTGTGTGTGTGTGTGTGTGTGTGTGTGTGTGTGTGTGTGTGTGTGTGTGTGTGTGTGTGTGTGTGTCAATGCTGCGGATAGATATGTGAAAAAGGACTGCAGAAAGAGTGTAAGAGGGATGCAATGTAAAGGGAGAGAAATCAAAGAGAGGTGTACATGCACCTACATGTACATGAGTCAGAGTACATTTTATTTAAAAAAAATACAGACTTGCATTACATGGACTTGTACAACCTCTTAAATGACTTAAATGACAGTTGACTTGATATTTGTGATGCTGAAACTACCACTAAAATGAACCAGTCACTCCCCAAAGGACCGACTGTTTGTTGTGTTACTTGCTATGTTCAGTTTTACATGTTTTGAATGTAAAACTCTTTTTATTCTCTTTGCCACAGAAACAAACAAAATAGCCATGATTTATTCAGATTACTTTCAAAAACAGATTGCCACCCTTTGATTTGTTTTTCATCTTCACCAGCTGATCAGTAAAGCAATCCAATGACGTCTTTCAAACACTTACCTCCCGCCCATTCAGTTACGAGCTGCTCTTTTGCATACCTTTGTTGTTATCTTCTATTAATCTGTCTCGATTTCCTCTAAAGGATTTGGCTGCATGCGAACCCCCCAAAATCTTTGTTGCCCATCATTTCAAACCCATCATATATCGCCTGATAGTGTGCACTTAGAAACTTAGAAAGATGTAATAAATGCAATAGCTTTCTGTGGCGGTCACAGCTGTGGCATCGTCCTGTCTGACTGAGCTGCAGAAATGTGGGCCGTTTTTTTGGTGGTTTTGTTGTGTCCTCCTCTCAGACTCTTTTACAGCTTGATGATATTTCTAATGTAACATTGTGCATTTTCATCATGACTCCCTGTGTGTTCATATCCTTGCTCTCACACACGCAGAGAAGCACAGAAACCTTTACCAGTGGCAGCAGTACTGCAGCCTCACACACATAAAGCAGGAGCTGGTACATGGAGGAGTCTCTCTAAAGTCTGAGTGGTAACAGCAGGAGGGGGGAGGGTAGATGAGGGACAACTTTTGTCTCACCTCAGTACGTCTACAGAATATTTATCTCCTTTCCTTTTCAAAATAGTGTTTCTACACTCAATGGACACTTTATTAGGTACGCCTTTCAAGTACCTTTTATACCAATATTATTGTGCACGATATGATATGGTACAGCCCTAATGGACATCGTCAGCAGTTATACTCAGGTAGGCTGTGGCATTTAAATGATGCTCAGTTGTTACTAAGGAAGAAAATGCGCCCCATGCTATTAAAGATCCACCAGCAGTCTGCACCATTGATACAGGGGGGCATGGATGGATATTTTTATGTTGTTTACTCCACATTCTGACCCCACCATCCAAATGTAGAAACAGCAGAAATTGAGACTCATTCGACTGTGGTTTAATTTTGCTGTTCCTATGCAAACTGTAGTCTCAGGAAAGCATTGAGCGGACAGGAGTGACACCCGGTGTGGGGTTCTGCTTAAAGGGTCCACCTGTTATGCATCCAGAGCTGCTCTTTTGCATACCTTTGTTGCAATCTGTGGTTTTTTGAGTTATTGTTGCCTTCTGATCAGCTCAAAGCAGTCTTGCCATTCTCCTCTGACATCAGCAAGGCATTTTCACCCAGCTATACCTGGATATTTTCTCTTTTTTGGACCACTCTCTGTAAACCCTAGAGATCCCGGTAAATCAGTAGCTCATGAAATACTCAGACCAGCCTATCTGTTACCAACAAACCATCACCACATTCAGAGTCACTTAAATCACCTTTCTTCCCCATTCTGATGCTTATTTTTGACTTTGATTTTCATCTTGAACAGGTAATTATGTCTTTTTAAATCTGTATTACATTGCTAACAAGAAAGCTAGTCACCAGCTTTGTGTGAATCCAATCGGTGAGTAAAAGTACACAGTTGATGATAAAGACGTCAGGAAAAGTATTTGTGATAATTCACTGCTGTATTTTTTATCTTATGAATGAACCATACAGACAAACACAACAATGCAAATGGCGAAAACTTTCCGTCAAACTTGTAGGTGTCACATTAAAGCTTTCTGAATGTCATTTTCTTTCCCTGTCACGGTTTCTGATGTGAGAGCTCGGTTTGTAGGCTTTTCTTTCTTTGAAAGTTTGGAAGACAAATCAGTTTTTCTGTGGGATTTGACAGACTTAATGCTTTGTCTCTCACCCTCATAGCTCACTGGCTGCTGTTTTTGTCCCTTTTCCCTCCTGAGAATATTACCCTTCAGATTCAATTTCCCCAGTGTGAATCTAATCAAGGATGCTCACAATAAAGTTTCATCTTAAGAGCACTGCAGCGGCCATCTATGTCAGCTTTTTGCCTGCACTCGTATTATATGAACAGTCTCAGGAGTGTTGAAAATTCCAGATGCCAGGATTTACTTTAGGTGCATTTAAGTTGTGTTTGGTAAAAGATAGAGCTACAGCATGTCTGCATGAAACCTTTGTGGCTCCCGAGGGAGCTGTGTGATATCTGATCATTTACCTCAAGTGATGATTTCCTGGAGTCAGGCTTAGATGTGCAGAGCGAAACAGGTGCAGTTCTCTTTAATAATGATGAGTCTGAATGTTTGAAACACTTAAAAAAGTTCCTTAAAACTGTGGGTTCAAAACTTATTAAATACTCTATTTGTGTAGTGACCATATGTGTGTTTACATGCATGGATTTACTTGTGCCTGTGTAGTGTATGCGTGCGTGCTGAAACAAAAAAATACAGTCGAGAGATGGAGAAAGGGTGACTTGCTACAGCTAAGGGGTTTAACAAGCGTTACATGTAGCAGCGACAGAGAGAGCATCCGTCTCTCTGTCCCAGGAGGAAGCCACAGAAGGTGATAGTGCAGGTGTGACAAATGAGCTCCAAAATCTCCTGCTCTGTTTGCCCAACTGCTGAGCACAGGTGTACACACGTAAAATATATGCACACATGAATAAGAACATGCACACATACTCCTAGAAAATGCAGCCTAGTATTTCTTCCTGTACCAGTGTGTTAGAGCAAAATGTGTCATTTTTGCATATTAAACTTTCATTAAGTTAGTTTTTCCTCTGTTTTGCTTCAAGCATATTATCGAGCTCTTTTGCCGCTAAATGAATCTCTGCATTTACCACTGGCATGCCACTGGTTTTACAGCTTCTCCTTTGCACAGGGATATACAGCTTTATACGGGGATATTTCTGCCTGAAAGCACCTCATAATGTGAGTAGCTCCTCTTGTAACCACGTGAAAAATTGCTGACACAGACAAATCCAGAGTTATATGTCTCAGTGCTGGAATACGTAGCAGGAATTTTTTTCTTTTTGTTTGCTTTTTATAGCAATTTTTAACTTTACACCGATCACATGTATTTATCATATTTCTTTTTTATCGTTTATCATTTCTTTTGCTTTGCATTGCCTCCAGACTTTTCTATTAAAATGTATCATTTGACCACGTTTGATGAATAATGTTTGATTATAAGCTGAAAGCATTAAAGCAGACAATGACCTCAGGCTTTTCAGTATCTTATTGGCATTCAGTTAGAGACTCTTAGATGCTCAGTGTGACTAGACCATCGCTGAACTGTAATGCATTCTGTCCAGCATTGTGACGGCCGTGCCCTGGTTTAAAGACCTAGATCTATTGTCCATGCTGATGTCTGTGGTACAGCTGCTGCTCCCATTGGTTTAGTCTTGGCATCGCTTTTTGGCTACACTTATTAAAGCATATAACATTCATGGTACACTTGGCAGCGGCGTTCGCTGGAGTGGTAGGTGGTTCTGTCGAAGTGTTGACGTGAGCCTGGGTAATCCACCGGCTGCTCCGCTATGCATGTGCATGGCTCTGGGCTGGCCCCATACAAAAGAGCAGACCTGAAAAGCACCATAATGAGGCACAGGCTGGAAGAAAAGGCATGTCTCTTTCCATTTCTGTGAGCGAAAAGAAAAGAGCAACATAAAAGAATAGAAGACAAGAAAGAAAGATGAAAATAAGCCCCTCAAATCCAGGATTTTGGCTGCGCTGTCTCTTTGAATTTATCTTTTTTTTCCATGCATGTTTTTTATTATGGTAATGAAATGTTGGATAAAAACAATTTGTGATGGACGAGCAACGGCTTTCAGTGAGAAGAGGTAAAAATAGAAGGGGAGGGGTGTGTCATGTCATTGATAAAACCCATAAACTCGTTTAAAATGGCTTCCCTTACCCTCCCATTATTCAATTTTGTGTCTTCTTTGTTTTTATACCTTCTTACTTTAACAGAACATTACAAATGTGCATACAAAACATAAAATATTACACAGTATTCATTACCACTGCTGCACCATTATAATTATTTACATTAGAAATGGCGCTGTCACACGTACCCATGCTCAAAAGGTTGTTTCTTGTTACAACAGACACTTCTACTAACCGCCTCAACGATCCCCAGAGAAAAAAGAAAATTAGGAAATAAAACAGAAGATCAGAAGATGGTGCACTTTCTTTTTTCTGCAGAGGACATCAAAGCAGTCTGGAGTCTGTGTGCTGTGATCTTTCTTTCTTAATCTTTTGTAATCTTTTTGCTTTGATGACCTCTGACCTCCATAGGGACAGAAGCAGACGGGAGGAGAGGAGGAATTGAGAAGGTGTGGACAGAAAAGGAGACCTTCTTAGTGTGTAATGCAATCCAGTGCAATTAAATGTCACAGTGAAGGCTAGGTCAAACCAGGAAAACACAGCCACAGCACATGGGTAGTTGGGGACCTTTGCTTAAACATGCAATAAAGCCTTTTTTTTACACTTGGGTTGCACACAACACTGATATATTTTCGCCTTATGAGGTCGATAAGCAGTCATAATCATAAACCTCTGTTTTTTTAAAAATCCAACAGCATTACTGATTCAGAGCTGTGTTTGTGTTAGGCTTACTCTCCAATATTTGCTCTCTTTTTGTAACTGCTTCATTCTTGTTTAAGTTCACCAATTAGCCACTTGGTTCATCTGTTTGCTGTTTGATTGGAGCAGGTAGTGGACGTGGGATATTAGAACTGTTTACCGCCCGTGCATCTACATCGGAAATGCAAAAACATCCAGATCCAAGAAAAGCGCTATAAAGGATCCTGCTCTTTGTAGCAGTGTGTCAGGTGTTAAGTCACCTTTGCGTTGCGACCCTTTCCACATTAGCTGTGGGAAAAAATATTACAAACAGCTTAAGAAATAGCTGAAGGTGACAGGACTGTTTTCAGGCATCGCCAGTTCTTAACATTGTGGTCCCCTTCATCTTTGTGAAATCTGAATGTGTGAGTTAAAAGTTAAAATGGGGGCTGAAGGATTTAGAGAGTGACTCTGATCATGCTCACACACCAGTGCGCAGCAAACACAGACAGAATATGAACCCAGATGGAGCGCGAGATAGAAAGTGAGGATAGAGGTGAGAGGTGGAGGGGACTGCACCAACCTTTCCTTTCATCCCACCTGGCGGTTCCACCTGTGTCCCTCCAGAAAGTGCCTCTCTTCTGCTGATGGAGCTCAGGCTAGTTGCTGCTGGGCACAGAGCTGGCAGTTCCCTGCGATGCATTATTAATCAGGCTGAGATCTGCAGCACTCTCCTGTTCCTCCTCTCTCTCTCTCTGTGGACTTTTTACTCTCTTACTCTGGAAGACTCCTCTTCTATATCTGCACTCATTTATGCTTGCTAACATGTAAAACCTCTCGCCCGGCTCTTTTAAGCAGCAATGTTTTATTTATTTGTTTGGAGGGGATTATAAGATTGTCCTTTTTTTCATAGAGCAGCAAAATAAAATCCCTAATGACAGCATTGCATCACTTGAGGATTAAGTTGTTTTGTAAGGACAACGCAACATATATATGTAGTCAAGTTAAAGTTTATTTGTATAGCACATTTTAAACAGCCTCATGTGACCAAACTGGTGTCCACGCTATACAAAATCTACAACATGTATTACAGCCACTAACAACAATAATTATACATTAAAAACTATTAAATAAAACAAAGTGAAAAAAAAAGACTGTTTGTATAATAAAAACCAGAAAAAGTAGGTTTTTAACAGTGTTGTAAAATGATTGAGAAACTGGGCAGCTCTTATCTGAAAAGGTTGTTCCTAGGAGAAAAGGCTCTATCGCCGCTGCTCTTGAACCTGGATCTGGGAATATTCAAGAGCAGCTGGTTTGAAGATAACAAGGGATTTGCGAGTGTGAGCTCTGAGACCATAAGTAAAATAATAATTGGATCATTTTATGACAAATAATAAGCATGCCTTTCCCTCTTTAATAAGAACACAGACAAATTGGTGATATGGCTGGTTGATTTTAAAGGACTATATTTGCATTGATTCATGTGGCCACTGTATGCAAAAATGTCATATTTTATCAGCCAGCCTTACTGGAAATAACTGCAGAAAGAAAATGATTCTAAAACTGCTTAACCTTTTCAGTGCACTTTTCTAAGGTTTCCTGTTTGTTTGTTCCCACTTCTCTACTCTCCGTTGAGCTCTACACACTAATTTCTCCTCTTTAATCGCCTGTGTTGTTTATCACATCTCACATCCCCTGTGCTTTCCTGCTGTGGTCGTTTAGATCGTGTTGAAACCAGAATCGGAGACCAGATAAATCAGCTGTCTTACTGGATTCCTAGCTCTGCCATCCGCCACCTCAATGAAAATGTGTTCTTGTTATAACTTTGCTTGATTGTTTTTGTCTCAGGGTTTGAATTATTTAGTAGAGATCCATTTAGTTTAGATACCGTGTCAGCCTTTCACAAGGAACTCTTGGCCTACTTTGACCCGTGACATTAAGAGCTTGATTACTTGACATTTATTCTGTACTCGAGGATAATGGGCAGGAAGGTGGACGATCAAGAGAGAAGCCACTGCACTTCAGGACCAAAACAAACGGGAACAATGAGTAGCTGTTTTGAGAAAGGTACTTGCTTCCTAATGAGTCGGTAATTTTCTCATATGGACTGTTTTCACAAAGAGATACTGAAGCTGTGCAGATTCACTGAGCACCAGAGAGCAGCTCTTTATGTGTAGCATGCTTATTAAAATGAAGCAAAGCTTTGTGCACACCACTTCTCTGCTGAGTGAACACAAGCTCAGTCAGTTATATAGCATTTCAAATATCCTAATAATGAGACTTTGACTTGACTTGATTTTGATTTCATTGTTTTTTTAAATCGGGGCATCTGAGAAAATGTCGTTATAGTACAAGCAACCTGTTTTTTTCTTTACGAGGATAATGCTTAATTTGCTTCTGTTTTTGTTTCCAAGCTTTAGTACAAAAGCTATTGAGATCATGAAGTTAAAGAAAAGTTCATCTTTGAACTTTGAGTTAAATGTTTCTTCATAAATCACGGTTTTCTTTATTTTGAGACTTTCCTCATTAAGACTCATTGTGAAGTCACAGTAACCAAGATGTGAGTGCAAAAAAATTGAACATGGGCAATAAACACTATGTTCTTGTATCATCTTGTACTAAAAAGTACAAGAAGAATTCATGCTTTATTATCACTGTGACTTCACAAGAATTTTTTCTGCAGATTGTGAGGAAATTTAAGTGATTTCATTTGATTCAAAGGTTTAAATCTCAACTTCATCAGTCACGTCATCATAATTATACTAACTCTTTTCTAGATGTTACTCAGCACCATAGAGGGAAGGACATGAACTGTAACTTAGGCCTTTGTCACACAAGCCATAGACACCAGACTCCTGATAACCTCCTGTTGCTAGGGAAAACCTGAGATGGAGAACGTTTACCTTCAGAGTGATAGTTGTTCTTAAAATGTTTCAGAACACATCTTTTACCGTGAAGGTAAACTGTCTCAGTTTCCAATCTGTGCTGTGCTCTTCACAGTTTTCACTACCAGTTAGCAAGTAGTATGCAAATGTTTGCAGACAAGTTGGCGTCTTTCATAGAAACTACAGGCAATGAAAGCAAACAGCCAAAGCAATCACAAGGAGGTTTTAGGTGCAGTGCCACATACCACCTTTCCACCGGTTTCACCCAGCAACTGGTCAGCGGATGTTAACTTTTTGATATCAACTGATGGTTACCATGGTGTCTCTGATCGGTCACCAGTAGGCTTGCGTGACTGATGCCTTAACTGGTTGGTGAAGTAAAAAACAGTGACAGTGCAGTTCACTTAAGCAGTCATCCGACTGCATAAACAGTTGAAATTTTTTATGAATTGTTGTATATTTAAAACCTCTTCCAGTTTACGAGATGGTGACTCTGTAAGAGCCTGTGTGGGAAAGTAACTGGAAGGGCAGTGGACTTTAAATGTGGATTCATCTGTGATTGATTGTAATCATCTGCATCATGTAAGTCCATGACCAGCTGACTAGCCATAGTTTAGCAGATGTAGTCTATATCTTTCTATGTCTTGTTGATGTAGTGGCGTCATTTCGTCATCTGACTGTAAGATGTTGTTTCTCAGTAACCTACAGTTACAAATCACCTTTGGTATCAAACAAAACAATCATACAGGGAATTTTGAATTATGTTTGCAGTGTCTGTGGATTCAACGAGTAGATTCAGTTTCCTTTTCTGTTCCCATACTTATATCCTCTTTAATACAACGCTTTCTTGGACTCAGTCCTTTTCCTTTGACTGTGGTCATAGATTTTATGATCAGTGCTGCCTCGCCAGCTGACACTGTGGAGGACAAGCTGCAAATGTGGAAGGGTAACAGCCTCCAGAGCGACTCTGCTCCAGTACTCTTTATCATATAGCAAGCAAATAAATATGTACTTTCACGACTCAAATCGGTTGTCTTCTTCTAGTCTTGGAGTTTGATGTAAAGTATGCTAAATCCCGAGAGGCTGCTAGTTAGTTGTTCAGAGACTATGAGTGTTGTTCCTTTATTGCTCTAATCTGCAGCGTAACGGTTTGAGCTCCCTCTGCGTGTCTGTTCACTGTCCCGTGGCTCCCAGAGGCTCCACAGCAAGTGGCCTGTTATACTTACTTATCAGTACCTCTCTCCCCCCTCTGCCTCAGTCTGTCTACCCTACTCCTCCTCTTCTTCCCCCTCAACTCCTTCAACCCCCCTCTCGCTGTCATCACTAGCCGTCTGCTACTTAATCCAATTATTCTTCTAAGCTGACACGCTCAGTAACTCACCACAAACTCTTGACGCCCCTGTGCATCAAATCCACACATGTATACACACACAGACATTAACACATATGCAAGCAATCTCCTCCACACCTGCTTTCCCATGTAAGGCCTGAGACCAAGCCCCGTTACGGCAGTTATATTTTATAGCTGGCTCATGCAAAGCGAAAATTACAGTGCCTTCTGGCTGCCTTTTTCTGCTAGTTTTTGTCTATTTTCAGGTGTCCTAACAGAGGCTTTGGCCTCTGCTGTCACCGTTTGATTCACTATACCCTTGAGCTGACTCTGTCTATTCCTGTGTGGTGCCCTCCTCTTCCCTGCTATGTGTTTAGCAGTATCTGTCTTTGCAGTCACAAAACCTGATGGAAAAGGTCCTGACCCCTCTGTGTCTGTTTGCTTCTTGTATCAAATATTCCTTACAAATATAACGCATGAGGAAAAACATGAACAGGTTTTATCCTTTAAAGGGATTTTTTCGCATGCTAGAAAATGGGTTTAAATTATAATCATGGTTAACACAAAGTTACAGTATGAAATACATTTGGACTGTGTTTTGATGTTGTATTTAAAGTCAAGTTTGCACTGGGGCGAGATTTGCAGGAGCCAGTCTACATGGTTAGGCTACAGATCTCTTAGAAGTCAAATGGGTTTGTTGAAGGCTTAAACAAGACAGCCGCCCGGGAGTGTGTTTTGTGATGTGTGTACCCTCGTATGTGGTTATGTAACATCCTCACTCTCCCTCTCTGCGTTCAGTATTAAAGTAGCCGGGCAGTTTATGCCGACAGCCGACAGTTTATGTGCTAAATGCCCATTGGTATGACAGCCTGCATCACTGCATCTTAAAAACTGTAAAGTTGCTTGCGTAAAGTAAATAGTAAATGTGCAGTAGCAGCTATGACAGGGTAATTAATCCCTGCATTCTGCGATTTCACCCCATTGCAAATTTTGACAAGTATTTCTGCCACACGGGGCAGCAAGCCTCGCGAAAGGAGCTGTGTTCGGTTGTTTTTGGTGCTGACACGACAACAGTCGAGGGTAACAGATGGGCTTTGGTGTATGCGTATGAGATCGTGTATGTGTGTTTCAGGGTGACCGGGACTAGACCGGCTGCAGTATGTGCTTGATTTAAATGTTAACTGAAGGAGTCTGAGCAGACGTCTCGCTGTCTGTCTGTCTGGAGAAGTTTGGGACACTGTCTTTTTTATTGTAGTTTGATTCTCTGAAAGGAGCAGACAGTTGTCCCTTCCTGGAAAAAAAACAAAAACAAGTGTTATCTGGTTATCTGGTCAAGAGTTCATGCAGTTTTGTTGGCTGTTTTCCTAAATTACTTTTGGCTGAGCCACTCGTGCTGTTTCACGCCTTTCTGGATTTACTGATGTATCTGTGTCAATGTGGCGGCACACGCACTGTCATCCGTGTCTTTATGTTATTTTTCTTTCTGTGTTTAAGATTGCTCGGTGTCTTTTCCTGTGGTGTTGTGTTGTACGGCACATACTCTACGTGGTTACGCATTTCTATATGAACATTCAGGGTAAGTACACTGCAGTTTTGTCCTGGTGCCACTTGCACAAGTGTGATATGAAGGAATCCCGACTCACTCCGGTGTGTAAGTTGCAGCTTTCCCACAGTGACGCACTCGATCCATCTGTGAGCCAAAAACCACCAACACCAGACCCACCTCCATCGCCATCATAGCGGTGTTGCCTACCACCCACCTCGTGTCGTGCTACATCTCGCTCATATCACTCATTGTAACCTGGCCTGTTTCCCACAGGGGAGTTCTTTCCTGGGGTTGGGGTGGGGTTTGACAAGCAAGGTGGGATGGGATAGGGTGGGGCAGGGTGGGGTTGGTTTCCTCTTCCTCCTCTCGCTCCACCTAGTTTTCTCTCTGTGTCTCAATTTGATGTTCACCTGTTCCTCCTCCTGAATCTTTTGATCATTTCCTTGTCATTGTTTTCTGTCCGTGCTGCTTCTCCTCTTCTGCCCTCCCTCTTCCTTTCTGTCTCTCCATCTCTGCTTCTCACTGCTGCGATTAACCGGGCTCTGTCTTTATGTCGTATGTCCTTTTAGGCCCACGCCGTGCATCGCTGGCTAATCGATCAGGACAGTAGTGTGAGCTCTGAGATGCCGGATGGCCAAGGAGTATGGCACTATGATGATGAAGTAAATATCTGCAACACGTATATCTGGCTTTTCCTCTTTCTTTATATCTATATGTATTTATATATATTATGTATTTATGACCATGTTGTATCTGTCACTAAAGTTTGTGTCACTGTTGTTGCTCTGCTGTTGTTGTTGTTTTTTATCTTTATCTCTCTTGTTTCTTTTTGTGATGTGTTGCTTTATGGTACTGTAGTTCTGATTCCTTTGACTTTCTAGTGTTGCCGTTGTGATGTGAGCTGATTCAGTCAGGTGTCGTGGGATCAGGCTGGAGCTTTTTCTTTGTTCCTGTCTTTGCTTGACGTATCGTACTAACGTGCTGTTCCTAATTTATTTGATTTGGTTTGTTATTGTTTTTGCGTTCCTTCTTTTCAGTTAAACGTAATATATATAACCTTAGTGTGTATTTGTGTGGATATTAATCTGGATATCGTCTCTGTGATTTCTCTGAAATTAATGTTCTCAAGCAGCATATTACAAGGCAAGAGTCCACGGGGAAAATATAGCTTTGATGTACTTTTCAAATGCTTCATACGAGTTACAAATAGGTATGCGCTTCCTGCTATGAAAAAAAAAGTACTTTGCACAACAGTTCACATAGAGATAACAGACAACAGTCCAAGTATTTTTCCTGTGGGTTCTTCTGATTTCTAAAATATGCTTGTGTCATTCTGTGTTCGTGTTTAGGGTTAGTTTAAAGTTCGTGTGGGTGTGTGTGAGAGTGAGAGTGCGGGGATGTGCTTAGGTCGGGAGTTGATCTCTTTGTTCTGTGAGTTTGTGTGCATGCTTTTCCGTCCTTGCATGGCTTCGATCTGTGTATTAGTAGAAAGTCTGAATATCTGTCGTGTGATGTTCCTGTTCAGTGCTGTCGGTGTTGTGGTCTTGCCTGGTTGCCTGCGTTTGCCCGTGCCTTTGATGTGTCAGTGTTGTGTATTGTGTCTGTGCGTACTTTTATGTGTCACTATGTTTGTCATGTGCTGTTCCTGTGTTTTGTCTGTTTTTATCTGTTTAAACAGTCTGGGATAGGTTTGCCCAAGGTGTTATTGCACCACATCTAGTAGATGATCTTGAATCCGTTGTCACTTGTTGGAGGAGAGATCATCTAAGTGCAAATAAGGCTGCTGGGAAACTTGCTCCAGACGACTCTTGCCCCTGATGATTTCCCCTCAGATCCTAGCTCCCCCTTGCTCCCGTGCGAAATTCCTAAAGCTACTCTCCTTACCTCCATATTGCTCCCAAACACTTTGGAGCACTATTGGGTTACCCTTCACAGAAACCCAGTTAAACTTTTCTCATCTTACACTGTTAAGTACGTAAACCATTTGGAAGTGCAGCGACTTAAGAACGAATATATTTAAAAAACAAGGTGAGCTGAGCACATTGAACACCGTCAACAAAACACACCATCATGAAAAACAGCCCAACATACAACAATATGGAGTCCTTCCCTTGGTCATGCTCTTGAATGCGTGTGCACTGGCCAGTTGTATTTTCCTTTATTGTTTTGAATGTTCTTTTATATTTTGTTTGAATGTGTTAAAGCTGATATTTTGTTTATTTATTTCTCTCTGTCACAGCTAGAAATATATTGTTAGGTTTGTAGTCATTGTCCATATAGAGCCAGTGTTGCGTTTATCTGGTTATAAATATTACCACTTTGGGAAAACCCTGATGGCTTACTTAAACATAATATTCATCAAGTGGATTGTACAATAAAGAGTTCCTATGTCCTTTTGGGAAGGGTTATTGTTATTGCTGGCTCTAAGCATTAACGTTTAAGCAACTGTTACCTGAGTAAAAGTCCTCTCATGTGCCCTTAACTATTGCAGCAGAGGAAAGCAGTAGTGACATAAACCAAACTCCTCCAAAAAGATGTCTGCTTCCCACTTATCAGTCTCTAACACTGTAGATCTAAAAAATAAACAAACATACAAATAAACATCCAAAATAATAATAAAATTTCACTAGCCAAAAGTGGAGCACTCATGTGCAATTAAAGATATAGCAAGCAATAAATCTGGCCAGGTAATTGTATCAAAAGGCACTAAAAGACACCAAAACCATCAAAAGGTCCAGTTCAGTCATTCCATAGTTAGTTAGTGAAGAAGCCTACCAGAATAATTACTTCTCTTATGCAAATACTTCACAATTAGCAGTGAACTGGACGTGTGTCATATATTAAAATCATAGTAACTTTTTTTATGACCTGGTCGGACCTACTTTTACCACACGTTTAATCAGTAGAACCAAAGCTACAAAAATGAATGAACCTACACTGTATATTGCTACAAGCTCACTCCAGCTAGTTTTGTTCACAGCTGTCACCCCAAATAAGTCCAAAAGCATTAAGCGGCATCATGCAGATTGGCCAGTCGGCAGCTTGGTGATATAAAACTCAGACAGGTCCCACAAACCATGACTCTTACCCTGAGCTGATGTAATTTACACAAAAATCCAGCCCTTCATCCAATGCTCCACCCTACCCTGCCCCCTCCTGTACACAGATTTGTGAGATGTCAAAGGTCTGTGTAAAGCCCCAACCCTTGTGCCACCATTGATAGTAACTAGGGCCGGGCTGGAGAATATCCCTTATCATCCCACAGCTCTAATTACCCCTCAGTGAGTCCTTGGAGACAGATGCTCAGGGAGCCAAGCCCCATTCGTCACAGTACGGCTGCATTGTAGATTTAATATGAAATAAAGCAAACTGTCACACTCTGCTCTGTCACATAAATTCTCCTCCGTCTCAGTTTCTTTTTTCCAGCTGCTCCCCGGCCCACTGTAGATGTAGACTACATTAGGAAGCCCATTCATATCCAGCCACAAGCAGTTGGCTGTAATTTGTTTCGGCTAGGGGGGCAGAGTGTAATTTACATGTGAAAGGCCATGGCGCATTCAAATATTGTAACTCTGGTTTTTGTCCCAGGGTTACTGATACCAGCTTCACAGAATTCAGATTAAAGGTTTACTGCTATTGTGCCAGACTGCAGAAGTCGTGTAATGTCTCAGTTGGCCTCAGCCCAACGTTAAAGAGGAGACAGGAGAGCAGGACTCTCCTCGTCTTGCTGACCCATTAGGAACTGATCATTTCTGGCTTTTTGCTATAGTGAGATCCCTCAAGGGAACAACCTGGCCTGCAAAGAATACTTTCAGTGGAGCCATACTAAGCTAGGTAACTACTGAATATGTATGTCCCTCATCCAATCTTTTATAAATCAAAAGGTTGTTTCCATTCTACGTAAGTATAAATATACATTTCTGACAGGATAACCTTAAGGCTGAACTTTTAAAGATTTAATGAAGCCAGGACCAGATGTCTCTTTCTGCTCACACGTTTTTTAAAACTTTTTTTTAGCTTAACCCCACAATATTACACTTCTCTGTTTATGGGATTATTTGCCTTCAAATGATGACTTCCATAACTCAATTACCTTTACCCACTACTTCTTATTAATATATTTTTTATGTTGGTTGGCCTTTCCAACTGCACTATTTGTTTTTGTTTGTGTCCATTAAAACCCAAAGGCAACTTAGATATCATCATCACTATTTGTATGTATCCTTACCTGACAAAAAGACAGTGAGAGAGAGAGAATGTGAGCAACAATTAATGTGCATGCATGCGTGCATGTGCATGTGTTTAAGATGAATGCGCAGAGTGCATGGTTAAAGGTGGAAGTATACTCCAAAAAGAAAATGCCCCCTGAAAGCCCTCCGCGATCAACAGTTTGTTAGATACTTTACGTTTTTTTACACAGGAGGTGTAATGGTGGGCACAGCTTCCCCGTCCTCAACATGTGCCCATATTCTTACTTCCACGCTGTCTGCATTATCAGTGATGAAGACCTGGTGACCTGCCTAAAAATAGTTCCAGCAGAGAAAGACTGAAATAAAAAGTGAAAAAGTGAAATACGTATATATATATTAACAATGGCCAGGACACATCTCCTCAGCGTTTCACAGACAGAATCTCCCTGTTTGACATTTTCATGTGAACCCCGTTAATGTCCAGCGCAGACCAGGGGAGGAAATCCAGTCTCTCTGCTCTCTGCACCAGTGATATTCAGTCATTTTCATATGGTTTCATTTGAATTTACAAACAGGTAAAACAGGCTATAGCTTTACCTCAACAGCTTTTAATCACAAGGAAGTAAATAAGATGCTCAAACAAATTCAGACACTCTAAGTGCATTTTGTTATGCAGCATTTTATTTTCATTCATTCATCACCATAAAAATATCTTAATAAACACAGTAGATTGTGTCATTGAATCAGTTCCTGTTAGTCTCTTCCTGTATTTTAGTTTAGGCCAACTCTACCAGAAGTTCAAATTAAAGAGCAAAAAAAAGTGATTTGGCTTACAGATATCCGGTTTAAGTTTCAGAATAAAGTTGTGTATAAGTGCAAGACATGACCAACCTGTCAGATGGTTTGTAATCAGTTTGTGTTTCTGATTTCTGACTAATTTCTGATGTTTATGGCCACCTCAACCTCAGAAAAGATGCCAAAAGGAGCTTGATGGAAATTTGTGTCTACCTTGGGCCCCTAATGGTTTGGACAGAGTTGCATATCTGCCACATTTGATTGTACATCCAGGTTAAAATGTACTCACCCTACTTTAATTACCAGCATCTCCCAACACCCTCAACTGTTGCAAGAAAATATATAAACATCTAAACTTCCCTACAAACATTGTTTGATGATACGTTGCACGACATTGTTCAGTTTGAGTATACCGCTGCCTGAATTGTATGCTTGCATTATGGAAGGTGGCTGTGAGCTACATACACCCCTCAGCCACAACATTAAAGCTACTGACAGGAGAAAGGAGTATCAATACTTCAGTTTCGGAAAAATGTGTCTCCTTTTGCTTTTATGCAGATCTTACTTAAATATATGCCACCAACTATCCACTTGTACCAAGCAGAGCCCGTATGGCAATGGCAGCAGCATTTCCCAGCAGAACGCTGACCTCTGCCACAGCCTAAAAATGAACATGAATTAAGTTAGGACCGAGGACCCCAAGTATTAACCTAGCTTCAAGCTTCCAAGATCCTAATCCAACTAATTATCCCCAGGAACGTCAGAACAAGCCCAATACAAAAAGGCCACAACCCATAACCCACAGGATCCAAATGATCAGCTGCCAACATCCCAGTGCCTGGCACAGCAGACACCCCAGAGGTCCTGTGGACCCGTTTTGGCAGTATGATGGGGGCTGACACAATATTAGGCAGGTGGTTTTAATGTTGTGGTTGATTGGGGTATGTGTGTGTGCTGAATGAAAAGGGTGTGTGTTATGCACCTGCATGTAATGCACTGTGGGTGAAAGTGTGTGTACTGTGAGTGTGTGTGTGTGTGTGTGTGTGTGTGTGGTGTTAATTAATGCAGGTATTTCTGTGAGTGTGTGAGTGTTTGGATCTGTAGATGTAAGGCAGCGCTAAAGTTGTTGAGTAGAGGCAGCCGAGTGATTGACTCCAGCTTTAAAAGACTTCTTTGGACTCCACTTGCACTGATTGATAAGAGCGTCTCCCTTAATTGCAACATCTGTCCCCTGAGGCAAGATATTAAATGCTGAAGTGGAAAACGACATGATACACACATCAAATATGTATTCATTTTTTAATCAAGAGCAGCCTGTGCATTTAGGTATGAATGGGTCGTTCACTGCTGTTGGCAGTCGCTCCACCAGTTTAGTGTCAATAACATAATGACAGGAAGTTTATGCATATAGAGTTGTGGGTGTCTGACTCAGCAAAGCAATGCAGATTATGCTGTCATACTGTCAACAAGACTGTGCAACAAATGAAGATGTTGTGCACAAATCCACTGCAGCACAGACTCACTGACGCTCCCAAGGCGTGTTTATTTATCACCGGACCCCTTTGTTTCCGCTTTGTTGCGCACCTCTTGCTCTTTCCACCCATCTCCTCTTTCATCTTTGGATTCTTTGCTGCTTCCTCTCTCTGGGGTGAGGAATGGGACTGATGGTGCAAGGCAAACCGAAAACGAATGTTTGGAAATGTCACTGTCCCTGTACAAATGTTAATGACATGCTACAAGACCTAGACCGGTTTAAAACATACCCCAGAGCAGAAAGACACAGGCAGTCACTGTGTGTCTCCATTTGCATATAATCCTGTTTAAAGTGTATTAATAAATCATTTAGCAATTCTACTTTTTTCAGTCATACATTAACTGAACTCATTTTGCTGAAATTGGTCCTTTTGTTATGTACTTAATAATGTTAATGATGATATTGTCATGATGAAATACTGATACGTTGTAAGTAATCATCAGTAAGCATCAGTAACCATCTGACATGCCAGGAAATTAAATGGAAAACAGAAGAAGATAATGCAGTAACAATCTAGCTAGGTAGCTGTCACAACAGTGTAGTAACTATGCAGTTACCACATAAACAATATACAAAGTTTGTTAAAGATAAATTTCTGAAAAGTAACCTGCTGACTTGAACTTGAACGGTATTTATGTCTTTGTATGAGTTAGCTGATTAGTAACAAGAAATTGCCCTCTTATTATTGTTTTTATTATTTTAAAAAATGGCTTTAGTTTAGTTTGCCTACATAAAAGAAAAACGAAACTCTTATTGACACATTGTAACCTTCATCAGGAAAGCTCTAAAATGATTAGACATTAAAGACAGAAGCTAAGTAACAATAAAATGTTATGCAGTGTTTTACTTCTTGCTCTGCTTCTCTTTCTCTTAGGAACAATGGAGTTTATATACTTCAGGGTCTTACAGTCTTATTGCATTATGCCCAACTTAAATTGAGTTAAATCAGCATTGGCAGGTGAACTCGTCGTCCTGGTGGGGTTTGTATCTTGTAGTTTCAGGACAGTACATTAGTTCTGAATAGAGTCTAAAAACTCAGGCTGCTTCACCTCCATGTCTATTAATCAGACTGATTGAATTATGGTCTGGCTGCTCGGATTCTGTCTGAGGCTGACTCAAACCCAGTAGTGAGTGATGGTCAAGATGCTTTATTTTCTCAGCAAGAGCTCAGGCACTGCGTACATACAAAACAAGAGAGCGAGACATGGAGAGTTGTGAAGACATGTTCTCTCCACAATGATTCTCTTTCTCTCGCCTCGTGCACATCCTCCCTCTGTATTTCCCCGACTCTACTTGTCCACTTATGAAGATTAATAGGAGCCCGGTCCTGTGCTGACATATTGCAGCTGTCATTCTTCTCTATTGCTTTCATCTTTTCTGCTATCCTTCCTCGAGTACTTCTAACTTCCTGTTTTTTGTCTTCCACAGGTCAGTCTGGCTTTGTCACATTGAGGTGCATGTGCGTTTGTTCAGGTGACCGTACGCCTGACTATGTATGTATATAAGCTACATATGCTGAATTAAATAGCTCTTTTCTCAGTTCAGAAGCCAGGCAAACTTAATGTGTGGAGGTGCTGAAGTACAGGATAAGCCACTGAATGTGTGTGTTTTGTGTGTGTACTTGTGGGTGTGTGTGAGAGAGAGAGAGACTGTAAGGTTTTTGCCAAGGCTGCAGTATCAGCCCAACCCATCCCATCCCTGATTTGAAGCTGCTACTGGCAAAGCTGCAGAGCATTGTGCTGCCACTAGAGGGGCATTACAGCATTCTGAAGCAGTGCAACCTTACATAGAAATAGCATTACGTTGGAATTCAAAGAGAATATGGTATAGAGTTTTTCATTATGACTGATAATGCACTTGTTTTCTGCTTTGAAAATGTTGCCCTTCAGAGAATGCATTTTGTTATTTTTACTTGAAGGATTTTATTTTCTTCTTTTCCAAATGAATCCTCTCCGGTTTCCACCACTATAGTTCCTACTGCTATTGCTACTTCATATATTTGATTCTAAAATGCTAACTTTAGGTCTGTGGTGTGATTTAGTGAGTATAGGTATAGACGACAGTGTGACAGGTGATTTTTTTTTTCCTTACAGTTTTTTTTTTTCTCTCTGATCACTGTTCTCTGAAGCATCAGGACGCGGGCAATAAACCACCACAAGCACCACACGTGGACAGTCGCAACCCTTTTCCTGCAAACAAGAGGAGCGTGACACAGGGTGCAGAGGGCATGTCTGTCTCCAACTTAAATCAACCCTGTTACAAAACAGCAGTGTGGCCTGAGCTCGATAATGACCTGAAATCACTCTCAGTTAGATCTCTGCCTCTATAAGAGAATAAATAAGAATACATCTTTGTGCAAGGGTCTAAGAGTTACAGCCTAGATACTCATGATGCTCTGAGTTGGATGCTTGGATGGTGAGATTGGGACTAAATGATCGGTAACACAGCTTTAAAAACTCTCAGCTGCATTAAAAATAAAGCACAACAATGCTTTACATATATTTATCCTTGTTGAATATTTCATGCGTTATGAGCTTTTAAAGGTTGAGGAATAAGGAAATCCTAGAAAATGACAGCGTAGAGGACATAGAGATCAAATTGTTTGGAAATCACCTATATTGGATGGACTATGTTTGCCGCATGGATGACGACTGGCCAATCAAACCCTGATAAATGGGCAGCTGGCTGAAGGGACAAGAAAAGTTGGTCGGCCACTAGTTCGCTGTGAGGCCACCTGCAAGAGTGCTCCTAATTGCAGGGACACTATCAAAGATTTAAGCTGTATGGTTAGTAATCAGAACAAGTGAAGAGTTCTGACCCACAACATCTGTCACATAATTGACTTAAAAAGGAAGGAAAGTCTTGCAGGAAAGCCTGCAAAGCACCATAATCAAAAATCCTACTATAATACCTCATATACTATTGACTGCTTGATTGTCTTACTGTGTCGTGCCCAACCAAACTTTGTAACAGTAGGAGTGACAATGACACTTTTAAGCTGACTGCACCTGCTGAGAAAAACTCAGGTGGGTTTCATCACTCACTTAATTCTGCCACACCTTTGAAAAAAAAAGTCTTATCAACAAGGATCTGAGAGGTTATCATTCTTATCCTCAGATGATTTGCGTTACTCTTTGCTGGCTTGGCAAGAGTACGCTGATGTTAGAGTTGCAGTCCCTTTTCTTGGAGAAGCATGGGATAATTTGTCATGTCTTCATGGGCATTAGTACTCGTTGTCCACTGCCTCAACATTCTTTTTCGGTGGAGCTCTCGTCACTGTCCAAACGCAATTCTGTGGACAGCACAGACGTCCCACGTGATGTTTTTGCCCAGGTCACGGTCCAGTGGTACTGAGTAGTGTATAGCCTCCTTTCTGCCATACCCCCTCCTTCATCTCTCCTACTAGCATTTATCTCTCTGCATGGTTTTGGCAGCGATGTGCTTTTCCCAGCATTTAGCCAGGAGAGGGAGAGAGGAGGGGAGAGGCAGAGAAAAGGAGGTCCTTTCAAGCGAGGAATGACGGACGCTTTATTAAAAGAGGCAGGGCCTTTTGAGAGCCTGGCCCCTCCGTGCTCCCCCCCCACCCCTCCACCCCATGTGTCTGGCCCCATTGTCACTGGGCGGTGGCAGCAACCCCCCCACCGGGCGCTTTGTCACTGTAAGTCACCTCGCAGACTGAAACGGACCCACTCCGAAAAAACACACCCATTCGCCACAGTAACTCTGCGCTATTCTGGTATTCTGCCTGGTCTGTGAAAAAAATTGATTGTCTGGCTGTCACAAAACATACAGGAGACACAGCGATGGGCGTGACATGCGGGCAAGCAGGGACAGGAGAAAGGAGGGATAAAGTTGGGGTGACACAGAGTGTCGGGGTGCAACAAATGCGAAAGGTGGAGGGGACAGAAGAGGTGGACAGCAGAGCAGAGTGTGATGGAAGACAGAAAAAGGGCACGAAACGGGTGGGGTACATGAGAAAAGTAAGGATAGTTCAAAATATGAGTGGAAATGGAGACGAGAAGGAACACGGATGGAAGCAGGAAATCCACGGGCAGAGTGTGGGGGTGCCCATTTGTTTTCGGCTGCGTGTGAAATGTGTGTCCTTAGATACAGGCAGCATTCCTCCAGAGATAAACCCCTGGGCCCCCCATCCCCTCAACCCCCACCCTACCCAATCTCTCCACCCACCATGCTTACTCAAGTGTGCGTGTCTGGGCGTGTGTATATGTGTGTGTGTGTGTGTGTGTGTGTGTGAGTGGTTTTCGTGTTTACGTTGGATGGGGGTCTACGTGCCCTGTACCGCAGCACTTGCAGGGGGCAACAGAAAAGACAGCTGTGTGTTTGAGAGAAACAGAAAACGTAAGAAAGAGAGAGTGGAGGGCCAACAGGCATGCCAGTCAAGAGCGTCACTTTTGGAGTGAGTACACGGACTCTGCTGTTCTCTGTCTCACCTTCTTCTTCTGCACTCGTACTGTATCTCTTGTCCTGTAACTCTTCCTGTCTCTTCATATGACTTGTCTCCAACTGTATGTCTCTCTAATACTCATTCTGCTGTGTGTTTTTTTTAATAGCGTTTTACTCTACTGTAAAATCATTGCATTTTTTCAGCTGTAATGCACCTGCCAGCGTTCCCTGTCTTAACCCTTCTACATCACACTGTGATGGTCCAGTACCTTTTTCTCGCTGGCTTTGCTCCCTGTTTTAAATCCTTTTCTTTTATATTTCCTTCATCTCACACATGAATATTGATGTATTGGTATTTGTTTCAGCTCATTTTATTCAGCACATGGCTCTTTCTGTTGGCTGTCTGTTTGCAAAGTGCCATTCTTATTCTCAGTCTGTCCACATTAACTGTTTGGAAGCGTTGTCTTCAGCGCTGCTTTCACTGCCTCTTCTTTTCAGTCCTGAACAGGGCCTTGTTTTTAAGAAGAGAAAAAGTAACACAAGTCCTGGAGGAGTAAACATTGATTCTGCTTAGTGAGAATCTGATCTGTTCTTTATGGACTACACACCAGCTTCATGCGGTTTTAATCAAACATCTATAGAGGTGATTGAGTGCTAGAAAAACAGCCTATTTAGACATGGGAGTGAGTTTGGTTGCTTGGGAGTATCTTTGAGAATCGTCATGCATGTGCACCCAAGATTAGTGTAAGTGCGTAAACGTGTGGGTGTGTATCATGTTCTGTTTTCATCCTTAATCTTGTTTTTGACTTAATTTGTTTGTTTGATGTTCAGATTGTACCAGGATTAGCTGCGGTAAGTAAACCAGAGGTCGGTAAAACTGATTAGAGGGTCAGTTAATGAGAGCTTTAAGTGTGGCTTTCATGTGCTCACCCAGTGCAGGTAATGGAAACACAGGGCACAGACTCACAAAGCCTTACTACTTGAGTTTATGCGCTTATTTTGTGTTTCCTGGAGTTTATCTGGGGTAAAAGAAGAAGTGATTGTATGAGTTTACTCTTGACGATGCAGCTAATCTATGTGTAGTTTAGTGGCGTGAGGATGAACTACAGGTATAGTCACCATGCAGTCAGTGAAGTTTAAACTTCTCAGAACCATCCACTGTCTGAAGGTTTTTTTCACATCTATTAGTGTCTGCACAATTATACCTTCCTTAGTGAATTACTAAAAAGAAAAAGTAACTAATAAAGGGTAAATATATAAAGTAAAGTTGGGCTTTTATCCTCTCTGAGATCCAAGTCTTCATCAATGATGAAGAGAAACCCTGATCTGAATTAGAGATGGACCGATCCGATATTACGTATCGGTATCGGTCCGATACTGACGTAAATTACTGGATCGGATATCGGCCAGAAATAAAAAAAATTTAATCCGATCCATTAAATATCAAAAAAGCACCTCACAAAACTTGCGACACGGCGTAACTCGGCTCATAACCGTAGCATGTCGGAGCAGTGTGCATCACGTGATAGAGCAGCTGTGTGTATTTGTAGCCTCACTACCAAACCAGCATTTCATCTCCGAGGAAGTTATCCCAGAGAGAAGTAAAGCAAGTGTGTAAGTTCATCTCTGAATGTTTGTAAAGCATTCCCGCGTTAAGCTTAACAACCGATATATGGAGCGACTGCCTCTCTCTCTCCCTCTCCTGCCACTACTTAATGAAACTGATTAATGATCAGCTGATCGGCTTTTCTGTCGCGAGTCCGTCTCTCTTCTTTGTTTTTGGCCCACTTTGCACCAGAAAGAGGAAACCAGCGGCTGAACAACAGCAGCACGTTTAAGCTTGATAAGCTGTTGTTAGAATTTATTTAATATTACTTTCTACACCAGGATCCTTTTCACGTAGCTGACGGCTGGTAACTGTGCAGGGGCGGATCTAGCAAAGTTTAGCCAGGGGCAAGGTAGGGCATGAACAGGAAAAGGGGCACAAAGACATACTTTTCTTTCTTATTCTCATTTAAAATATGTAGCTTTTAATAAATAATTATCTGAATCTTACACCCAAAGTTTTAATCTGATGTAAAATGTATAGAAGTCCATTACTGTATATAGTAACTGTTAAGTCTAATATACCCTAGTAAGCTATAGTACTTTTTTCTTTGAGAAGGTACCGTCTGTGAATTCTGCAATTCTGTTGAAGAAAGATGTTGAATCTATTTAATTATTCTTGAAAAATAATTTATTTCTGTGCATTTTTTTCACACTGCATCAAATTAAAGTTGATTACATCGATTAAGCATCATGAGGTGGAGGGTGGGGTGGTTCCCTTTTTTTTTTTTTGCTGGGAGTTTGCAACCCTATTAGTTAGGTTGCTTAATATTTCTGCTAAGTACTCTTTAAAATACCAGAATAGGGAGGATGGAGTAGGTTTAAGTTTATTAGATTGATCAGTGTTGCTGAACTATGAAATATTTTGGGCGCAGTGTATTTTTTACATACAGGTATAACAGAATAGCTTTAGTGTTGTTGTTTATTTAAACTTGAGTATGAACTTATACAAAAAGCAGCAAGATATTAAAAAAAACCAGTTTTATTGATTAAAAAACACACTATATCGGATTCATATCGGTATCGGCAGATATTCAAATTTATGATATCGGTATCGGTATCGGACATAAAAAAGTGGTATCGTGTTATCTCTAATCTGAATATGAAATTTATGGCAATAAAGGAGCAAACATTTTAGTTAGAAAACTGTTTGATTATATTCCAAAAGTCACTTTATTTTTCTTTATAATATAATATAATATAATATAATATAATATAATATAATATAATATTAGGGGTGAGGCTATGTTTACTTACAAGGTTGATATTTTACTTAGCTAAAAGTACTCTATACTTTTAAAAATGGATTATGAAGAAGACCCCTTTCTTGCTATCTCTAACTGCTACTAGGCAGCATTTTAATGCTGCAGCTGGTTAAGATGTTAAAAACTTGTGTTTTTGCGCATCAGTACTTTAATTTATGAGAAAAACATGAAGTCCATATAAAATGAATGTATATTTTATAGGTAAATTCAGGAAAAAGGCAGTAGTTACTATTACAGTCATATAAATGTGGTCAAGAGAGAATGTTTCCAGTTAAAAAAATTTTGGAGTTGTAATGTAAATGTAATGGAAAAAGTGTAAAAGCCCAGCAAAAAAGCAAAAAAAAACCCTACAGCATGAGGCTTACTGGGTTTCTGTAGCTATTGATTAAGCTGCAATACTGAAGCAATACTCAATGTACAACAAAGATTTATACAAAGTCAGTTCTATAGTGGTAGATTTAAAAAAAAAAATAAAGTAGACTTCAGATCATCCAATATCATTCAATACCTAGAATGAAGTTGCTTATATATATATATATATATATATGTATATATGTGAGTGTGTATATGTGAGTGTGTGTTTACAATCAGTTGCAAAACCTATTGTCATCCTATGGCTTTAACTCCCTTTGTCCTCTGTCAAAAACATCACAATAACCATGGCAATAATAACCATGACAATCTCATCTACAAATGCAGAGGCTTCAGCAGGCCCAAATATAAAGAGACAATCATCGAGTTTGGCAGGGACAAACAGTGGGCTGTGGAGTGGGAGGGGGGGCTCGGAGTGTGAGAAAGTAAATAGTAAAAATGGGACAATGCGCTTTGTCACATACAAGGAATATCCGCAGAGAGACAAATGATTGGACAGGGGGGCACATTTACATGCAGACAGACAGAGCTGAGTTGGGGAATGTAACAGCTTCATCCCAGTTGTGCCCCTCTCATTCGTTTCCTGTTAATGTGTCCAGAACCCAGCAGTCCTGAGGGTCTCCATCTGACAGACTCTGCACTTGCTACATCTCTTCAGACAGAAACAACCTGCTGCCTGCTCAAGCACTCCAGGCAGCCTGAGATCTAAAGGCAAAGAGGGAGAGCACAGAAAAAGGGACAGAGAGGAAAAAAATTGATTTTCTGAGCAAATGCAAGTCAGCAGAAAATAGTGTTGAAATAGCTGTTTAAGCATTTTGCTTTGAATTTCCATATCCGTTTTTCAGTGTCCCCCTACAATGTACAGAAACTCCCAGATTCCAGTGTTTTTCCAAACACATCAAGACACTGAGTTTAGGAAGGGAAAAACACTAGACATCATCTAGAGTTTGGTGTGCTTACACAGTTCACGTTGTTTAAAGTTCAGGAAATTATTATTGCAAGTAAAGCAGTACTTGTGACACACTGAACATACGCAGGCACCTTATTTTCACCTTTCTGCTGGTAGCACAAATAGCTGTGGCGGCACTTAAAATATTTATGATTTGCACCTGGTGCTGTGTCTGCAGATTCATACTGTGCTGTTTGCATACCTGTGTGTAAGTGTGTGTATGCATGTGTTAGCGTGTTTGAGAGGAAGGGGATTGTGTCTGTGTTTTGTAAATTTTGTGCTAATTTTGATAGAAATATTGAGATTTTCTGAAACTGGTTATAAGTCTGATTATTTTGTTGACATCCAGTGGAAGAGATTCAGGATTTGTCTGTTGATTTTATTAGTAAAACATTTTGAGTTCTTTCATTTTTTGCGCAGCAGTGAGACTAGACCAGACTCGGCCTAACCAAGAATCAGCGATTCCTAAAATAAATAAGAAAAGGGTGCAATAAAAGTTTTTGGTAGATACAGACTAACCTTTAAGGGGACACAAACCAAGTACCGATGTTTTCGACTTGCTCTACCAAAGTATAATGAATTTAGCAATCGAATGATAAAGACAGGATGGCTTCAGTGTGTCTGCTTTAGTAACAAAAACTGATTTAATACAGAAACTGCAAAGAGCTAACAGGTGAATAGTTTACAGATTTATTGTAGATGAAGGGCTGTTTCCCTGAATTATACTGTTAGATTTCTAATAGAAGTATCTGGTACTCTCCAGCAGGCAGACTTCCCATTCATGCCTTGCATTGTTTTTGCTTCCCCATTCAGTCTGATTTCATTCAGACTTGTCATAAAAACCCTTTAATGTGAAATTGCTGCAAAAAGAAAATAGCGATTGTTCAGGTGACTTTTAGGGCCTCAGTCGATGGAATAGGAAATTAATATCTGGCATGGCCCCTCACACGTGCATACAAGCACATATGCACACTTTGAGTCTTTGAACACTGCAGTCCACTGGCGAGGGGATGATGTCATCCTGTCTGCTGCAAAACCAGCAGAGGAGGCAAGCGAAGGTGGGGGGGATAGACGGGTAAGGAGCAGGGGGTAGAGGAGGGAAAGAAAGCAACAGGAAAGAAAAGCCGAGATAAGGGCAGGGCGAGTAGTGGAGTTCAGGGAAGAGGATTTTCTGTGATGAGTGATGATAGGGGAATAATTTTACTTGGTAATTTTGAGCTTTATTATAAGGAGCCTTGCACTGTCTCAGCCCGAGGACAGCTGCATGCACACTGCATGACACCGTGCGTTGATACTGCTAATGTTAACCGTGGAGCTTCTGTGCAGGTTATTGTCTGCGTCTTTTGCTTCAAGCAGTATGATTAATGTGTCTGTTCATTTCTGCGCAGCCCAGGAGTCGTAAGCTTGTCCATTCTCTTTGGGAATAATCGTGGAGGGACTCATTCATCTAACTCGTAACACGATCCAGCAGAATGCAACACGAGAAAAACCACACAGCAGTTTTTAGACTGCGTGTGTTTTCTCTGCTCTGTGTATGAGCTCTGTACCTGCTTGTCTCTGAGTCTGGCAGATGGGTGCGGTCACCCTGCATCTTTATCTTAGCACACCACACACTCACTTCTTGACGCAAGCAGATAGTTAGAGAAACATACAGACACATATGAGCCTGCAGGACTAGGAAAGCCTCACCTTAAAGAGAAGCAATGGGGTGGGTGGCAGTGGTCTGAGTCCAAGATGGGTTGGACAACTGTAGAGGGGCCTCAGCTGGGGTCACTATGGTGTTACCATGTCGCCATTTGCTGTGAGACCATGTATATTGTGTTGGGTGTGTGTTTGCATCAGCTGTATTTGCCTTTACTTTGATGAGAGTGTCTCTGTGTGTCACCATGGTAGAGTCTGCAAACCACGCATGCCACAGAAACCTCACATGCACTCTGTTACATTATGTATATTTTGTGCCGCCTGATATTTATATTTAGCCGTTGCATAGACGACATGCGCAAGTTTAACTAAATGAGATATGGGCAATTATTAAACGTACAACCTCTATTTAAATTACATTAATGAAATGAATAAAGGGAGGTATGCACATGTGTTTATAGTGTGGCGATCAGAACTCCAGTGGCAGGTGTTTGTGTGTGGAGGTCAGTCTGATCGCAGCTGTGTAGAGGGAGGGGGTTTGTGGGTTGTTATCTTCTTCAAAGTGAAAGAGGATGACAAAGTCTTGGAGTAACTCAGCAGGAAGATGGTGAACCAAGTTAACTTAGGATCTGTGAGTATTAAAACAGTCACCTATAACTACTCATTTATTCCTAATTATAAGTGTATTATGTTTATTTTTATTGCTTTTTGATGTCTTTTTGATATTGTTTCTGTAAATATAACTGCCATGAAGTAAGATCTAGATATCATATCATGTATTTATAAGTCAGTTTGCTTTCCGGTACATCCATGATTTGCTTTCTTATATTGTGGGACTATCTAACTGGCACTTTCCCTTTTAAAACACATATGTATATGACTCAGAGACGTTGTACTGCGTGGGTGTGGGTGTACTCAGAAGCCCAGTGTTTAATACTTCACACTCAGGGTGCTGCTTGCTGCACGAGGTTCACCTGATAAGTGGAAACTTTGCCACTGAGTAGATTTCATCTCTGATACTCGGGACTGTTGTTCTGCTGCCACAGTCAGCTGGAAGCGGCTTTTCCTTTAAAAGTTTTCTCTTTCCCTTCCATTGTCGTTTCTCCTCTTTTTTCTTTTTTGTTTTAAAGTGACCTCTCTCTTTGCGCAGCGCTGTGCCATTGGTGTCATGCTGAGGGTGTGTGGTGTCATTTGTTGCTATGCCTCTACTTCAGGCATGTGGATCCTTTCTCTTTTATACCCCGGCCTGCTCTGTCTTTGTCAAAAGAGGACCAACAACCCTGTCACTACAATAGTCAACACAGCATAAAGCACTGAGGAAACCATCTTTTGTAGTGCGCAGCAGCATTTGGTGTTTTTCTTTTGGAACAAAAAACGAGGGATTTGTACAGTCAATAACTTTATTATTTGTGTTTATGCAAATGCATACAGTGAAGGGCTGTTTATTCTTCTTGACCGGCATGTTGAGATTTCCATTCAGATGGGAAAAGGATGTAGGGAAGGGATAGCCAAGAGAGGAGATTATGTAAATGAAATAAAAAGGTGTGGGGCTTTGCTGCAGTCGACTTTCTCCCTGTGGTTCTCCCTCGGTCGCTCATGCTCCTGCTTCTGTTCCTCTCCCTTGCTTCCCACCCGTGCCACATGAGTGATCCTGTTTCAGCAGCACCCCTGCCTGCCTTCCTGCCTGGAAGAGGCATGAAGCCCTCAGACACAGAAAAAAACAACACAGACAAAAACAGAGAACGTGCCATGTGCCGGCCTGTGAGCCAGAACTCACCAAAGCCTCTCTCTGTCCTTTCTCCTTTTACCTTTGTCTCTTTCATTCACACACACAAACACACACACAGACTCCAAACAGAGAGCCAACAATCTGCTGGCATCACAAATACACCACAGACTACTGGTGTTATCACACTTGCCTTATCACCTGAGTGAAAGAAAGACTTGTGGACAATATTTTCTAATACATTTGCCTACATGCCCACCAAACCCTCTAACACACCCATTTAAAGGTCCAGAAGCAGATTTTCAAACTGCACTGTCCAAAATACCCAAGGGGGGAGTGAAATGAGAGGAAAACTGATGGACGACTGCCATCGTGCTATCGCTCTGTCCTTAAAATGCATTTTTCCCCAAAAATAACCAAACACTGTCTCTCTCTCTCTCTCTCCATTTTCCCTCTCTTGTCCTCTACTTTTATGCGTCTCTCACTTTCTCTTGTACCCCTTTATCCCCCTCTTTCCTCTTCTCTCCCTGTTTCCTTTGCAGGCAGATGCTGGCAACAGTTTTCTCCGAGCAGCCCGTTCTGGCAACTTGGACAAGGCCTTGGAACACATCAAAAATGGCATTGATATAAATACAGCCAATCAGGTGAGAGAGCTTATTCACCAGATTAAATATCTAGACTGGCATGCATATCTAACTACCAGCCAGTCACTTTTATTTAGACTGCACGTGGTTTTCTTGGCTCTTAATTCACGTTATGTAATTTTGCTTATCAGCAAACCTGGTCTTTAAACGTATTGTGCTGTAGTGCACAGCAAAAGTAGAAACTGAACTATTATTTATTACTTTTCATGTGCCCACAGTCAAATCCTGCCAGGGTTTTAGTCTCCTGGCTCACTATCTGCTTTCTAACTCATTAAATTAAATTTTTAGGATATTGGTGGACTGCTCACTTTATAAAAAAGTGTGAATGGATGGTGTAGTAGCAGTGTCTCCAAAAATGAAATAAAATTAGGTATTTTTGTAGCTCTGCACTGAGTAGTTATGTTCTCCTCAGATTTTCTCTGTGTTACCAACGTTTACTGCATATGTGTGTTATGTTCAGTGTGCATGAAGTCTCTAAACTGACTACTAAATTTGTGTGCCGGTGCACTCAGTCATCCAGTGCACTGTATGTGTACGCTCGGTTAGACTGTTAATCAGTGGCTGAAGGTGACAGTTCGGGTTTTAAAGGGTCTCCAGAGGAGGTAATAAATGGGGCAGGGGCTTTTCCTTCGCCCCATTTCTTCTTCCATCCTCCTTTATGCTGACAGCGTCCAGGAAGAGATAGTGTTAGTGGGCTAGGAGTGAGGCCCTCAGGCTACAGAAACTTGGCCAAAACCTGTATGTGCGCACGAGAGAATACTATGGCTCATTAATCTAACTTAGTCATGGTTTCCCTTCCATTCGCTTACTGTATGGTGCCCTCAGCACTTTCTAATTATTTGGCGGTAATGCTTCTGTCAGGATTTCTGTGAGCCCTATTCACCATCACCGCAATGGACCCCACATAATGACAGGTTTATTTGTGTAAAATGGCACTGTCCCGACCATTACTGGAAAACTGCTCTACAATGACAAAGGGATACACCCCACTGATTAAAAATGTGACTATGTACATGCAGAAAAACTACGATACCTCAGTAGATGTGTTTTCCTGAATGACACACTTTCATTTCATTGTGTTGTAGATACTCAACATGAAGTTGTGTTGTCTTTTTACTGTTTGGCATTAAATGTTTTTGACCTACAGAGATAATCTACAGCATTCCTGTTTCACTTACAGTTACGGTCCCTAAATGTGGAATTTATTCATGACATTTTGGAAAAACTGGTGTCTGCTTTGTGTCTTATTTTAAACCATTTTACATTGTTTTTTGGATAAAAACCAAGCAAACCTAGTCTTTTACTGCACATGGCTTACACCAATAGCTTTGACCAAATGTAAGCTAATGTTATTATTAGGTGTATTGCCATTGCTGTCATTGCTGGAACATGCACAGAGCGACAGGATATCTGGCAAAAGCTGTAGATTGTCCCTTAAACCTCAGTGGTTGTGTGACAGTTTGAGTCAGTATGGTGGGAGTTTGGCCAGGTGGAGGCTTAACTGTTCCTTCTTTGTGTGGATACCTCTGCCATGGCTCACTCACCAGCACGCTGCCTCACTCCAGCCCCTCCCTCACTATATTTTCTTCCCTCCTCTGTCCCTCTCAGTCTAACTGATCCTCCACTGCCATCTCTCTTTGCCCGTTTATCTACTGTTTTCTAACTCGCCTCCTTTTTGTCTTGATTTTTTTTTTTACCTTTTTTACCTACCTCCCCCCTTTTCTTCCTTCCCTCCCTCCTTTGTCTGCAGTAGAGTGATGGTGTGCTGTGGTCTCTCCACTCAGAGGAATAATATCAGTGGTGTGGGAAAGGTCCAACCTCACATGTCCTGTGCGGCTGAAGGAAGGCTGTGTGAGGTCAGACCTATCCCACACGGCTCGTATTCTTCCCGGCCACGAGACCAGCGGCCTGCCATCTCCCTCCCGTCACCCTCCTCCTCCGCCTCCTCCTCCTTTCATGATCATTAATCAAATGAAAGATTTTTCATCTTGATTTTCATCCCTGTAGACAGTGTTTTTGCTAATGGCCACTCTGATTCTGAGAGTACCGCATGCATGGTGTCCAGTGTAAGTATGTGCATGCAATGGTTTGTGAGTGATTCAGTCACTGTGATAACAGTGTCAGTTGGCATGGTCTTCAAGTGTTTGTGTGTATATATATACTGTCTGTTTGGTTTATTGTTTTCCATTAGAGGAAACTGCTCTTACTGTCTGTAGGACCCTTCAGTGTGAGGTCTACTCTTCTCTCCCTTTCATTCAGAATGGGCTCAATGGGCTACATCTGGCCTCAAAAGAAGGCCACGTCAAAATGGTGCTGGAGCTACTCCATAATGGGATCGTACTGGAAACCACCACGAAGGTAAAAATAAGTGTTGCAATCTTAACCCCTCAAAAATCACCTGTGGGAAAAAAAGAAAAAAAATCATAGATGCTTCAATATCAGATACATTTCTCGGAAACATGCCTAATGTTTTGAAATAAGAAGATTTTCCTTCCCTCTTCCTTGAGTCATTTTGCTGCTGTGAGGTTGACGATGAACCAGCTTGGACTGCAGTAATGTGCTGCTCCTGTCAAAAAATGTTTTAATGTCTGATCTTTTATAGTCGTAATGAGCACAAGCTGACATCCATGCGTTTGTGTTGTTCCTGCATCATCATCATAACGTTGGCCCAGGATCAACACTGCAACCGACCAATAACGCTGTCTGATTAGTTTAGTTAGCATTAGCCAAGAAGTTAGTTAATGATATTAAATACTATCACAAGCAAACCAAGCTTGGTAACCAAAATTTGGTAAACAGCAAACCAAACTTGATAATATTTCTTTTTATGTTGTACAAAGTAATAAAGATAACACTTGAAATGCTTACCATTTGTTCTGGAAGAGAATTTTATAAAATTAAAGAAATTTTTTCTTTTTTTTTTTTTCTTCCACACTGCGAAGCTATGACATCACAACAGCGTGACTGGTCAGTTGCTGACACAATAATGTTGATGCAACATTATTGTGAAGATGCAGGAACAACACCAATACAGATACAGATAACTTAACACCTTGTAATGCTGCCAGTTCTCAAAAAAACCCAAAACACTTTGCACTTTGAATTCACCTGTAATATTTCGTGTAAATGTTTACTTGTGTTCTCGTGTTTCTGTGTTTTACCAGAAAGGGAACACGGCCCTGCACATCGCGGCCCTGGCAGGGCAGGAGCAGGTGGTCCAAGAGCTGGTTAACTATGGGGCCAATGTCAACGCTCAGTCGCAGGTGAGACAGAGCTGCCTTCCAAAGCAGTCGTCACTGAATCCAGAGAGGCTTCTCTTCAGGCTAACTATTGTGATCTCTACTGTGAAGCCACTGTAGTAACTATTGCAATTCCATCTGTTAACATGTGTCTCTGTTCCAATATTTCTGTGTGTTGCTGTTCCCTCTCTGTCTACATCTCTGTGTGTGCATCTGTGACTGTCTCCTGTTGCTTGTGTGTCTGCTCTGCTGCTGTTGTGGGTGTGTGCGTGCCTGTTGTGTCTTTCTGAGACAGAAGGGTTTCACTCCACTCTACATGGCTGCACAAGAAAACCATCTAGAGGTTGTGAAGTTTCTTCTGGAGAACGGAGCCAATCAGAGCATTCCAACTGAGGTACCACTAAGCTGAGAGACATCATTTTTGAAGAGTTATCTCCCAAATTGCTCAATCCTATCTCTGCTGATCCACACCCGCTGTCTTTTCATTCTGTTTTTGTTCTCATTAGCCTCTCTCCTTACACCGCTCTCACTTTCCTTCCATGAGTCAACCTCTCTTCTGGTTCTCTCCGGTGTGTTGCAGGATGGATTCACTCCTCTCGCCGTGGCTCTTCAGCAGGGGCATGAAAATGTTGTAGCCCTGCTCATCAACTACGGCACCAAGGGAAAGGTCCGCCTCCCTGCGCTGCACATTGCAGCACGCAACGATGATACACGCACAGCCGCAGTGCTTCTGCAGAACGACCCCAATCCTGATGTGCTAAGCAAGGTGTGTGTGTACAGAATGGAACAGGAATGTCTGTAATTGGTGTGTTTTTGCTGTTTCTTTCTTAAATGCAAAGGGAATGAAAGTAGCATGCTGTTAACCTGATGTGTCCCTGCAGACTGGATTCACACCCCTACACATTGCTGCGCACTATGAAAACTTGAACGTAGCTCAACTGCTGCTCAATAGAGGAGCCAATGTCAACTTCACCCCAAAGGTATGGGAAAACTAATGGTAACTGAAGGTCAGTCACATGACTTGCTCTCTATTCTTTTAGGGGTTTTTTTTTTTTTTTTGTCTGAGCTTATCTGTGTCTTTTCTACAGAACGGTATCACTCCTCTGCACATTGCATCCAGACGGGGTAACGTGATCATGGTCCGACTCCTGCTGGACAGAGGGGCTCAGATTGATGCCAAGACCAAGGTTTCCAAAGCTCTCATCTCAAAGCTTTGGTGTTTCCAAAGCACTGACTGTATTTTCCTAATTTGATGGTTCATTAACTAAATCACTAACAATCACTCCCCTCTAGGATGAGCTGACTCCTCTGCACTGTGCAGCAAGAAATGGTCATGTTAGGATTATAGAAATCCTGCTGGACCATGGAGCCCCCATTAATGCAAAGACTAAGGTAAACCCCTACAGGCGTCAAGAAAATTCTTTAAGTCTCTTAAAGGTTTTATTTTTAACAGTAAGACAGCAACAAAAAACTAAAGAATTCAAAAACCGTCATCTTTTCAACTGATTGTGAGACTCAATCCTTTGGCTTATTGTGGCATACTATCTACATTGATGTATTTTGATGAGTGGGGTTATGGTTGTGGTTTTGCCTTTTGTATTTGTAAATGAAATGTGAAGAGAGAGGACATGTGTGCCCAACATACCTGCTTTGGTTTGAGAAGCTGTTGCTTCAGCGTGACTTCCAGTGTTTCTGAATTTCACTCTTTCGTTTGGTCATAAGTACAAATCTGGGAGCTTTTTTTTTATTTTCTGTTTTTAATTTGAAAATTTGCTTCCTGCCATGGGAGATAATAAAGAATCAGCATATTTATTTATCTATCTATTTATTTTGCAGAATGGCCTGTCTCCAATCCACATGGCAGCGCAGGGCGACCACATGGACTGCGTCAAACAGCTTCTACAGTACAACGCAGAGATTGATGACATCACACTGGACCACCTCACCCCTCTGCATGTGGCGGCACACTGCGGTCACCACCGTATGGCCAAAGTACTGCTGGACAAAGGGGCCAAACCCAACTCTCGGGCTCTGGTTAGTGACAAACATACTCTAATAAGGCCAGATCAGCTTAATAAGTCATACGAGTCAAAGTTGCTCTTTACCTTCGTAGTAATGATAACTGTTTGCTTTCACAGAACGGCTTTACCCCTTTGCATATTGCTTGTAAAAAGAACCACATGCGTGTGATGGATCTCCTGCTCAAACACTCGGCGTCATTAGAGGCTGTGACTGAGGTAAGAACGGTTCAAATAAATAGATGTGAAGTTATGTAGATGATTTAATAAATCCCCAAGATCATTTATAATTCTTGTAATTCTGTGCTCCCTTTTTTATAGTCTGGCTTGACCCCTTTGCACGTAGCATCATTTATGGGTCATCTCAACATTGTGAAGATCCTGCTGCAGAAAGGTGCTTCCCCCAGTGCTTCTAATGTGGTGGGTACCTAACTGAAATTTCAAGGCCAACTCAAATAACCAATTCATATTCCTGAGAGCATTATTGATTTGACTCTTTGGTTTGTGTGTGAACAGAAAGTGGAAACACCTCTCCATATGGCATCCCGGGCAGGACACTATGAGGTGGCAGAGTTTTTATTGCAGAATGGAGCCCCAGTGGACGCCAAGGCCAAGGTAGAGATGTTCAATTCAATTCAATTCAATTCAATTTTATTTATATAGCGCCAAATCACAACAAAAGTCGCCTCAAGGCGCTTTATATTGTACAATAGATCGCACAATAATAAATACAGAGAAAACCCCAACAATCATATCATATGACCCCCTATGAGCAAGCACTTTGGCAACAGTGGGAAGGAAAAACTCCCTTTTAACAGGAAGAAACCTCCGGCAGAACCAGGCTCAGGGAGGGGCGGCCATCTGCTGCGACCGGTTGGGGTGAAAGAAGGAAAACAGGATGAAAGACATGCTGTGGAAGAGAGACAGAAATTAATAACAGATATGATTCGATGCAGAGAGGTCTATTAGCACATAGTGAGTGGCTGGAAAGGAAAAACTCAATGCATCATGGGAATCCCCGGCAGCCTACGTCTATTGCAGCATAACTAAGGGAGGATTCAGGGTCACCTGGTCCAGCCCTAACTATATGCTTTAGCAAAAAGGAAAGTTTTAAGCCTAATCTTGAAAGTAGAGATAGTGTCTGTCTCCCGAATCCAAACTGGAAGCTGGTTCCACAGAAGAGGGGCCTGAAAACTGATGTTACACACCAAAGCATAAACGTCCAGTAAATAAATATGATACACGAATCCCGGCAGATGAAGCTGACCGAGCTTTGCATCCACGTGCTAATTTCCCTCCTGTACAGGATGACCAGACACCCCTGCACTGTGCAGCTCGGATGGGCCACAAGGAGCTAGTGAAGCTTCTGCTGGAGCAAAAGGCCAACCCCAACTCCACCACCACAGCAGGACACACACCGCTGCATATCGCTGCCCGGGAAGGTCATGTGCAAACTGTACGCATCCTCCTGGACATGGAGGCTCAACAGACTAAGATGACTAAGGTAAAGGCTTCCTGCTAAACCTTCTGCTGTGAAATTTGCATTTTTTAAACTGTCTGCCCAAATGCTAAAAACCCCTAACTGATGTTTTATACACTTTCCTGTTGGTGCGTCTGCAGAAAGGCTTCACTCCACTCCATGTGGCCTCCAAGTATGGGAAGGTGGACGTTGCAGAGCTGCTTCTGGAAAGAGGAGCCAACCCAAATGCTGCCGGAAAGGTGAGGAAATCATAACGGTCTTGACTATTTGGAAGAAGAACTAAATAAATCCTTGTTTGAACTACCACAGTCTGATTAATGTTTGAATCGCTTTCTACAGAATGGTCTAACTCCGCTGCACGTTGCTGTACATCACAACAACCTGGATGTTGTTAACCTTCTTGTTAGCAAAGGAGGATCACCACACAGTGCAGCCAGGGTAAATCAAATTAAAAATACACATATGTAGACACAAGGTCAGGCATTTTTCAAGCCAGATGGTTTAGTATTGTGTATGAATACATGTCATTCTAAAAAAAAACCACATCTCTTTCCCAGAATGGCTACACTGCCCTCCATATAGCATCCAAGCAGAACCAGGTGGAGGTGGCCAACAGCCTGCTGCAGTATGGAGCATCAGCCAATGCTGAGTCACTACAGGGTGTCACACCTCTCCACCTGGCCTCACAGGAAGGAAGGCCTGACATGGTGTCCCTGCTCATCTCCAAACAGGCCAACGTCAACCTCGGCAACAAGGCAAAGAGATAAAATTAAAAAATGAAAGAAATGTTACTGTAAAATAAACTACAGTCTATGTTGTTTTCGCTGTTTTTGACCTCTCTCTTTTCACTCTGACAAACAGAGTGGGTTAACACCCCTCCACCTGGTGGCACAGGAAGGACACGTTGGAATCGCTGATATCTTGGTGAAGCAGGGGGCGTCAGTCTATGCCGCAACACGGGTAAGACCTTTTCGTCACGCGGCGTTTTGTTTTTGAGCTGGAAGAGAAAATGTCTGAGCAGCTTTGATTTGCCTGGTTATATTGGTCCAGTCGCTGTTTGTTAATTCCTAAAATAAATTTTTTTATTGTAATTTTTGAATCAATTTTCTTTTCTTGAAACACTTTAACCATTTCAAAAACATTATGGTATGCATTTCTAAAGCATTTTTCATAAAACACTCAACCTCCATGTGGGATCATTACAATCCCGGTTATGACCTTCACTATGTTTTCTCCACTTTCAGATGGGTTACACCCCACTCCATGTAGCTTGTCACTATGGCAACATCAAGATGGTGAAGTTCCTCCTGCAGCAACAGGCCAACGTAAACAGCAAAACAAGGGTGAGTGCCTCCCTCTGGCTCTGGACGAAAACTACAGCTAAAGCCGGATGAGTCATAGAGCTTCAGTACAGTCTGTCAGTAACCACGGTTACAGTCTGTTAACACACAGGTCATGATGGCAGGGTTTCCCAGCTGTTAGTGTAAATTGATTTAATAGGACATAGAGGAGTTTTTTGCTCATAAGGGAATAAATGTTTGAAAACATGGTTTGCTGTAATACATAGAGTAACTGTTTCAAGCTGGTGTGTGTTTATCCATATTCATATGAAGATGCTAGAGGAAAAAAGCAGCTAAAAGAAAAGGTGAGATGTACTGTAGGGCTGCAATGAACCATTATTATCATCACTGACTAATCAGCTTTTTCACAGATGACATTCTTTGTTTTTTTCCTCAGTTGGCTGCTCGTTGCAGTCTGTTTTTGCTTAAAATGTTCAGCTTTTGCTTTGTTTTTTTTAATCTATTTTACTTTAGTTTTTATTATAATGTAGTGGGTATTTTTCTTTTACATCACTTACAGTAATGTCTCAGTCTCAGTAAACTCAGGCGTCAAGGCTCCTCACAAATTTAAGCAAATTGACAAAACTTAAAGACATTCCTACAATATTTTCATTTTATTTTTATTAGTTTTGTGTGTATGCACTAAAGTTTCATTTCATTTCTGTTTGGTTCATAAGTCTATCTGTGTTTTTTCACATCTGGCTTAGTTTAGCTTTTGCTGACTACAGTGAATGTGGTCTTTAGAAATCTCACAGAAATTCTAGTGCTTAGACCGACTTTTACACTTTTGAGTATTTTTTCCCTCACAGCTTGGTTACACTCCTCTGCATCAGGCAGCCCAACAGGGACACACGGATATTGTGACACTGTTGCTGAAGCATGGCGCCCAGCCCAATGAGACCACTACAGTGAGTGCGATTATCTCTTCTTCATCCTCATTCATAAAGTTTGGTCTTCATCGATGTCCCACTCTCTTTCTTTTAGCATGGCACGTCAGCTCTGGCTATCGCCAAGAGGTTGGGCTACATCTCGGTGATCGACGTCCTAAAACTTGTCACTGAGGAGACAGTTTCCATGGTGAGATGTTTAGAAAAGGGGTTGTGATAATCACATGGGAACATATTGTATGAAAAGTTGAACCTTCCCTTTTGCTGTTGTCGGTAACTGTTTTCTTTTCTCCTGTGCCCAAAAGACGACCACAGAGAAACATCGCATGAGTTTCCCAGAGACAGTGGATGAAATACTGGATGTGTCTGAGGATGAAGGTATTATCATTATTATCACTGAATTAAAACAGCAGGAACACTGTACCTGATTGATGATATAAACATTTTTCCCCCCCAAGACTCATTTTTTTGCCTTTTGCTCTTTTTTTTAGGAATTGCACAGCTAACATTAGGTATGAATGTCTGTTTCTTACGTGTGTGGCTCCATTTCAGACTCACGCCATCTTTGTGCCACTGCTTTTCTCTCTCTCCTTCGTTCCCCTCTGTGATGGTGGCTCTGGTTTCTCACTGGCATGCACCCATAGCACCCATGTCTGTAACCTCGATATGTCCCTGTGATAACACGCTCATTCTCTGACTCTCCAGGTGTCTTTTCTCCATGTTGTGACATAAGCCATTCATTGTTAATAATATTAAATCAAATATAGCAAATCTTTAGTAAGAAAAACACACAAAAACCTTCTTTGTGAGTTTTAATAACTTAGATTTTGGTGGCATATATATATATATATATATTTTAATATTCATTTGAAACATGTGTGACTGTAACTGTATCTCCATGTGAATCTGCCTCTATGTATTGCATCGTTTATTACTGTCTTGTGTTTCTGTCATGTGACCTGTGTTTGCTAGCTGATTGGTTGTTGGGTTGGGGACTTGGAGGGAAAGAGATGCTTAGAAATGCTCAAAGGACTATTAGCATTAATAATATGTCACATGACCAGGTTCTAAAAGGAGTTGCTTATAATTATCACACCACCGTTGCCCTCAAGGTTATAGTGACTTTCAGCTAATGGTTTGCTTTTCCAGCTTGTTGTATGTGTAATATACAGTACATAAGGCAAAAACAGAGTTTGATTTTCAACCTTGTTACAATTGCTCAATATTTGGTGTGACCACCTCTATCCTTTGACACAGCCTGAACTCTCATAGGCAGCTCTCTTGTCATATCTCTAACTAGGACATTCAAAACTCTTATTTGGTTGTTGGCTGCCTTTTTTTACGTCTGTGTTTTAGATCATTGTCATGCTGAAAATCAGGTGTTTTCAGATAGTACTGCATGGTTGATCAAAATGTGATGGTACTTTTCTGTTGACCAACACCACTACCTGAAATGCAGCCCCAAACCATGGCAGAGCCTCCACCGTGTTTTACGGATGGATGTAGACACTTAGTATCGTATCTCATGTCCTCCATATATACATAGAGCCCCAAAATTTCATCACTCCATACGACGTGTTGTTCAGGTGAACAGTAGATGAATCACCTGAAGGGTCAGATGATTCTCTCAGGTCCTGTGTCAGCTCTTTGCTGGATCATTTCATGTTACTTAAGGACATGACTTTCAGCTATTCTTCACTCCTATAGGTAGATTTTTAGGCTTGTCCTCCACTTCTTCCACCCCAGATCAGTGGCTTAAAAAATAGAATAAAATAAAATTCCTCCTCCTAATTATTGTTCAAGACCACTTTAGAAACTTGGAAGCAGAAGATAAAGGAAGGAGAGATGGCTTGAGACTTTTGCAGAATACTGTTAAAAGCTATGGAGCTATTAAACAAAAAGACATTTACTCACATGATTAAGCAGAGGACCTAGAATTGTGAGCTGAGTAAAAAGAAACACAGGATAAACAAATGCTATGGTTGTGTCGTGTCACAGATGAACCGTCGGTCAGGTCACAGCTATTTTCTGCTGCCCCCGTGTGGCCAAGAAAAAATCACTTATGACAGGTTTAAGGTTTCTCAGGTTTAACGGCTGAAGTTTACAATACCGCTGACAATAATGTCATGGGATATCATGTCTTGATATTTTTAGGCCCCTGATAATTCAACCAACAGTTTGTCAGTGTGGCTCTAAATATAGAAAGTAGCTGAGTCGCTGTCTTAAAGACACATCTCACATCCGGAATGGTAAACTGATATTAGCAGACTACTTTGCCTACTCAACACATGCATGGCACACAAAACAGAGGATACGCAGGACATGAGCTGACTTGTGAACCTGTGGGTAGTGCACTCATGGAGTCAAACGTGGTGTAATGATAACTACGTCATCACTGTGGCTCTGGGACCTCATGCAGACACACAGGCTGCTGCAGTCACTAATTCATGCACACGGGGAAGATTTCCTTTTGATGCTGATTAACACTTTAACATTATCGCCTGTTTTGGGGGGTAAGTAACTGAAGACCACCTCAATTCACTTCTAGATCTGTGCTTTGTTCTAAGGAGAGCAGAGAGCAACTGCACTGTTGGTTTTATACCTGGAGTGAAATTCTGTTGTTCTGCTTGTCTCTGTGTTTGTGTTCATCTCTGTGTTCAAATCGCCTCAAGCATTACTCTCTGAAGCAGCGGCTGTCTAAAATGTTAGAAATTAAATTATGCTGATCTGTGCTCTGATGCACCCTATGCTCATCAGTAACAGTGTTGTCTCTAGCTGGATTTTTATGAACTTTTCCAAAGTCAAGAGCACGTTTTTATCTTTTTATTCTGATGTAGTAAAGATCAGCTCATCCGTTGATCAGCTATAGGAGCAGAAGTGTTCTGTTAGAGCAGGGATGTGAGACTCATTTGACATTGTGGGCCACATGCAGCCCGCTCTGATCTTTCGTGGGTCAGAGGAGTGAAGAAGTTTAACCACACCCTGAAATATTTTAATATAAGAATACATCTCGTTTTCCCACATGATAACGAAATGCTGTTTTGGGCTTAAATTGTAAGAAAGCTCATTAGCTCATTGTGCAGTCTCTCCTATAATTATAAAAAAGTCTTTTTTAATTCCTACATTGAACCCAGTGTGAAAATTAAAATTTTATAGTAGGTAGTAAAAATAACAGAAACTTTCTGCCATTTAATACAGGCCACTTCACTGTTTGTTCCAGTAATACATTTTTTTCTCCTTTCACCCTACATCACATCTTTTGTCCAACAATTAGCCATAAACACAACCCCATCAGGGAATTATGTTGCTCATTTCCCCCCTTTGCCTTGTTCCCATTCTTGTGACACCTTAAATTAACACCTTAAAACCCAGATGCTCAATCTTGTATCAGGCCCTTGAATATTAAAGGTATGAACAATCCGGCTAGACTCTCAAAGGTATTCTCTCATCTGAAACACTTAAATGCTGACATCTCGTTCCCATTAGAGATCTCATTAGTCTCCGGTGTCGATGAGTGGGTGATGTCTTTCACTCAGCTTTTAATTCCAAAGCCAGAGGGGTAGCAATTTTGTTTAATAGAAGTCGAATTTACTGCTTACTGGTTTTTATTTGATAATAACAGCAGATAGTTGATTACTGCAGGCAGTTTATAGCCTAAACCTTTATTATAAGTGAATATATGCTTGTAATTTTAACACATTTATTATGTCCATAAATGTTTTTTGGTTAAACACTGAACCCACCCTTTAATTTTTAATTTAGTTAAATTTAATTTAATTTTTAATTTAGGAAAAGAGAAGATTCTCAGTGAAAGGCAACTTTTTGGATCCTTTAAAAAATTCCCACTCAAACCATGTTCTCACGTCCCTTTGTGTTTAGTTTTTTCTACTAGTGTGTCATATATTTCACCTTTTTCTCAATTTCCCTTAAATTTGAGTTTTCTGTGTGGAGAAAATGTTCCATCTACTCTAGTTTTCCTTCTACTATTGTATCCTGGATAAAAATATGTTTGTGTTTGTGCTGCTGACTAGCTATAATAAGGCCAGATCATTTTCACCGATGTTTCATTTCACCAGTCTAACCACCACATAGCAGAGCCATCAGCTGGGATATCATGTTGTCTAACACTTCTAACAGCTGGTTAACAACCTTGTTCTCTTCTTTCTCTCTTTCTCTGATGCTGTTTCACCAACCTGACCACGGTCTGTTCGCTCTCTTTGGCATGTTGTTCTCTGAAGGAGAGGAGCTCTTGGGGACAGAAGGGGCCAGGTACATGAAGATGGATGACATGAAAGACCATGATGACGATTTCCTCTCCCCCAAGAAATCACTGGAGTACGAGAGAGGGCTGGGCACAGCGTAAGGGGGGCTGGTCGGGGAAGCAGGGGAGAGAGCCAAGCTAGTAGCCTTAAGCTAATAGGTGGATGGATCGTAGGGGTTGCACCATAGACACACACACATTAAACACCAGGATGAACACTTGGGAGGAGATGCAAAGAAATATCTTAAATCTGACTTTTTTTTCCCTTTTTTCCTACAACAGAAATTATTCGCCAGCCATTCCACGGATCCCTCGTGTCTCTCCAGAGCCTGTTATCCTGAGAGAACATGAGATAGATCAGGTACTACAGAGCAGTATCACTGAGATACCGAAAACCTAAAATAGTAAATGGATGCTTATGCACTTTCATAATATCATCAAACGAACAAAATCGGAACAGCAGAGAAAGCTAGACTCTTTAGTATTGGTCTACCTTTTTGTGCTCCTGCATAAAAAAGGAAAAAAACAGAAAAAAATAGTTTTATAGTTATTTTATGTGTTATACTGTTATTTACTTTTGAAAATGGCCCCATTCAAAGCCAACATAATTATTAAAATCAAGTATGAATCAACCTATAGTTGCATTGTACAGTCATATGAAAAAACAAGTTTAAGGGTATGCAACAAGAACACCCTTACGTATATTTTCCATAGGAAGTAAGAGCGTAAGTAGCAGCCAGGTGCTTTCAATTAAATGCACTAGATTAATCGATCATCAGCAAGTGTGAGCACCTCTATAAAAGCATAGGTTTTGGCAGTTTTCTGGCCTAGCATTCAGAAGTAAAGACATTAAACATCAATCTGGGAAGGGTTATAAGGCTATTTCCAAACATTTTGGAGTTGGTCATTCTGTGGAAAACATTCAACACACTCATCAGTCTTCCCAGGAATAGACGTCCCAGCAAATTCAACTCAAGGTCAGACTATCCACCTGTCAGGCAGGTGGTGGAGCGGTGATGATTTGGGCTTGCCTTGTAGCCACAGGCCTTGGGAAACTTACAGTCATTGAGATCATCATCGATTCATGTGTATACCGACGTATTCTACAGTTAAATGTGAGGCCATCTGACCAACAGCTGAAGCTGAAGCAACAAAACAATGATCCCAAGCACAGCAGCAAATCTACAACAGAAAAGAATCAAAGTGCTGCAATGACAGAGTCAAAGTTTCCTCTTTAAAATTTTTCCCACACATAATTTTAAGAAGGCAGTGAATATTATTTAGTATGAGAAATGTAAGTGACTTTCAGAGTTATTATAAGACATATAGTGATTTCATATACATGAAAAAAAGATGTCCTTTTATTAAGTGTAAATGCAGTTTTAATTTCTGGGTCATTAGTTTCAGCAGTCATCGCCAAAATGTCTTTTCAACATTCCCTGTAAAACTAGAATTTTAACGATTATAAGCACAGGTTTTCAGTACCCATCACAGCGCTTCTCATATAAGTAACAAAAGTTTTTAGTTATTTATCATTTAAACATTTATTTGTTTATGTCTGTTGTAGCAACACACTCCACTTCCACTGCCCAAAGAATACGACGAGGACTCACTGATTCCCAGCAGCCCTGCGACTGAGACGTCAGACAATGTCAGCCCCGTCGCCAGTCCCATACACACGGGGTCAGCACTGCAAGCATAAGAATCACTTCATCGCTGCTTACTATCTGATCAGAAAACTAACCGTCACAATCGCTGTCCGATAACAGGTTCCTGGTCAGTTTTATGGTGGATGCGCGTGGCGGTTCAATGCGAGGCAGCAGGCATAATGGTCTGCGTGTCATCATACCTCCGCGGACGTGTGCTGCACCCACCCGCATTACCTGCCGCCTGGTAAAGCCGCAGAAGCTGACCAGCCCCCCTCCACTGGTGGAGGGAGAGGGGCTGGCCAGCAGAATCATTTCCCTGGGTCCTGCTGGGATGCAGTTTCTGGGGTGAGGAAGCTTCTGTTTTTTTTTAAGTGTTTTATGTATTGTTAGAAAAGAGTTTCTCTACTCATGTGTAATTCTGTGTGTGTGGCAGACCCGTGATTGTGGAGATCCCCCACTTTGCTGCTCTCGGTCGTGGTGACCGGGAGCTCGTAGTGCTGAGGAGCGAGAATGGCTCGGTCTGGAAAGAACACCGCAACCGTTACGGGGACGAGGTGCTAGAAACAATCCTCAACGGGATGGATGAGGGTAAGAGTTTAAAGGCTGATCTCAGACTGACACTCGATTAAGCCACGGCCTAGTGTCATTGTTAAATAAGCACAACCACTTCTTCTCCCTCCAGATTTAGAAAGTCAAGAAGAACTTGGGAAGAAGCGAATCCGCCGCATCATCTCTACCGACTTCCCCCTTTATTTTGCCGTTGTGTCACGAGTGCAACAAGAAAGTGACCTGATTGGCCCGGAAGGAGGCTCCCTGACAAGTAAACTGGTGCCGATGGTCCAGGCCACGTTTCCCGAGACAGCAGTCACCAAACGAGTCCGTCTGGGGCTGCAGGTGAGATTGGACGAAGTGGAGAAGGAAGGAGAGGAGAGACAGAATCGTTAATGCCTGTGTTGCATGTTGGATTTACTTTGATTGTGTAATGATGTAATCTTATGAGCATTTGTGCCAAGTTTCTTTGATTTACTTTTCTGTTCTTGTCTATTTGTTGTTTTTTCTTTTTTTTTGGAGGACCTTTTTGCCTTATATTTCACACATTGCATGCACTTGGCACCTTTGTATAACACTGGACTGCTTCTTTAGTATATATATTATTGTTTCTATTGATTTCAGTGACGTCTTTCTCACTAATGTATTCTTGTCACTGACCATATTCTCTGTACTTAGCATTTTACACACTAAATTAAGATATCTAAAAAATAAGTCCATATAAGTTTATATCTATTTTTGAGTCTTTTAGTATCTTTACTGTCTAAAGAAAAGTGGCAAAAAGCCTTTTTTTTTTTTAAAGAAAACAAGATAAATAATTATTAGCTCAACTTTAGCACCACGTTCTGTAAAGCAGTAATTTTTTTAAGAGGACATATAAGACATAGGACTGCATGTCCCCAACAAATCAAGGAGTCACATATCATGGCACTGGGCTGTTAACTGTAAGACTAAAATACATTCAGTAATGCGATTTTACTTTTAAAAATACAGTTAAACTGTAGATTAATTCTCTAAATACAACAATCCAGTCATCAGTCATAAAACTACATTGATTTCATTTCTGCCTTCCTAATTCTTCGCGGTATGCATCTATGTGTTTCTCAGATGTGCATATTTGGGATTTCAAGGTTTCGTTTGCATGTGATTTTTATTTTGGTTGCTTAAACAATACCCACTGTTTTTGCCATTTGTTTTGCAGCATGTTCTTTTGTTCCAGTTCAAGATTCTGATTGCATTAATTCCTCATTCAAAATCTTCTTTCCATACATAGATCGGCAGCTTAAGCAGCTTGTGTGACTCCAAATCATGTTTCAGTAAATCAAAATGAAAAGTGGACCTTCTACTACTGTTTTGATGAAATTGTTTTTCTTTTAGACACATGAGTGAATTCAATCTGAGCTCGATAGGTTTTGCAAACTAACAATGCTGATAGTGAATGTAACTGAATGTGAGTGAAATACAATGTTCAGTATTTTCTTACATGGCTATATTTTAGGAACATATCTGTTGAATTAAAATGCTGTTGTAGTAATCACGTCATAAATGGCCTTGTGAAAAGCCTCAGTGCCTTTTTACTTGATATCTCTCCTGTATTAATGATTGTAAAAGCTTCTTGTTAACATACTTTGTTACATTTTACAATAAAAAAAAATACTTATAAAGTCATGCAACCAGTTTGTGTTACTATTTGGTTTTCAGATGTATTGTTTCTGCGTTGAAGTCTTTTGTTCACTGTGGCCTCATTTCTCTTTCTCTCTCTTTCTCATCATCTTTAATTTTCCCCACTTGGTTGTCCTTTCTGTTATCCACTTCTGTTGTCTCATCATCCACCTACAATCAACTCATTACACGTGGTATCCTGATCTTTTTTTAAATCCTTCTTCATATTTATTTATTTTCGTTTAATCTCCCTTTCATCAAACCCGTGCCCCCTGTTGCGTACTCCCTTTTGCCATCATCGACATCCAACCTCAGGCTCAGCCAGTTCCAGATGAGCTGGTTGCAAAGCTTCTCGGTAACCAAGCAAACTTTAGCCCCGTAGTCACCGTGGAGCCTCGGAGGCGCAAGTTTCACCGACCAATCGGCCTACGTATACCCCTGCCTCCATCTTGGAGGGAGAGCCCTCGAGACTCTGGGGAGGGTGACACTACCAGTCTGCGTCTTCTCTGCTCTGTCATAGGTACTGCATGCCACAGCTGTCACGTGGGTGTTTGTGTCAATGTTGGCAGTTTACTTCCAAAGCAAGGAAAGATTTGTGTATGCAGCTGATAGCCAGGCTTGGTTAAAATATTTGGTTTAAAATGTTGCCATCACTAGACTTATTCTTTATGACTGCTGATCACTCAGTGTGCCCTCTCTCATTCTCTATGGCTCCCAGGTGGTACAGCCCCAGCTCAATGGGAGGACATTACTGGCACTACTAAGCTTATCTATGCTAATGAATGTGCCAGTTTCACAACCAATGTTTCTGCACGGTAAGTTCAGATAGCAGCATGCACAGTGAAATTATATTTGTCATCATAACACAGAAAAAAGAAAGATTATTCAAATTCTTTGCTATCTACAACCACTGCAGCAAGCAGCTTTGCTATATTATAAAGAGACAAAGAACGGATGCATGTGACTGAACGTGATCGTTTTCTCCCAGATTCTGGCTCGCAGACTGTCCTCGGACAGCCGAGGCTGTGTCCTTTGCCAGCCTGCTGTACAGGGAGCTGTCGGCCGTACCTTACATGGCCAAGTTTGTGGTGTTTGCAAAAATGAATGAGCTACGCGAGGGCCGCCTGCGCTGCTACTGCATGACTGATGACAAGATGGATAAAACTCTGGAGCAGCATGAGAACTTCACAGAGGTGGCTCGCAGCAGGGACATAGAGGTCAGTTCAGAGACCTTCTTACACAGGACACTCGAGATCATGGCCCATGTTGTGCTTATTGGATTACTTCTTTGTACATTTGTTAATGCCTCTGTGATTGCAGGTTATGGAAGGAATGCCACTTCACCTGGAGTGTTCAGGGAATCTTGTTCCGGTGAGGAAGGCCACCCAACAGCCTCGCTGCTTTAGCTTCCAGGCCTTCAGAGATAATCGACTTCCTGTCTCCGTTAAGGTGTTGCCTTTTGACTTTTCTTCAGTTTTATTTTCTTTGTTTCTTTGTTACTCCATTAGGTCTTTCTCTACTCATGCATCTGTCATAATTTTTTTAACCTTTAACCTCTGCGTCTAAGGTGAGGGACAGCAGTAAAGAGCCCACTGGATTTTTGTCTTTCCTTCGCAAATCCACCAAGTATGAAGACAGCCAGCATGTGCTCTGCAACCTCAACATCGCTATGCCTCCATGTATCAAGGTAAAGCTTTAAAAGACGCCTTCAATGTATTTGTTCACATTTCTCCCGAGATTTCCGACTGCATTCATGTTTTCTTTCAGATTGTTGGGAGTGAAGACCGAAGGCGAACTCTCACCCCGCTGGCTTTAAGAGAAAGATACAGTGCCCTAAATGAGCCTGCAATGGGTACGAGTCTCTCACTCTCACTTCTTTATGTAACTAGATCTGTCTACCTTCTAGGGAATAATGTATAATATATGATGATGGCTTCATTATGTCTTATCATAGCACTTAATTTCCAGCCAGCCTAGAATCATTAAGCATCTCAGCTTTATATTTATGTTTTCTGCAGCATCAATGAGTGCTATGGAAAGGACAGAGCTGAAGATGGCTGTAATTGCAGAACAGTTGGGACTGAGCTGGGCTGGTGAGTGGATCTGTTTTATGTGCGGTAAACCATCCGTGTTTATCTTATGTCTGACAAGTTTGCTAGCATGCTGCTGATTAAACAAAGTTAACACATGGTGCCCAGCCAATGAAACTAATTATTTTTTCTGCCAAGAGCCGTGGCTATTTTACAGAGACTGTTCCTTCTCTTCTGTGTATGCCTCATCGGCGTGACTCATACGCCAAATTATATAAATATTTCTCCTGCTTTCTTGATCTTCCTTCTGTCATTTTCTAAACAGAGTTGGCACGTGAGCTTCAGCTGAGTGTGGATGACATTAACAAGATTCGTGTGGAGAATCCAAACTCACTGCTGGAGCAGAGCTCCGCACTGCTCAACCTGTGGGCCACTCGCGAGGGCAAGAGGGCAAAGAGTCAGTAAATCTGAATTTGCTGCAGACATTTGCCATTTCACTTCACTCAAAGCTACACTTTTATGATTTCTAGAAACCCACCTCTCTTCTTCGTTTTCCATGCATGTCTGTGACTCTTTTTTTCACTGCAGTGGAGAGTTTGTACACAGCTCTGAAGAGCATCGACCGCATGGACATCATCAACATGTTGGAGGGCCAGCCACCTCAGCCTGCGAGACAAGGATCCCGTGATCTCAACAGACGTCGACACAGCGAGAGAGACCATCTGTCCCCCGGTATGACCAATGGTAAGCGCCCTCCCCAGATCCTATAGCCTGGTCTCATTTCTGTCTCATTTCCTTGATCTCCTGCCACTTTTCCAATAACCATGCACCCTCTTTCCCTAAACTCCCCAGAAGATGAAGTCAAGTTTGTTTCCCTCTAAATGACTCTGTTGTCCCAATGTCCTTCTTATTTAATCCCTGTGATGCTCTTGTGTTTTAAAGCTGCCTCAAACTTTTGCAGGATTTTACCTCAGCAACACACAGAGGGACTCAGGACACTCCTACTGTAAAAAGGGTAATATAGAAATGCAGTGAAGTACCTAGAAAACCTTAAATAAATGGTATACTTGGGGGGGTTAATGGTGTATTGGTTCAGTTATTCCACTCTCCTATCCTCAGAGTTTAGTCTTTTTCTTGTTTGTTTGGTAGTTAAGATGTTCTGAGCTTAATTTCAATTTTAATTCATAAGAATTTTATGCATCATAAAAAAATTTCTATAAAATGTGCTGTCATTTAGCATGATATATTCTCTATATAAAACACCTTGTCATACATGATGAGTCCATGTAGATCATAAGTAAAGCCTCGCACATTTGGCCTTCTTACCAACTGTCAGACCTCAGTCTTTTCCTCATGGTTTCCTTCACACGTGCATACCCTACATCTTATTGATTCCATTTTCACATCTGGACTGCTGTGAGCTCCCCGTCTTCCTGGACTGGCTCCTCCTCTCTGCCTGAGTGCAGATGATGAGTTAGTCGGACAGGTGATAGGTCCTCGCCGTGAAAACTGGAGCAATAATCAGAGATGTAACAATGCATACGGATGTGACCATGATGGCTAAAGCGTGAAAAGGGAGACGCTCAGATCACAGCTGCAGTGAATCTGATAACTTTGTATCTGTCTCTTCTGTCTGTCTGTCTTTCTGGCTATTTGCCTCCCAAAGGTCGTTCCTGCTTTGACTTGGCGGATTTCAAAAACTGGATATTGTTTACTTGACTTATTTTACAGTGGAAAAAAAGAGTCAAGAGGTTTACGATTTACCGATCTAGCTCAGTACATACTAAAGTCACATCAATAGAGTGAGGCACCCAGCATGACTTTTCAATAAATAAAAGTGAAACTAGCAAAAGCAACAATTAGCAACAAAAAATAAGAGTATTTAAAAATATTGTGGAGAAAAATAAAGGACAATATGCACATATTTATTTTCAGTTTTTTACTTTATTCACAGACGTTAGATGAGAAGACAATGTCTCATTGCATGTTAGCTTAGCTTAGCATGAAGGGAGAAGAGACTGGAAGAAGCAGCTAGCAACCCTGGCTCTACTTTTAACCAGGTAACCTCAGTAAAACGACAGCTTAGACCTATAAACTTTAGACAAAAAAAAAAAAAGTCACTAATGAACTGCTTTCACGTCTGGACAGAAGTAAGCTAACTATACCTCGCTTTTCCCCCACGTTTATGCTAAGCTGGGCTAACCAGCTGCTTTTAACTGCAGAAATGTATGGCGTCAGTCTTCTCAACTAACACTTTAGACAGAAAGGGAAGGAAATTCATGGATATTGAAACATGTCAGTGATTATTTTAAACCACCACCACCACAAAAACAAACGCTATTTCTATTTTTTTAAGTAGTGTTTGCAGAAAATATTCCTTCAAACTTAAAATCCAAAGCAAGCAAAGGTTTGTTCAAGAGAGACTCCAGGTTACTAAACAAAGCATACACTCGATCATAATAGAGTAACCCCTCTTCCTTTAGACCTCTGTCTGCCTGTGTCTGCATGGGACGTAGTTTGAGTTTTTAGAGGTAGCGTTGGTGCACCGAATGTGCTTTTGGGAGCCCTATTTCATTCCCTGTGACTCTGTCCCTCTCTTTGTTTTTCTCTGGTCATCTGCAGCCTAGCCGCCCCACTCTTCCTCCTTCTCACTTCCTCTCCGAACTCTGACCTCATGTTGACCTCTGACCCACATCTTTAGCTTTTATTTTTTGCAACAAATGCATTTTTTTTCTTTTATTCCTGACTCTTGAAAACCCCACCTTTCTTAAGTGTCCACTCTGTGACAGATACCCCTCACACAGACTGTGTACTCAGCACCCACTGGGAGGGGGGAGGTGACCCTCGCTCTCTCTCACTGTTTCTGTCTGTGTTCATCACCCTGTTTTATATTCCTCTTCCTCTCTTGCTGCTCTTCTCTGTTTCCCACTCCTTCCTTTCCCTCCTTTCCCATCCCTTCTTTTCCCTGCTCTCCTGCATGTCGGCATGTGAACAAGACTTCGCTCATTGCTCATCTCCCACGTGTTTGCATGGAGACACCGGGATGAGGGCCCGCTCTGAGACTGGACTGTTGGATATAAAGCTTCAAATGCTGCATCAGTGCATAACGTTGCCTGACAAACAGACATGTGTCTTTGCATGGCATGTATACTGAGAATGACTACAGTCTGTCTCTGTTACTCCTCAATGATCTGTCTTAAAGGGGGATACAGAAAGGCCACAGACCTTTTTTTGTGAACTGTGTCTGCTGTTCATGTATGAATGCTGTGGTCGTTTTGTGTGTCGCTGATTCTACGTAAACCGTGTCCATCTTATGTTGTGCAGCTATCTATCTTTGATGTCTCTGTGAGTTTTGAGATGTTCAGTTTGAATTTGTTCTGCAACTGTTTCTAAATGTGCTCATTGATTACTGTGAAGTCTTTGTGTGAAATCTCTATATGTGTATGTGTGCGTGTATCGGTGTGAGCATCTCTACGTGTTTTTTAAATGTTTCATGGCTTCCACATACATATATGTGCCCGTTTAATGGGCAAAAATTGTATCGTTTATTTATATATATATTTATGTTTCTGTACATACGTCTGTCAGACACATTTTCCATATTTCACACTTTTTATTATTTCAGATTTTCTCTCCAGATCTCTTTCTTTCCTCGTTATTTACAAATTTACTGCCACAAGGAGAGAGGGATGACAAACCCAATAAGTTACAAATTCAAAATTCTGGTCTTGATAAATAAAAAACAAAATATCCAGATAGATAGATAGATAGATAGATAGATAGATAGATGGTTGAATAGATAGATGGTTTGGTTTTGAATTCTTTGTCATTAGATCTGAATTCTAACAATCATATATTCGGGCATCAGGCAATCATATATGCATTTGAAAACTAAAAGTAAATATAACTGAAGCCTCTAAAATTTAAACCTCTTAAAGCAGATGCCCTGGTATCTTGTGGGACCTAAATAAACACCAAATGATTGTTTGAATCTCATACAGTAGCACTGAAATACTATAAATTTAATTAAGTGAACATCAAACACCTGCAGTGTATAGATGTTCTGCACCTGGTTTAGACTATATCTTCATTAGTCAAAGAACTACATCACAAACTAGAAGTCAGAGTTTATCATCAACTGTACGTAACTGAAAGCAGTTGGGATGTGAAAAAGAAAGTAGGACAAGGGTCTTTTCGATGACTTGGTGTCTCAAATATCGCCTGCACTCTCAGCAGTACTCTACTGCTGGCCATGAATCAAGTTACAGCAGCCTGCACTCTGCAGCTTTCTTACCACTGTACAGTACATATGCACTCTTTCTCTCTCTCTCTCTCTCCCTGAGTCAAACATTAAGGAGAATCATTTCCTCTGCTTCCTGTAATCTATGTACTGCATATGGATAGTATGTCCTTTAGTGGTCAGTCATGCTGATACTCATGTTTTGCTTTACCTGCATTACCATTTTTTTCAATTTGTTCACATATTTATGTTGTAAAGGTTTATCTCTCAAATTTAGCATGATCAGGTTACAAAATATAAATTTTAATATTTGCAAAATAGCATTAGTTGTAGTCTTCATCTTGATTTTCTTTCATTTTTAGCATATTACATAAAGTTACTACTGCAATATTTTTTTAAATGCTTTCTGGGACATTGTACTCAGTTGTGCCAGCTCTGGTTTTATAAGAAAGAAAGAAAAAGAAAAAAAAAACATATTTTCGAAGGTTGTTCAGAAAACGGCTGTAGGAGTGACCTGAGTCCACAGCTCATTACTAACACAAAGTTTTACTAAATTATATATTTGCACTTAAAATTTGTTTGAGGCAGCAACATTGTGGCTTTCCCAGCAGAAGAAAATTGAAGTCTGTTGTAATTTGTTTGCATAAATTTGAATACTACTATGTTTTATCTTTACGTAGCTGTGTTATATTGAATGCATTGTAAAAACAGTATGAGTCAGTGAGAGAGCAGCTGTGTGAAGAGTGCGTGCGTGTATGCGAGAAAATGCGATTGCCTGCGAGCATGCCATCCAGCCTGACACCGGTATTAACCTGCCTGTTTCTGAGTGGGTTTGAATGCATGCATGTACGAGTGTGAGCATATGTGAGTGCTGGTGTGGGTGTGAGACAGAGTGGGTGTGTGTGTGTGTCCCTGCTGGACAGGTGTCAATAATCCCTCTCCGTCTCCCTGCAGGTGGCAGCCAGCAGAGCAGCATCAGCCACTGCCGGCCTCGAACCCCAGTCTCGGCCTACTGGTTCAGCTGGCTGTGTCTGCTGCTGCTACCGCTGCTGCTCTGCTGCTGTCAGCGCTGGCTGATTGAGCTTGACAGCCTCTCTTCTAAAAGCTGCCCTTGCTCTCATGACCTTAGCTCCTTGCACCTTTATTCTAGCTCCTATTGTCTTGGCCCTCCCCTCTCTCCATCCCCACTCCTTTCCCATTTGTCCCTTCAGCCTCCTCTACTCCTCCCCTAAATCCCCAGCTACTGGCCAGGGGAACTTACCCCCCCTCCCAGGGTCCTGATGCTGTGGGGGGTGAGGTGGGGAGCGAGGCGGGGGGCCGGGTGTCAGTGTGCCTCTCTCTGTCTCGCTCCAGGTTATGGGCTCCCGCAGGAAGAGCTTCTCTCACCAGCTTCCATGCAGTACAGCCTGCCCTCCCCGCTGGGTGCTGAGCCTTACTGGCAGGAGGTCTCCAGCCTGGACTGTGCACCTATTGCCACCACAGAAGAAGACACCCTAATGGAGATGTCTGATGTACAGGTGTGGCCCTCAGGCAACAGCCCTTCCTTGGTGGCTGTGGAGGACTCCTCGCTGGAGTGCAGCAATGCTGACGATTCGGAGGGTCTGCTGGGGCTGCCGTATGGAAGTCTAGGTCGGCCGGCCAGTCAGGCCAGCGCAGCCAGCGGAGGGGGTGGGGTGCTGAGTGGCTCCATTGAGCTGCCCGAAGACGATTCAGAGATGGGCGTTGACTCGCTCAGCACCACCACGCCAGCTTCGCTTGGGGGTACCATCGCTGGGATCAATCTTAACGGGCTGAACAATGGTCAGGGGTCAGAGGCGAGTTCAGAGGCATCAGCCGTCACAAGCACGACTGGTGGTGATGGAACTGGAGGAGGAGGAGGAGGCGGGATGGGCTCAGAGGAAGGGCTTTCTCTTGTTGCAGGACAGCAAAGGGTGTATGCTCGGTTGAGTGAGTCAACTGGTCTGAGCAGTGCTACAGATCGGAATGGAGACAGGTGAGTCTGAGCTCTGTATGCCTCTCAGTTGGTGTGACGTCATATAACCTGGGGCTATAAAACACTATCAGTAAATATTTATGATGTACCACCTCCTGATTAATTCATTGATCTCCTTTCAGGTCAGGCAATGGGGGAAACGGTGGTGGTGGAGGATCTTTCCTTTCCTACCTGCAGGAGCAGACAGGCCCGGGATGGATCCCTGTCACTGACCCTACTCAGGCTTGGGTGGGCAATCAGTCTAAACCCAGGCAAACCATGGAAACCGTGATGTCATCAGTGCGTAACGCTGTGGATGGAGACCCATCACGAATGTCCCAGGAGGCCTTGCTTCAGCCAGTGAGGGACATGGGGCACTCTGAGATCTTAAGAGGGCACTTCAGAGGTACCCAACCATTTGAGAAGGGTTTGGGCTTTCCACACAGGGTACCAGAGCTGAGGGCCTGGGATGATGTCCGCCTGAAAGGCCAGGTGAGCACGTCAAACCACCAAATTTAAAGTGGTCACAGTGAGTAGGATTACTCCTTTTACAATGTCTGGCAAACATTTCAGTCTGAACCAAATTAATGAACTGACCAGCAAACTGCATGTATATTTAAACTGCATTTAGCAAATTTTTGTGGTGTAAACAAAAAAGGCGAACTGTTCCAGCAGAAGTAAACCTGGGAGAAACAGCGTGATACAGCAAAATCATTACAGTGTTATACACACAAGCAGTTGCTTTCATACTTCCTCTTCTAGAAGTCACCGTTTAAAACCTCACTAATCAGAATTATGTTATGTCGATCCTGGGATCATACAGCAAACGTAAACACACAGCCAAGAACACACACAGTGGTCTTAAGCCCAATTTGGGCACAAACAGCGTGTCCAGCCAAATATAGAAAGCGCTCTCACTCGTCAACCCGTGTTACACGATCCCCACCCCAGTCATTCCCACATGTTAACTTTCTGGCACAACGCAGACACATCACACTGTATGGGACAATCTCAGCTGTGAGACTGTGAGAGAACAAAAATAGAGCCTTTCAGAGCCTTTGTGGGCTTCATGCCTCTTGTGGGTCATAATGATACCCAAAAAGCACATTTAGCTTAATTTGGAGGCGTTGGCAGCTGCATAATAGATCCTATGATTGTTTTAGGAGAAATGTGTCGTGTAGGCTGTAGTTAGAGCAGCATATATGTGTGAGAAGTTTCTTAGTGTTCTTACCACAGCGCACGGAGCTGCTCTGCTGGGGGTATTTAAAGCTCACAGATCACATGGTCAGAAAGTGAGAGAGGTGGGAATAGAAGCCTCCCAAGATTGCTTTTGGTTGGATCTGGTGTCTTTGACTATACTCCTGACCGAACACTAGGAAGGAGAAAGAAAAGAGACGTGGGGGGACAAGGGCCCACGGCCCCAGCAAACGGAGGACAGAAATGAAATGAAAACACCAATTTGACTGAACCAGTGACAAAAGGCTGCGGGCTGCAGCTGTTACCTTCTCCCTTAGCTAAGAGAAGTGTGAGAAGCAGGAGTCACCACCAGCTAAGGGACTGAGGCTGCAGTCGTGCGTTGCTCTGTGCCAACCGTGTTGATTTACTGGGGATCAAAGTGGGGCAATGTGGGCCCTGGTTACCGAACTCCTCTTCAGCTTCGTGCTGCTGGCGTTCCTGGTGATCAGCTGTCAGAACGTCCTCCACATAGCCAGTGGCTCGGTGCGGTCGGTGCTCACCTACATACACACTCAGCTGGACCACGAGCTTGGTGAAATCGAGGGAGTACCCGACGAAGAGGAGAACGTCACCACCAGAATCGTCCGCCGTAGAGTCATTCTTAAGGTACAAGAAAACGGAGGTCCACAAATTTGAAGAAAGGGTCTTAGTGGCAGAAGAGAGAAAAAGAAATGAAAGAGCAGGGGGTAATCACTGCTGGTGAACTCTTGAATGATGCAGTGTATTTAAGAAAAGTTGAAAGTGATACAGGATAGGTTGGTGGTGAGTTATTTGACTGGTTTTACTGAGAGGAGTGGGAAGGTGCAGCATTATGGACACAAGTAATTGTGGCATACAATGATGGGATTTTATTAATGTTTGTTTTTTTCTATGACAATATCAAATGACTGAGAATGCAACTAAATATATCTTCTGCTTTTATAGATATACTGTAAATAGATTGTCTTCAACTCAACAAGTTTGGACTCCAGTTCTATAAAAAGTTCTCATTGGCTCTTTGCCATTTCCTTCTTATTGTATCTCAAACTCTATAAAACAGCACATTTTTTATTTATGCAGTTAAGTACACTGAAAATCACACTGAGATTTGGTGGATTACGATATAATTGAAATTATGTACAAAGCATATAATATATAATTTCCTCTTACTATCCAGAATTTTTTTTAAATGAGGGATAATAAATACAAATGAAAAGGATATTATGTTTCTGAAAAGGCTGGAGCCAGTATGAAATTTCATTGTGTATCTGTGAGATTAAACCTAAAATGTACAGCACACTGAAACTGCTTAAAAGTTGTATACAAATAACATAATTATTCAGTATGATAACTGATGCTCTAGATACAAATAGTTCATTTATAGCTGGATTTGACATAAATGGTTGGTTGTTTCTTCTTTTGTGCTTTTTTTTGGTGACTTTGTATTTAAATCCGAGGCTAAAGATGCAGTTGATTTACTTTTCCTTACATGTTGATTGTTTTATTATGAGTAGGTGAGTAAGCTTTAGCTTTGGACTTGCACCCTTTAGGTTTGTCACTTCTTTTTTATTATCATTTAGATTCCTGTGTGATATAAATGAGCCAAATTGAGATAAAGATCAATTCAAGAGTTTTATTCGGCCTCCACATGCCCGACCTTTTCTCGTTCTTAGGCCGAGCATCCAGCTTCAGGAATTTCTTTGAACTTATAAATAGCTCTACAGACATGCTGCTATTATAGAGGGCTATAACACTGTTGTGTAGTAATGAACCTCATCAATTGTAACTATAAGTGATAAGATCCCCACTGTTAGATTTACTTTCTCTCTCACAAGCACCCGCACCTGCTCCTCACCTATCTGCCATTAGTCTGATTCTCCATGCAAACAGCACTGCAGCGTCGGCTGTTTTAACTGCCTTTATTGCCACAGTTCAAGACGTTTATGGTTACAAAAAAAGCTTTTCTCTGTCCTCAGGGTGATGAGGTTGAAGATCTTCCTGGGGAGCAAGTGAGCGAGGAACATTTCACAGATGAACATGGAAACATTGTCACAAAAAAGGTCAGCCATTTAAATTGCGTCCTTGAACACGAATGTCTCTGTTTTCACTTTTTTGTTATGTTTTATCATCACAACACTTTCACGGATCTGATTATTAAACTAATAATCATGACAAAGTTGTTCATCGCACATGACACTGCAAAATCCACACTTTGTTTTCCCCCAGCATATTTCACCGATCCAGTCTTTTTCACTGCCTTTTCCACGCTCTCCGCTCTCGCCCATCACTCTCTCCCACCCTTCTGTGTGCGACTGTGTGTGTGTGTGTCTGCGATAGATCGTGCGCAAGGTGGTGCGCAGAGGGAAGGGGTCAGGTGAGGAGGGGTTTCAGGAGGTGAGCGTGGAAGGTTCGCTGCAGGACGCCAACGAGCTGGACGCTGATGCTGAGCAGTTCATGAGCTACGCCGTCTTGGGTCGGGACAGCAGCAAGGTGGGCTTCTGATCTGTAGACGATGCTCTCTGTCTCGCCTGGAGCTTCCGTGATGACCTCGGGTGTGCAGCGAGCCTGCAAAGCCTAAACGCACTGAATTAGATCAGATGATACATACGATGACACCCTGTTTCATTTAAATCCATGTAGTATCTGGGGTCTGTGCTGCAGTAAGTTTTAAAGTTTCATCTCACTGTGGATTCCCAGGCATTCCCCGACGGTCCTTGTGCAACTTAACCTGCATAAGCACAAGTTTGTTTGTGATCTTATAAAATAAAGGTTAGGCATTTCCCACTATGTGTCAGGACTAAATTGCAACAGAAGACAGAGGGACATGTATTTGATTAATTGCCTGATTGCTGACCTCCCATAACATTAATCTCCATATACTTCTCTCTCATGCTCATTATCTGCATGTAAGAGAACAACTGGATCCACTCTGCTCCGGTGCTCTGATTTTTTTTAGAGGCTCACAGTCGATCAGTTCATGAGCGTTTCACTGTTTTGGTCATCACTAAACCACACCTGCAGTTCATCTGTTTTTTTCTTGCACATTAATGACTGAATGAACTTATAGTGGTTCCTCGCAGTGTTTTTTTTCTCCCTGTCAGTTATCTCACTGAGTAACTGAGTAAGGTTTATCCTTTAACTGTGAATGTGTGCCTTAATCACTCAAAAACAAAGTTGGGGTCAAATATTAATTGCATTGAATAAGTTGAGGTTCAATACACCAGACGCAGTAATTATGAGGGTTGTTGTGACTGTGTGAAATTTCCTGAAACTGCTGTGTTATATGGCCTAGCCCATCCATTTGAAGCTTAAGAACGCTTTTCAAAAAGTCTTTGCAAATTTTATCTGACATTACTCTGAACCACCACCTGGCTTTCCATCTGCCACCCACCACTTCTATCCTTGCTTGACTGTTTATACATTATTTCTTCCTTTTTTTCCCTCTGTTTATTTCCTCTTTTCTCCCTCACATTTCTGTTTCACTTCCTGTCTTGTGCTCCCTGTTTGTATGACCTCGTGACACTGTTTGCCTCCTCTGTGGGTTTGTTCCTCTCTCTCTCTCTCTCCCTCTCTGTGCCACTGTCCCTTTCTCCTTTGTTTTACCCCCTTTACTAATATTACCTCAACCTCTTGTTCTGCTCCTGTCATCCAACTTATTCTAAATCCTCACACCTCTTCTGCGGTCAACCCCCTCCCCCACCCTCTGATGTAGCCCGATACTGTGGATGTGAAGAAAGGTGCTCAGATAGTGAAATGTGCCAGTCTGCGGAGAGTTAAGCAGTGAGGCAGACTGAGTGCTGCGTCCCCGCAGGTAGGGGACTGACCCACAGTGCTTCCTCTGACCTGTAAACTACACCATTTAATCCAGTCTGTCTGGATTAAATGCATCTGAATGTACATTTAATTCAATAATTACTAATGATACGCTGGTGCAGCTAAATGACACCTAAATCTTTAATAGTTCAAATATAAATGACACACATGAACGCACATAAAAAGGAAAAAGATCAAGACATAATTTTTGTGTGTGTGTGTGCATTAGAAAAAAAAAGTGTTGTCAGGAAAACTCTAAATGCTTGAGATTTGGTAGCTCTTGCAAATGTCTGCTGTGTCTAATACAAACTGCAATTGATTTTGATTTGGAGTTTTAGTTAGTACAAATCCAGGTGATGTACACTCACCGGATACTTTGGTAGGTACACCTTGCTAATACTGGTTTGGGCCCCCTTTTGCCTTCAGAACTGCCTTAATTCTTTGGGGCACAGATTCAACAAGATCCTGGAAACATTTCTCAGAGATTTTGGTCCATATCAACATGACAGCATCTCACAGTTGCTGCAGATTTGTCAGTTGCTCAACCATGATATGAATCTCCTGCTCCACTGAGCTTTGTTATTATCAGCCTTTAGAAGATGGACACCTTGTGATCATAAAGGGATGGAAATGGTCAGGAACAATACTGTGGTAGGCTGTGGCATTTAAATAATGCATTTGGTACTATGGGGCCCAATGCGCGCCAAGAAAATGTCCCCCATCATTACACCACCACCAGCAACCGTTATCCACTGATACAAGGCAAGATGGATCCATGTTTTCATGGAGTTTACACCAAATTTTTACCCCGCCAGTCAAATCCTGCAGCAGAAATCAAGAAATTTTTCCAATCTTCTATTGTTCGACTCTAGAAAGCCAATGCGAATCAGTTTTCTGTTTTTAACTGACAGTAATTAAAAACTACAGCACCCAGTACGGTCTTCTGCTGCTGTAGTCCACCCGCTTCGAGGTTTGACATGTTGTGTGTTCAGAAATGCTCTTCTGCATATCTCGGTTGTAACGAGTGGTTATTTGAGACAATGTAGACAACTGATGAACTTGAAACAATCTGGCCATTCTCCTCTGACCTCTGGCATCAACAAGGCATTTTCACAAAGAGAACTGAACATTTTTTCAAACATACTCTGTAAACGTTACAGATGTTTGTGTGGGAAAATCCCAGAAGATCAGCAGTTTCTGAAAAACTCAGTCCAGCACATCTGGCATGAATAAACATGCTACATTCAAAGTCACTTATATCAACTTTCTTCCTCATTCTAATCCCCAGTTTGAAATTCATTAGGTTGTATCAACCTTGCTTACATGAATTCCTGCCATGTGATTGGTTCATTAGATATTTGTGCTAACAAGAACTCGAACGGGGGTATCTAATAAAGTGGCCGGTGAGTGTATGCACTATCTAGAAACATTTACTTTTTGGAATGAATCGATATATTAATGACTGATGACCCAGTAATGCTTTTTAATGTCATCTTTTTTCCTCTTTTTTTTTACCTCTTGACAAAAAAAAATAGAGCTTAAATAAACAATAGAAATGACCTCCTGACAAACACTTTGCCGTATTTACATCAGAGTATGAAGTAATATTTATGAATAATTTTTTCTATCAAGTCTGTTCTTTCAATTGTATATATATTTATGTACAAACCGGATTCCAAAAAAGTTGGGACACTAAACAGATTGTGAATAAAAACTGAATGCAATGATGTGGATATGGCAAATGTCAACATTTTATTCAGAATAGAACATAAATCACGGAACAAAAGTTGAAACTGAGAAAATTTATCATCTGAAGGGAAAAATATGGTGATTCAAAATGTCATGGTGTCAACAAATCCCAAAAAGTTGGGACAAGGCCATTTTCACCACTGTGTGGCATCTCCCTTCTTCTTACAAGACTCAACAGACGTCTGGGGACCGAGGAGACCAGTTTCTCAAGTTTAGCAATAGGAATGCTCTCCCATTCGTGTCTAATACAGGCCTCTAACTGTTCAATCGTCTTGGGCCTTCTTTGTCGCACCTTCCTCTTTATGATGCGCCAAATGTTCTCTATAGGTGAAAGATCTGGACTGCAGACTGGCCATTTCAGTACCGGATCCTTCTCCCACGCAGCCATGATGTTGTGATTGATGCAGAATGTGGTCTGGCATTATCTTGTTGAAAAATGCAGGGTCTTCCCTGAAAGAGATGACGTCTGGATGGGAGCATATGTTGTTCTAGAACCTGAATATATTTTTCTGCATTGATGGTGCCTTTCCAGACATGCAAGCTGCCCATGCCACACGCACTCATGCAACCCCATACCATCAGAGGCGCAGGCTTCTGAACTGGCGTTGATAACAACTTGGGTTGTCCTTGTCTTCTTTGGTCCGGATGACATGGCATCCCACATTTCCAAAAGAACTTGAATCGTGACTCGTCTGACCACAGAACAGTCTTCCATTTTGCCACACTCCATTTTACATGATCCCTGGCCCAGTGAAAGCGCCTGAGCTTGTGGATCTTGCTTAGAAATGGCTTCTTCTTTGCACTGTAGAGTTTCAGCTGGCAACGGCGGATGGCACGGTGGATTGTGTTCACTGACAATGGTTTCTGGAAGTATTCCTGAGCCCATTCTGTGATTTCCTTTACAGTAGCATTCCTGTTTGTGGTGCAGTGTCGTTTAAGGGCCGGAGATCACGGGCGTCCAGTATGGGTTTACGCCCTTGACCCTTACACACAGAGATTGTTCCAGATTCTCTGAATCTTCAGATGATGTTATGCACAGTTGATGATGATAACTGCAAAGTCTTTGCAATTTTTCGCTGGGTAACACCTTTCTGATATTGCTCCACTATCTTTCTGCGCAACATTGTGGGAATTGGTGATCCTCTACCCATCTTGGCTTCTGAGAGACACTGCCACTCTGAGAAGCTCTTTTATACCAATCATGTTGCCAATTAACCTAATTAGTGTTAATTGGTCTTCCAGCTCTTTGTTATGCTCAAATTTACTTTTTCCAGCCTCTTATTGCTACTTGTCCCAACTTTTTGGGATTTGTTGACACTGTGAAATTTTGAATCAACATATTTTTCCTTTAAAATGATACATTTTCTCGGATTAAACTTTTGATCTGTCACCTACGTTCTATTCCAAATGGAATATTGACATTTCCCATCTCCACATCATTGCATTCAGTTTTTATTCACAATTTGTTTAGTGTCCCAACTTTTTGGAATCCGGTTTGTATATATATATGTGTGTGTGTGTATATATATATATATATATATATATATATATATATATATATATATATATATATATATATATATATATATATATATATATATATATATATATATATATATATATATATACATATGTGTGTGTATAACTGTCCATAACCAAAAATTGAATGCAAATATTATTTCATACGTTTGATGGAAAGAGATTGTTAATGTGGCAGTACAACAACCTACTGTATGCTGCTTTAGTTACTTTTGTCAGGCCTGTTGTGAAACACTGTAAAAAGTCTGGCACAATGTGCACTCAGCGAAGAGAGATCGTAAAATGACAGCGCCCAAGGTCAAAGCTGTAAGGCATCTTGCCTGGAGAAATGGAGCCACTATAATGTGTGCGTGCGTGCGTGTGTGTGTGTGTGTGTGTCTTGCCCTCACTAACGTAAATGCCATGACATTCCTGAGCTTGCTGATTTTTCCAGTGACTCACTGCTGAATGTTAAACCACTGCTGGGCCCCATTTGCGTGTAAATCTTTAGCAGAACTAACGTGTCGTTGAGTCTTTGAACGTTATGAGGATCAGCTGAAGGGAACTCCAAAATATCAGTCATTATAAAGCAGTATAGTAGTATGCATAACCAGGAGTCTAAGGCACTCACATTAGCACTGGCTTGTTGCTTTTTGCATGCCACCTGTGTTGCACGGTAGCAGGACGATCGAGAGGCTTGTAAATCACTGCAGTTCTCTCTCTCTCCGCAGAGTTCTCCGCAGGATTCAACCCCTTCACCAAAACCATCCTACATGAACACATGACCAGCAGCAGCTGACAGGAGGAAGACCGCACATCAGAAGGCAAACAGATGGAAATGAAGAGAAACCAACTCAATGGCAACCACAGTGGCAACTATCAGCACGCACCAGAAGAAAAAGGATACAGATTTTCTTGTAGTTTTTATTACTTTTTTTTTTTTTTAAGAAATGGTGGGAAAAAAATATCTACTACTAGGCTAGGAGCATGATTTCGTATAAAACAAAAACCAGACAGACAAAAAAAAAATCAAAAACAACAAAAAAAAAGAAACTAGCAACCAAAACGTGCTTCCTGTTATCTGTATCAGCATGAGTGACTGCTGCCGCATGGCCTGTCTTTAACTACAAATACCGAGGGAATGCAGGGGCGGGTTAAAAGGGTGGGGCGGGATGGGGAGGAGACACCGCTTAATGGGATGGGCATGCAATGTAGGCTACCACCGGCCCATTTTCTAACCCAGTGGTGAAGAGTTTAACTTAAGAAAAAGAGACACTAAAATACTGAGATTTACGTCATCTCTAGGCAACTGTTACCCCCTCCTCCTCCATGCTGCGCTCAATCAGCACCACAAACTAGTTTCAAACCTGGCCAAGTGCTCTCTAAGTCCAGTAAAGCTACAGTTATCGCCCCAGGATATCAGTGTTGTGTACATAATATTGTATGCACTAAAATGCTCTACGTGACTGTGTGTTACGCGTGTTGTTTCTGTTACTAGATCCCTATGCGATGCAACTGATGCTGCTGTTTCAGGTACATGAGAAATTCCTCCCTGTTTTTTTTTCTTGTTTGGTTTCATTTGCTCAGAATCTATATATTATTCTTCTATATCTTGAGATCTTTGTGGCTAAAAGAACACACCGTTGTGTCGCTCTGCCTGTTTTAAATCGTTGGATTTGCGTGTGTATGTGCGTGTGTGTGTGTCCGGATGTTTCGTTGTGATTTTCACGCGCTATCATTGTTTGCGTTCCACATGTCTGACTGTAGAAGGAAGATGTACTTTAAGTCATTTCCTGTACCGTGGGGATTTTTCAGCTTTGGGAGGCGGGTTTACAGCAGGAACCTGCCTCGCCAAACTTTGATCAAAGTGGCTTGCCTTGTGGAGAGGAAGGTAAAGAGATATATATGTACAAGTGAAAGATTATCACAAGAGATTAACCTGCTCTTCCATCCTACTCCTCTGCCTTTTTCTTGTCCCCACTGTGCTGTATCCTCGTGAGGTTTGTGTTAATGTCTGAGCTAAAATCCCGATACCTCTGCTTATCGCCCAACCTCCATCTCTCATCCCCCAGCCTCTACAGTCAGCCTCTCAAAGTAGATGTAGCAGTCCCGTCCACCTTCCACTGGGAGGCGGGATCCCACCTTCAGCTCGTACAGTAGCTGCGTCTGTTTGACCTCATCGCACAGTATATGACACCACCACACGAGGTGCGCTTACTGACCATCTCACAACCACCAGAAGATGTCACTCGATGAGGGTAAAGTAGCTGAAACGGAATCATGTAGCGCTAGTTTTACTGGATGAAGTGATGTGCGTTGTGTTTAGGGTCGAGGACGTGTTGAGCTTCGATGTTTGTCTCCTTGGCAGTTCTTCAGTGTGTAGCAAAGACAGTCACCAATCACTGTGATGAGAAACTGTAATACTGACCCGTAACTGTGAGCCTGACCCGTCCAGAAGCATGTCTCTTGTTCCGCTCCTTTCTTTAGTCTTCTTGTCACGATTTGCTGTCTTAACTGTACTCCAGAAGTAGAAGCAATAACTGCTTTAAATAGAAAGGATTATTCGTGTGTGTGTGTGTGTGTGTGTGTGTGTGTGTGTGTGTGTGTGTGTGTGTGTGTGAGCGAGAGAGTGACAGAGGAGGGAGGATTTTAGGATCACAGCTTGCGTTCTTCCTGAACTTTCAGCTTTACTCTACTTCTCACTTTACTCAGAAATGATGTCAGTACATTAGCATCCTGCATTTTATCCTTTTGCCTCTTTAGAAAAGAAAACTTTAAGTATACTGGTGTGGCTCCATGCCAGCCATCGCATCTGCAAAGTGCCCGCTGTTTGTTTTTGTTACTCATCTGGGAATGTAGGTGTGTTCAGACAGTTTTTAAACCTTAACAACATTCATATGCACCTTGAAAGAAATCCTGAGTGTGTTTTGCGTGTGTGCGAGTGTGTGCGCGCGCGTGGTGTGATTTAAATATCACGTACTCAGTCCTGGATATTGGGACAAGTTAAAGTTGTGATAATATCACAGGAAGTAATATTGCAAATGGACAAAGACTATATGTGTAATTCTAAATCACATATTTTTAAAGGTTGATTTACCTCAATAAGTGTGCCATCTCACATTATATCAATAACCTATACATGCGTTTCTTTCAAATGTTGCGTCAGACATCGAATGCTTTTATTATAGACAAATATGTAAGTCACAAAAATGTTGCAATAAGCACCCATAAATAAGTGTTTAGTATGGCTTCTCACAGCCATGAGATGATGAATGTAAAGTCTTGGTATACTGTGAGTCTTGTTATGAAGTAGTCATCCGTGTTGGCTCTATACTTCAGTAGATAATAGGGTATTCACTCTGTTGTTTCAGCTCAATATCTGCTGTTGATTATCATAAATATGACTTCATTCTCATTTCATCACAAACATGCACAGATGGTGGTAGATTTTAAAGAGCGAAGCCTCAAATTTATTTATTTTTTGACATTTTAACAAATATCCCTTCATGAGGTATTATTGTTATTTTATTAGCTTAATAAAAGTCAGATGTCAAAAAAAAAGTTGTGCCCCCTTATATCAATCACAGCATATGATTTGCTCTTTAAGGGCTCATATGTTTAGGTTGTTTTCTGCTGATGTCAGGCTCAGAGCCAGACGGGAACTGATTAAAGAAGATAGACGGAGTTATGGGGGAGGCTCGGTGGCTTCGAAGGCTAGTCTTCAAGATGACATGCATTTTCCCTCAACACAGCCCACCCCCTGCCATTTTTATGCCCTTTTACCAAATATGAGACTGAGCCAGTCTTAAGGCTTCCACGTGGTGACCGTTTGGACGTGGTCAGACGGGAGTCCGACTAAGTGAGAGCGAGAGAGAGTCGAGGTTACGTCAGAAAAAAAGCACTGCACTGAGGGACGACTGAGATGATGCCATGCACCAAGTTCATGCAAAAATATTAACTGTTGCAAAAACTAGAGAACACATGTATATTCCTTTAGAATGGATTGAAGACATTATTAATGCAATAGCATATTACTCAATACTAAGGAATGCAACTGCGCACATGCACAGAAAATGTTTTTAACATAAAAGGCTATATATATATGAAATATATGAAAATATATATATAAATATATATATTTATTTAGAATGCTATGCACCCTTACTTGTCAACTGGGATTCTAGTTATGTTATGGATGTACTTTTAGCATCATACAGCTGTAGCTACCAAGAGACTGTTGAGTTCTGGGTAATGCCTGCAAAATGGGGATAAATAGGGTTCTTGTGGGTATTTTAACTTGTTTTGTCTGCTTTTTTATTGTTATGGAGAGTCAATCATGGATTTAAAATATGTAAAAGCCTTTTAATCCAATCAAATCCGAAGACATCTACTGACAATTTACTCTGTACACCAGCTCAACATTTACAAAATTAATAAAGAAATGAAATGTCTTTGTGTAGATTGTGTGTGATTTTCTGTGTGGCACGTCATCCATGACAGTCATCACGAAGACAGTTTTAAAAACATGCTGAAATTTCAGGTGTGTAGCTGTGCATGCTGTATGAAGATGATCTTGTCTTGCTAGATCTTTACAAAAAACAAAAAAAGAGGGGGAAGGGAAAGATGCTCATTTGAAACGCCACAGAGGAAGTAAAGTAAACGAACAAATGGAAGCAACACTTACACAGCCTCGTGGAAACAATTTTATACATCTTTTTTTTTCTCTTTTTGTGACACATCACACATGTTTTCAAATCTCCCAGTATGTATTAGAGTTGATTTTGACATTTGATGGTCACGTTTGAGCCTTGTAGAGGATCAGTTCTGCAACTTCCTGATCTTAGGTTCCTCAAACCTTTAAGCTAAAGGTTTAAATTTTAAGGCTTCTCGGTTGTGGAATCACCTGCTGACAACTTTTCTTCTCATTAAAAACAGAAAAATGCATTTACTTCAGAATTGTCCTTCAATCCCGCAAATTTTGCTCTTGTTCTTTTTTATTTTGTTTTTTACTAACATGGTCATAGTTCTCCAGATTTTCTGACAGTCTTTCAAAGCTTTTCTTTGGACACTGGCTCCTTTTTCACTACCAGAACATTTTTGGATGAATGTCTTTTGTGTTTGTTAAGCCTATTAACATTGACCTATGAGTTGTTCAAGCATAAAACAGCACCTAACTAAAGGGAACAGGAAACTTAGCAAAGAACCAATTTTGCAAAATTGCAAAAACACATAATTTCTTGCAGCTTCTGGTTATATCTATGAAAAACACCAAAGATAACACTATTTGACAGGAATAAAATAGTATTTTTCACAAACATGGTGATTCCAAAAGGCCTATTAAAATATATGGAATAATCTGGCATGGTGCGCAATGCCTCCTTAAGGAATTTGAGGAAACTGGACAAGTGGACGACAAAAGAAGACAAGAAGATGAGAAGATATCAACATTTTTATTATTATTTACTTTGGACATCTATTCCTGAAGACCGCTTTATTGACTTTCACACTCATTAGCTCATTAGAACTGCACAAATTCTATTTTAGTCTCATATACCACATTTCCATGCATGTTTGCACGTTTTTCAATAAATCAGTACACGTATTTCCAATTTTTCAAGTATAGAAGAGAAGCAAAAAAGAAATGAGGAATTGCACCGGACAGTATACATGTTATCATCTTTTTAATTTTTCTCTTGTCTTTAAATAATGCTTTTCGACCTGTTTTGAAAAAACACTGTTTTTAAAAACTTCTTATTATGCCGTTTTTATTATAACAGTTATAGCTGGTGAAGTTTTGAACACCGCAGAGTGCGCAGTCCTTTAGTGCCAGCAGGGGGCGGAGTTGGCTGGTTTTTGTGCACCTCTGGAGCCTTCTCTCCTGCAGCCTGCTGTGCTGTTTTGTGTGCATGTTGAGGCAGAGTGAGAGCGGAGGAACGTGTGCTCAGGTCCTTTTAAACAAAGATCCTGGACACTAGTTCGTGTGTGTGAGTGCTTGTGCTTGTTGTAATGTGACTGTTTTAGATCCAGCCTTCCACTGTTTGCACATATGAAAACGAGGTATTTATTTTTATTTATCCGACAGTCGTCATTCTGTTGAGTCAAAGCCATACCCGAAACCCCGGCTCGGCGTGGCTTTGTAAAACCAAGACTTTGTGCTTGTTTGATGTTATTTAGTTAGCTAGTATTAGTTTATTGTAGTTGGGAGAAGATGTCCACCGACTGCCAGAAGACCACCGCTAAGGCCATCCCGTCGATCAGGAGGGTGACGATCAACGACGCGGAGCACATGCCCCACGACTACTCCACCACCCCGGGAGGGACTCTGTTCAGCACGACCCCCGGCGGTACGCAGTGTTGTTATTTGTCATATTCATTCAAGAGTGCCGAGGAGATCTGCTCTGACTCCCGGACACACATGACTTGTACTTTTATTCACTTTGGAGCCGCTCTGTCTGTCTGCAGCGCTTAGGCTAACTCCATGAGGTCTGCTGTAGCTCTGCTAAGCTAACCGCTAATGCTAGCGAGCGAGTGTTTACTTGAAAAGAGGAAATGCAAAGAAATGCGGACTCTGAAGTAATGAGGGAACAGGTTGTTTAGACATGACGGTCTCAATTAAGATAGTGAGCCTCTGTCTCTAGCTTAGCTGCAGTCTAAAGTTTGGGTTCAAAGCACTGTTGTCACACGGTCAGCCAGTACTGCTGCTCCACCTTTGGTTTACTGTAGAGATCATTTAAATTCCTCTAGAGGTCCCTGCTTCTGAGGGCTGCTCACCTAAACGTGCTGCAGACACGAGGGTTTAACTCAGTAAAAGTAATCTAAAGAGTCAGAGCTCTCGTTTCCAACTTCCTTTAAAGGTAACACTGTGTAGTTACACTAAAAGGTGTCACTTCATCCTTTTTTCAGGGTTTTGTGCGTCACACAGTGTTAATAACTACCTTATAAAAGTAACCCTGGGTCATTATTAAACGGATATAACTATTTTTAAAAACCAGTATCAAACTGCTGAATAGGGACAGGGGACCTGTGTGTCTGTCTGACGATGAGTTGTTTTCATATTGTGATGTGTTCTCTTAATTGGTCAGGACACATTTCTTCTAAGGGAGATTATAAAGAATAGTATAATAAAAATATATTATATATCTGTAGGTAGCTCCACATATTTAGCAAAAACAATTTTTATATAGCACATTTCACTGCATGTAAGCTCAATGTGGTTAACAAAGAATGAGAATGAGAGAAACCTTATTAATCCCAGAGGATTGAGTTGTCATAGCAGCAGACAACAAAGCAAGTATTTCTATACTTCATGTAAAATAAGGTGTTAGCACTAATGTTTCTGGCATATTACAGGTATTGTAAGCACACAGGTGGTGTGCAAGCATAAGTTGTGGTGTACAAAAAGTGACAGCGTGCAGTGAGCTATGTTTAGTCAGGTTCAGTACATGTGGATCTGACTCAACTGGATGAGTTAAAGAGTCTGATAGCAGCAGACAGCAAGAATAAATAAATCTTTTGCTGAAAAAAAAAAAAGACAAAGTCATACCTGTGCAGGTTTACCAGGCTTTATGGCAGTGAAAACAGCATAAACAAAACAACAGCACCTATTAAGTGTAAGCCCGGGTAAATAAAGAGGTTTTAAAATATGTGCACAGTTGTAGTTGATCTCAGATCAGCAGGCAGCTTGTTCCAAAGAGCAGGACCACAGTAAGGAAAGCAGCCTCAGACTGAGGTCTGATTCTGGGAACAGTTAAAAGAGCTTTATTAACTGTACACGTGCAACACACATGTTGGTGATATATATAAACAAAACATTATTATTATCATATTAGAAATACTGTAAAAGTGCTGTTCACGAAGCTTTTCGTCACAAAGCTTTTCTTCAAGTTTAGTTGCGTTAAATCAGAAAGTAAATCAGTTGGATTTGTTTCTGCTCAGTTCATTATCACAACTGGGAGCCATCACATCACTGCCAAGAAGTGTGTGTGTGTTGTGTTCATTCAGAGTGGCTCATTGTGCAACGTCCTTCTAGTTACTGCACGAAGATCAGGTACAGACAGCAAGATTTTAAAGAAATGCCTGTTTTCATATTGTAATCACGTCTATTGTGGCACACAGGTCAAGTTAAAATACAGGAATTTGATGAAGCAGCTGATCCCAGTCAGTGCGAGTGTGGCCTCAGCATTTGATCTCTCAATGCTGCGCATCTGATAATCATCCTTCATTTTTCCCACCTGCGAACACAAAAGGTACCAGGATCATCTACGAACGCAAGTTCCTGCTGGACTGTCGCAGTTCTCCGTTGGCCAGGACCCCTCCTGCCAACCTGCCAGTCATCCCAGGAGTGACCAGCCCTGCCTCCAAGGACACCAGCAAGAACACTCGAAATGGAGAACTACTGAACAACAACACCGCTGCTCCGGACAGTAGCACTGCTGGTATGTTCACACCTATACACACATCACAGGATGGATGTAGCACTTAAAGTCCATCCATCTATTTTCTGCATTATGATGTAGAACTCATGCAAGCAATACAGCACTGAAACCTACAAATCATCATCCATCTCCACCCTGCATTATTTTATTGTATACTTATTTTTCTTTTCAAAGGTGATGACGCACAGTTTGAAATGGACATCTAGGTGAAGCCCAACAAAGCGCTGTGAAGAGAGGGGTACCGTCTCCCCCCCACCATCACCTACTCCATGTAGACAGAGGATCTTATCTCTGTCGGCCTCATTTTTTGGATCTGTAATTACACTTTCACTGTCTGCCTCAAGGTTTCGGCCTGGTTTATGTGTAACAAAAAGTGTGCCTTCAGGTAGTGGCTGCGAGTTTAAAACGAACACTGAGAAGTGCTTAACACCAACAGTGCCTCATCGCTCGGTAATAAAACAAGTCAGTGAAAATGAGAATCGAATTGTCCGAATTTCTAACCATTCCAGAAAGGTTTTCACTCGATGTGCTTTTATTTCAGTGCATTTCGCGACACCTCGATTTAGATACGGTCTGTCAGTATTGCTCTCACAAACGAGCGCTTCACCTGAAGTGTAAAGAATGTAAAACAGAAATTTGTAGATGACATTTTGAATCAGATATTTCGCTATTTTAGGGTGATTTTAAAAAAGAAATTAAAGCAAATACCATTCAGACTTTATCTCTGTGTCATGTGTTCACTGAGTATTTCTGTCAAATCACTTGTGTTTTTTCTAACTTGAACGGCGCCATCTGAAATCAAATAATGCTTTCGTTTCATGTCAGTGGTTTAGATGTTTAAGTGAAAAGCTAATATACATTTCAAAGTGACAAGTCTTTGACCACTAGCCTTGCAGCCTGCTGCACCTCCTGCGTCGCTCTGGTTCAGAGGAATTCCACGTGGAGCTCGCAGGAGGCTGATAACCTCAGTCAGTGGGCTGTTTAAAGAGAGGTCAATATGCAACTGTACAACACATCAGGCAGGAACTCCTTCCTTCCATTCAACATTTACGATTCCACTTCTGTCACTGGCACGTTGTTGATTCGCTTCACTGTGAAGTGCTTATGAACAAATGTGCCGGAATAGATGAAGGTGTTTCACTGAACTTCTCATTGTTTGATCTAAAAGATGTTTCACGTTTTTAAAATCTTACACACAGTAATGTGCAGAGTTTAAAGCCACCACTCATTTCTGTAACTTTTGATTCCAGACTTTCTTATAACATTTTAAAATGCTATGAACAAAGAATCAGTTTAAATTTGTGTCTTTTGGCACTTTGTTACTAGCTTTCATTACTAAAACAGATTTCAGTTGGATCGATGAAAAATCTCAAAGATAACACAGTTTGACAGACATAACATTGTATTTTTTGCATCAACAAAGTGATTCCAAAAGAGCTGAAAATGTGGTATTTCTCTGCATGAATCCAGTGCTTTAAAAAAATTTGATAAAACTGAACACGTGGAAGACAAAACAAGAAGTGTCAGCCCTAAAAAAAACTATTTACAACAAATAAACAGTATCTGAAAGTAATGTCCCCAAGAAATAGATAATCTAGCAAAAACCTGACGCAGAGATGTATCTGACCCTGCAGTTGATCCATCTACTGTTCACTGAAGCCTCATTGGCAATGATCTCAGTGGAAGGGGGCTGTGAAGAAGCCTTTATTAAGGAAGGGAAGTGGACTGACGATCAGTGTCAACAGGTGTGACAGAGTGATAAATACAGATTTCAGGTTCAAATCGTCATCACTGTGTACAAAGGAGGACAGGAGAGTCCAACACTGTCTACAGCCATCTGTGAAACAGGGTGGAGGCTCTGTCATGGGTTTTGGAGTTATGTGTGGTGTTGGAAATCTCATCAAAACTGAAATAATTCTGAACACAGAAAAGTCCTGTCAGATTTTTTGATACATTATGGAGTACCATATGGAAAGCTTGTGACTGACAACAGTTTTATTTTTCCTCATGACAATGATCCCAAAAACATAACCAGGGCGGTATAATCAATGCCAGATAGAGAAACACGCTGTGATACACAATCAGCCGCTGGCTGACCTCCACAGAGCCCAGATATCAATATTACTGAAGCAGTGCGGGATCTCAACAGAGAATATAAAAGAAGAGCTTTGAATGTCCTTTAAGAAGCCTTGAGAACTATTCTTGAAGACTACTTAAAGAAATAACAAGAAAGCTGCCAAAAAGGGTTCAGGCTGTGTCAAAGAATAAAGGTGCTCATAACAAATTTTGATTTTCAAATTCGTTAGAATTGTACAATTTAGTTTTTTGCCTACTGGATTTTTATGTATGTTTGCATGTAGCGTAAATGCATAAATCATTGCAACTGTTTACCACTGTCCCAGCCAAATATGAAGAAATAAGGGGTGGTCCAAGACTTTTGCACAGCACTGTAGCAATGAAACACACTTTCATTATAAATACTCGTGCATGTACAAATGCTTTTTTACTTTCAGCCTGTGGTGTAAGCGGCTCTGTAGAGAATCATCATTAGAATAAATATAAATAAAGCACAAATCTTTGAGTGGATTAAAACTCGATGCGCTCCGGGTTCTGCTATTTGTAGTGAGTCCTGATTGCAAAACTTACCTCTGCAAAAAAAAAAAAAAAACAGGGAAGAAAAGAAAAGAAAAACACGTGGACAAATCCTGAAATACAACTCGGTCTGGTCTTGTCTTGGGTGGAAGTGTGGATTGAATAGTTTCAGCTGATCACTTCCAGTCCGGCCTGTCTTTCCTCCACAGTAGCGTCACCCTTCAGGTGCAGTCTTTCCACTCCCTCCCATGAATGATCTCCTTGTCACCTTAGCTTCCTGGCTGTCCAACCCCCTCCTCACCAGGATAAACAAGTAGTACTACTGCCTTTTCTCACCCACCGGTCCATCCTTCAGTGTGGTTTGTGTTGTTCCACCCAGCGTGCCTGGCCAGGGAGGACGACGCTAATGACCTCTGATCATGTGTGCACTTTAACAGGACCAAGATGTGGATTGGGGAGGTGAGAAAGGCCAATATACTAAGTTGCTGGCTGCTAGCAACGGATTAAGAGGTGGATGCACACTCTGTATGAGAGCCTTTTATTTGTTAACCCAAACAGATCTGTGATCCATGGAACATTAAGAACAAAGTGTGCCCGTTTAGCTTTGTAGCTACTGCTGGGAGATTTAATGGAAGTGGCAACAAATTAAATGCTATTTAAGTCTTACACCAGATAAACTGGTGGTGCCGATATATATTTGTCTAATTTTTTACAAATAAATTAAGCGTGATTTATTTTTAACTAAATAAATAAATTTTCATTTAACTGTAAATTAAGAAAAAAACCTTTGTGACTATGTATGAGCCTTTTTTTAATGTTTAATAAAGTGTTTGTTAAGAATGTTCACCTTATAAATAAAAATATACACCAACAGGCGAAGAAAAATATTTTAAAACAACATAAAAACAGCACACTTACGTCAAAATAAAAAAATTTAATATACGTTTCATATTTTATGTACAGAATTTACATGATAATGCATAAATAACACAAAAGATAGAAAAATATTACAGTTTATCACCCAGTATGGATGAAATATATATACTTTGAGTCATTCCATCTCAATAACATTGATATTTTAGTATTAATTTATACATCGAAGCAATAAAAAACCCATCTGAGTTAAAGTTTATGGTCGGTTAATGTTCAGTTAATAGACGCAAAAACAAGCCAGGTTTTTGTGTTTAGGTGTAAGCTGGGGCGGTGATGGGGTGGGGGCTTCAGTGGCACCCGCACTCCTCAACAATCATGTCCTCGTGATGCCGCAGAGTCAAATCATCGTTCTCAAAGTACAGCATGGAGAGGGGGCTGAGACGGGTTGGCACGCAGGACGGGCAGGTCACTCTTTCTGGGTGGTGATGTTTCAAGAGGCTCTGAAAATGAAATAATTTACATGAATAAATGAGCAACTATAGGATTTTTTTATTTGGTTTAGAAATAGTTCAGTGAAAGTCTTTAATATGCGATCTTACCTGCATGTATGCATGGTTGGTGGGGCTGAAAGACTCGTCCAGGGGTGTAGGGCACTCTCCCTCACAGCGATATGCGTTGTAGCGCTTCGGATGCACAATCCACTCATCCCAGCCGATGTGGTCAAAGTCCACCCACATGTCTACTTTTCGGCACAGCGGTCTCTGGACCTGCTCTGCTGCTGCTGATGATGATGGTGCTGGAGCCACAGTAGGTGCAGGTACACCAGCTACTCGCATCCTTTCCATTCGGTTCCTTTTGTGACGCCGACTTTGAATGTCGCTGCCCTCTTTGTCCACGGACACATACTTGGAGTTCTCCACAGTGTGAATGAGACTGTACGCCGCATGGCCCTCCTTATGTTTGGAGAAGATGACCATCATGACCCGGTTTGTGGTTGGATGGGGGATTTTTCTCTGCCTCAGTCCTAAAGTTGTGAACAGAGACTTTCTGGTTTTCTCCACTCCATCCCCAGCGCCACTCCCATACTGAGTCTCAGGCTCTCCCGAAGCCTCTCGGCTCTGCACTTCGTCTCCCTGGTATAGCCAGTATTTTAAAAGACCGGTCACATTGAACACCTTCCAGGAGGACTTTGTGCTGCTGGGCGATGTGCCAAAGCTCCCTAAGAAAAGACGCTCCTCCTGGCACGATGTGTCGTTCAGGTTACAGCTCTGCTTCCGGGAGTGATATAAATCCACAGTGGCACGCTCAGAGGCAGAAAAAGCTGGTAGTCTGATCTGCAGCTCTGCCAGCTGGACAAGCTCACTGGTAGAGATGGATGACATGTCAAATGTGATGGTCCACTTTTCGCCCTCTTGATGGCAGCCTGAAAATGAGACACGCAAGTGAGACTTAAGATTCACACACTGGAGTCTGGGATGAATCTGGACAAACCAGATCCGTGGACAAATGTCAAAACACTGGAGTGAGAGGGTGAACAGGACAGGATGTGTATTGGACCCCCCTGTGCAAGGACGTCTGAGGGCTAATATACAACCTCCCCACATAAAACAGGGCAAGCCTTTAAAGTTGAATAAGCACTTTGACACTTGCTGGGTCGTAAAAGGGAGGGTCTGATAGCACAGACAATCGACCAGTCAAAGAGCTCCTGGAGGATTCAGTGCACAGAGAAACCAACTCATACATTAAATGGCAAAATTAACAACCAATGAGCAACGTGAAAAACATAATTCAGCTGTTTACTCACCTCTGGCCATCAGGCTTTTGACAGAATCAAAACTGTGCACTGACAGGCTGTCGCTTTGTGCAGTAACATCGCTGACAGCTACCAATGAGGAGGAATCAGCACTTCTGAAGGAGCGATACAGCTGCATCATGTACAGAGGGTATCCGCTGCGATTGGTTGACAGATTTCTGAATGCCAAACTGCTCTCGAGTCCCGTGTGATATCTGTGGCCCCGGGCGGAAGAAACCACTCCAAAAACACAGATGAAGACTATCAGGACTTCCATTTCAGCTGAAACTCACAAAGTCAACACCGGAATGAGAAGAGAGAGAAGCAGAGATCTCCTCCTTTACTCCAGCTGCTCTCAGGCTCAAATGATGCTCTGAGCAGACGGAGCTCCAGGCAGGCCTTTTATAGCCGCCAGCTGCCCTTTGATGACCCCTGGCCACTCCAGGCATCCGAACAGCCCCTCTGATCATCAGAGCACATCAGACAGCCAGAAAAAAAAGAAGAAAGTATTTATCCAAGGTCATTGTCCCATCAAATGAACTGTTCTTTCAAAAATCAATTTAAAAACAATTAAAATCTTGCACAGCAAATTTGCACCTTTCTATTTCCTTAATGCAAATAAAGTTTATAAGAATAAAATGGCTAATACAAAGTGACAACTCAATGTTGAAATGTAAAAACATGCTTTATTTATTAAGAAGCTGCAAGAAACATTTCTCTTAATTGCTGGTTCCAACGAGTTAGGATTATAAATATGTTTATAAAATAGTACACAGACACACACTGTGTGAATTTCAGTTCTAGTATGGATTAGTTTATAATTTATAGAAGCTGTAAAAATGTGCTGACTCAGAGAGACAGCTCCAAAGATTTAAACAGTAAACTACAGTTTAAGAGGTAAAGTTCATAACTACAAAGTGTGTTTCAAAAGTAACCAGGAAATAACAGTACAACGCTTTAAAGTAACACATTCATATCCCCCCCCCTAAAAAAAAAAAATGTCAGGGTTTCACATCATATGGTCCGGAAGCTCATCATCAAGAGGTCTGTGTGTATTAATTTATATAAAGACTTTATATGGAGGTCTGACTGGTTTCATCTGTTTCCCACTGTGCTGCTGCTGATGGCTCCTCTCATAAACCATCAAAGAAGTTCTTCACCTGTGGACAAACAGGCATACTAGGATCACAGCATATCAGAAACACATTAAACATCATCCATACAAAAACATGTCAGCTGACTGGCTCAAACACCCTCACATGCCCCACCCCAGGGTGGAAGATTGTGATTCACAACATCGGCGCAGTGCCCTCGTGTGGTTAACTCTGGCACAGCACCTTTTAGCAATAAATACTATTCAGTAGGTATTCAAGCACACCTTTGTGATAAACTGTTCCTGCACCTCTGGGTCACTCTTAAATTCCACACTGGCATCAAGTTTTAAGACGGGTATCTGCTTCAGCTTCTCAAAATGGATTCTGAAAGGAGAGAACAAAGCTGTATCACGCACTTTATGACATTAACAGCAGACCACACACTGCTGAACCGTCAGCTGTTCACAGCAAACAGCTGCAAGGAACCTGAACACAAGCACTGTGCCACCACTGTGTTTCAAAGTATGATGACCGTGCTTCCCTGAGCCTGGTTGTGCCAGAGATTTCTTCCTGTTAAAAGGAGGTTTTCCTTGCCACCGTCACCAAATGCCTGCTCATAGTCTGATTGTTGAAGTGTTCTCTCTATTGTTGTAGGGTCTTTACCTTACAATGCAAAGTGCCTCAAGACGACTGCTGTGTTATTATTATATTAAAAAAAAACCTGAATGATCACCTTAAAAACAAGAGTGCCCTCAGCATTAAAATATATCTATTAACTCAAATTAAAATGTTTTTTTTCTTACCACTCTGTGTGTTAATTCACCAGATTAACGATTTTCTGCAGCATTAAAGTCTTGTCTTATTTGTCACAGTGTTGCATTTTACTGTTATTTTTGTAACACTATTTTATGAATATCATCTGATAACATCCGTGATTGGAGTAAGTGCCACTTATAGGGATCTTTCTGTGTGGAAGAGGAGTCACATGATGCCTGAAACAGCCTGGCTTTGTTGAACTTCTTTCGTAGTACACCCCTCTGGTTAGGCGTGCGGCATAAATTACGATGGCAATAAATCACATAATCCAGAAAATCTGGGGTTAAACCTTAAGTTATGTCACCAAGCCCCAGGTCCTTCTTCACTGTACAGTTGACCCCTGGTATTTGGAGGGGTTAGGGACTACAACTGCCCGCGAATAGCTGAAATCCGCAAATACTTGAGACCCCCTGTAAAAAGGCTTATAACACCAAATATACCTTAAAGTATCAACCTAAAACAGCCACCAGCACTGGAAAAAGTCAAAAGATAATCAGAGCTGTGTAATCTCATTCCCACTCACTCTGTCGTTTTCTCAACCAGCCACCTCTCATGTTGAGAGTGCAATTTATCCAGATAATCCAGCTTCACGCCCTCCTCTTCTGCTCTTCCCCGACGCTGCAGGCGCTCCATGCATTTCTAAAAGACATGCATAACTGTTTGCGTGACACTAAATTACCTTGCACTCAGAGAACGAAATACTGAACTTCATGTGCCATACCTCTGGTGGGGCGCTGAGGTAAATTATGCCCTCTAGCTCCACCTGGTGTCCAAACTGCTCCACCAAGAGGGAATGCCAGTCCTGGTAGACGGCCCATTCTGTAGTGTTGATACATCCCAGCTCAAACATGTTCAGAGCAAAGATATATCTGAGAAAACATAATACAGGAGAATGAATTCTCATTATATCCTTGTCAACATTTTGCTTAGTTTGTTGAAAATATTTCTGGTAAATGTGACTCACTCACCTATCGCTGTAGACTGAACGCTCATAAACCTGGACAGGTGTTCCCTTTGACTGGAGGAGGCGTGCAGGTGGAGGCTGTAGCTGTGTTCTGAGCCGGCTCATGCAGGAATACGTCTGGAACGTGTATGACCAGCGCTGAGGGTCCTGGTACATCATCTGCAGCAGGTTGCTGACTGTGGTCTGTGGGGGCACACCTTGGCCCTGTCAAAGACACGAGCAGACAAATGTAAGCTGTATTATCCTGCCTTCCTTTAATTTTTGTAACAAATAAGATGAAGATGTGAATATACCCACCTTTGAGGTCTCACTCTCAATGTTCTGCCACTTGCTGACAGGTTCTGCCACCACCTCCCAGTCTGCACAAACTGACTGTAGGAGTCTCGCAAAGGTCGATTTTCCAACAGCTGTTATTAAAAAGCAGGTAATGCAGGAGATCAGCACAGAGACATACAACAGGAGATTCGTCTAACTGGGACAATCTGTAAACTCTTACCGATGTTGCCCTCGATAGAAACTCTCCTCACTCGAGCTTTTGCATCCGCAGCTGAACCTGACAGGCACCTCGAAGAAAATAAAGTGAGGTTTCCTCTCTTATTTGCCATAGCTCTCAGTACGGCTGTGTGTCCACCTCTCATCAGGGAGTCAGAGCTCTTCCACTGGATGCATGTAAATCTTCTGACCTGTGTGAAACCTGCTCGCTGATTATATATGCTGAACAGAGCGTACCGACAAGGCGCAGACATCCCGACAGGTAGTAAAACTATACCGGAAAATCACATTTACCCGCAGGTCATTCGGTGGGTAAATGAGTTACAAAACCTGTTATGAAAGTTTGCATCAAGTTAAGACAGACGTTAGCTGGATGCCCCACGTGAGGTAAGCTCGAGGAGCGTTCATCAGTAACCAAAGAAGAGCTAATGTTATAGCGGTGTGGATGCTAACACCGCTATAATGTTGAATTAATGGTCAACGTCCGTTTAATTCGGGTCAGGAAAAAAACAAAAACGACTACTACCGGCTCAAAACACATGTACCTATTTTACACATGCTACAAACAGTAGCGTTAGCAACGAAAACCACTTCCGGCTCACGTTGTGTACTTTCGCAATAAAAGCCTTTCAATATTTTGCTTAGCATAAACAACGAGGTTTGTGTAAACTGACAGCACAGTTTGAGGTGGCGACTACTTATAAATGCATATGTGTAGTATATAGTTATATATAGTAATACAGTTATATGTAATTATTACAATTATTTATAAATCTATTAAATGAGTATATAAGTGTACATTCTCTTGTGACAACGCGAGAGTTTATTTATTCTTTATTTATTTTTCACACTGAAATTTTCATACACATTTCAACTTTGGTGCTTAGCGTTTTTTGTTTGGGTTTGGGGTTTTTGGGGGGTGCTTACATTCGTCACGTTCGTGAAGTTTGTTTTTATTTTAAATATGTATAGTGTAGGTTTTCTGTATTCAGCATGTCTACAATAAAGCAAAACAAACAAACAAACAAAACAAACAATAAAAAAATCAAAATTAAAGATAATTATAAAATAAATAAAGTATCCTGTGTTCGGGTGCCTTTGTAGACAAACTTGTTTGATTTCATAAGCACAGGGTATGAGGGCGCCAGCATTAAACTCAAACTAAACAAAGATGTGTTGTAGGGATTTCCTAAATGTGTGGGCAGAGTAGTTACGTTGGCCTCGATGCATGTATAGGCTATTAAAAGGGAGAGTGTTTCACTAAACCTGATCATATATTTTTAAATGGACGCCATCAAAACACATCACTTGCTGACAAACAGCATGCTGATTGCTGCGGAAATCAAAGATAACCTGAAACACCAACAAAAGTCACTTCTTTGATTTTCTTGAACCCCTTTCAGAAATTCTTACCTTCACATAGTGTGGCAAAGCACCATTTCTTTACGCCAAAACACCTTAAATATATTAAATACTCAGCGTAATGGCATTAATTTTTCACGTTCTCCTCACGTTTCAGGACCACGGACAGCACGCGCTTCTGCGTTCGAAAATTAGCTCGTTGCCTCTAATCAGCAGATATTAGTGAGCGTCACAACTTCCCATCACACTACAGACGACTCCACCAGCTTTCTTAGTAAATGTGGCCCATACCCTATATATGATGTGCATATGACCGTAAACTGTAATATAATGGTGTTTATATGCAGCTAATGCATGTGGCAAAGAGTCCTCAACCAATCTTTAATAAATAGATACAAACTTTCCTATAAATTATTTTGCCAGATGAATATGAAAGATGCCATTTTCAAACTTAGCGGACACATTTACTCGAGGTATGTTAATGTAGTGAAGTAGATTTTGGGTAGTCTTTTACGTGATGTCCGCGAATGTAGCGTTAACATCCACACCTTCCCAGCTGATACTTATAAGAAACAGCTGTGCTTCACGACTACACGGAGGCATTTGGCATTCTTTTTTCCCCATCCAAGGTGGCCAAGAGTGTTAGGCGGCTAAGCACTGCAGCGCGGTTTCATTTCTTCAGGAAAGCTGCTTTTTTTTATTCTGCATTTTTATTTTATTTTTTTTTTAATTCAAACTACATACTTTTGAAAAGCCATCCAAAAAAATAAAAAAATAAATTCAATTATTCAAATCAACCGTCACTGACTTATACTGTTTGTAACAATATAAAAAGCATACAAATTGTCCTTAAAAAGTCTTCAACAGAGCACAATCACAAGTCATTTTAATTGACATTTCGTAGTAATTGTATTATAATCATAAAAACGTTTTCCAAAGTAAAAATACTCAACACAAACCTTGTTGAAATAGCTCTTAATTACCCTTTTCTTCGATCTTCATATCTACTTAAAATGCAAACATTCTGTTAAGTAACTGTGGGATTTATTGATATATGATGCCAAGAGACAATTTAGGTCTAATCATTAGTTCATAAAGATTAAAGTGCTGATCATCTAATCACTGATTGGCTGGAACATCAGTAGCTCGTGTTTCTGATGGTGATCCTTTGAGCCACCTCGATCTTGAAATCGCCAACACCTGACAGAGACACAGTGAAAGCAGATCAACGAAATCCTCGTTTGTGCATCACATTCTAATGTGTGTTTGCATGCGTGTGTGTGTCTCTACTCACCCTCAGTGAGTGCAGTGCCATCTGAGGAGAGGTGCCAGTATCTGCGGTCGCTTTGCCTGGCCTGCTCTCCATTCACCACACTTAAGAAAGGTCCCCACAGGCTGGACTCCTTCTCAAACCTGCCACACAGCATCGTCAGAGACTACTCACTGCAGCCAGTCACACGCAAGGTAAAATGCAATGGCATGAACTCACGTGAAGTCAGGATTTTCCTCCTTGAGCAGTTCAAGAGCCTCTAGCAGGGAGCTGCCCTTTGGTACATCCACCGAGTAATGTGCTGCCGCTCCGCTGGATGTCACCACTTCCACCATCACATTCACCTTGACCTGGTTTGGTGGAACCACTACAGGATCCAAGGGCTCAAGCACCAGAGTGTCTGCAGGAAAGATACACACATAACAATGTTAGTGGCAACAGACACAACCCAAAGTGGCCAAAGAGGGTAGAAATGATGCTGCACATACTATCCTCAGTTAGGCACTCCTTGCTTTTAACTGCCACGTAGGATGTTTGCTGGAGAGCAGGCAGAGTCTGAGAGATGGCCATGGGGTTGTGGTATGCGTTGCTTCTAGCAGCTGTCCTCATGGCCTCCATTGAGGCGGCACACTCTGCAACCTCACTGCCCATTGCTAACAGGGCCTTGAACACATCAAATAAACACACTTCAGCTGCAAAGATATTGCTCTGTAGAAGTCTCTGAAGAGAGAGAGAGAGAGAGGAAGGATCCTTACTTGAACTGCAAGGCCTGTGCTGAATTCATTGCCAATATGACCATCAGCCCTGCGGGAGGCTAGAAGCTTCTGCTTGATCTTGCTAAGAGCCGTGTCCAGCCCAGCAGCGTTCTGCATGTGAGAACCAGAGTCCTTCACACACTGGAGTGCCATTCCAGCCATGGCATACGTATCTGAGGAGAGAAATTGGATAAAATATTAGCACGACTGCATCATTACAGCTGTATTGAAAGCTAAAATACAAAGTGAAAAGCTTTTAACATTTTCACAGCATACTAATGTAGATGTTTAGTGAGAGCTAAGCTAGCAGTACAAAGGGTAACCGCTTCACCAGAGCAAACTGTGGCATAGACAAAGAACTGAAAGCTAAACTGTATGTAGAGCTTCCTGTTAAATATCCATCAGGTGGCCTCAGCTTCAAACTCAATGGATTTTGATCTGAAATGTAACACAGCAGTGAATATACTCCATGTCATCAGCGGTGAACTAATTTATCCTAAACCCATGATTGTTAGTAGGTAATAGCAGGGTGACTCCTGCATCATTATTTCACCTTTATTTTAACAGCTAAAGACACCATTAAGGCATGTTTCACCCACCCACACTCTCAGACTCTCCATGTTTGAACTGCTCATGTTCTGCTGCTTTGATGAGCTTGTTGGTCACATGGTTGTTGACCCTGACGCCGCTCACACAGAGAGCAAGCACACCCAGGGAGTACTGGTAATAGTTGGTCAAAGGGCGGTGGCTGACTGAATGAAGGAGAGAAATGCAAATGAAACCACATTACACTGAACCACAACTTCACAGCAATGTTTGAGAAATTATGAGGCATTTCACTCTGGATGAAATTAGAAAGTTACTCTATCCCTGCTAAATTCATAAACCATGAAATATGACCCCCGTCCTCTACATTAGGTAAACTCTGGTCAGATACTGTAGCACATCAAAAATGAGAGGATTGCTGAAAAATTTTATGACAACCATTGCCCTTCAAAAAAACCTTACAGTGCTCTTTCTCCAGCTCCATCTGGTTCTTCAGGTGTGTCAGCAGTGTTTGACTCCTCTCGTTCACAGTGAAGCTGACCGTGTTGAGATCATAGCAGGAGGACTTTAAAGCCAGGCTGTAGAGCGCCAGCACACCAGTCACAGGCTGACTGTTAGAGAGAGAGCTGAGAGGAGGAAAAAAGGCTCAGTAGAGAACATTGGGGAGAAAGGGGACTTCATAGAAAGTGTTTAAGTTTGCATAAGTGTGTGTGTGTGTGTGTGTGTGTGTGTGTGTGTGTGTGTGTGTGTGTGTGTACCTTTGAATGTCATTGTGCAATTCATTTTTTAGTCTGTTGAGGTGTTCGCTCTCCTTGGCAAGGTTGTGTTTATTGGAAAGGCGTAATGCCAAGTGGATACTGGGGTTAGGAAGTCCCTCCTGGCTCTCCAGAGAGCGAAGGAGATTCTTGTTGAGTGAAAGCAGCAGCTCAGTGTTGGAGCCTTCTGTATCTGAAATTTAACTTTATAGGTTTAAAAAAAAAAAGTCACCTGACACAAACGAAACCTATATAAGTATCTCTGCTCTGCTGCTGTTGACATTTACATGAACTTTTGAGAGTGTTGCAAAATCACAGCTGCTGCATCAGCAGTTGTGACAAACACCATATGCACTAAGTTACAGAATCATCACTACTGCGTTCAACACCCGCAGCAGATCAAGGCCAAAGAGGAGCCACATTCCGTGTTAATCCTGCACAACTAAGTAAACAAGCAACACAATGCATCACTCACATTCATTAAATACGCAATTGCAACATCTGTGAATGTCCAGACTCGTCAGTAAGTGTATTTGCAAACTGGGTTGCCTCAGAGCTAATGCAGCTTTAAAAAGTTTAGTATAGTTAAGTTTTCTTTTGTTTAATTAATTTGTAAAGACGTCTTTTTAAAGTCGGCCTACTTACCACATGGTATGGTAGAGGCAAAACCAATCAGTGCTGAGATTATCAACAAAGTTATCATTCTGGATAACCTGCTGGTTAAAACATACAAAAAGAAGGCACACAGACACAGAAAATGAATCAACTCGGCTAAACAGTTCAAGTTAAAAACAAAAACAGTAAAAGTAAAACAGATATACAGTCATTGCGGCTGATAAAAATGCAAGGAACTTTGAGGAAGGCATATACAAGTAATAGACAATAAATATAAAAATAACTGATTTATAGTGACATGGATTGTGTGCCAGCATCACTGCAGACAATAAGTATCACATGATTATAAAATCAAAGTGTTGTTTTGACATATCCTATAAACAGCAGCGTGTTACCTCCACGGATCGTCCAAAGTGAGGAATCACAGCCGAGTGACGAGACGAGCTGGGACAACAGCTTCTAGTATTTCACTGTCACATGACTGGTCATTTGCAATCATAACGCGAGAGGGTCCCTTTAAACGTCAGCTGACAGGAAATTAAGAAAAAAAATCTCTAATATTAAAAAATAAAATGCCAACACCATCTTGTCACTAGAGATCACTTTTACATTTCCACGACAACGTTTTTTGTTTGTTTGTTTTTTGGTCTTTTTTCTTTTTCGGAAACTACACTTTGTAGTACATCCACTGGAACTACATTTCCCACAATCCCACTAAACGTAACATGCGCACTTTCTAGAACCCTGACGACTGTTCTGGCGCGACTCAGTATTCAGAATAAGGAGCTAACGTCAGTTTGACCCAGCCTATCGTAGAAGAAGTCCACAGAGCACGGTGACAGTTAATTTTGGATCTTTTTCTATTCGACCGGGGTATCACGCGATTAGGTTAGTACGACTTTAGCTTGTAAAAACTGTTTTTGTGTACAAATGGGAACTCTCTAAAGGAGAATAAATAAGCTCTAAACGGAGGCGAGCTAACTAAACACATTTGTCAACAACAAAAACGGCAATGGGGCAGGGCAGCTGCACAACTCGCTCTTTAACGCCACATATTTTTGCTTAACTTGTGCAGAGTGGCTGTTCAGTGCAGGGATGAGGCTGTCGTGTGCTTACCTCTCATCTATTAATAACAGTTTTATCATTAACATGCTAACGGCAGTAGCGTTATAGCTAGCTAAATAGGCAGCTAGCGCGATGTAAACAAATAACATGTGCGTCATGTAGTTTGTAAAAAAAAAATTAAATTAAAAAAAAAAGCCTTTATCAGCTTAACTGACTGGTATCACTACTGATCTTCCAGATCAAAGTCGTTAATAGCTGCTTACCCGCGTAGCTCTTCAAAAACATTTAATCGATTGGGCCAGCATGCATCACCCTGCGCCCTCAAGCAGTGAGCTGAGCTGCCTGCCAGCCATGTATTCCTTTTCAGGCCCCACAAGCCTTCCCGACTTCGACCTCGGACCTTCAAATATGATTGAGGATGTACAGACAGCGACAGTCTCTAACAGGTATGTAACTGTTGCACTGTGCACTATTTGTTTTTGTTGTTGTTTTTGTTTTTCACCACATTTGTCAGACACGCTTTGGCTTAATTTGAAATATACTTTTATTTCTGAGCCTGACACAGGCATTTTCTGTGCCTCTATTCCACAGCAACTGGGAGACTAGATGCCTCAGGAAGCACAGGAGGAGAGCAGATGATGAGTAAGTGAGATATGAATTAAAAAAAGAAGAAGAAGAAGAATACAAGCATTTGGTAATGCTTGTCTTAGCCCTATATAAGTGTTAAACTATATGATTGTTTTATCAGGGGATGCAGTGCCAAAAAGAGGAGGTTAATGTTTGAGGCAGAAGTTGCTCCTTCAAATTTGAGCACTAGCACAGAGTGTGACTGGTCTGGCGCAAACAGCTGCTCTCCTCAGTCTGCACAGCAAGCCTGCCCTGCGGCTCCACAGTCCTGCACAACATCTAAAAACACCACTTTGCCGCAGACCTCTTCTTCCCTGTTCCGACTTGAGACGGAGAGCTCCTGCATGGAGATCGAGGCCGCACAGAGAAAACTTCAGGAGATAGAAGACAGGTATGCAATGTATAACATTTGGGAGAAAAAAAACAGAACAAAACACAACTGGTCATTTGTTCACAGCAGCTGTGTTGTGTTGTGTATTGTGTCTTTAACCTCTGCATAATAGTTTTATCTTCCTTTGTAAAACGAGTTGATTCTATTGCCAGTTCACCAACCCATATTTGTGATTGGTCAGCTGTTGCCAAGCCCTTTCATGTAAACATGCAGGGGAAACATTGGGTTAGCTTAAGAGATTTAGCTTCATATGCTTGCTTATCCTGATTGCGAATGATGGGTTAAGTGAAACCAGGTAATGGAGACATAATCCTGGGTATGTTGTACAGGCCCCGAAGCAGGTTTTGGTATGTAGAATAAGTAACCATAGTGATGTAACCCAGTAAAAAGTTCTGAAGTCTGAGCATTCGAGGTCAATCCTGAACGTACCTCTGTAAGCACAGGCCTCTGTTTATAATGTGCATACAATGTATATGTCAGGCCCACAGACCACCCTTCAGACTGTTTTGTATTTTCACTTATGTATTTACATTGTCAAGAACAATGTAAATACATAACATTTCCATTTATATCATTCAAAGTGGGGTTTTTTATCTGGCATTCAGTGTTGGTGAAGGTTTTGGGGGTTACATCACAAGAAAGAGTGACAACCCACAATGTACTATTGATGTATCACAGAATAACACTGGAGGACGATGAGGATGAAGATCTGGATGTAGAGCCAGCTCCGAGACGCCCGGTGCTGGTGATGTCTGACAGTTTGAAGAAGGGTCTGCAGCAGGGCATCAGTGACATCCTCCCCCACACAGTAGCACAGTCTGTGTATGTTCTCTTTATTTTGTTATTGGAACATTTAATGGTGATTTTTAAGTAATGAATAGAAATGGATATACTTTATTGTCCCTCATTAGGGAAATTCAGGTGTTCTAGCAGCAAAGCGACAGGCAGATGGAGCATGCAGATTCACACAAAAGAATATAAAATAAAAAGCAAGAAATAAGAGACTGTACCGGGAAATTTACAACATAAGAAGGAAAAAAAGAAAAAACATTAATGATGTGAGACGGACTGCAAATATTGTTTTCAACTGGCAAGAGTTTCTTGATTAAGAGTCAGAGCAGTTGGACTTCTTTAGGGATGCTAATATTTGTGTCACCTTCGTCTTTCTCACACTTTAGGAGCCGTTCCTGTATGGAGCTGGTGCTATGGCGGCCACCAGAAGATCCCTTCAGTCAGAGACTTAAGGACTCATTACAAAAACAGCGCAAACAACAGACCGCGTGTCGGCAGACTCCAACTCCATGTCCATCTCCCAGTCCTCACAGTCCCCTTAACCCCTCAAGTCCACCGGCAGACACACACTCTCCTCTGTACAGTTTCTCTGTGGCCCACAACTCTGGGGAGGAGGAGATGGAAATGTAATAGTGTTTCTCCACAAAGTGATGCCAAAATGAAAGACTGGACACTTGTAGCCAAGTGAAAAGATTTAAAAAGGCGTGGAACAACTTCAGGCTGGTCAGTTTGCCTTTATATGGATATTGTGAAGTTTTGAACAGTTTGTGAAGCGCATCATTTTCTTTGCAGCAATTTATGTTTTCTGACTTTAATCCCATTCAGTCCCACTTGTAACATAATAACTGACATAATCTCCAAAGTCTGTCAACAAGTAGCCTTACATAATACTTCGCAGTATTGTTTCCCGTAAGAAGTGAAATGACTTTTACGTTGCCAAAGCCTGGCCAGCACTACGCTGATGTGTTGTAAATATGATTATATTTCTTAAACATGAGCGAGGAGTATCTGGATTTTCATCTTCTGGACGTTAACATTTGGTCACATTTGCTTGTGGCATGCCTTCCTGCTTGTAGTAATACTTCTGGTGGAGAGATCATCTCTATTGCTCAGCAAGTATGCCATTAGGGGAGCTCGGAGGAATTTATAAAGTCATGGAAATGCAGATTTTTATGGTTTGACTGTATTTTCATATGCACATGACCAGAACTTCAGCTAGCCATTGGGTGCTATAAACTTTATATTTGTTTTTTAATAAATGTACAGTTTTCATGTGTATATTCTGCCCAGTTTTCATTGGATGAAAGTGCTTGAATCAGGCAAGTTTGTGTGTGTGACTGTGGCTTGTAGCTGCGCCATAATATTGTAAGTACCAATCCATTTACCATACATGCATACTGTAAATGGAGCTCTATCCAAATAGTTGTTTGTATTTGGTTTGACTCTTACAATAGTGATCATCATACTTCACACCCTTTCCAAATTCAGCCATATTTTCGAACCCTTCAGATTAATGGACAGCGAGTACAAGTAGACAGGTTCAAAAGCCTTTAATACATTACACATTTTGTTTCAGCCTTGCAGAAACAGAAAATGCTTAAAAATACATTTACAAAGGACTTTGTTAAAGCCCTGCCAGCTTTATGAGGTTATTTAATGTACGGTAACTCACATGATTGTCAGTCTTCAGAGAAATGTCAGCTCCTGTCATTTACAGCTCACTGCAAGCTATAAAAATCTTACTGCCTTAGCACAGAGGAATGTGATGACCACATCTCCAGTTGTTCCATATGTCACCGTGACCTGCTTGTTAACCTCCTATCTTAGAACAGTGAATGATTTATATTTGTTGCCATGGGACAACTTTAAATAAGACTGATTTGAAGAGCATTCTATCATTGGTGTTCAGTCGCTCACACAGTGTAAAGTTTTGGGTTGCTTTAACTCCCATCTGTGTCTGTACTCTGAGGGATCTGTGAATGAAACAATAATATTTGGAAAACAATGAGTGCTTTTAATATTCCCATCAGACCTGGGTAACATGGCTCTATGTATGACTGATACTATTCTGAGATTCTTCTAAAGAAACATGCTATTTGTGTTAATGTTTTATCAGTTTATTTTATAATCTGTGGAAATGTGAGTGCAGAGAACCACCATCAATAGCCTTAAACTGCTGTAAAGCTTTGTATTTATTCATTGTGCATTTTTTTTGGTCAGACTAAATATGAGTGAAGATATAATTATGTGGGTTACATAATTAACAAAAAATATTACAAAACCTTCACAAAAATACTTGACTTTAAATTACAAATAGTACTTGGAGTATTGAAATGTATAACTACTGTAAACTTCATCAAGTGGAAACATTAAATGTCACTTCACAATAACCAGATACTAAAGAATGTACTCACCGTTCCAAGATAGGATCCTGATAAATTGGGAGGTGAGCTCCACCCGTAGGCCTGATTTTCAGCACGGAGCTGCTTCACTTTGCTCTGGAGGTAACGTATAAGCTTAAAGGAAGCCATGTCTGAGGAGCTGTGATGGGAGTTCAGAGCTTGGAGGGAGGGAGAGCTGAGAGATTTCTGGTATTCCTTAAAAGAAAACCGATACCAGGATTTTTCTTAATAGTATAAACAATGAGTAAGGACACAAACGTTTTGGGTTTCACACAGGAAGAGCAAACCATTTACCATTTCTTCCTCAGGTCTTTCAGGCTCCCTCTGCCTAACATCTTGTGGTCTTGGTGCCTTCCTAGAAAAAACAAACCTGAATTTGGTTGGTTGTTTGGTAAATAACATAACTGCACGAACATCTGTTGTATATGTATAATGTTAGATCTATGGTCTAAGCATCACATCACATTGAGTTGAGGGGAGATCATGCTCTTCTATGGACAAACAGCTGGTTAGTATAACATCGATTTACCAAGACACAAAATTACCTGCCCCTTAACAACTTTGCCTGGCACCTGTGGGATGACAAAAGTTAGCACAAAAACTGTATACATGTCACAGTATTGTTTGATTCAAGATCAGCAGCTTTGGGAAGTTATTGCAACACAAAAAGAAAAATATGACTTGGCTGCATTCTGGGTTTAGTTTGGAGGATGCCATTTTTGTTTTGAGCACGTTACCTTTCCAGTTCAGCCGTCAACTCTTCTTCAAACTTGCGTGCCAGGCGAGCTGCGGTCTGTCCCTTCCACTCAGCCATGCTCCTTTGAACCTGCCTGAGCTCAGAGTCTTTGGCCTTCAGCTGCTTGCAGAGACATGCTGCCACTCCTCCACCTTGAACTCCTCCATCACTCAGGTGAACCCATTTTAAGTTGCTCAACTCCTCAATGTGTTCCTGCAAAAATGTCACAGGGAGTTAAATTTCCTCTAATGCTTTGTGTGTGGTTTTTGTCTAAGGGTGTGGGTTCAGACCTGAATGAGTCGTTCCTTTAAAAAATTCAAAGCTTGATCTCTCTCCAGCCTCAGCTGTTGCCTCTGGATGCTCAGTTCTTGCTCCTGAAAAATGGGAGATTTTTACAGAATATGTCCATATAAACATTTAGCGTGCTGCATGCAAAGTTCAAATGATACCTTTTCTTTTCTCAGCTGCTCGTTGGCTTGTTTCTGTGAGTCTAGCTCTTGGTGCAGTTGGCTAATAAAATCCTTCAGCTGCTCTCGTAGTGTTTTTAGGTTCATAAAAGCCTCGGCTACTGTGAAACTGCAAATGACAAAGATATGTGCATTACAAGCCAATTACAAACAAGCTATGACGACTGGGCATAAAATTATACCTGGGAGGTAGTTTTCCAGCACTTTGTTTGGCTCCACTTTGCTCCACTAACAGGCTGAGATGCTGGCACTCTGCTGCTAGCTGCTCAGTCCAGTGTTGGTGTTGCTGCTCCATCTCAGCTGTGATTTGGTTATGGCTGCTCTCCCTTTCTTCTAGCATCACCCGGAGCCTGTCTGCATCTTTAACTGCCAGCTGGACATCCTTCTCGAGCTGCAGAACTGTCCTCTGACTCTGCCATGATTACAGAGCACACCAGGTCAACTTTGTCACATCACATCTAGAGTTTGAACAGGACTGCTTTCTGTGGTTTCACTGCACCTGCGCCATCTGTAGCTCAGCCTGGTGCTCCTCTTTCAGTGACTTGCAAATTGCAGCCAACTGTGTACAGTTTTCCTTTTCCAGCTCCTGCAGTTTCTTAGAGATAAAAGCAAAATCATACAAACATGAAAAGAAAATGTATTTAGATTTATCTAAGTAGAAGAGCCCTTACTGTTTTTAGTTCCATGACCTGATGTTGAAGAGCTAATGCTTTACTCTTCTCTTTCTGCATTTCGCTCCTCAAACTTTCCAGCTTTTCATTCTGCTCTTCCAGTATCCCACGCTGCACCTGCAGAGCTTCCATTTTTTCTGCCTCCCACTTCCTCCTCTCCTCCTTCACTGCTTTGTACACCTAAATGGGAAATGAGAGCATTCTGTTCAAACCATCTAATTATGTTAGAAAGGTTGCATATGTTAGTCAAAGGATTATCAGTGTACCTTTTCCGATGCTTCTACACGCAACTCCTCTTCATGTTTCTTTAGCTCTTCCTTCTGCTGTTGCAGAGATTTCTGTAGCTTAATTAATTCTTCTTCTTTTAGCTACAAAATTAATAGAGGACCACCTCTTAGAAGTAACCCTACAAAGTATTTCACTAGTAGTATAATATGTAGTGTAATAACCTTAACGATGGCACGCCACCCAACATAAAATATATGCATTTATGGCAATACAGAATACTTGAGATACAACCCCTCACCAAAGAGTTCTCTAGTCTGTACTTTCAAAGGAATACTTTTTTCTTTTTAGCCTGAATATGAACTGAGGAGGAATCAGTAACCTGTAATAATAAACCTTTTGGACTTGCTGCTAATAATATAAACATATTAGTAAAGTTACTTATAGAACAAGAAAAAATGATTTGTAGGACTTACCATTATACTGTGGGCGTGCTCTTCAACTTGCTTCAGGGCTTTGTGGTGCTGCATTCTCAAGTGCTGTTGCTCCACCTTCAGTCCATCTCGTTCTGCTTGTAAGGCACTGCATTGCTCCTGGAAATCTAGGAGCTGCAGCTCTTTGTGGGCCAACATTTTCTCCAGAGTTACCACCCTGATCTTATGTTCTCCCACCTCACCCTGCAGCCCACTCACTCGAGCCTCTAGTGCCTAACAGGAAAAGAGACAGCAATAGTACCACACACACACACACACACACACACACACACACACACACACACACACACACACACACACACACACACACACACACACACACACACACACACACACACACACACACACACACACACAGTATATTTATGTAAAAAAAAAAAAATGCTACCTGAATCTGCCCCTTTTTCTGCATCTGTTTTTCTTCCAAACAAGCAGATCTGTTTCTCAGTGACGTCTCTGCTTCTGTGGCCCTTTGGAGCTCTTCACAAGTCTCCTCCAATTTCTGCTCCAAAAGGAAAATATATTCAGAGACATTTTAAAACACAGACACTAAATCTGCCTTTACTCAAACAAAAATGGATTCTGTCTGTTAAATTTCATTCAGTACCCTTACTGAAATTGAGATCACAACGATAGAGAAGCCCAAAATAAAATAGTAAAATGATAAATCCACAACTTTATGATTAAAGTTTAGATTCTCCATTTGGACTGTTGATGATCATAAATATTTCTGTTCGTAAAGTGAATGCAGGCTACAATTAGAAAAAGAAAGCACAATTTAATGCAATTTCATGTTTACATGTATAAAAAAATGAGTCCCATTGAACCCAAAATTATTTTTTTAGTCATATCTTTGTATTTTTGGAGTTACTACATAGTCTGTAAACAGGCTATAATACCTCTTGCATGGACTCCAGCTTTTCTCTTGCACGTCGCTGCTCAGCAAACAGTTCTGTTTTGGCATTATCCAGCTGTCTTTCCATTTCTTCCTGCTCCAGCACTGACATCATGACATTGTTCTGTTTATTGAACAATAAAAAGAGAAAGTGATGACATAAGAAAAAAATTAAACTAAGGACAGAACCACTAACTACAGGAGTAGGTTTTGTTTTTTTTTTACTGTTTTGCAGCAGGATCCATCCTTTGGAGTCTGTTTACACAGACGCTGAGCTGTAAAATCTTCCTGGGTGTCTCTGTGCTGGAGAAGACATGATTCTTTCTGCCTCAGCATCTTCTGTAGCTGCCAGCTACCATGCCTGCAGCAAAATGATGTTTTATCAATAAAGAAAACTCTCCTTTATGCAGACAAATATTATGTTGATTCATTGAAATATTGGCCGTTTAATGCATATGGCTCTGAATGAGACAGTTAGTAGGAGGAGATTTTATACCCAACAGACTTCCTCTCTGCTCTGCTGTCTCTCTGAACAGACTGCAAAGTCCTCTTCTCCTCCTCCATCTGTGTCGTCTCTGTAGTCAGTCGCTCTAACTCCTGCAAGGCATGCTGCAGCACAAACCATTACTTGTACACGTTAGTGAGTCTTCAGCAAACATTCTCCTGATAAACTATTGAAAATGCTGGACTTTACCTTCCTTTTCTGTCTAAGTTCAGAGAGGCAGACCTCAACATCTTTTATCTGAGCCCTCTTCAACCACAGCGTCTCCTCCTCTTCCTCACATTTCTAAACCACACACAAACAAGCTAAGCATCATCTCATACATATGCATGCAGGTGAATTTATACAACTGACAAAGAACAGAATAAATTACCCCCGGAGGTTTAGTCTTACTTGTCGAAGGTCGGAGAGTCGGCCAGTCATCTTGACCCATTCAGACTGCATCTTGTCCAGTTTCCTCTCAGGCCTGGACTTCCTGCTCCAGCAGCTCATTTCTTCATCTGTGTCACTAAAATAACTCGCAGGTCTGAATACACATGAGAGCAGAATACACAAATCTGAAAAAGTATTTAAAAAAAGGAGAACTTGCCCTAGGAGTATTTTAAATTTTGAGATAAAGTTTAGGTCACTGACATCTGGAATTATAGAACTTAATTTGTTAAAGTAAGTGTTCCTTCCTATTCTGCTAATTCTTAATCTACGTTTAAGGTCAGATGACATTCTGGTCTACTGTAGCTTTTAAGTTTCTTCTTTCCAGTGTTTTACATAGATTTCTTTGCACTGGTTTACTCTGATTGATATTTAGAAAGCAGTGTTGTTGCAGGACTGTTTTTTGACAGGAAGTACTTCAGAATCATCACCAGCTGACATGGAAGGCTCTTCTTCTGGGTTCATCTCTTACGCTTAAGGGCTGATATTAAGGTGATTAAAACCTTGAGTGCTTGACAGGCATTTACTGGCATTTTTCTGTGTGCATAGAAAATATATTTGCAGAATTTTGCATGTTAGAGATACTGTTGGGTGTTTGTCCCAATGGGTAGAGCTCTAAACCCAAACCTCCCCACCATACGCCCAACTATCCTACAGCACAAGGTGCACAATGACACTACCAAATATTTAAAGGCAGATTTTAATTGGATTTTGGAAGTTATTAAAATGTTCTCTTTATTGTGTTAAGAGCTTTCAGAGCTTGTCCTTTTAGTGCATTACCTGCCATATTGAAGTTTCCTGATGCTATTGTGTGTGTACCAACATAGGTGCAGCTCATACTTTGTTTTATTTTACCTGTATGCTGTTCTCCTGTTACGTTGAGAGTTACGAACAGGTCCATATGGGGATCTCTGTACTTTGGGAATAAAGACAAGAAAATTATTTTGACACTTTATTACTTTGTGTATTTTATTGTAATGAAATAGTAGTAGTCAGCTCTTACCTGATGTAGACCGAGATTCACTTTCTTCTTGTGTTGTTATGTCGGTCTGGTTGCTACACTGGCCATTAATTTCTGTGACAGACCGAATGAGAGAGCGCCATCCTAACAAGAGTGGATACTTTTTGTAGATATTATCCTCATATTTAAAGATTTTGTAATTATCATTCATTACCCTTTAAATTTTTCAGTTTCACTTTTCAAACTCTGATATTTTGTGTCTAAACATATTTATAAACTAGTTCACTTCCATATCTTCTCTTTCTTACCGGGCCACTTGTGAATGTGCTGCCTGACTTGCTCCATGCAGACTGTATCAAGGTCGCTGTCAATGGACACGGTGTCAAAGCTCAGCACAGGTACTCCTAAAAAGAACCAAGCAGCCCACAATCACTATTTCAAATAAACAGAATCCCAAAAGCATCGGTGTGGTAGGCTGTGCTTGTAAATGCAAGTGTAATGCAGTGTAATGTGTGTGGTACCTGCCAAGCACCTGGTCTTAGGAGAACAGTTGCTGTTGACATTTTCAGGGTCTTTTAAAACCTCTGTCCTGTGGAAGCCTGAAATGAAAAGGGAAGAAAACAAGGCTTGTTAAGACTTAAAGGAAAAAAAAAACTACAGCTGACAGTACACGTAAGGCGTAAAGGTGTCCTGTACTACATCTATTTATGGTTATAAAACATTTTCATTCATACTTCTATTTGAAAAGTTAGCAATCCAGCCTAGCTAACATCAGAGGCCTCTACTAGCACTTATGTTCATTCATTCATTTAAATCCATTCAACATTATTCTCCATGGTCGGACATGACTTCATGCAGTGACTCCCTGAAGCCATTGAGTTCCCTGCCCCCATTTTAGGAACCACTGCATTAGGTTATGTGCATGCTGAGTTGAAAGTTTGGCCTCAAGTCCAAAAGCTCAAATCCAGAGTTCTGGTACATGAGTGTAGGAAGAGCGTGTGATATATTTAATACTTTGGGTATGAATTATAACCATTCATAGATGTGAGCCCATTTTTTGACTTACTACTTTAGACGAGAAGTAATAACACTCCTCAACCTAGTGTGGTATTCAGGCACCATTTTTGTTTTGCCAAAATGATTTTCAAACAGTCAAACATCTGTAGAGAACATGCCTTCAATCACATGTCGAACACACAGATAGACAGACATATGGCCAAAGAACTGGAAGACAGATGGATTATTTTTCTCTCAATCCTCACCCTTTTGACTAAGCAAAGTTTAAAACATGCCTGAAAGCTTATCTTTCAAAGATTTTATAGATACAGACTTGTACCACTGCTGTCATCCTCAGGCTGTGGTAATCTGCATGTCTCTAAAGCTCCTGCTTTCACACCAGCATGTGATATATTTGCTCCAGCGCTATGAGAAACACAGCTCTTCTTGTTTTGCCCTGGTTGGTTTGTCAGGGAATGCTGAGGAGTGAGTGTGTCATCGCTGCTTTCCCCAGTCATTTCTGAACCTCTTCTTTCAACATCATAAACATGTTGTTCATGTTGTTTACTTTGGTAAGTGTCGCTGTCAGAGATGTTTGTATTCCCAGTCACTTCTGCTTTATCCAACATTTGCATACTGCCATCTATAAAAGTCAGTTCTACCATCTCCTCTCTGAAGCGTGTAGCAAAGTCCTCGGTGCAGATACTGTCTGAAGGAGGGCCAGTTTCTTCGGCCAGCACTCCTTCCTTGCAGGTGCCTCCAAGTAGCCTCTCCAACCTCCAGATGACCTGCTCTCTACAAGACTCGATTTCCTCTTTGTGCCTCCTGTCTAACCTCTTTTCAGTTTCGTCATCAGTTACAGGATCTTTCGAGCAGCCCTCTGTATTTTCTAAGGTAGAGCAGAGGAAAAGTGGTGTAAGGAAAGGTCCACCCTATTAACATTATGGTGATCAACATAGACCATACAGTCCTGTGCAAGAGTCTTAAGCCACCTCTAATTTCTTTATATTTTGCTTCAGTGATTTACTGAAAACATACATACAGTATTTAAGGCAGAAGGTATAAAGAACTATTGGTCAAGACCATTTTAAAACAATTCCAAGAAAGTCTAGAAGCATAATCTAAAGAAATGAGTGTTGGATTGAGATTTTTTGCACTATACTGTACATTTATATTATTTAATTATAGGCCACCTATGAAGACAACACACAGGGGCCTGACCAACTCTCATATTAAGCAGCTTCCTAAGCATGTATAAATTCAGCAACATAATTTCCAAGAAAGTTGGGTTGTTGTATATTTCAATTTTAAACTTAGTTACAACTTTTTTGGAAACCAGGGTTGTATTTCTTTCACTTGTGCAGAAAGAAAGATTATGTCACCACTAGTACTAATCATTTTCACTGCTGTAAGATATTTACCTCAGACTATAAATAAGGCCTTTTCAGTTAAAAACATTGTTAATTTAAAGCTTTTCCTGTGAATAGCCCTAATATTAAAATATTACCATATCTTTGCTGCACTGTTGAAGCGTTCATCAAATCTAGACAAGACATGGGGGTGTCATTTTGTTCACTTGTACTTCCCAGGCCTGTATCTTTGCTCAGAGACTGACTCCAACCAAGAGGAGCTAGAAAAATACCACACACACAAAAAAGAGATTACATAATATTACATGGAAAACAAAAATCTTTAAATCTAGTATAGAGCAGTTGTTATGATATAAATTACCTGCACTGCTGCAATCAAGCTCACATTTCTGGGGCAGGACCTGGATAAATGAATCATACTTGCTTATGTTATTATCATTTTTATTATTATTTTAAATTTGCCTACATGTGCACAGAGACAAACATACAGAACAAAGTGACAATCACAGAGTCACAAACCTGCAACTGCTCAAGCTGAGCATCCATTGCATCCAAGAGGCGATCGCAATGGTCAAATCCAAACACACTGCTATTGTCGTTAAGATCTATGAGGGCAGAGAAAAGGGGGTATATGAATGGCTGTACACATAAGATGAGGAATACATAATAATGCTTTTAAACCTTCAGACCAGTATAAAGAAGTTTCTGGGGATGTTCTGCATGTCTGTCTGTTCCGTTATTGTTCCTCTCAGCCATGTCCTGCACGTGAAGACAAAAGTGCACGCACTGAGAGACAACATAGGAGACTACACCCCCTGTATGACCCAGCAGTCAGGGCTAACAGGAAAGTTATAAGGAGTGTGTGGCAGTACGGTGATGGGGGGGTATGTTGCCCAGTTGTCCAGGAAACCAAGACCACTTAGCTTATTAGCAAGCCAAACTGACTTCTTTTCATTGATTTGACGATAAATCCCCGGATCTCCCCGTCTGAAAAGTTCAAGAGCTGTGAAAGTTACTTACAAATATCTGTAGTATTAAAGTGTCACATCTAGCTGTGACTCGTGGGATTATTTTCTCAGCCGCGGCCAAGACTCAATCCAGCCTTTGGTTTAAGCGAAGTGATATTTTCATAGTGCGAATGACCCCACAAATCAGATGTATTGAACACAAAAGCGTCTGGCCAGTCTGTCTGAAGCTCCTGGTTAAACTTTGATGTTTCTGAGTTATCAAATGAAGACAAAACACATCACACTAACCGCGACAAACACTCAGAACTAACTTACTTTAAGAAGACGGGCGCTTTCAGTCGATGCCGAACTTGTCTCCACGGTTCTGACTAGCACAGCTGTTGCTGCTGCCGGGAGAGTTGATTGACGGGAAATTGAGGCTGCCATGGAAACGGTCAAACAGCTCGAGATACAGCAAGCTAACAGCCCTGAGGAGTCGCGCGAGCTACGGCAGTAAAAGCGCTAAACGAAGTTATCATAGTTAACAAAAACCAAATTAAAACTAGATATGAAAAAATAGTTCACTCACATAAAAAAATATTTTCTGAACTTTTAAATCTAAAAAACAAATATAGAGGTAGTATGTTTAACTCTAGTATGTTTGTTTGGTTAAAAATAAATTGATAGACATCAATTGATGGCCTATAAGACTACTGTTTGCAAAAAAAAAAAGAATCTAATCTGATACCAGATTTTCCTAAGTCTTGCCTTTGACATATAACGATAATAGTTAGTAGAGTTAATAAAGACTAACAATGAAACTAATAAAAACTAAACAAATAAGAAAATCAACTCTAGAAACTAACAAACTAAACGGAATTAAAAATAAAAAGTCAAAATTATACTTATTCCATAAGTATTTGAATAAAGACACTTATTTAAATATTTAAATACTAATATTTCTTGTAGTTTTACCTCTGCAGTGGTTTTAAAAGCAGTGTCCTGTTTTGTTTTTTCAAAAGTTTTGCATGAACTGTTTAGGAATTACAGACAATTTTGTGCATCATCCCACCTTTTCAGAGGCTGGAAAATAATCGGAAAATGTATAAAGTTTTATGGCCAGAGGAAGTCTGTTCCCTCATATATATGTATGTATATGGCATGGGCATAAGGCTGCATGTGGAACCAGGTCACTAGTGTTTATTGATGTGGTTGCTAATAGACGCAGCAGGATGAACTGTGAAGTGCACAGGGCTTTACTCTCTGCTTAGACTCACTCTAATTCTGCAGAACTGATCAGATGGTGCTACGCTGTGAAAATGACTAATGACCCAAAACGCACAGTAACAACAGCCCAAGAGTTTCTCAAAGCAAAGAAATGGGATATTAATAGATGGTTGAGTTAGTCACCTAATAACCCAATAGAGGAGCTTTTTAGTCACTGAAGACAAAAACGAAGGCAGAGAGACCCACAAACAAGGCCTGGCAGAGCATCACAAGGGAGTCCATGGATGTCCATGTTCATAGGTTCTAAACTTCAGGCAGTCATTGACTCCAAAGAATTCTTACGTTTCTCATTTTAAAGAAAGCTTCTGTTGTCCACCCAAGAAAACTGTACATTGAATATGCACTTCATGATTGGAATAAGCAATGATAAAAATAATGTTTTCTTCATTTTCATAAAAACTGTTTAGAGTGTCATGTTTCATTAGTGGGACATCAAATTTGAACTCAAACATTTCTGTGTTCTGCCAGTTCAACTCATCCTTTGGTCAGAGAAGAAACAAATGAGAAGAGACAGGTATCCAGTGTCAACAATAACATCTTTATTATCTTCTTTTTTCACTGTTTTGTCTTTGCTGTTTAAAGACAGTGTTATACGAGTATAAATTAAGGGAGAAAATACACAATTTTATTTTTTAAAAAACGGGGAGGAAAAAAGAAAAACCTTAGCTGAATACGCAGTAACACCTGAATACACCTTTGTGTATTTGGGAGTAAGAGTTATCAAGGCAGGTCAGTCACCTCAATCCTGTGCCAGGTCGCTATTGTGAAACATCTCATAATTTCTACCAATCGTATGGATTGTTAATATCACCATAATCTCACCACAAAGCTGCGAGTCACTGTCGAATAAGAAGCAAGGTTCAGTTTAGACAAGGCAAGAAAAATCTCCCCATCTTCGTCGTCATCATCAGCATCAGCCTATTTCTGCCTCAAAACTGAGCAGCACTGAAAAGCAGGATATGTAATGCTGCACGTGCACACAAATCAAACTCGCTATGCACACAAATAGTATGAAAACACCAATGTAGGAATAATGGCACCCATTGAGAAGGAAGAAATCAGATCAGAAAATAAAAGCAAGAAAATTAAAGCCAAGAATCACATCGTAGTGAATTAAGCATCAGGTTCAGATGAAATGAGATAAACAGCGACAGGGAGGGTTTACATTTGAACCCTCTGAGATAGGGAAGGCAGATGAAGAGGGTTATTTAGTCTACAACACACTCTTCTCTTACACTTTGGTTGTGTTTTTTCCCTTTCTAAACGAGGCAGACAACCGGTCTTTGAAGCAACGACAGCCACAAACTAACAAATCTACACCTCCACTGCTTTATTGCTACAGCTGTCCGAAACTGTACAGGCCCTTAAAAGGGACAACTTCAGTAGGCAAGTCACCATCAAGTACTGAGGTCACCTTTTTGTTTGGAAATATATTGATTTAAACCTAAGATGAGCTCTCCATTATCATTCAAAATATAATATGTATTCTCAAATATAAAATAATCTCAAACACAATTTATTAAAGTAAACCTGCAGGGAACCTCCACATTTTCATCATGTTCAAGTGGCGATCGCTCCAATGTACAATGACAAGTCTTCGATACACATTTATGAACAAGATAAGAAGGATAGCAGAAAGAAAATGTAAAGAAAAGGCTCAACACTTTGGGAAATGTGCTTATGTGCCTCCTTCTCTCCAATACGACACATTGTAAGGCTACAGGCAGCAGTCACTTATTTTAGGATTAAGGAAACAGGATATAAGCTACCAGCAGCTGAAGATCTGATAAACTAACATGAATCTAATTTGTTTCATTTTTCAAGACAGTTTTTGGTACCAAATTTTGGGTACATCAGGTTTAACTTCCATCTTTAGTTATGTGCAAGACTTCCTCCTGGCACCAAAGCGGCAAACTTCCAGCAAAGATGGAGGTGAAATTTAGAGGGGCTGATGGGTGGTCAGAGCCGAGCTACCCCACGTTTCCAGTTTTTTTGAGTACAGCTAAGCTAAACTGCCGCCTGTAGCTTCATATTTACAACAAGAGAAGGCTTCATCTTCTCATCCGACTCCAGCAAATTTCAAAACAAAATGAATTTCCAAACGCTAAATTATTCCTTTTAACAAGTGACCATGCTCATGACAACCACAACTCAAAACTGTAAGAAAAACTTTTGTGTAAATGAGTAAAAGTGCCAGTATTCACTTCTCCACTATCATTAGTTCACCGCTAAAGAATCAGACAGGTAAACATTAAGAGCTCATATTATCACACTTAAAATTCACTCTATCGGTAAATCCTAGCATTCCTTCCTTGTGTGAAGGAATTTCCTTTCCAGTGTTTTTTTTTTTGTGTGTGTATGTGTGTTTGTTTTACATCTGCATGGCCCGCACATCAGAGGAAATAACTGAACCACAGCTAACAACATGTTAGTATTAAGAACTATATAAAAAAAAATTATTTTCAGTGTGTTAACACAGTTTTTGGCCAAATTGAGGGCACCTCTGAGTTAGTGTCTATCTTCAGGCTCATTTAGTCCCCCCTCTACCCCGACCTCTGCTGTAGAGAGAACTCAATACTCACATTAGTATAATTTTTCTTTTACAATATCATCGTTTTATCACAAAATATTCACACAAATAGGCTGGATGGTAGATACAATACCTCCAGCCATGAATTCTACATTCCTAACAATAATTACAAAAAAATATCGACTTTTTTTTTTTCTTTTTTTTTTTCAAAACTCTTGTCACCGTAGACTTGTAGTGCACAGGTCAGGGGACTCGTTCCCTTATTCAGTCAGTTAAAGGCAAAAGACTCAGTGTACCTCTGTGAGCTGATCCCAGATCAGCATGTCCACAAATGGCAAATGAGCTGCGGAGAGCCTGGAGTGGCCGCTCGGGCTTGTCCTCTGTGGCTACAGCTGACTGCAAAGAGGAGCGCTACAGGAACCAGCCCTGTCTGCTTCTATAACCTTTGACCTCCTATCAGCTGAAGCCACTCTGGGTTCCTTGAAGTACCCGCTCCAGTCTCAAATTCAGTAACCCCACTGGAAACGTCTGAACTACAAACTAGTGAGGGATGGATGCTGTGGAACTAGTGAGAAGAAACCGGTGTTTTCCCGGGTTAATGTTTACTAGTGAACGCCTCAGTGATCGGGCGCAGACTTAATACTTTGTACGATCACTGAAGATGATGCTAGTCAAAACGATCACTGATGATATGGTAAGTGTTGCCATGGGAGAGCACCAGAGGACAAGATAGTGTTCATGTACAGAGTGACATTTTCTCAACATCAACACAGAGATATATACTAACCTCTAGTCAACCACAGTGAAAAGTGCTTATTCAGGTCTTTGATGGAGATTCCCGTGACAGTGATACAAGTGTTTTAATGTCACCACTGCAGTTGCACTAATGTGTTATAATCAAACTACTACTATATAATTTTTCCTAATCAGAGTCACAAATGGAAAATGTTAGGATGATTGAGATCCAATGAAGCATAGAGACAACTCATATTTCTAATATAACTAACATGAACAGACTAATTGCACGTCCCTAAAGGGAAAACTTAATATCCAGACCAAATGGAAAAAGGATTACTGCCTTGATGCATATTTCATTAGTCGAGATAAACCAATCTCTAGTGGATCAATCAAACATTAGCTGTAGATTATGGAGACTCAATGTGTTTAAAATGAAATACAAATATATTCAGAATTAATCCATCTGACGAACCAATACAGAAAATGTATAACAGAACCATAAAAATTTTAAAAGACACATGAATTAAGAAAAAAAAAAGATAATACATTGTAAAACCTAATGTCTGGTTTTATTTCATTCTAGCAGCTTTTAAGACAAAAAGCACTTTAACCAAATCTTTTTAAATTTTTTAACCTCTTTCCCCAGAATATCATCTTCTTCTATAACAACACCGAGTCTGTCAGCTAATTCTGACTTATAGAGCCCGTTATATCACAAATCAATCACATGGGCTCTGCCCCACTTGTCCTCAGACTTCTTGATGAAAAAAAAACAAAACTATTTATAAATAAAATATTTAATACTGAATAAAGTAAAACCTGTAAGCTGACATACAGAGGTTAGTCTGATGCTTTTTCTCACTTTATGGTTATATTAGATACATTTTCTGTAGTTAATTATGTGATTATTCCTACATTCATTTCTCTGTATTTAATTATGTTTTTCTTTGACATTTACTGAACACGTTGACTCTCCATAGTTTATAACACATGCAATCAAAGCTGTGACTATTTCAGAGTCATTCATCCATTACTTTCTATACCTCAGTCATGGACATAGCTTGGCAACCCCCTGACAACTGCCGGTTGCTACGAAAAAATGTGTATTCCTCAACCAGTTTGATTGCTGTCGTCGGGTAAAAATCAGAGCACGCTATACCCACAGGCTCCTTGTGCCTGCTTTGGCTGCTAGTGAAACCCTCTCAGAGTTGTACTGAAAAGGGCAAAACAGACCAGAGAAGTGAAAGTAAAAATTGCATCTGGCGGTTTCAACCAACACATTCCAAAAGGTGCAACTTTTACTTTATGGTTTCAGTGAATTTTCACTCACTACCACTTGGCAAGTAGTTGGCAAAAAAGTCAACACCCCCCCTTGCAAACTGCTGGTGACTGAGGCAAAGTGCTAGCACATGCTAGCAGCAATCACAAAGAGGTTTTCAATGCAGCACCGAAAACCTCTTGCATGAACCAATTTCATGCAAGCATCTGCAACCTCCTGCAACCACTTGCCAACCGATCTCGTAATATACACGCTTCCTTAGTGACCGGTGGTTGCTGGAGGAGGGGTGACCGACTGGTCTCTAGGCCTGTGAATGGAGTTTTAGCAGTCGATTTCACAGCAACTGTCAGCAATCACTTGTCAGCCGGTTGGGAAATAAACACACGTTTTCCCTGTGACCGGTGGTTGCTCATAGCCCGGCTTTAACATATCAAAAGGCAAATAATGAGCATTTAAAATGTTTACCATAAAGAAAATGAGGGGGCTGATTAATAAAGTAGACCCACATTAATCTCTGTTGCACTGAATAAAACTGAGGGTGAAGACATTTTTCTTACAACTACTGAAATACTGTTGCTGTTCTGTTTTTATGTCCATCTTTATTCTTTTTAATCAGTTTATAATCATGAGCAGCTCTGATGTGGGTTTCTATCCAATTTGGGAAACTCTGTAGTGGAGTGAACACAGAAAAGTGCATTGTGGGTAGCATTTCCAGCGCACCAGAGCGTCAGGACTGTGCGGGTTAGCTTTACTGTGTGGTGTTACAACTCTGTTATCTCGCATCCACACGTGATCTCACTGCTGTTTGAGTATAGTGTCAAATAGGACTACTCAGGGAACGCCCATAGTTAAAACAGAGTGAGAGTGTACATTTGGAGGTACAGTATAATCTGAGAGTGTGCGAAACATACACATTCTCATGTTCACACAAAAAAAAGAAAAAAAAAAAAAAGGTCCACATGGTGCTCGTACGTTCCACTGCTTAAGGACCAGAGGTGGAGCGGTTCACTGTCTCATGAGGTTAGGTGTGATCCCAGAGGAGGTTCCTGGGTTAGAAGATGTCAGGACACAGGCTCCAGTCCTGTCTCTCCTTTGCCTCCCAGTAACCCCCCTTGTACACAAAGCTTGTCTCTCCAGTAACTGAGTCCCTCCTCTGGTAAAACCACAATGGCTGGTATCCTTCATATTCTCTACCTGTACGGGGGGGAAAAAAGAAATCACAGGTATTAATCCATTGGTTTGATCCAATTATTTTTTAATGGAGAAGCCACACTCGCAGGCTATTCACACTCAGATCATTTCACCTTCATACAATGCATATAGTAGTGATAAAGAAACAAATGAGCACACATTGTGCAAATATGCCAAAACCTGGGAGGATCATGGTGAAGGAGCTATACCCAAACTTTTGGAAGTCCCTGAACTGAAAAATGAATCTGTTTCATAAAAAGAGCAGTCAAAACAAAAAACAAGCATATAAAAAAAGAAAAGTGCATCAGAAAAGTGTCCAATCGGGAAAAAAAAGAAAGAAAAAGCATAATGGCAATGCAGGAAGAAATCCAATCTAATCACTTGCTAATGTGGCTTCACCAGAGCACACTGAGAATACTTGTAATCTTAAATCATTTTCTTAAATGCAACATGTTACCGAGGCCAGTTCTGAATGAAAATGTTGCATGTGTGCAGGAAAAAGTGTTTTTTTTTCCTGAGTCATTATTTGGAGAAATTGACATGAGAAGGGTTTCATGCAGTTCCCAACACTGAGGCAGACCACACAGAGTAACACAGAGGATGGCGTTTGTGTGTGTGTGTGTGTGTGTGTGTGTGTGTGTGTATGTGGGAGTGATGCACAACGGAGGGGTACAGGGCAACCCCCACTCACCAGAGTCATAATCACACTCTGACCATCAATAGAGGGAGGAAAAGAAAGACAAGTCATGGGTACATCAAAAACAATCTAGCCTACGCATAACACACAGACAGGAATGCCACGAGGATGAAAAGTCTCTGCTGAGGTCCCTGTAAAGTTTAAACTCTTTGATTGTAACCATCTCTTCTTAGTTCTCTTAATGAGCCTTGCTTCCTTAACGTGAACTCTTAAAACTCTTACATCCAAATTATAGAGATCAAGAAGCCTAAGTAAAATATTCAGCTACTGCTTATTAATCATTTGATCTAATACTTGGGTATGAGCTCAGCCTTGATTATGTAGCACAGCATGCCACAGATCCCTTTTAATCAAATATTTCTATTGAGGGATTTTCTAATTCAGTGATTCATCTGTTGTACTGATATTTGAAGTAAAATAATGCTCCAGATCCCACCTGACATTGTCTAATCTAATAATGATTGGGACTTTTACTACCATACATGCATAAAATAAGTTGGCCTATTTGATAACTTTATGCCCTGACTCTTGCTTTCTTTCTCATCACTAGACAGAGACAGACACACACTCACTCTCACTGTTCTTAGTCTCATACCTTCATCCAGAGCGTCTGAGGCCTCTGCTTCCCTCCTCCTTCTCACTGCTCTTTGTTTCTCCTCTAGCCTCTGTTTTTCGGAGTTTGCTTCATCCCATCGCCCGTCCTCCATCAGCCTCTGGTCTGGTCTCAGACGGCTGTCGGTCATTGCCACTCCATCCTCCAGCTCATTTAAGGTCAGTGCCAGAGTTGAGAAGTAGTACATGTTCTCAGCGTTCTCCCTGACAAGGCAAGAAGGAATTGACATAAGGTACACTGCGGAGTTCTGCAAGCCATGACATTTATCGCACATCGCAGCTGTTTACTCAGCTATGGCTGTTGGCTTACGGGAGAGGGTATTTCTTCCACAGCAGTTTAGGGGACAGAGTCTGGTAGACCATCTTCTGCTTGCCCTCTGACCCGCTGCCTCCTCGGCTGCTCTGAACGATCTTGGCACTTTCCATTTTCTCATCCCACGTACCGGAGAGGATGTAGTGAGCCTGGCCCCCGCTGTCTGCCACCACACCTGTCACCTGGAAATGGTAAAGAGAAAACAGAAGCTAGAAACACAAGCACAGAGCTACTCTTTCCACGTAATGTTAGGTATGTAAATTCCCAGTCCCATTAGTAGAACATGACTACATTTAAATTTGCTCCAAACAAATAAATATGCTCTTTATTTAAGTAAGTGTTACAACACAAAAGGGTGTTATTGAGATCTGACTTCATACACTAAGTTTATTACACAAAGCAATACATTTGTTGGTATTGTCCAGCAGGAGGCAGCATCACACAAAGGAACCCCACACCGCAACGTCACACCCAGGCTGGGTGTCAGCAGAGTGTGGAAAACAAAGAGTTTACCTTGCGTGGAACATCCCTGGAGAAATAACTGTAGGGAGAGAACTTGAGCTGGCAGGTCTCCTTGGTCCTGTGATTCACAATCTCAATGTCTCCCGACTGCACAAACACAAACACACAAAAAATACAGAATGAGAGCGAGAAAGAGAGAACAATGACATCTGAGCCAGGGAACATATCACAGCGAGTTTCACAGTGAGTCAGGAGTTAGAAGATTCAATTTGGAATGACACTCAAGGTAAATCCACCACTATTTCATTCTACCTTTCCATCTGGCACACACACTAAAACTAAAACAATGTACTTATGTGTAGAATTACTACTCTTGTTACTGCAAACAAGCCATGTGGTAAGCAGGTCCTTGCATTGTCCTGCAAGGATGTGCATGCACAGTGCTGAACACTGCAGTGGGCTGTACCTTTAAGGTCTCATGCTTAACCCTGTAAAGTCCAAACCATGAAAAATGTTTCAGAAAATCCCGTTTATTTGTGGTTTATTAAATCTTTTGACAAATTAAAAAAAAGAAAGAAAAGAAATTAAACATCAGTTTGGATATATGAGTTTTAATTTGACTCATTTTTGCTGCATCCCACAATGTTGTGCAATTTATTGCTTAAATATTTACCGTGCAATTTATTTATGCTTTTCTGGAAAAAACAAAACAAAACACTGATGATGTAGAAATCTGAAAAAAATCATCTATCAAAACAGATACACTTGGGTGTTACAGGGCTAATCTGGTTTTGCAACATGTGACAGCCATGAAAAGAAAATATAAAAAATAGCCACCATGCGGAGAAAATGAAAGTTTATGCTGGTGTGATTGTGATGTAAAAATACATTCATTGTCAGCGCCTCGCTCGTTTCAGCTGTTTTATTACTGACAATTGTGCTCCGCTATAGCCAACCACAGAGAGTGTAGCTGTAGGTTAATATGAAGCTGTTTGGGTGACCCCGTTCTGCAAAGGAGGACAGCTGAGTGGCAGAACAATGCACAGAGAATGACGGTGAATATACTGAAGAAAACAATACAATACAGAGATGACAAAACTAAATTTATCTCAACACCGAGCTGGTGATTTTGTTACACTCAAAAGGAAAAAAAAACTGATAGCATTTGTACATTTGATCAGAAAACAGACCGTAATGTGAGTAATTTATTTTTAGATCGTTTCCTTTCCTTGCTTCCAATTTTCACTAAATGCTTGCTCATAGAGGGACATGGGGTTGGTTATGTCTCTATCAGGGTACATTAAGGTGAGTGCTGTTGTGATTTGGTGCCATATAAAAAAATGGAATTGAAATTGAATGTAATTCACGTCTGTACAGTACCTTTAAGAAACAAATACCACAAATATTCAGTAATTTAGAATATTTGTACTTTTACTTTTTTGTGTTAGGAACAGGTTAAAGCTTTGTTATTATACACAAGAGCTTATATTCTAGTCTAGCGGATATAATGTGTGTATTTTTCTTCTTCATGGATTCTTTAAAATGAGCATTCAAACACAAATGCACACTGACAGATTGATGTGACACACGAAAGCAGGACAGAAAAAAAATGTAGGGGGTGGAGGTAGATGGGGTTTTATAGAAAGAGACAAATCTGCACAGACAGAAAGATGGACACATGTGAAGCCTGCCCCTCAAACCTCCCTCCACACTATAACTGGGGCATCTCAAAGAAACAAGAGGTTGTTATTTAGATCAAAGCTAAAGACAAATCCCCGGAGATTGTGAAGCTACTTGTTGAATTGTTATAAAGCTTTACGCTGATTCCCCTCTTCAGTCCTACTCTGCTGGTCTGTGCCACACACCTCTGCTAGAAGAAAATATCTACGGGCTACTCAGGAAGCTCAGTGGTATTAAGGCGTGCTGTGGATAAAGTAAACATAATAAACAGACCTGGTCAATCCACAGCTTGCCCACAATGATGTTGTGCACTGTGGAGGTGACCTTTCTCCACACATAGTGGTTCCCGCTGGCGTGGAACTGCAGGTGAATGGTACCTGGGGACACACGGCGACAAAAGACAGATTCTCACATCTGCTTTATTGCTAATCTGCAGTTGCGCATTATTGTTTGGTTTTGTGCTTCTGAATCTGTCATCCAGCACATTAATGCTCTGAGCACAGGCGATGCATTTTCACCTCATTTCAATGTCAAATAAGCCTCAGAAGATTTATATTTCACTACTTACATGATTTTCTATTACATAGCACAACACAGCAGGCATATAACATGAAGTAGGGTATGTCAGAATTACCACTGAATCCTTTTGGCTCGATCCGGACCGCTTACATCTATTTGAGCTCTTAGTACAGAACTCCCTTTGTACCCATATTTATGTGTGTGCCAGATGGGTCATAAAACCCTCCAGATTAATCTTCACACTAGCTTTAGATTGCACGGTGGCAGATCACTGCTCTGCTCCTGACTCTGGAGTCTTTCTTGCCTTAACACTCGTGCTGTTTAGTGTGCATTATGGAGCCTTTATTTACGCATGAAGTTTGTTAGCGGTCTTACCCAGAGGCATTATGGAGAGGTATTTGCCACGGAACTTGCTGGCGATGGTGATTTCCTGCCATAAGGTCCAGCCTCTTTGGGAAATCACATGATGTGCAGCTGCAGGTGGGTGATGGCTCACCTGAGAGGACACAGAAACACAAAGTCTCTGTTTAACCTTGTGTACCGCCGTGTGTGTCTGTGTTGAATAACTGTGTGTCCACATCAGGAAGCATGCAAACAAAATCTCTCTGTAGCTGTGCCATTACCTGCTCACACACCGAGCGGTAGCCAAATTCCTCCAAGCGATCAAGCTCGTACGTTTCGCCCAGGAGGGGGTTGAAGGGCTTGGCTGTCCGATGGACCGTGGTTGAGTAGGAAGAGACAGAAAAGGCAGCGACCAGGCACATCTGTTCTAGTGAGGAGTCGCAGCGGGCCGCCTTGTCTAGAAGCTCGTGATACTCCAGGTCCTCGGTGAGGCGCTGCAGCATCGACAGAGGCTCATTAAAGTTTACCTGAAAGGAAGATAAAGGAGAGAAACTCATAAGATGCAATCCTTACAGATTTACCTGCCAGCAAGAAGAACCAGGAGTATGCCTACACTTACAGGCATGGGGATTTTAGAAAGCTCCTTGCCGATGCAGTTCTTCATGATGCTCCACAAATTGAGGGAGTAATTGGGTTTGTCTGGGATATGAGTCCGCCTTTGTCTGCGCGGCTGAAGCTCCTTTCCTGACACATCGTTACAGCTTGGAGACATCTGGGATTGGGTGAGGAGAAGAGGGTGGATATACAAGTTTGAGACAATACTTTCAATTCTGTGGACAGCTTGGCAGCATATCTCCAGATGTAGCGACAGAGCAAGAGAAAGACGGGAGGAAAAGAGAGAAGACAGATGTGTAAGAGAGAGAGAGAAATATGAGAAAGAGAGCTGAGAGAGAAGAAGAACAGATGTTTGAGTACTAAATGATTCAACTGTATATTTCCGGCACTGCAGGAGCGGCAACGAGACCGCAGGAAACCACTGGCAAAGTTTGCGTATCCTTGCATCCTTCTTTAAGCACGGGAGGGAAGGATACTTGTGAAAGCAGCAAGTGAAGATGTTACATAAATAAATCAATGAGGTGTGAGCTTTGCAGCACCAGCAGAAATGAATCTATTTTGAGATTACAAATATTTGCTCCTTTAACAAATGTCAGTGCCATTAGTCAGGCATGTTGGGAAGACACTTACATGGTCGTCCTGGTTCCAGTCACCGGGCTGGCCTCCGCTCGCTCCGCTCAAATTACTCTGAGATCGCCTGGAACAAAATGAAAATATTTTCTACAGCGACGCAGGACACAATCTCGCCAAATTCCCCTCACGCTGTTGTTTCCCCTTTACACATGCAAACACAATATACACAAGGGAGGGGAGAGATTGCTGAGTATTGCAGATGAATACTGTGAAACTGGAGCTGACGGATATGTCACATGACACAAAAATTGGGTAACTCGTCTGCAGGAAAACCGACCGCTGTGAGAGTCTAAGGCTGGTTTTTATTTGTACAACCGAAAGTGAACACATGACAGGAAAGGACACGCTGCTCTTCGATTTCTCACTCCATCAGCTATCGTCAGAGCCCTGCTCAGACGTCACCCAGCGTCAAACTCACAGTTTTGACAATTTGGAGCGTGCATGGCTAAACTATATTGCCCATATCCATTTTGTATTTCGCTCTTACAGTGCATTTTTAATGAATACATAAAAAGAGAGCAGAGACTGCACGGATTCCTGTGTGAGACTGACCTGTGCTGCGTGCTCTCACTGGCAGTCACTGTGATAAACGCAGGGGAATCCTCCATGGCATCAAAGTACTCAGTATCCTCATCTTCATCACTTGCCTCCTCTTTCCGCGACCTCTCACTCCCTTCAAGTGGACATATACATTTATGAGTCCACACAGACATCCCAGTGAAAAACAGTGAGTTTGTATTCTGCAGTGTTCAAGAGAGACAGGCATATAATCACATACCGGTGGTGATTAATCAGGGAATAATTAGCTTAATCGTAAAATTGGCAGTGTTCCTGTTGGGTAACTAGCCTGAATGATGCAAGTACCTCAGGGCATGCTTCTTATATTTAGTACTGACTATTCAGCACTCAGTATGTTCACTGTGTTCAGTGATCCATTATGGGTTTTAACCAGCTTCCAAGTGAGAAGCACAAATGTTTATATAAAGTACAATTAATGGGTAAAAGAGGGAGAGGGGAGGGAGTATGTTTGCTGTATAGAAGCTCTGTATAAATGTATAAATAATAAAAACTCTAACACAGTATATGGTTATTTTAAAGGTCCAAATTTCTGCCATTATGATAGCAAGTACTGACAAATGGCAAAATAGTATAAAAGGTAATGAAAGTTGAAGAAACTGTGGTTCCCACAGGACCTGATGTTTCTGATGTTCTGCCTAAGTGGTTAAAATATAATTATGTTCTGTATAAGTTAACAATTGCCTTTAAGGTTAAAGGAAGGAAGAGGGACTCAAACGATGTTTTAAACCCTCATTATAAAGAGCAGAGATAGAGATCACAGGGGGGCTGGAAATGGGTCCCCAGCTAGACTCAAACTAGTCCCTAGTTTGAGTTGGGTTCATGAGTGCTCAAAGTTTTGACAAATTATAAACTGTGGCTTTTTCCTGTGTAACTTTTTACAGCACAGCTGAAAGTTACACCACTTCCAGCCAAAAACTCATGAGAATATAAACTGACCAAAGAGACTCTTAAGATAAGTACCATTTACATCTTAACTGCTGTCTAATTAAAATCTTCTGACACAGCTCAAAACTTCTGTTCTCCACATGAGGAGAGTCTATAATGCTAAAGCCGAGGCTACGTGTGACTTTTAGCTATTGGTATGAGTCCCATGCTAAGGTCCACAGGAGCGACTAACAGACTGCCAGTCTCACCCTTGTTGGTGGTAGGGGCACTGGGTGCGCTGGAAACAAGCGTGGGTGCTTCTCTCCACGCTCGCTCCAGGCTGTTATGCTGCTTGGCTAGCTGCTCAATGGTCTCCTCTAGATGGGTACGCTGCTCTCGCTCATACTGCAGAGCCCGCTGCCATCTCCTACTGTGAGTCTCGGCTAGGTCCAAAAAGTCTCGACACGCCTTGGGTAACAGAAACACACGAGCAGATAATCAGAAAGACAGGAGTGAAAAATCAATCAATGTAAAACACATCCTGAGGGGGGAATTGTTAAAAACAACTTTTTTTAACAAAATGGAAACAATCCGTTGGGATAAAAATCCTGTATCACTTTTCCTCACAGTTGGCAACAATACAATAGAAAGAAGATTCGGATGGAAAGGGCCGTAAATGCATTTGTGTCATGTGTCATAATCAAGGCTGCTTATCATAAGTTTTTTGAGCAATCATCAATATGTTAATTAGCTGTCTGCTGAGACTTTACTCCGTTTCCCTGCTGCGGCAAATGCGCCTTGGAGCAAACTGTAAACATAGAAAACATCAGTGACTGATGAGCTGTGTTTAACACTCTGATTGCATAAGGCTCTATATCTGCGTCAAGAGGGGGTATTATTGTTTCTCTTCTGCTTTTACTGCTCAGACAGAGAGGTTACTTCAGATCACCACATATTACATGTCAGCACATGCTGCCACTGGCGCTCACTGAGCACAGAGGTCAATGAACCCAAGTAACACCTCTCAGCTGACTGCATACATGTTAAAAATGTCATGTGATGCTCACTGATCTCTCAGCGTGGGGTTATCCAGCTGTTTTTCAAACACTGCTTTTAAAGCAACCACAAATCAAATGTTATGGAAGTCTTGACTTGACTTTATTCTGTGGTACACGGTCATCTGCAAGAAGAGATTGAGAGGACCTGCTGAGAGGTAGCTGACGCCACTTAAATAAAATAGTGGCTGAAGGTTAAAAACTTTCGGGGCAAAAGTGTCAGACAGTTCAATTCATCTGTGCTCTTAGTATGTATGACAGTTTGTTTTGTTGGAAAAAAAAAGTTATATAGACTATATAGCCCCCAACAAAAGTATTTATGACACATACCTGTCATACAAACAAGAAAACAGCTATTTGAAACTAAAACTTGTTATTTTTAGGTAAATTTACGCCTTTATAACCAAATTTGAGCCGGCACGCTGGATTTCTCTGAGAAGTCAGATGTGATTAAATTTTACAAATTTTTCTCTTCAGAAATGGATGCAAACAAATGCAATTTTGTATCTTATTAAAAAAAAAAAAAAAAACCCAACATGCTTCTTTATTTATTTCAGCTTTTCTGTAAAATAATACATTTGGAAAATTATGGATAACAACAATAATTACATTCTAGCATTAATAAATATAATTTCGATTGAAGAGCTTGAGATTAACCATTACAGAAACACAAAGAATGATTTTGGTATTTACCAGCACTATTAACTTAGGGCAGCTGTGGTATTAACCGTATACCGGGTGGTGGTATAAATACTATAAATAGTTTCAAACAATAGATTTTTGTTTTATTTTGTGTTTTTTTAATAAGTATGCCCAGTAAAGCAAAGGGGAGCTGTAACTACCAACTATTACGTTCTCACTGCTCAAATTCATATTTGGACAACAAAGTCTTATAACAGCCAAAGAGGTCTATGACTCACATCTTCAGATGTCTGGTTTTGTCAGAGTGACAGGCCAGGACATTAAGACATTTAGCCTAATATTTTAATTTCTTACAAATACACATTTTTTAAATAATTTTTGCTACAAAAAAAGTCAAGTTAATTTTAAAAAAATTTGTCCGTGGGTTTACTTTTACATTTATTTGCTGTGTTGCAGTTGACTGTATTGCACAACCATTATCATATCATAGAGCCTTTCACATTCCCACTGACCAGAGCAATGTATGCTTTCATGCATTTCATCCTGGTCATATTATTGATTTATGCCTACCTGTGTAAGGATACTCGGTACTCTTGAATAAGGCTAATAACACCCCAAAAACAAAACTATGATTACTTCCTGAGCTTCATTTTAAAAAAAACAGATATCGCCTAAAACTATTAAGACACACTTGTAAATTAAAAAAATTCCACACTATTATTAACAGGCCTACAGCACTCATACTTAAACTATACAGCAAGGAAAAACACCTACATTTTTAAAGCCAAATTAAAATAAGTTAAACTAGAAATTGATCATTAAAGACAATCAAATTGGCTAATTACATAGTCATTAATCCAAAATGTTAATAGAGCAGTACGATCATAAGACAAGAAGTGAAATATCAGATCTCCTTACCATGCCTGGTCAGTCTCTTACCCTAAACAGCCCTGCACAAATGTTTCAATATTAACGTCTTAGAGTCAGTTAAATGTCCCAAATGCATGTGACGATGTGGGCCACTTCCCCAGACAATAACCATCATATGAAACTCAAACACCCCCTTAAGAAAATATGACAGTTCCACTTTTTTAAATGCTGACTCTCCAGTATAAACATAGACTGCATGTGACTTCTGGTGTTTAAAGGACGGGGTTGATAAAGGCTAAAAAACTGAATGAACGTGCAGGAGCACATATGAATGTAAGTGAGAGTTGACATTAAAGAGTCACACAGTCCCAGTGAACTCTGCAGAAGGAACTATGTAGCACAGAATAAAGTAAACTTGGTTAAAGTTGATGTTCATGTGTAAATTGTATAACCCTGAAAGAGTACGTGTGTAAATGCATGTAAATGTGCCATTAGAGTCAGGCTACTGCTGAACGAACTAGAGTGAAACCCTCTCCCAAGGCCAGATTAATAAGAGCGTGCAGTTGTACCTTTACAGCATGGCCTCCAGCTTTCCTCAATCCACCTTCTCTCTCCTCTGTTCTTTATTCACACTTTACATGTCAACACCATTTTAACATGGGTAAAATAAAGTTTTAGGATGCGTCTTTCTAGGGGCCAAAAATGTGGCAGTAGAAATCCAAAATCTTGCACTAAAGGGAGTTTGGACCAACATTTATTTCTCATTAAAAGCACATTCCTGGCAAGCCAAATGGCATTTTAATGAGTTCGGCAATCCAAAAAGGTCTTTTTTTATTGCTTGTCCAGTTTCCTTTTCCTACGTCAATTAATAAAAAAACAATAACGGGCTAATGATTTTGAGCACTGGCCTTTTACACAATGTTAAGTGCAATCCTCGTTACAACTTTGTTTTTTTTAAATCATAAAACATTAGCTGATAAATTCAAACTAATTACAACCCAAAATGCAACTAATCTTAGTAAATTATTTTAACCCCAAACAAACCAAAACGAAACAAAAAAGCTTCAACTGAAAGTCATGCATTAGAAGTCAAACAGCAATCAAAATCAAAGCCACTCGGAGAAGCGGAAAGAAAGACCAACCTTGTATGATTTGTCTTTAGTCAGACCAGGTCTGTCAGTCTAACTGTAGTCCAGAAGGCTCTAACATTCCTCACCAAGCAGGGAGGGTCAGGGTTTTGAGAAGAGTGGGGAGCTGGGGCTATTCCTGTCACCCCCACCCACTATCATATCCAGTATCACGTTTGCATGACCTCAATTCTATATGAACTGTTATCCATTACTAACAGACAGCTAAAACCACAATATTCACTGTAAAGGAAATGGAAACTGGGCCAGATTACAGTAGAGCATACACGTAATCAGATAAAACATTTGGCAGTAATGACCAACTTGGTCATATTGGAGGCTGTGTTTTGCTACATGTGATTTTGAACATTAAATAGCAGCGAACAATTTGCTACATAAAGATGTTGTGGTTTCACTGCACAAAAGAGAAAAATTGTGAAACAGAGAACAGAGGAGAGCAAAAAACCAAAAACATGCAAACAAACAAAAAAGCAGTTAGAGCCTCGTCAGTGGTTGTGGCTAGCTTCTGTTTGCCTCTGTACACAATATTTTCTATCTGTTTATGGAGGGGGGGGGGCAAGTATACCAGAGGCACCCATTTGGTTTGAGGTGCTGGTGTTTAAATGTCGTATACAACGAATCATCTACCTCAATCTCCCCCTATTTTAACATCCTCTTCTTTCACAACAACCCTCTCCTTGTCCTCTTTCCCCTTCATCCATGGGTTTCCGCTGGCACCCTGCTGTCCAGCAGCAACGGAGGCGGTGATTTTAAATCCGACCAATCTGGTATGGAAATCTTATTCTTGATGATTTGGCCCTGGATGCTCATCCTGACATAACCCTCCCCATTTAGGCAGGATTGGAACTGCCACTAGAAGTACCCTGGCTTGTGTCTCCCACATCATCTATCAGGATCTGGTCGACCTCCATGCCTGCAGCCTTGGTCTCTTTAAACACACTACACTGTGAACTGATCTCATCTCCCATTGCTCACAAACCAGGACTGGCACTCCTGTCATACCGATCATACCAAAGCATGTGGGACACAGATCACTCACTGCTAACCCCTGCCGTGTCTTGCAGCGCAGTCTGTCACAGCTACTTACATTGATCATAGCATTGGAAGTGATGCGGAAGAGGGTGGCTCGCTCGTTGACTGCCTTGATTTTTTCTCCTCCCTCCACAGGGACTTTCAGGCCTTCGAGTTCACTCAGGGAGCGCTGCAGGGCTGCCCCGTGCTTGGCGATCAGGTCATTACACGTGCTGAGGTCATCGAGCTTGCTGATAAGTATCTTCAGGGTGCCCTGGATCTCGCTGCGGTCTGACTGGGACGTGGGCTCCTCGTCCCCTGAGTCATCTAAATGGCAGGGGTCACATAAAAAAAAAGAACAATTAATACCTAACTGAAAATGCATTTCTTAAGTTTTCCCAAATATCCAATGAACTTGTGCATCAAAGAAATATCTGATTTCTCAACTGTTCTGTGAATTTCACTGTCCAACCTATGACACAGATAACTTTTTATAGACACTGTAGTGTTAACCGAGAAAAGATGTGAGGTTACTGGGCCACAGTTTGTTCTTACAGTTATTTTGTTTTATTAAAGGGACAGTCTGGAAACAGCTGTCCCTTAAACAGTGCAAGAAATTCTTACCATTCTCTTTTTAAAAAATGTAAGTGTAGTGTAAGTTTTATAATGCCATTTAATGTGGACCATGAGCTCTGAACCTTTGAAGCAGCAGCAGCAGCCTTGCCCTGTGATATCTCTAAACAGAGGTTACTCAAGGTTAAAGAAAACATATGAGAACAGTATTGCAGTGTCAGCTCTGTATGACACGCATATACACATGCACCACAAGCAGAAGGACACGCACAGAAAGACGGAAATATACCAAGGGGTAAAAACACGAGTCCACAAACAGCCTAGCAACATCATTAAAGAAGCACATCCAAAAAAGGAAGTAGAACCATAAAGCTTTAGGAACAAATATGATTTATACACAAGCTTCATGAAGAACAAACTCTATTATGAAGGATTTTATTGGAGGATTTTAAGCCTACAATCGATTCTGGACAGAGACCTTGATGTATGTCACAGCCCAATGCTCCTATTTTTTTTCTGTGTGGTACTTTATCTATCAAATAGTTCATCTTGTGGTTTATGCGCTATGTCCCCATAACTTTCTGACCACCAGGACACTCTGCTATAAAGCATTTTTTAAAGACCACCAAGGAACTTTTTAAATCAAGATATATTCATTTCCAAATTTGATTTCACACGAATACTTCCCCACATCTGTGCTGGGCATTTCTATCATCATAAATCAAAAACAAGCCCATATGGTGGGGATAAATCAAAAAGCACCAGCTTAGGTGCAAGCGTCCTTGTTCTCGACACATTATGGCATGTTGAAAAGCTGTAATATCCCAACAAGCACACCAGAGGAGAGGCATCTAAAATTACTGCCACCACTGGAGCAAAGAAAACAGATGACAAGATGGAAGGAGGAGGAGGAGGAGGAGGAGGAGGAGGAGGAGGAGGAATGGGAGGGGAAGACAGGCTGAAAAGCAACGAAAATGAGGACGAGAGGGACACTGCTTATCTCGACATAGAAAATATATTCCTGTATTAGTGAGGTTAAAAGTTCGAGTGTGGAGAGAAATTCTTTTCACCCTCTAATCCACCCTGCTGACCCTCTAATGCTCTAATGTCTGTAGAGTGCTGTTCTGCTGGCTTCTACACCCGAGCCTGCAGAGTATGCTTTGTCATGTTGAAAAGGTCCATTATGCAGCTGACAGGAAGACTGTCATAGTAGTGGTGAGTGGAAAGAGAAACACTTTCCCGTAAGAACATGGCAGCTGGATGTGACCTCAAAGGCAAGACACTATCACCTCTTTCAAGACTATTTACACTACACTCGTAGAACATGGATTTCTGCCTGGGGGCTTTGTGGTAATAGCCTGGTAGACCCAGACATACATCATTTACTTCAAAAGTTCAAATTTGACCAGCAGCATTGTCCAGAGGTAAAAAAAGTAGTACAGATGCATAGTGTCTGAACTCTTAAAAAACTATGCTGCATTTACTGTACTACTACACTCATTTTTGTGAAATACAGCACTCTGAGTACTAATAACAATAACTTGTTATATAACAGCAACATTTTTCAGTCCTAATAACTTAAAGTTAAGTTATTTTTAATAGAGATTCACCAGTTGACTGGAATCAGTGAATCTTTTTGCCTGGTCAGCTGGTTAGTCGTGCTAACATGTTAACAGTCACATGCTAACATTGGCGTAGAAACTCATCACTGTGAGCGAAGACATTAAGTTCACCAAAGTAAACTGCCAATGAACCACCACAAATAAAAATTGCAATAAAAACCCTAATGAGACACTTAAATCACTTTCATCTAGCAGAATATGAGTATTTTAAGGAAGCTAACAAAGACCAAGTGGCTAAAGCTAAAGCTATCCAGGACGCAGAGCGAACCACAACCCAGCAGCCTGGAGCAACGGATTAAGGTAGACGAGTAAAAAGAGTTGTTGAAGTTCATGTTCCTCAGGTGAAGTTATCAACATATTTTGTAATAAACATGTTTTCTAGGTTGTATTATTACTAAAAAAAAAAACTAAAAAAAAAACAAGTCTTGATGCATGCTCAATCATCAAGGTAAGGAAATCCCAAAAAGTTGAATTTGTTCATCTGGACGTGGAGAAATGTTTCGTTACTCATCCAAGTAACTTCTTCAGTCTCAGTTGACTGCAGATTTCCCCAACCTTATAAACAGTACCTTTGATCACATTAATGACCAAGAAACTGTTTCCGTCATTGTGCAAAGGTACTGTTTATAAGGTTGGGGAAATCTGCAGTCAACTGCTAATTAATTGCTTATCTCTCCCATGACTGCAGTGGTTCCGGTTATTAGTGCTATCATTTTTTTAAAAACTACTACTGCGGTATTTAAATAGACAAAATGAAAAATTTCTGTTCTGTTCTAGTTGTAGTAGAACAGATGAACACAGAATAAAATAAAAATCTCACCATGTTGGAATTCCCGGGTGTCCATTTTAATCCAAAGGTAACCAAATTACATCCAGTAAGATGCAGCACACACACAGGCCACTGATCTCTACCGCCTGTGGGACTTTGTAAACATGTTCAGGAGGATTTCATAAATTCAGCTGCCTGGTCATTAGAAAGAGAAGAGATAAAAACTAAGCAGTCCTGTCAAAGACCAGCCCAGCACCCCCGCAGCGATAACAAATCCCAATAGAAACCTAGATTGGAAAATGAAACCAGCATCCTCCCATTACCAGTACAGTAGGTCTCCAATTACACAAAATTTCAGCAAAGTCACTGCAGAGAAACTCAGGTAAAGAAAAGGAAAAGGCTGACGATGTAAAGTCACAAAATCGACTCGACTGTGTGTTAAAACTGCAGAGCAAACAAAACTAGGAGAAAGTGAAAAGGTGAATTGAAAGACCCAAAGAGCAACTTCAGAGAGATATGGAGAGGCTAATGAAATTAGCCCTAAATTGATAAAGCATGACTATGTCAGTGCAGCTCTAAACTCATTTAAACAGTTAGTGGCTGAGTTGGTATGGCGTTGAACTTGATCCCACAAGGCAACAATTCGCCATTTTCAAAAATTATGCGATTAGATAATTAATTTACACTGCCATGTTCAAAACTTTTGTTTTTGATTGTATAGTTTGAGTTTTTATTTAACAATAAAAAAAAAATCTATATTTCTTAATAGCAATGTTACATTTATGATTTCACTGAACAAAGAATAGTTTGTGGACAGACAGCAACATTCAAGAACGTCTGTTAAAAGCATAGCATGATGAATCTGGGCTTCAAGTTTCTTAATAAATCATTGAGGTTATGCACAAAACATTGGAGACTTTGCCTCAATGAAATCAAATAAAACCATGAAACTTCCTTTCTCATTGAAAATCAAGTTTGCTGGGATGGTAAAGTCACCACTAACTGAGCCAAACACTAATGCTCTGCATCACGTCCACGTTTAAGAGTGTGAAATTACATAGACTCTGGATAATATCAGGATAACTTGAGAGCTGCTGTGACAGGGAAAAAAAGAAGCCCATGAAGACCATGACCATGGAGAGCACTGAACAAATTTTAAATAACGGGGGATTTCACTAACTGGTGGTGATCCCATTCCACTGGTAAATTAGATGTACAGCTGGGACCATTTGATATTAAATTAAAATACGTGGCTGGAAAAAGAAACATCCAAAATTGCAGTGATGCCTGGCTCATATTATTTACCCCCATTCTGCCAAAGAGTTCAGCAGCTCTCAGTGATGCCACTTAAAAATAAACTGTCACATGTACCAAAGCATATTTGTGCAGAAGAGACTGCTTATAGTACACCGCACACGCAAAATAAATTCTCCAAGCAAAAATCATTCTAATTCAGATTTTGGATTTGGGTTCGACTCTGTTGACACTCTGCACCTTTAAGCAGAAACCACAAAACAAAGTTTTTGTTCCAAGTAATAGAAATGCCCTTTTCTATCCTTTCAGATCTATACAGCAAAAACAAAATGTTAAGCACAACTTGACAAGACTGAATACTGTAGAAGAAAATCCTTTGGGTTGTGGGTATCACTTGGACCTCAATTAACAAATTAGTAATGGCTTTTACAATAAACCCATGTCACTAAAATGCTGATCTATGTTGTTTATGTATTGGCGCCACTGCCTAGGCCCACCTATTTACATCTCCAACCACTTCCCTTACAACAGCAGATGTTGATAGATGGTTTCTTAGAACAAAGTCATTACCATGCCAGTCATGCTTCAAGGGTGAACTACCTTCAGTACCTCCCCCATTCCCCCACAGCCTACTACCTCGAAGAACCTTGCATTAACACAAACGTAAGTCTACCTCCAAGTCTACCTACTCCATCCTCCTTCTCAGACCGAATTTAAACAATTATTTGTGTCTGGCATAAACTAAGCTACACACATGTGTATTGTATAGGTCATAGCTTGTCCAATCACAACATTTCATCACATGGACACAAAGCAGCTAGCTCCTCCGCATGTATACGGCTCCTTTGTCCTTCACTCATACCCAACTGTCAATCTTTGTAGCAAGCACCAAAGTGTAGAGTGATGGAGGAAGTGGAAGGTGGAGAATAGGCAGCAGAAGTATGTAATTGGATGAGCAGTAGTCTGCTATCTCACTGTCAGGGCTCGTCTCTCTGCGAGTCCCTGAGGGTAGGCTGTCAGATCAGTGGAGCCAGGCCTGTGGCTGTCAAGAAGTTACCCTGTGGCATAATATGCACACATATTTAAAAAAAAGAAAAAAAGAAAGAAAATGTGAAAAACGTACTGTCCCTCTGGATTAATGATGGTAACATGCTGCTAATTCAAGGGGACACCAGTGTTTTTTGTTATTGTTTTTAAAATAGCTTTATCTAAAAAAACCAAAAAACAAACCCAAAACTTTTAATTTTTTATTTCTCATGATTTTCAGAGTTTCGTTTTTGGGAGGGTTTTTACGAGTCACAATAACAACTGAGCAGCTGACTGTGGAGGCCGGTTTGAAACCTGCAGCATGTATTCAATTTATTATGATGATAATAAAGAATGAATTCATCATTTCAACATTAGGAAATGAAAACTGTTTAATTCCAAAACAGAGTCATGTTAACACATACATGCTTAACAAATGTATTAGATAACTTGTTATGAAAACAAGAAAACACAGGAGCTTCAGTAAATTCATGATTTTTCTACCAAATTTTACACCAGACTTCTCTGAGTAGACAGAAATGAATTAAGTGCAACATTTAGCCACCAAGACAGTTATTTTCTGTTCAATTATGCAAGCTAATAGCTGTAAACTGGCATTTTGATCAAAAATAATAATGCGCTTTACCACTTTTTTCTGCTTTTTTATTAAAACAGTAAATTTGAAAATTCACATAGGAGATGACAAATTGAAATTTTCATTAAAAATATAATTTGGAATATGGAGCTTGCACAAACTGGCGGATTAACTATTGCAGAAACATGAAAAATGGATTTGGTCATTACTAATACTGTTAATTTATGACAGCTGTGGCATTACCTTACATTCAAATAATCTTAGCACTTAAAGAATTTGTTGCATGCTTTAAACGTAAAGTTATATTTCAGGACTCTTTTTCTGTTATTCATACTGGTCTAATTAAGGTCCAGTCAAAATAGCCATATTTGCTGAAAGAGGGTAATTTCCTGATATCTAATCAGTTGTGTGAGACAATATATTTGGACAACAGGTTATTGTCGGGCCCTGACACCGTCACTTATTTCAACATAAATGCCCTTTATGTTTCCTGATGTTTCAGATATCCACATGGAGGGAAAAATACATTTATTGTACATGCTTTTCTGTTTTGACTTGACATAAATTCTCATTTATGTAGCTAAACCTGTCACTTTGCAGAAAACATTAGCAAACTGGGATACGCGTCTGTTTTAGAAACATGAACACTCCTTTAGGAACATAGGGAAAAGTACTGAAAGTATGTCTCTTCTAGAGATGGTGATTTAAATGAAAAAAAAAAAAAAAAAAAAAAAAAAAAAAAACATAGTAACAAACATATAGTTATTTTCTGTTTTGTTTTTCTTTTAGATTGAGTGTTTTTTGCGGGGTAAGTTTATATCACGTGAAAGCACTATCAATTTTAAAGCACTTGTGATGGGGTTTAAAGGTGAACCAACTAACTGGGCCAACTGAGAAACTAATTAAAGTCCCTGACAGTGCATCCTTTCTACAAAAAGATATTCCCTCATTTGGAATTTTGATGAAGGTGGTAGACGGTGTTGCCTAAAAGCTCACATGGGTGTTCAACATCTGCTGACTGCAAACGTATTAGCATTTGCTTCACATCATTTTCATACATGTCACAATATTCAGTGACCCCTTATGTCCTATGGATTAGGGCGTTGTCATCCTGGAAGAGTCCACTTCCATCAGGTTAATGTTTCATCATGGGGCAAAGGTGATCCCTCAGAACAACTTTCTATCGATTTGCAGTCATCCTCTCCTGTACGAGCACGAGAGGACACGAATGATGTCAGCTAGTGGTCATGTTTTTCCCATAATCAGTTACTTGTCTCTATGTACAGTATGCAGTAATGTAATTATATGTTATAAGGTTTGTGTTTGTAAATTATTTGGTTTTAAGTGTCCAGAAAAGTCTAGATTTTTATTATTATAAGTACTGAAATCATGCCCTTTCTTATCACAAGACGTGTAAACTTGAGACCACTCTATTTCCAACATAAAGAGTTTGTTTCAGAACAGACAGCAGAGAAAGGAGGGATGACAGTTTTGCTGTTGGGTATTTTGATGGAGTGTACATGAGTAAAGGAAGAAATGAGAAACAGTGGAGGGAACAAGCTAGACAAAGAGCCAGGATGAGTCCCAGGGGAGATAACTGTAATCCTGGCCAGTAATTGCCAACTGGCTCCATACCTCCCCTGAGATACATCACAAGGAGATAAACTGAGGAGACAGCAGGTTAAAACCAGTAGCATGGCGCTCCACAAGCAAATGAGAAACTGTGCAGTGTAACCCATCACTGTCCCCAGAGCTCTGCAGTACAGCCCTGGCGGTGCATCCGATCGAACCCTCTCAGAAAGCAGCAAACAAAAGAAACGATTAACGCCAAACTGCAGCAACTGTGCACGAGTTTGAAGTTACTAATATAATCTGCTAGGACGAACAAAAAAGAAAGAAAACAATCAGTCTGATGACTACTAAACTATAGGTTTATATTGTTTTATGCTGAGTAAATTCAATTGACAAATTCCCAGTTGGTGCATCAGACCTGCGAGAGTTAAATAGCTCCGGCTTTACTGCATGCACAGTCTGAAGGTTGAGGTCATTAATTATTCTACAACCTCAGAATACAAACTGAGCTCATCAACGCAGGTCTAGTCACACAGTGACATGGATATCAGGGTACTGCAGCAGTAATAAAAAGTTTGCTGTTACAGTGGCACTCAACAGGAAAATGTGAAGCTTGTGTTTGTCATTTGAAACAGTCTGCAGTGATTTATTTGAAGGCTAATGTGCACTATATTTGCAAAATTGAAAGGACGTACTCGTGAATAGATGTTCCCACACATAAGGCCTTCATTTATGACCATGCAAAATGCTGCTCAGGCCATTACATGAAGAGAAGGAGGGCGGTCTATGAAAGCTCTTCAGTTTAAACCACAGCCAATAGACATACTTTAAACATAACGGTAACAAATTCACTAGTTGAGATTTTCATGAAATCCAGCATGTTTTGCATCTGCAGATACACGTGTGATTCACAGGAAATGGTCCACTCAAAATGTAGTCACAGTGACATCATGCATTGATTAGTGGAGTTTCTACTATATCTTGGTGTTTTTAAAATACTTACTGGGAAACAAAGATGACAGTGTGAGGCAGCCATGCTCTAAAGCGTCATAATCTTATTGGACGACAATCTCTCCTAAGTACTGACTAAGCAGCAGGGCACTGCAGGGATTCTGCACCAAGCCTGACCCTGTGCTCTGACCCTTTTTAATAAAATGCATATAGCATGCATGCAGAATAAATTTGGTGGTGTCCGGAGAGGGAGACAGGTAAAAGGTCACCTGCCTGTCCACACTGACAGTTTTAATTCACCTTTTGATCAAAGAAATAATCTCAGATCAGTGACACAGACATAACTCGTTATCAAGCTGATGTGATCTCGCACACCCACAACACCACGAACAGAGCGTTTCCTTTTCAGATACCACTAATACGACACACCACCCAGTTTCATTAGACATCTTATAATCAGGCACTAATGTTACCATTAAAAAGTAAAATAGTTCATGAATATATGGCTCACAAGTGTCGTTACTTTTTTGGAAATGATATGGGCATAAAAGGCATTTTCTGTGATTCCCAATCATCTTCATAAACATTTAAATTAGATGTATAAGGAGGTCGCTAGATTACACTCAGGACTGTTGGCATTAAAATTCATCCTTACAATAAGGAATACATTTTCATTTCCTTTCACAACTAAAACCAAAACAGTCCTACAAACAGTGACAATGGCACAGCAGTCAACAAAAGATGACTGTCACATGTGGTGTGTTTACAGTGGGTCATGTGGTATATTGGTAAAATACAAAACATCTTATTACTCAGGCTGCTGCATTTGTTGCTTGTTTCAGCAATGCCCTGGTACAGTGAACTGAGTGGTTTCCACAAATATGGCTTAATAATTTTTACTAAACTTCTAAAAACATGTCTTTATATTGCTTGACTTCAATGGAGGCCAACTTTCTTAACCTTAAGGTTTCTTGACAACAAAAAACAGCCAATTCAGATTATTTTATTTCATATGTTTATTTATATCTATATGTGTTTTTATATACACTCACTGGCTGCTTTATTGCATACACCTGTTATATTCCTCATTACTGTATCAGCTAATTACGTGGCCTTGACTCCATGGATTTGGGGCATGTAGGCATGGTTAAGATACCCTCGGGGAAGAAGCATGAGTTATGTCACTTTAAATGTGGTATGGCTGTTGGTGCCAGATGGAGTGGTCTATTTCAGAAACTGCTGCTCTGCTGGGATTTTCCCTCAGAGCCACCTCTAGACAGTAACTTGATGGACCAACACATCGAATTCACCAGGGATGATATGAAAAATGAAGTTCAGCCTTCTAAGCTGTGAGATTTCCATCAGTAGTGGCGCACATTTAAAAGTTGATGTGTACCATAAATACTGATCCACGCGCGTAGGTTTAAGGTTTGACTCTCATTGTCGACTGCAGCACAAACTGGGTGTCATCAGGACACTACAATACAGACCGAACACAGAGCGGCCAGGGAAGCAGAAGAACATCATATCAAGAAGACCCTGAGTAAATGTTGTTATCCCAGCTGGACATTTGTTAAAGCTTGGAAAGCACCTAAAGAAAGCTCCAGCTGTTCCAGGAAAGAAGAAGGACAACTATTGCCTAAGTGAAAACTCTTAGTGATCCCTTATGTGTCAGGAGTATCGGAACAGTTGAGATGCATTTTCTCTAAACACCGCATATCTGTGGCTTTAAAACACCAAAACACGCTGCGCTAAAAATTGGTCCGCCTCAAGGATCTGGTCCCCAGACACAAACAGAGTATTATATTGTTTACGCTGTTAAGTGCCAGGAGGATTGGAGTGATTTATACATCTGTGAAAACAAACAACCTCTGGTGAAGCAGATGTCACAACACAAAAGAGCTAACTCCTAAGGCCAGGACTCTGCAGTCTATTCACACCTACAGGCCAGTGGACACTCTTTCAATGATAAGGATGTACACATCCTGAACAGGGAGGAACGCTGGTTTGAACGGGGAGTCAAAGAGGCCATTTATGTGAAAAGGGAAAGACCACCTCTGAATCGAGGAGGGGGCCTAAGGGTACATCTTTCGCCTTATTACAATGCTGTGATTGCAGCCATTCCCCAAATCTCTCTGAATGGTTCTCATGGTCATTTATCAATGATCAATGAGCTTTGATCATGACAATTTGTATATTAATGATCAAGAAACTCACCTCACAGCCCATTGTTCATTCAGTGGTACTAGTTTCAGTCATTATGTAAATGTACTGTTTATAAGGTTGGGGAAACCTGCAGTCAGCTGAGACTGAAGAAGTCACTTGGATGTGTAATGAAACATTTCTCCCACTGAAAACGCCACGTCCAGATGAACAGAATCAACTTTTTGGGATTTCCTTACCTGGATGATTAAGCATGCATCAAGACAACCACCTCTAAAGTTTATAGGTGAATGGTCCGAAAAAGAGAAAACATCCACAGAGCAGCAGCTCTCTGGGTTAAAATGCCTTGTTGATGTCAGAGGTCAGACAAGTATGACTGGACTGATTCCAACTTATAGAAAGACAACAGTAACTAAAATAATCACAAGTTACAACACAGGTGTGGAGAAAAGCATCTCTTTATGCACAACAGGTAGAACCTTGAAGAAGATGGGCTATAGCAGCAGATGACCACATCGGGTACCATTCGTGAGCTAAGAACAGGAAACTGAGGCTACCATTTGCATAGGAATACTAAAATTGTACAAAGAAGATTGGCAAAATATTGCGGTCTGCTGAGTTTGAATTTCTGCTACAACTTTTTGATGGTAGGGTCAGAATATGGCATAACAGAATAGAATATGACAACCTAAAAGCATGGATCCACCCTGCCTTGTATCAACAGTTCAGGCTGCTGCTGGTGGTGTAATTGTTTGGAGGATATTTTTTGGCACACTTTGGGCATCTTCGTACTGACTGAGCATCATTTAAACCCCACTGTCTGAGTATTCTTGTTGACCATGTCCATCACTTGACCACAGTGTACCTATCTTCTAATGGCCGCTTCAAGCACAGTGTTTTATTATCTCAAACTGGGTTCTTGAACACAAAGATGAGTCCATTGTGCTCAAAGGGTCTCCATAGTCACTGGATACCAATCCGAAAGAGCACCTTTGGGATGTAGTGGAACAGCAGATTCACATCATGGATGGCCAGCCAACAAATCTGCAGCAACTGTGCAATGCGATCATGTTAATATGGACCAAAATCTCTGAGGAATGTTTCCAGCACTGTATTGAATCTGTGCCATGAAGAATTAAAACAGTTCTGAAGGTAAAAAGGAATCCAACCTGGTACCAGCAAGGTGTACCTAATAAAGAGTCGTGAGTGCATGTGTTTGTATGCTCACTGGCATAATTAAGAAGTGCATCTAGAAAAAAAAAAAAGAGATGAACAAGTCTTTGCAATACAAATGAATAAATATCAGAGTCTCTGTAATCCTCAGATTTCAGGACAGTTTTAGCTTTATGGTTTCTCTTTCTGTCAACATGGGTCAAATAAGTTTACTGAAGTACAGTACATTCTTTTTTAGTGTCCAACACTTTGTCATCTAAGAGGGAATTTCACAAAAAAGAGGTGGGTGTATATTAGTAATTACATTTAATTAAATATTACATCAAAACAGACAATCCCAGCCATTACATTTGTAGTGCATCAACCTTCATTTCTTTAATATCCCCGTTTCAAATTTTAAAATATCAGTGAACACCGTCTCTTCTGAGGCTTTGCAAGATATGACACTAACAGTACACACCCATATATTTAAAGTACAATGCAACAAGCATTTTTATATTTGTATTTTAAACTTAATTTAGTTTCTGATGTAGGGTTTTGATTTATTTCATTAAACACTTTTCAGTACTGTTAGCACTATTAGTTTGTCCTTGAAGTAATCCAATTTATTGCTTTTGGACCAATATTGAGATTTGTGATGTATTGATCCTGACTCTTGTTCTTTATGCAGTTTCATCACTCGCATTCACATTACAGAAAGTATGTGGAAGTCTAGTATGAAAAGGACTGTTAGATCTTAAAACACCAGGAGCTACACTACTTATGCCAACCTCATTTGAGTGAACAAACAGACAAAGCGCGGGGACTGGGAGCCCAGGGCTTAAGAGCACAGCTGTTAAACTCCACACTGTCCAACTCTGCCGTGGGCAGGAAAGCAATAGATGAAGTGAGAGACCTGGAAGAGCCGGTATAAAATGGATAGACACATTTTATACTGAGGGGAGATGCGATGGCTGAGACATTTATCATTGTTGCTCCAAAGATAACCATGTAGTCATTTACACATGCATTTGTTCTGCAAAAAATCTGTTACCAGTATCTTATAGCTATAATTTCTTATAAGTGTTAAATGGGGGAAACAAAGTTATACTGATCTGTAGAAATAACAGAGACTTATTATCCACCATCCTACTACAATATGTAAATAACAGGTTCTAGGACCCTGGGATACACAGGACCTCCCAGTTTACAGTTTGTGATGGTGCAGTGAACTCTACACACATAATATGTGTACACAGACACACACTGCCAATACGCAGGCCTGGCAGGCTCTGTCTCATCCATATGCAAATGTAAGGTGGAGCAGGCGCAAAGAAGAGAGAGGAAATGAATGTGAGTAAGAGCAGCACAGGAGAAAGCGGGGTAAGAGAAGAAAGGACTGCATGCAGCTAAGAGGGCAAGAAAGATGACACACCGCTCTTTCTACAGCATGAGGTGCTGCATTGTTAAAGTAGGCTGCGGGAACGTAGGGAGCCGTGACGGCAGATAGGAGACACAGAGAGAGGGAGAGATGGATGGAGGAATGACAGCTATCTTTCAAACGTAAGATAACGAGGAGATGGCGGAATGAGGAAGCTTTCGCTGTTGGACAGCGAGGAGTGTGACGGCTCTATGCTGCCGTGCTGTAGCTTTAGCCAAAACTGTACTGACCCTGGTTGAGTGAACTCAGGCAGCCTGAGTTGCAGAGGGAGCGGATGGTCCCCGACTCCCAGCAGCTCCGGCCCTTCATCCCACTCTGCGGGCCCGATCCCACGCCACGCTTCCCGAGACGCAGTGTTGCCCTCGGACGCTACATAATCCCAGAGAAGGGTGGGCTGAAGCAGCAACTTTTCCTGTTCAGCACTGCAGCGTGCACACAGTTACATGCATACTCACGCACATGCAGCACACAATTACAATAATGCCAGGAGCGAAGCGGGCACCCCGCTTGTAATTCCTCTCTCTTATACTTTGTCCCTGTCTCTCAGAAACACTCGTGCACTCTGCATACACACTTTCACATAGCTCGGCACATTTACAATTCCCCTCCACATGCTTCTCTCTGTGCAGTGCAGACTGAAGATGGAGGGAGGGAGAGAGGGAGTGAGTGAAGCAGAAAGGAGATAGGACTCGGCAGCCAGCAGTCATCTAGACCAATATACATTGTTTCCTCTCTGTTACCGCCTGCCTGATGCTTTGGCAGCTTGATGACAGAAGGCAACAATTTTTCACAAACCTTAATGGCAGAGATTGCAAAAGATTGTGTTGGGTTTTTGAAATAAAGAGCATATGATCAGACACAAGGAATAAAAATAAAATAAAATAAATCAGATTAACTCACCAAGGGCATAAAGGTCAAAAGCAACCACCCCAATAAAATGTCCATTTCCACTTCTACTGATTAATGTATCTCTCCAGTGTTATTGTCATTATCCTTTATCAGAATCATTAAAGGGCTCATCTAGCAGCTGATTATGAAGTTACTATAAAATCTAACCTCCTGTCAGTGTCACTATACAACACAGAAGAATTCATACTGTAGGATGATTTCGGGTACTATAACTATCCTCAGTCCATAACTTTTCAAAATAAGGTGAAGGTTGCAACATTACTGCCAGTGTAACCAAACTATACAGGTGAAGATTCAATAAGGAAAATTTAGGATTAAGAGCCTCTTTACCAGTGAAATACACATACCCAGTGCTCTGTTTGCCTGTCTCCTTGTTCTCAGTACTGCTTTTGTCTTTTTAATTTAATTCCAGTTTAATTATCAAGCCATTCTATTAACAATGGCTCCAGACTGTAGTGGTTAACATATTCACCTAACATGCAAATGATCCCAGGTGGAAATAAAACTCTGAGAGAGTTGGGTCAGGAAACACAAAAAAAAAAGCTGTCCCAATCAAATATTCAGAGCCCTCTGCTGTGGCCAGCCCTCAGTGAAACTTCTTCAGATGTTGTATCAATAATCCCATTAAAGCCATGCATTTCGGTCCAAATTTATCATTTTGATGCATACACTAAAATTAATGAACGTATCCTGTAATTGTTTCAAAGATTATTTGCATAAAACCACTCCCAAGCCTAATCATCATTTTAATAAAGGTCAAATCAGCCATCAAATTATTTTAGGCTGTCCTTTAGAGATATTTATTCAACATTGTTTAAGTGAAAACCAGATTTATTTATTTTAGAACAAGTATTTTCTCCTAAAATCTGTTTTTCTATGGAGCCACTATGTTTTTCTATGATAACAGTTTTAAGGGCACAGTTAGAATATGCTTGTATTAGGCTGGCCGATGTAATTAATGACATGAAATTTCCGACGGAACTCCTTGAAATCAATTATTTATATATTTCATGCAATTTTATGATGATCAAACAGGACAATCAGCTCAAACTCCAGTCCACAAGTTCAAAATCGTTTACAGCCCACACTGTTATTAATGACTCACAAAGAGTTTACTTTTCCAGGCTACTATTGGAAAGATACATTGTTAGATTTACAGCCACTGGCAAAAATGTATATTGTTTCTATAGAATAGGCCCTGAAATGGACATGCTGAGTTATTCCTTTGATTAAAACCACTGCTAGCCTCTACTGTAAAACCTTTGTTGCAGATGTTCTGCAGAAATATCTGGTAACAGCACAAACAATGAACAGGAAAGAGGCTGTAAGTGAGGTGAAAGAAGTGCTGACGAGGAAAGACTGTTGAAAAAATGTCATCTAAGTGTCTTGGGGCATGTTCAGGGGGGGAATGAAGCATGAAACTACAATTAATTTCACACTTGACCTTCATTTCTTTACTTCGCTACAGTTCAGTTTAGCTATGCAAAAAGAGCACAACCCTCTGCTGGCTTTAAGTGACATGCATCAGCTTCATAAACGCATTTTTGTCCTTAGTATTAAGCTTTCTGACATCACCCTTGATGTAAATCAATCTAAGATCCAATTTATCCACGATAATAAATACATATTTTAATATAGGCACCTGAATCAAACTAATAGCTGCTAAATATTACAATTATTAACAGATTTTTTACATTCAGAAATTCGGTGATAATATCACATGATCTTCTTTTGAGAAAGTTTATTTTCTCCTGGAGGACACACAGATGAAGGGCTAAGCTTCTGAGAGACAAACTAAAGCGAACGACGGTGTTTAAAGAGCATAAGTAACAGTCTCATTAGTGTAATTGCTGCATTAGGAAGCAGTAACCCAAACAGACACACGGCCTCCACGGCCTGGACGCACGGAGCTCATTAAAACCAGTAAAACATTTCAAGAGCGAGAGTCGTTTCAACGTGGGAAAAATGTGAGATGGCATTTTAAAAGTCGCATGCTCAATATGAGATTATTTAAAGCACTAGAAGCCACATAAATGTTATTGAGCCACATAAAGGACCACATTGTGCGATACACTGTACCTCCTCGCCATCGCCGGGGAAACAAGAGCACTTACATTTAAGAACCAGAAATACAAAATTTGACTTCAGTGAAATATAAGCCAAAAGCAGACCTCCTAATGGACCGAGGCTCCTGTGGCGATGATAACCCACTTATCCGAAGGAGGTGGAAGATCTTTAATTAACCACAAATGTAAGAGTTAAGACTAATTGCTTCCTGTCTCAGCCTTCACTGCCTTCAAACGTAAGACGACCGAACGTCACTTTAACGATTTAGCGGTCGCAAACAGACACTATGAATGGCCCACGCAGAAGAGTGAAATTAAAGCAGATTCTCGGTACGCTGGGGCAATGAATCATCCAGCCCCACTGACAATAAACTCCAGGTACGATTGCTGCATGGCAGATGCTAGTGTTGACACTGCAAGTACCTCTATGGTGCGCCTTTAAACTTTTAGGGACGGTGCCAAGATATATTTCTATATCTTGGCACATGTCTTGAAATGCATCCAAACTTTTGAAGAGATAATCTTATCCAAAGAGGACTAACCTTCTGTCAGAGGCTACGTAATTATCTCAGTGTGTCTATCTCACACACACACACACACGATAGTCTCTGTGTGTAAAGTCTGAAATACTGTAGTTTTAGGATCTTATTTTAGACTTAACTGTTTGATTTAATCTATATGTAAATATTTTTTATACTCCTGCCCAGGATCTTCCTCCAGCACAGACACGGCGAATAAATAATGAACCATCTTAATAAGCATAGCGCTCAGTCAAACGGCTATTGACCAGGGCTACCACTTTTTGAAACCACAGCTCATTAGAAGCCAAGTTTCAGTTCAGCGTTATCCGTGGGTTGTCTTGTGTGTCCACTTTAATCAGCTTAAGGTCAGGACTCTTTCTAAAACAGCAGCATTTCAGCAATCAAAAGATTCTTTGAATGGTTGATTTCAGAGCTTGAGTGACTCATTATCACATCGAATGACCAGACATCTCTTTAAACAGATACCTTTATTGCCCAGTAGAACAGAAAAAAAAAAGAAGAGAAATCAGAGGTCGCAAGCTGTCAAAACACTGAGTCAGCGTGTGCGCAGTGAATAATACACTTGTGCTAAAATTCCTCTTTTTGTTTCGTGACTGCAAATTGCTGAAGGTCTATGTTGTTGTCATGGTGTCCTGTGGTGCTACAACATGTTGCTGCAATACATACCTCATTATAGCGCTTGCTGTAATGGGAGTTCATGTCGAGTGCAGAGATGTCTTTCGATTCAAATCGCTTACCTTCACATTCATAAAAACGATAATCATGTAGGTTTAGGATTGAAGTTTGAAAATGAAACTACAAATCAATAAATAAAGAAATAAAAGACTTAAAACATTTTTTTTTACCGTTCTGCTTTATGTCATCCCTGCTCGGCTGTAATCTGTAAGTGGCCACAAAGAACAAGGTTTTTATTACTGGGTTAGATTAAACTGATGGTTGACAGCACATAATCGTACTATATCCAGTAGTGCTTTTAATCAACTGGAATGACTTGGTATTAGTTTTGGATATATCAGCTTCAGTTTAATAGTAAAAATAATGTGTCATGGCACTGAAATCCATTACAAAAAAAAAAAAAAAAAACTAAAAAAAAAAAGTGAAAAAAGTGAAAAAGCAAGTGAAAAAAGTGAGTGAGAGAAAATGCGTGAGAGACTCGGACACAGTGCAAGCTTAATGACCACTTCAGGTTTCATGCAGCATATAGAAGGTCAGCGTACATGCTAAACCACACGCAGCAGACAACTGAGTCTGCAAGCAAGACGAAGACAATAATACCAGCAATAAGGTGTAGATTCTATTTAACAAAGCTCCATGGCTCACTGACTGCATGTAGTCATGATTAATGTACGTGCATTATTCAGTAAAGATGTTTTTATAAGGACAAGAATAATAGAGCTAACGTTGGCTCGATCCAACACATTTATGTAAGGATCAAAAGGCACTTCAAACTTAATGAGCTGGCAGAGACTGAATGCAATGCAATATAAATAAATAAATAAAATAAAGAATAGATGACATATTTATCAAAGAATGATATTTGTAAACAACAAAAAAAATCCAGCTATATCCAGGACTAAATTTTGCAAATTGATCCCTTCCAGAAACTACTAAAATCATATACAATTCAGTAGTTGACATCTAGACAAGCCAACATGCAGCTATTTTTCTAATATTAAATGGTAGTGAGTGCAAACCATTACAGTCGAGTGTAAACAGGTGAACAAAGCCTCTGCGGCTAACTCACGATAGATGAAAACTACAACTACACCCACATCAAAGATGGCGATGGCTTTATTCGAGAGCTTCTAAAATATAGAAATAAATAAATGTCAGGGAAGAAGAGTCAAATTTGGGAAGAAAGGTCAATTAAGTCACTGTGAAAGTGCCATGGTTATTGGTGCCAGATGGGTTGGTCTAAGTATTTCATAAAGTGCTGATTTCCTGCGACTTTCCCACATGACAGAGAATGGTACAAAAAAAATAGAAACCAGTGAGCGGAAGTTCTCTGGGCAAAAATGCTTGGAAGGCAACATTAACTCAATTAAATACTTGTTACAACCAAGGTATACAGATGTGTCAGATTAACACTTACAAGACTTAGGTTGCTTCAGTTTAACAGCAGCAATTTCAAATTGTGTTTTAAACACCAAGCGTGCTGATTTAGCGTCAGGACCCAAAGCAACGTGTTTGCCCAGTAAAAGTTATCTTTACTGTCTTTGCAGACTAAGAGAAGAGTAAACTGCCATCTCTGTTCTTTCCAGAAAGCAGTCACCTACAGGCAGGGTGATTCAGAGTTCATTCAGCATGATTATCCTAAAAAGGAGACTGTTTACTGAAAACTGTTTCAAAATACAGTGGCAGAGGAAGACGGGAAGAAAGAAGAGACAATGCCATGCATTTTTAAGTCAAAGCATGACAATGGATTTGATCAGTTTAGGTTGTTTACAGTGAAAAAAACAAAAACATCACAGACAAAGTGGGGGCTTAAAGAGAATGTCACACCAGTGGGAGAAAAGACAGGTGGCATCTAACTCCAAAATCAATGTGTCAGCATGGCCGGCATTATGTAGGAAGTCAGAGTGCAGAAAGGTTAAATCCACCGTGAGGCAGTAAAAGATTTGATTTCATATGGTTACCTTTACAAATGATTACAGACCGACAAGGAAACAGGAAGTTAAATATGGCAGAAAACACAGAGGAGAAAAAAAAAAGACTATCAGACTCGTATCATTTCTGCCTGGTTGACTGTTTGGACAACCACAGCGTTTAGGCTCACTGTGAAGCCTGGCTTCAGTTATGTTTGTTATGTCACACGCCTGAAAGTAGCTCTGATCTCTCTGTCTCCATCTCCCTCGTCTTTGGGGACGGAGCTGATCTTGCAAATCAACCTCAGCCGGCACACCCGTCTACATCCAACGCAAACAAGGGGAAGCAATTCAGTACACAGCCACAGGAGAACTTAATTGATGAAGATAATAAGCACACCATCTGTCATTTCATAACATCCTTCACAGGCTCAGAAAGTAGCATTTCATGGCTAAAGCTCAGTGCAAATGAAGCAGCAGCAGCATAATTGGGAAACTGTTTTGTTGTTGTTGTGGGGTTTTTTTTTTTTTAAATCAAGTAAGAACTGCTTGTTTGTAGTTCACCAAATATGTCAAGGTGTAGTTTTTGACTCTGTGGTGATAACAGCAAAACAGCAAAATGGGGTGATAACAGCTAAAAAGAAAAAAAGAAAAAGAAAGAAAAACACTTTTTCCTAATAAAAAAATAATAATAAAAATCACATACTAGACAAAATCATCAATTTATTGATGCAAAGACACATTACCAGTCCAGATTTACTGCCATGTAGGCTGATGTTGCACACATTACGACTGTCCTCTAATCAGTCTCCTTCCCTGCCCTAAAAGGTTCATTTACCCTAAACGTCAAATGATGCACAGCTTTTTATACTCATTTCTTTCTACTCAATTTCTATATATTATATATATTAATCATTTCCCTATTCTGCTTAAACACCTTCAATGTCATCTACTAAGCACAGAAATAACACTTAAACTACCACTAATTCCACACTGATGAGTTATCACTTCAAATGATCAAAAAACAAAAACACAGATACAATAGCTGACACATGATAAATACACAGCAAGATCTAAATCATCCTAACTAGATATCCAAGTGTGAGTGTGCACACACACAGATTCCTGAGGATAACACAAATGGAAGAAAAGCCATTTACTTACAGGAGGGAGACCTTATGCTGCTTGTATCATCGCCCACTACTTGGCAGGACAATCGCAATTATTTAAGCAACAGAGAGCAGGTGGAGAGGGGAGAGTTGAAGAAAGATGATGATGGTTATTCCATTCCGACCTAAACCCTGCTGGATGCAAAGCAGCACAACCGGCTCAGTGAGAGAGCCGGGAAAGACGGAGAGAGAGAGACTGAGAGAGAGAGAGGGCGGGGCGGGAAAAATCAGACAGAGCGAGGGCTGGTGAGAATATAAGAAGGTTTAAAAATAAAAAATAAAAAAAACAATGTAGTCAGTTCACATCAAGAGGTGGGGAGCAGGGAGAGCTGAGCTTGGTGAAAATAAAAAATTGAGAGAAGCATGTTTAAGAGGCGATACTTAATCTGTGCTCTCTTCATCTTTTAAAACATGCAGAAGGCTTCAGGACCTTGGACAGAGCTCCCTCTTTACAATAAAAGATAATGCAACAGGGGACAGAAAGAAAAATAACTGATCCACTTCCAGTTTATGTGTCACCAAGAGTCAGTAAGTTGTACTGCTTATAGATTAGACACCCAGTGCAGATCAATGCACCGCTTTATGAAAACTCCAGACTCATATCTGCTTGCACGCCTGATGGATTGGTGTCTGATACCGATGCCTACCTGAGCTGCATCTGTCCGAGTTCACTCAGAGAAACACCCGTAGATGACTACTACCAGAGTGAATTGCTCTTTTTTTAAAAAATTTCCAGTAAACCATTTCAGTATCCACTAAAATTTATCAAGAAAAAAAAATAGCTTCTGCTAAATTTACAGGCTCGGCAGTGTCGGGCTGTGATCCCACTTTCACAAGCCATGAAGACAAAGCAGAGGAACCCACGAGAGAGGTCACAGTGAAGTGAGGGGAAACACTGCCACCTGCTGAGCTCACATGCCTTAGATTTCAGCAAGTAGGCTCAGTTAGAAAGCCAATCTCAGCCTAAATTAAGACAATACGCACACGAGAAAAGTCAGCCAAATGGAAAAGCAGCAGAAGTGACACCAGCATTCATTAAGGCAACTGACTGAAAGATCAGGTCAGGTCTACACAAGACGAATCTCATGGCTGGCTGACAGAGAGAGACTTGAAATCCAGTAAATTATCCAGAAGACAGAAAAAAAAATAAGGGCCTAAAAATTACACTGCACTGCATGTCTAAGCAAAGTAACAGTAGGCAACGTCAAGGACTTCGCTTTGTCAGTTCTGGTCTGTATTGACACGCAAGTCATGTGCTCGTGGCTTACACTGTGCTCCCCCGAGGAGATCGATGGCAGAGACAGAAAGGGAAGAGCGAGTTAGTAAATGTAGGCGCCTAGTCACTGATCCATGTTTGCTCATGGATAAACAACAATATGCTCTGCATTACGCTGGAAACAAAACTCACCACAAATATAATGTTGACACTTTTTCCTGACTGACATGCAGTAATTTAAGACGATATGAAAGCAATACTCTCAGCAGAAGTTGACAGATAATTAAATTTAAACAAAGTGTGCACAACTCACTGCTTCATCAAGTCAAAAAGTCTAATGTTTGTCAGGTAATAACAGCATTTATGCAGCAAATAGAGATTTCAGGCTCTATGATTTTATATGAACCATTTAACAAAGGCTCAGACTGACAGTTTCACTCTCTATCATGTGCTATAAAAGCAACAGCATACCCTGAGTGACTACTACAGTGCACACAGGTGCTTTTTCTGTGACTTCATGTTTTAAAATGAGCATACATTCTGAATTATTACACAGCCTATTTAAACATATTTTAAGTCAAGGCCCATAGAAGGTAACTTCTAATGGGATCTTTGTGGTGATCTCAGCTTGGACCTGAGACTTTTAAAGCCTGCCTGTGCAAACAAGACGTGTTGTTAAAGTGTATGGTGGTTGAAATGTTTCTACAGAAGGAAATAAACACTTTTAAAAAACTTATTTGGGGCAAAGTCAGCAAACTTTTTAAGTGGACTATATGCAGTTTTTGTGTCCGAATGTGCGTTGAAATTAAAGTTAATTCAAAAATAACTGGCCAAATAAATGACCAGAGCTGTTTGGCTGCTTGAATTTAAAATGACTTTGCTGAAGAGGCACAAAAAGAATGCTGTGTTGCACTATGGGAGCTGTAGGATGCAGCATTTTAGGAGTTTGGGACAAACTATGGATTAAAAAGTCGCAGTGTGTGCCGTTTTGATTTTGTGCGTGTGTGTATAAATGGACTAGCAATATATGGCACTTTCTTAGTCTTATAGACTACTCAAAACATTTTACAACACTGTAAGCCACTCCTGGTATTTATGTACATAATCATATAGTGAGTGCTGCAAAAAAAAACAAAAAACAAAATACACACACACATTGCATCTTACAAACTTTCCCTGCATAGAATTTATTTAAAATCCCCATTAAATGGAAACCGCTTTGTGTCTATGTCACCCACTCTGGATGATGAACTACCAATAAGACAGCAGGGAAACCAAGCTGAGCAAAACTGGTTAAATACACAAAGAAGGTTATGTTCCATGAAGAAAATAAAGGACATCAAACTGCAGTGGCACAAAAGCTTTAGCTGGACATCAGCATAATGGAACTGGCCACAAAAAATGCATGCACACGCAAACACACACAGCTAAGCTGTTCAATAGCCTAACCTTTTCAAAATACAAATATACAAGCATTCCTGTCCTGCTTACTGGAAGTGATGAGCTGAAAAGCTCTCACATCCCCCTCCTGCCCAAGTCTATATTTAGTGATCTGACTTTCAAATGGAGGCCAGAGCAATATATAGCCTGTCTCAGTCTCTCTAGGCCCTGTCTGCAAAACATCCAGGCAGAGAGGCTCTGGGACGATGCCAGGGTGAAACATGAAGAAAAACGGCTCTCCTAGACTTTTCCCACAGCCTTTGACCAGAAACCTTTAATACAACCACACAAGAATAAGTCCCCTTGGAAAGGAGAGTGTTCTGCTGACAGGAGGTTGAATGGAAGCTCGGTTCTCACAGTGTTATTAGCATACTCCAGTTTGTTGAGTGAGCAGACAGCGCTGCCCTCTCCTGGCACATAACGGAATGTGAACGACATTAAAGAAGCAGGACAGCTGTGATGAATATCAAATAGCACTGGACACCGGGGACCAGGAACAAAAACAAATATATCCAGATTTCTAGACTGGCCTAAAAACTGTGCAGAACTCTGCTTAACCAATAGTGAAATCACCTGAGATAAACAAGACAAAGGCACACTTTTCTTTTTGCTCAAACTGATTCAGTCCAGCTTGTTATTTATCGCATTCTGACCAGTAACACCTTGCACCACCACCTCACAGCCATCTTGCCCACAATTTATGTGTTGCAGAGCTCTGTTTTTCTATTTAGGCAGCCGGTTACTACATCTGTCCTTACCAGACTGATCGTTCATCATGCGGATGGCTTTAGCTTTGGCCAACTCCAATGCCGTGACCCATCTCTGCCGCTCCACTTCTGTGCTGGCCTTCAGATGGTAAGTGCGGCCGCCGCTGCTCAGCACAATATTGCAGGCGTCCTCTGTGTCGATGTGTGCAGTTGCAAGGTTTATAGTTCCTCGGCACGTGTGGGCCATCTCTGCCTGTGTCCTGCAAACAAAACACCAAGTAGAAAAAGCTGAAAACTTGTTTTGTTTTATTTTTTCCCTGTCTTACAATCACATCATTCAATCCTAACACTGTAAATTCATGTTCATATCCATTACAGCAGGGGTGCAGGTAGGAGAGTGGAAGAGGCATGTGGCCACTAAGAACAAGCAGGGAGGTAAGGAGCAACAGAGGATATCCACGGTGATCGTGTCAGTCAGTTTTCAGGACATGTTAACAGTAGTCCACTCAACAAACACAATCTCATACATGAAATTACACCTGCATACAAATGGAGCTCCTGATTCACTCAACGTGACCTGACTGCCCCTGCTGTGAGTGTGTTGAATTGTGGGTATCTGGGTAGCCTCTAAGTCCAACTGTTGCGCATAACAAGGCCTTTGTCTGAGCGAACACAGGCAAACAATGAAGAACAGTGTGAACAAAGAGAGAACAGAGTGTGAGAGGAGGTAAAAATGACAGAGCGATAGTAGGGAGACAGAGCCAAAGCAGCAGGACAAGAGATTAGAACAAAGGGTAAAGGGAACAGTGGGTTGTATGAGTTGATGACTATATGTATTGTTTAAGTCTTTGACAAAAGTGTACTGCAGGGCTGTTTCTAGCTCAAAATGGGCCTTTGCGGGGGGGGCGCACATCAACGCAATTGCTCTGCACATACGTAAAGCAAAAACAAACAAAAAAACTGTACTTACAAGAAATCTATGCAATCAGTAGTTATTTCAGTAGTTTTATGCTGAAAAACATATCCTCTACATGTTTTAATATTTTCCTTTAGTGTGGCTGAATGAAAATATGTAACAGGCAAATACAGAAGACCCCCAGCTGGCCACAGCAGATGTCTACCCCTCCCTGAGTCTGGTTCTGCCAGAGGTTTCTTCCTGTTAAAGGGAGTTTTTCCTTCCCACTGTTGCCAAGTGTTTGCTAACAGGGGGGTCATCTGATTGTTGGAGCTTTCTCTGGGGTCTTTACCTTACAATATAAAGTGTCTTCAGATGACTGTTGTTGTGATTTGGTGCTATATAAAGAAAATCAAATTGAACTGAATTCAAAGGAAAATCCATTTCAATGAGGTTCGTTTAAATACAACTAGTTTTTTAATAACTGAAAAGAAAAAACTCTACAAAAACTATGCACTTAACATTCTGCGTTTGAAAACCAGCTGCCTGACATTTTGTCACAGTTAAGTGAACTGAACTGCAGGGCACGGATGGACCCTCGTGGCCTTTTGAAGCAGGTTTTCAGCCGGACCACAGGCTGCTGATTTTGCCGATTAACAGCCTCAACCGGGGAGCAGCAATTAATCAGCAAAATCATATGCTCCACTCGCTCTTGTGAAGTGTAGAGGTTGTGTCAAATGAAACAAACAGACGCTCAGCCCTCCGTGTCACATGTCTGCCCTTCTCATACCCTTGGAAACGGCCCGTTTGACGCATACACCCGTGCAATCATGTGAATTTGTCTGTGGGTCCTAACATCCTTTCATCCATCCTCAGTGAGCTCTCCCTGCCACAAGCAGCTGCCTCTCAGCAGCACTAAGCTCCCCAACAGTTCCAGCCTCAGCTGACACTAACAAGGTGGTTGCCGCCTTGTTGAGTGAGAGTTTGAAGTGTATTTAAAAGTTCTGCCAGGCAGTGGCTTCCCTTATACAGCTTCTACAGGCTGAAGTCAAGTCTTGTTATAATGCCAGTCCAGAACAAGTGGTTCAGTGTACCCTTCCTCTGGCACTCGGTGCACATCAGTTGCGCAGACAACACCGCACTGTGGCCATGCGAAGCAGCGCGGAGGGGCAGCTGGCGATCCTGAACAGCCCAGATTTCAGCCGAGCTCAGCTGCAGAGTCCCGGATTTAAGTGGGTCAACAAAGGGAATGTGCTGCTGATGAGTAAGATGAGAAGCCACACTGATCGCTTCTGCCCTATGGGGAGGTGAGGCCATGCAAAGGCCATGAAATCATACAGTGAAGGAAACTAAAAAAGAAGCTGGGAAAGAGCGAAAAGAACCACGGAGGCATTAAGGCACTAGTAGAGGGGATGGGGGAAGGTGAATGGGGGCTGCTGCTGCGGGTAAGATAGGTCCTGCATGTTGCACTCAGCCAGGAGAGAAATGCAGTGCTTTACCTGTCGGTCCCCTGCGCACAAATCCTCATAAAACACAAATCCACCGATCTGGAGCATGTAATGACAAAACAACAACCAGTGAAGAACACAGAACAGACGGCCGTAAGCATGAAGAGGCACACAGAAGGCGGCAAGGGAGCACCCTGAGCATGAGAATGCACAGTAGACAAGTTTGTTATTCTGGCTGCGGGCTATCACAAGACAGGGAGGAAGCCGGCGACGGTGTCATGCTAATGAAAGAAAAGAAAGATAAGGAAACCAAAAGCAATGACACTGCAGCACGGATGGTGTGACATGACCTGCTGAAAAACCAAAACAATGAAATAATGAAAATGTGGCCAGAGCCCCTGATCTCTTCAACAGCACTCTGCTGCCCTCAGCTTGACATAAACACACACACACACACACACACACACACACACACACACACACACACACACACACACACACACACACACACACACACACACACACACACACACACACACACACACACACACACACACACACACACTTTAAGATGTACACTCTTTAGCCTGGTGCAAATACCAAAAAACGAGCCCATTAACAAGATTAGATCAGCGCAGCAACATCTCTTGTTCCAGCCACTCTGCTGATGTGTCAGAATAGTAAACAGGATTCAGGCCAGGCTTTACCCTCCAGCTGGGCCGAAGGTTGGCCAGTTTCCCCGCTCCCTCTCCCTCCCCGCCTCTCTGCACCCAGTAGTTGAGAGGTGTGAGCTGTAACGCCAAAACCTGACTTTCCAAAGGGACAAAAGAGGTGCCGCCCCCCCACCGAGCATTTAAATTGATACTATCTAGTTACTCTCCCGCAGCTGAGAAGGAAACATGGAAGGCCTGATCTAGTATGAAGAGCAAGATTGGTTTTACTGATACAGCAGCTCCAATAGCGCTCAAAGCTTTAATGCCCGGTAATCTTCCCTAACACACCAAGCTGGATATACTATAAGAGGTGAGAGTATTAAAACTGTGCGGAAAAGTCAATTATGCATTTTTTTTAAATTAAAGAAGTTCATTGAGAAAAGAAGGGAGAGGAGGGTAAAGATCTTGTCATATGTACTGTTCTGCTTAATGAGGAACTTTAAATATATATATATATTTAAAATCCTGATATTCCTGAGGCAGAATAAAAGCCAGACAGAACTGCAGTGTCACAGCCTTAACCAATCAATAACTACTGCCCTGTTGAATCTCTATAAAACTCATTGTAATTTACCAGGAGCAAGTGCTGAGTGCGTCAGTCAGCCCACGAACCGTTTCTTATAACCCAGCAGTTGTGTCTCAGCACCAGCTCAAAGAACCAACCCGCTGCTTTGTCAACAGCAGGCCTGAATGAAAGGAATCCTTTGGGGTATTGACTAGTCTTAATTGCCATGTCTGTCAGTACTGATTTATCACAAATACAAAGTACTTTTTAAAGGGGGGAGGGGGGGCTGCAAATGAATAAACAAAGCAAAAGTGATTAAATGCAGGACATGCAACATGAGGTTTGATGAAAGTTGTCTTTGCTTTAAAGTGTGTGACACGGTTTAATGTGTTGTGAATTGTCTTTCCATTAAATCAGATAACACACTGATGCAAAGTGACATCGTCTTTCTTCTGATGCTTCAACCTAAAGACAAAAAACAGTCAGAAGACGCTTTAACCTAACACGTTGTCACATTTGACTGACTGTTTCCCCTTTACTTCACTCACAAAAGAAGTGCAGACAGTCAGCCAGAGAAGGCGCAACACAAAGCCTGAAGTCAGACACGCACAATGTGGTCTGCCAGGAAGACAGCAGTGGAGGGGACAGCTCGTTCGCTTCGCTGCCTCTGTGCTCAGATGTCGACGGGCTACCTTTGCTCCGGGGACAGCAGTCACCTTACAACATAATGGACTATTAATAGAGGGTAGAGGCAACAGGCGTCTTTCCTTTCACCACAAGCACGGGCAGGTGTGGGGCTGCATCTACCACACCTCCGTCAAATAACCCAGCTGGCACTAAAAGACAAAGAGTCTGTTTCAGAAAGTGTGGCATGAAATGGTCTGAAAAGAGATTTGATCGTGTTTCTGCCAGCACACAGAGTAGAGAAAGCTCCCTATTCAATCTGCATTTTTGGTTTTGGAGCTGCAGGAAAACATCATGAGTCAGAAGTTTGCCTCACAGCCCGGGGAGGCAAACTCATACTGATGAGAATTCGCCATGCAGGAGAGCCTTTAAACAAGCACTCTAACCTCCCAATTAAAGATGACATTTGAAAAAGACATTAACCCAGAGGGATCAACTTAAGATTTGCATTATTTTATGGCTGCAAGCAATTACAGAGTGCATTAACACATCATGCTAGAGCCATCTAAACTGTGAAAGCATTTAAACTTCACAGTCGTGGCTTTGACTCGCAGCACGGTGAGCAGAGGAAGGTTAATGCCATTAGGTGCACCTTCACTCTTTAATTAGGGAAACTGGGTCAGAGACAGGGCGAACATCTGTTGCTGGAAAACACTATGACCAAAAGATCCCACTGATATAAATGCTTTGGTAACATGACAGGCCTCAGTATGATGTACAAACTGCTGAAACCATCTGTGTACATCAAATAAAGCAGGGTGTTTCAGTGTTGACAAAAGCAGCACCAATAGCAAACAAACAGGTTAAACATGCAACACCCGAGCAGTGAAAGTGAAAATCAACTAATTTTGCATGACTAAACAGCAGCTCAAGATCTGGCTTTCTGCCTCTCTCCCACCATCTTTGTCAGCAAATCAAAGGAGTTTAGGGGGAAAACTGTAAAGATTATGTCACACAAAGCAGGTACAGCTGCTCCTTCCTGAGTCTGGTTCTGCCTGATATTCCTTCCTGTCAAAAGGAAGTTTTTCCTTCTCACTGTCACCAAGTGTTTGCTCATAAAAGGTCATATGATTTGGGGGGTTTCTCTCTATTATTGTAGGGTCTTTACCTTATGATATAAAGCGCTTTGAGGCGACTGTTCTTTTGATTTGGCTTTATATAAAATAATATATAAACTGGACTGAAGCAAGTCTGTAATTCTCATTGCTGTTGCCAAGGAGATTTCTTGATTCTGACTGGCTTTAAATTTAAGTGCTATAGTATAAATCCACGTTACTAACTGAATCATAAGCCTAGGAGCTGGCCTGCTTTACGATCCATTCAGAGAGCTCATGTTTGAGCTTGAACACCTGCACCTGCGGAAACATGACTCCCGCGGAGGAAGCACCTGATCCACAGGTGCTACTACAGCTAACACTAGCTCGCAGCTACCTGGCTGTGCGATAGGAGCGAGGACAGACGGATAAACGATAGCGACCTTCTCTCGCACAGTATCCCGTTACGGCGATCATACTAAGTGGCTGGGCTCAGTAACGTGACCGTGCAATGAATGAATACACTCTGAAAAGTAACGTGGCGGTTATGTGGTGAAGGTATTTGAGACGGTGACAGTCACATAAAAAGAAGTATTCAGGGCGAAGGGTTATTAAATGTGTGTTAAAAGCGGTCGGGCACCCTGTCGTGTCGGTGTCCCCGGGCGGACAGCTGGACCTGCAGCCGCCTGACAGCTGATGACAGGAGGCTAGCGTGCTAGCTTGGTGTGCTGGCTAACGTCTGTGCCTGCCGTGACATGATTTCCCACTTATTTAAAGGACTAGCTGCCCTATATGTCCCCGTCTGTGTCACTGCCTCTCCGCACCCAGCTGTCTTTTAAAGCAAATCATTTCTTTCTCCTCCGTCACAGCTCCGGCAGCTAGCTTTAGCCTGCTGCTAAACAGCTGAGGCAGCCAGCTGTAGTGATGCGCCGACACAGAAATATGAGCACAAGTGGCGTTTACATTTTCCAGGGGGAGGGAGGAGGAAACATACACGCCATGTGTGCGATATTTACCTGTAATATGACAGCAGGCCATTGCTGAGGACAAACCACCGCCGCTGGTAGCCTTTCAGATAGTTGGTCCATTTAAAAAGCCAGCCTTTGTAAGTATCCGACCCTGGTGCTGGGGCCGCGGCAGAGGCGGATGCCGAGCCCTTCCCTTGCTCGCTCATCCTCGGCTCCGCCGCACGCCACAGAGTGCTGGATAAACCGGGAGCAGCGGAGACAGGGACACTACCCCCAGATGGTCCACCAAGACGAGGACCTCGGCACTGACGAATGAGATCGACGGATGAGGGTCCGGTGTAGGGTGAGAGAAACCACCGTAAGCCCCCTTCACATGACGCCGGAATGGACACCGGAGGAAGGACGAGAAGTGATGCCAAGACACTTTGCTGATGCAGACTGCAGAGGATTCAGAGCACAGAGCTGGGCTGGATAGAAGGGAGAGCCCTTACATGGTCTCAGCATAACCTGATAAGGCTGCCATCAAACTAAATTACTTACATTACGACAGCGATAAACAGTTTGTGGCACTAATTTTAGGGAGCGAGCGGCCGCTGCCCCGGCCACTCATTGTGCACTGAGGGGGAGTGTCCGCTCTATCAATTCAAGTCTATAATTCAGCCCCGCACCACGTGACGTTGTTATCTAAACATTCCTAAACATTTGACATGCGGTTTTGGCTCCTGATTTCAGATCTGATGCTGTCAGATTGAGTAGGGAAAACAAACCAAGTTAATCATCAGTGTTGTTAATCCAGCCTGTGCCTTTGCTTATAATCCAGGTCCTAATAAATCAGTGGCACCGGTGCACATGAGGGTGAGACACTTTTGGCATGCTTTTACTTGTGAAAAAGCACAAGTGCATTTGAAGTAACAAATAAACCACATGACTAAGAAAGCCGTGCCCCAGAGCTACTGCCTGCTCTTTGGGGGTTTGCTGTGTTATTACTTAATCTTAAATCTCCGGATTGCCCAGGGCAACCTGTGTCATTTTATTCTTTTAGTTTGTATTATGCTGTCACCTAAATGGGATCGTGATATACATGCACAATAAACAGGGCCACAGATAGAACCAAATAATCATTTTTTCCACCCACCATCACCAGTACAACGAGCATAAGCCTACGCTTTCACAATGTTATACAAATGTTTGTCCCCAGAGTCTGAATGGAATAAAGGGGAAAGGCTTGTAAAGCTGCGGCCTCTGTTTCCTGGAATAATATCCTACAGAAGGAGATGGCATTGTCCACTTTAAAGGAGCGAGAGAATAGCTCTTTTGGTCAGTGTGACTGCTTTTGTAATGATCTGTTATTTATCTGTTATATGATTTGCATGTCTGTGTTCAACTGTGTGTGTGTTGTATGTCAGGTGTATGTCTTTCTTTACTTGGCATATTGTTATCTGTTGTATTTAGTCAGGTCCCTCTTGAAAAACGCATGTCTTTCAGTACAGCAGGCCTCCTTTTACAGTACAGAAACATTTATTCAGTTAATTTTCAGTCCGTCTAGAATGAATATATCATCACAATGCCACCTTAAATGAACTGAGTTGGTTAAAACTAGTGTGTGTGTGTGTGTGTGTGTGTGTGTGTGTGTGTGTGTGTGTGTGTGTGTGTGTGTGTGTGTTTGATGCTTCTGATGTGGTTCCTGATAACATTGCTTTACCACAAGATGGCAATGTTGTAGAAATGATCCTAATGTGGTGAAGCCATGAAAAGCACATGGAGAAAAAAAGGGACCAGAGCAAGGTTGTTGTTCTCAAATGCTTTTAATAATCCATCAGAAAGAACAAACAAAACAAAAAACAACCAAAAGCCAAACAAAATGACTTACAGTACTGACACCGTAAAAATAACACAACACAAGTAATGTATGTGATAAAAAACAGTAGCCCTTTTTATTTGAAAATGCACACAAACGAAATGATGAGAACTCATGCTACACGCAGTTGCTTTCTAGTTTATCTCTGCTACATATTTCCTTTTTTTTTTCAACTAGAAAAACAAACAAACAAACAAACAAAAAATCTAACACAGCCATTTGGCCTGACTGAAGGGTTCAACAATACACCTTGGTAGAGTATCGTGAGCTTGTGCTCTCACATGCCGGTGAAAAACGACCACATTCACTCCACTCAGTTGCTCATTACAGCGTCAAAAAACCATGTATTACAAAAATTAAACACAGTATCACATTTTCACATCAGTGCAATTAAACCCTGACCCGTTGGCTCTACCAACAAAAGCATGCAACTCAATTAGTCTATGAATCAATCGTGTATATACAATAGATCTGCTTGCTTTCAGTGCTGGCATATTCACATACCTCGGCCTAATCAAATGAAAAGAGTTGCTGTTAATTTCACGATATGACCAATTAGATAGTATTCACATATTGATATGGAAGCCACCAAGCTCTGCGTGTGTATTTCTGCTGGAGCGCAAGTGGATTACATTGACTGTGTGTGGCGAGGCATTTTTAATATAATAATGTGGCACATATAGTCAGTCTGGACATCCCTGTGTGTGTTTATTGCTCCTTTCTAATCCAGTGCTTCAACATCTGCCTGTTATCTTGCCGCGTCTGTCCTTTGCTTGCCTGAATGTCAACTATAAACCTGCCTCTCCCTCTCTCCATCTCTTTCTCTCTCTCTCTCACACACACAGACACACACACACACGCTCCATGCACAGGTTCTTGTTTCAGGCTCCGGAGCCTCCTGCAGGTTCCCCGTTCCCTGGATTTAATGTATTCATCAGAAACAGAGACTGAGTGAGGGGAGGGAGCAGATTTACGTCCTACAGTACATCATGATAAGGGACTGCAGCATTTTCTGCTGCAAGACAACCTTAAAACAGCCTTTCTGTGAACAAGCAGCTTTTACTGTCGGCCAAGATTCTAATAGGGGACGGGGGAGAGAACAAAAATGCAGGCTACTTCTCAGAATCTAAAATTAAACACCACCTAACCATATCTATCTATGTACATTTTGAGATAACTGGCGCAGAAAATGAGCACTCTCACTTTTTATCGTTTCCATCTTTTGGCCTGTTGGTCTCGTGCACAAATCCCAAATAAATCCAGTGATGTTAGATGTGAGCTTCTGCTTTTGACCTTACAGAGTGTGGCAAATTCAAAAGGAAGACTGGATGATATTGCTGCCTGTCCGTTTTGACTCTCATAAACACAGCTTCCGCCCTGTCAGGCCCAGCGACAGACCTTTCATATTGGGAAGCGCAGCCTGAAATGTTGACCTGTCCAGCTGATGTGAGAAACATATCTGTGCTATGCTTTTTGTATTGTTTGTCACCTGCTTTCTTTTTCCCATTTCCTTGCTTGTTTCTACACAGTTGACTAGGAAGTGGTTGGATGACCATGTGTGTAATTTGAGTGTCTTTTACAGCGCACTAGTCTAATAAACCTCATTAAGAAAAATCAGCTCAGTAAAGCAGGAGGCCACGGGGTTATTTTTCCCAGCCATTTTGATAGAAAGTCCTTCTCTCCGCTGCCGCTCCACTCCTGAGTTGGCAGGGGTGGAGGGAGCTCTGAGGGTCACATGATGGTGCAGCGATTCCTCTGTAGCGCCCCCTGCAACCGAATGGAGGTGTGGTTCTGGCGCATCCCCCGTGCCACAGCAATCCCCAGCAGCTCTTTGAAGAGCAGGACTACGTGCCAGTTAAACTTGGCAGAGCATTCCACATAACCGCACTTCCATGTCTTCTTCACCAGAACCGACACGGCCCTGCGAGGCATGAAGCGCTGACGCTGCAGATCTCTCTTGTTACCCACCACCAGGATTGGCACCTCGCTGCTGCTACCTTCCCTGCAGGAGTATGAGAAAAGAGAAGGTTATGTTATTTATTTATTTATTTTTTAAACCCAGCAAAGCCATCGTGTTGGTGTTTGTCACAGCTGTTGTCTCTGCATAGTTTTCCCTTCCTTCCGAGGTGTGAGGGGGTGGACTGGAGGATTAAAACTCACAGGCTCAAGGGGCCTCCCACCGCATGCTGCAGTGAGGGCTTTACAGCATTATTGAGTGGGAAAATGTACGGCAAGCCGGAGGGATGTGTTATAAAATTCTAACTCAGAAGCAGAATCAGAATACTTTATTAATCCCAATGGAAATTATGTGGTCACAGTTGCGCGAAGACAGTAACGAACAAGTTAAAGTACCAATAATAAATAATAAACTATATTACAAAACTACTCTAATATATAAAAATCCCCAATATGTTACACTAACAACCTAGGTGCCCCTCTTGTCATACTGACAGTTATCTTCTCTGTAAAGGACGTGCAGATATTAAAGGTAAGACCTGCAAATATAAAGATTAGTCCTGCAGCACTAATGAAAAACATACAGCACCTCGTCAAGTCAACCTCAATTAACCGTGATTAGTGATGGTTTAGAAGTGTTTAAATGAAAAGAAGTTTAGTGAAGCAGTGTGGGAAATTAAGCTGCAGGAGTGTACAGTAAAATGAAATGTTGATGATAACAATAATATTAATTTTGCTGCTTATTTAGGAGGCAAGGTCATTGGGCCTTCGAATAAAGCCTTAGAATATAAACTATTTAGGAAAAGCTGTAACAACCGATGTTGAACTCAGTTAGAACATCTAGAAAAGACAAGTGTATAAACTGTTTAAACAGCTGCCTTAACAACTTAGCTCTTTCTCTCAGAACGAATGAAGGCTTTTTTTGTATGACAAAGACTTTTGCATACTTTTGCATATTTGCACGTCTGCCTCGACAGATGGACAAAATGGCTCGCCGAAGAGAAAGCGATGCAGCCTGAGAGAGATGAGCGGTGCAATTTTCAAGCCCCGAGGCGAAGTTCTCAAAACTTGGGAGCTGAACAACCACATCGCAGCAATCATCTCACTTTTCTCCTTTTCACAGGTTGTGCTCACATAACAGCCTTAAAAATATCTCCTTGCATATCTGCTCGGGCTTGACTACTTGTGCACAATGAGGTGCACTGAATGTGGGAGGTGGTGTGCGTGCATCCCTTCATGAGAACGGAGGGGGGGGCGATAGGAGTGATGGAAGGACACAACACTGTCACAAGCCTCACTGAACTGAAGGTAGGCTCCTCGCTAGTGGGAACCAGAATAATAAAAGATTTCTGAGGAACATTTCAACAATAGACTTTTTTTTTTTTTCGACAGCTGACACACAGAGTAAAAAGAGCCCTCCAAAACTCGATTATTCATGATTCCTCTTACTGTATCTGCCCCCTTCTCCTCCCCTTCCTTTCCTTTCCTTCTCCAGTCTGATGTTAGACTCTCCATGATTGCACATTTTCCCCCTGTTGTCTATTCCTCTCACATTCACAATTTCTTCCATAGTTGCTGGGGATAATGGGTTTCTGTCTTCGATCATAAACATTCGTGGTTACACGTTCAGAGCTGTGAGAAAGTGGGCATCAACTGTGGAGAGGCAGTTTGGTGTTGTACAACATGGCAAACAAATGAAGCCATCCAATGCACCTTTCTATATGTAAATATATGCATGCAGCTGACGACTGGAGAGCGAGGGATTTCTGGCCCCATATATGCAGCAGGTGCAAAGCAAATCCAGGAAGCATTTACTGTATGTTATCTGTGGGCCTTCTGTACACTAAATGTACGGCTGTCCCAAGAATAGCCTTTAAATTACTAGTGTGGGTTTAGGCATCACACAAGAATCAAATGTCATCAGACAGTGAACTGTCATCACGATGAGTGTGCGCGCTAAATTGAAAGATGCCACCACAAGCAGCCTAAAAATCACTGTCACCATCATGTAATTGTACAGCTTTGTGACAGGCTGTGAAATTGTGTGCTGTCTTCAGACGGGTGATTTCATTACAAATGATCAGTGAAGGTTAACAAGCTGCGTGTCAGCTGTTGTACAAACCCTGGTTTAACAAAAAAAGCAGGATTGTTGTATTACATTTAGTTAAAAATGAAATGCAAATCATTCAAACTTATATTCAAATGAAAACAGCACAAAAACAACACGTGAATTGTTGAAATTAGTTTTTTGCATTGAATTTGATTTCAGCAACATATTTTTTAAAAAGTTGAGACAGGAGCATGTTTAATACTTTGTTGCCTCTATCTTTCTATGCAGCCATGCTGTCATAATACAAGTGGTCTTTATGAAATAAACAAGGCCTTTCCTGAGAAACACCCCCTCTGGATGGCAGCACACGTTGCTCCAAAACGTGCATATGGAGCCTTCAAAGGTGTAAGTTACTTATGGCATGTGCACTAATGATCTTCAATACAATTACAGTATGGATGTTGGGTTTTTAAGCTGTGCACTAATAACAATCTGAATAGTCCAATCCTATGCATGACTCGACTACACTAGAATTTCTGTGAAAAACTAAACATCATTACTGCTTCCACTGGAATTAAGATGGTGAGAAGCAGCCAGGTGCTGCTAGTCAAATTTAGCTGTTTGTTAAGACAATGTCACAGTCTTTCCAGGAGTGTATGTCCCACCAATTTCACTCCAAGGTCAGACTGTGCAGTGCTCAGGGAAACCTTGACAAATTCCAGTTAGTACAACCGTCAAGTGACTCCTTGGGCTTGTTTTACCTTGCAATCAATGACTCAGTATTCAGTAGAAAAGTATTCTAGATGCCGTCTTCCAACAGCTAAAGCTTGCCTGGAATTGGGCCATGCAACAGGACAACGATCCGGAGCAAAGCAGCAAATTTACAACAGAATGTCTGAAAAACAAAAGAGACAAAGTGCTGCAATGTTCCAGGCAAAGCGTAGACCTCAACCTGATTGAACTGCTGTGGTGGACTCTTAACAGAGCTAATGCTCACAAACCTCAATGAACTGAAGCAAAGCTGTAAAGAAGAGTGGAGCAAAATTCCTCTATAACAAAGTGAGAGCCTGCGAAAATCACGCAGAAAACTATGACTTTACGTTATTGCTGCTAAAGGTGGCTCTACAAGCTAAAACTTTCTTTTTCACATTTTCCCATGCAGTGATTTCTCTGGGCCTTTAATTTTTGGTATTTTGTACTTTGATGATAAAAGCCCCCAAACTCTTTGTAATTTTTATGTTCTAAACATTATTCTTATGTATTTATTTATTTTAAAATAAAGGGTGGTAAACCCATCGTCCTCTTCATTCTCAGTTCTGAAAGGCTCAGCCTCTGTGGGATGCGCTTTTATGTTACTGACCTGTTGCTAATTAACCTAATTAGCTCTGAGATGTTCCAACAGCGTTTTTTTCCAGCATTACGTAATTTTTCTGGTCTTTTGTTGTCCCTTGTCCTAGATTTTTTTTATTAGAAAACAGTAATGCCTGTGAGTCTTGACAGCGTCATCGTGGTTCAGTTTTCAATTAAATATAGGGTTTAAAGCACGGGTGTCAAACATAAGGCCCAGGATGAAGAATTTCCAATGGATAAAGACCCCCCCCCCAATAGATAAATTATTAATTTACCGGAAAATCTTCTCTGTTTTGTGAATTAACAAAAGCTTAATATTTTAAAATCGAAGGAGAGTCTGATAAAAGAACTACCACTATACATTCTTCTGTAATTTTATCCATTAATCATGTAGTTTCACTGGTCTGGCCCACTAGATCAAAGCAGGCTGTATGTATGTGATGCATGACGTCCAATGAGTTTGACAGTCCTGGTTTGAAGCTTTTGGATGTGGGACCATATGTTCAGCATCTGCGTTGTCAGCAGAGAGTGTGTGTGACCATACCTGTTCTCTACTATCTGCTGTCGGATCATTTTGACGTATTCAAAGCTCTCCACGCAGCAGATGTCATACACCAGGATGTATGCGTTTGCATTACGAACACCTCTGCAGCGCAAATCCAGCCATTCCTGAAAGGACAGATATGTAGAGAAACACATAAATATGCAAACATATGAGTACGTCCAAGACCCGTTTTAGTCAAGCTTAAGAACTGACATGGTCTCTCAGGTATGCTGACGTATTAGATGGAAGACTTTGCAGACGTGTACGGTTCCCAGGCAGTGTGTCCTAATGGCTTTGTCAAAGTCTGACATTTCCTCAAATGTCACGATGAGGTTATTTGTGGTTCTGAGTGAAATGGCTCATCAGCTCATGAATACGTTCTTGTGAAATTGGGTGCGGACATTAATTTCCCCTTCAGGACAAACTGATGACTTTGCCACCATCGTCATCATCAAAGAGAAATTTAAATCCAATACTTTGATTCATGACAGATTAAAAGACTAACGATAATCCCATCAGCCTCGGTTAATTTTTTTTTTCCTCTTTATGTAACAGAACTTTGCTCTGTTGCAGTTTGCTTCCTTTTTGCAGTCTATGAATTCCTCGAGCAGGCATGGTTCTGGGAGTCTTACAGCTTTGAACAAAGTCATAAAACACGATGACCACCCCGCAGTAAAACACTGCACGCTGTTCAAGGACAAAGACGGAGGCTGGGGAAAAGAAAACACAGCCTTCTGTCAGGAGAGGAAGCAAAAAGCAACATTTTGTTGATGCTAATGGTTTTCAAAGCATAATTCAAAATGTAATCAAAGCACACAGTGCAGGTGGGTCTATTTGCACCTTACTGAGGGCCATTAGTTTTAATAGAAACGTGAGGAACCATCCCTCTATCCAACTGTGTATCACTCAGCCGTCACAAGCTCACCACTGCCGACCTACTGCCTGTAACAGCATGAAATTAATGTATAAACATTTGATCTGATAAAAGAGGGAGAGGCAAATAGAGGAAGTTCAGGGGCTGGGGAAAAAACATATACTGAGGGAAGGAAATGAGAACACAATCGCGGGCCTGGGAGAATGTTGAAAAGATGAAAAAGGCAACAGCGGATCAAGGGATGAGCAGACATAACCTCTGGTGTTCCCACACACTGCTAATGAAGGGCCTAGACTCTGTGAGACCGCCTCAGTTCAGTTCAGCAAAACATAATTCAATCCAATTTAATATAATTTAACAGACAAACATTGGAAATTAACTTTGCAATAAACAGGGTCGTTCTTGTTAGATGCAGACTGCTGTCATGCACAAACGGCACGGCAGCACTTTAGACAACAGTGTGATGAGGATCTTTCAAATGTAGTCTAACATCTGGGGAAATACAGTTTAGTAGCTGGGGATGAGAATGACTAATAATGACTTTGAAGCTGGAACTAGAAACTGCTTAGCTTGGCTTAACATGAATGCTGGAAGCGTGGAAAGCTGGGCTCTGTATAAAAACCCAAATCTGTTTTCTGCCACATTTGGAGCTCACCAGTCAACACATTCAGGTTTATTATATTCCTTTAAATGAAATGAAAAGCGGCACAGGTTGTGGCCTTAAAAGGGGCTTATGTGGCCCAAGACCTCTTTTCCTGTGAGTACTTTGAAGTTTCTGGTGTTGTGCCAAAAAATGGTCACCCACATTTTAGCTGTTGTAAATGACTTGTTGGCCTATAATCTGTGAAGCACATGTCAAACCAATCTCTCATGAATGACATCAAATCATTCTGAGCCATAAAATAACGTTCCTGTCACAAGGTAGAAAGTGACTTTTATATATGCTTTATTTCTCCAGCTAAAAAGTGTCATTGATGTTAAAAATATATAACTTTTAAAGAGTGTAGGTAAAATAATGTCATAAAGATACTTTTATATATAACCCCTTCATAAATCCTGTTGACTAAATTCTATTTACCAATATAAGCAAAGATATTATACATTTGGAAAAATGAATATAAACATCGGAAATCAATTTTTGGCACATTCACCAGCAAAGATTTTCAGGAAGTTGGACTTGTCTCATGCTTGGAAAGTACCGGCATATTTCCCAAAGCTCAAAAGTGTCATCAGGTAGTGCAGTGATATCAGCTTCCTGCTGGAGGTACTTAAAATAGCTAATTGGATTATTGGTGTCATCTTTGAACAACAGCTGAATTTTAAAACTCTAAGCTCCAACCTTGTTTTCTTCAGCTCAGAAATGTGGCAAAAGTCAAACCTTTACTGTCATTCCGCCCTGTGGATCTTTTACTACACAGTTTACTTTTCTAACCCACTTTTCACTCTTCACTGCATCTGACCTGCTCTGACCTCTGGCATTGACAAGAGATTTTCACCCAGAGACCTGCAGCCCACTGGGTAGTTTCTCTTTTTTTGACCATTCTCTGTAAACCCCAGAGATCCCAGTAGATCAGCAGTTTCTGAGATACTCAGACTACCCTGACAGCAACAACCATGCCACATTCAAAGTCACTTCAGTCACCTTTCTCCCCCATCCGACGCTCGGTTTGAACATGTTTTCATGCATAGTCACACTCCCATGTGATTGGCCGATAGATTTGAGAGCACTTGAAAAGGTATACCTAATGAAATGGCCAGTGAGTTTATATTATATTGTTAAGATCACTGATTTCCACAGACTCAGTGTAGATTTACTTCACACAGTGGCTGCTGTTCGATTTGCTCCTAACTCCTGAGCTCTTTTTTAAAACATTTTTTAAAATCCCTATGAACACATTTTTAAAAGAATTTACATACAAATCAATTTCCCATGTGATCACTGCCTCTCCTGAAGCTGTTTATTATGTTATGCTGCAATGATTTTCAGTGAAATTCCGCTCTGATGTATTTGATGCTTTTTGACTGATGCACCTGAACCTCGGGGCTCTGATGATGATTTGGCTGCTTTGGAGCTGTGCTTGTTGTGCCCATATTGCTTTGAAAACTCACATATCAAAGTGCTGATTGTCAGGCCCCATTTTAATTTGCATGCTTATAATTACCATGCAATCTAATGTGACCCCGGAGTGGAGCAGTGCAATGTTGATGGATTTGCTACAGTATTTTGTACAGCGTTAAGTCATTTTTTCCATGTGGTGTTTACTCTACACTTTTTCCAGCACTTACACAGCTTGTGTAACCTAAAATAGAAACGTGAATAGAAAAAAAAAATTAATTACACTGCTGTCAAGGTTTGGGGGGGATTTGCATTCAAATTAAACATGCTGTACGGCTAATCTGTACAATGAAGATGAACTGATAATTTGTGACAGGCGAGGCTGAGGGAACAGGCGATGATCAGCCTAAGTTCTAATGATAAAACGCAGTGAGGGACACTTTGCCTGTATTCATTTTGGAGGGGGTGTTTGTGTCAAGGAGCAGAGACAGCCTCACAGATCAGCAGGAAGATAATGAAGCCAATCAGGCACGGAGATGGCAATAAGATCACTGCCATCAAAAGTAAAAAGCGTAAGTGGGACGATGTGTTGTGAAAACTGGTGTAAAGTGCAGCCCTTTTCTCTGGTCTTTCACAGTGTTTTCAGCAAGAGCGTTTTTTTCTTTATGATTTCTAATTTCTTCCATCATTTCATTTTCTTCCTGGAGTCTATCCCATCTTATACCCTAAAGTGTCCAGTACAGCTCCAGTCCAAGATATGTTTCCCGAACAAACCAGAGATGTTCGCTGTCATTACAGTTCATGATAACTGAGGCAGCTGACGACGTAAGGCGCGCACGGTGGCTTGTGGTTGCAGCCTCACATCCCGCGGGGCTAAAAATAGCAGCTTGTGTTTTCATCTCGTATCTCTTTGTCGTCCAAGTCCTGTTTTTAAATGTGGAGGAGAAGCCGGCACAGAAGCAGCAATACTACTTCTCCAAACCCCAAACACGAGGCCCAGGCCAAAACAGATCAGTAAAGGAAAGGCAGCGCACTGATACGCAGTAACCAAATGAATGCAAACGGCATGTGTGGGCATGTTTATTTGTGTGTGCTCGCCGGGATGTGAGAATGTGCTTGCGGGAGCGTGACTGTGAAGTGTGGTGCCACTGTCTGTGTCCTCCAGTCGGTCGCCTTACCACAGCGTGGAAAAAGAGCAGCTCGTCCTTTGCTCCTCAAGACCCAAACAGAGCGTGTTTCCCTGACAACTGCAGGGCCGTGGTCAGTTTTCAGCAGGCTATGGCAAAGCCGCCATGACTCTGATATTAGTGGAGGCAGCTTAAACGTAATGAGTGGTTGCGATGGATCAATACTCCATCCAGAGCAGGAGGGCGGCCGGTGTAACCTGGCTGGGGCCGATGCTGAGCTATTACAGATATGTCAAACACAGGTCACGCTGGTTGATTTGCAATTAAAATCCATTACATCCCTTAGGGATGGAAGTCCCCTTTTCAAAGTAATGACCTGGACCAGCAAAACCATTTATTGCCCTTTGTTGTAAGTCTCCAGTGTTCAGGTGACAAGGAGACTTTGGTTGATGCTGGCGAGGGGTCAAGAATGGAAATTCTCAAGAATTAGAATAATTTGGGAAACTGAGACATATCCTTGCATGTTTGCTGCCAGAGAGTAAGATGAGAAGATTGCCTACTTTGTTAAATACTAATAAGCTAAAGCCAGGAGCTGGAAGCTTAACGTCAAGACCAATTGCTGGATCTGACCCGAGGCACAACCTCCATGGCTGAAAAATGAAACCAGTTGAAGTGCACCTTGAAGTGCAGTTACTCGAAGGGCCACTGAGGCTGCCTCGAAAAGCAAGCCAATCTGCATAGACTCACACCTTAAAGGCCTAACTGTACAATGGAAATATGAATACAGTTTTAAATAAAATGGTTTACAGTCTCAGTAGCTGATGTTTCACTTCCTTTGGGGGGACTGTGTCTCAGGAGGTGGAGCAGGTTATCTACTAATCAAGAGGTCAGTGGTTCAATTTCCTCACGCATTGGAGAGCAACTCGGGCTTCAACTACATGCCCAATGATTCTTAGGCATGCAGCCAGGTATGGAGTCGCCAACCTTTCCAAACCTTACTGAGCTACAAACACCACCACCCCTAGTGTGAATGTTTAAAGTTCTCGTTGCAGTTGCATGAATGAGGCTTGTAGTAAGAAAGCGCTTTGAGTGAAAAAGTGCTACATTAGTACAGGTTCATAAAAAGTGTACCAGAGGTGATTTTTAATATAACTCACCAATTGTGATGTTATTACCACTTAAACTTTGCATTTTTAAGGGAATAGTTGAATGAGAGGTGGACACCAACTGGTTGCTAGCTAGCTGTCTGCAATGCTAGGCTACTTCAAATCACTGAACTAGAACAAATAATATGGCTTGCGAGTACTTAACAATTAATTAAATCTAACTGTACTAAGAGCCAATTCAAGGAATCTTTGCTTCAGCTTTGTTGAGTGAAATGTCAGCATTTTATTCATATTTGACTTGGCAGTAATTAGCACTGACGATGAAGGTGTGTTTTGCTGATCAAGCTTGTCATCTCTACAAGGCTTGTCTGGTCCATATTTTGTTGGGCACAGTTTTACACTACTGTACACAACCATAATGGATTTGATTATATTCTTATATAAGTGCAAATAAAAGGGTTGCCAGCTTGTTTAATTCTTTGCAGCCTGAAGTCTGGAACCCATGGACATCACAAAATGCTGTCTTTCTTTGCTTGAGGCCTTTTTTCCAGCTGCCTTTGGCTGCTGCTTGTGTGTGAGTATCTCTGCTCTGAGTTTTGTATTTAATACCTGAAAAGCTGCTCTACTGGGCTGAGATCAGGCGAAGACTTCCATTCAAGGATATCTAATTTCTTTGCTTTGACAAACTCTCGGTTGCTTTTACAGTTTGCTTTGGGTCATTTTCCGTTTGTGCTGTGAAGCTCGGTCCGATGGGTTTTGTAGCATTTGTCTGAATCTGAGCAGAGAGTGTAGCCCCGTACACTTCACAGTTAATTCTGCAGCTTCAGTCAGCGATCACATCACCAATAAACACAAGTGTCCTGGTTCCCCTGCCAGCCATATGTTTCTACGTGGTATTCTTTGGATCATGACCCTTTCTCTAATGCTCAATACTTTTTTCTTCTATTAGTAATTAAAGTAAAATTGTATTTATATAGCACCTTTCAAGATTAAATCACAAAGTGCTTCACGGAGGCTAAAAACGTACAGGTCCTTCTCAAAAAATTAGCATATTGTGATAAAGTTCATTATTTCCTGTAATGTACTGATAAACATTAGACTTTCATATATTTTAGATTCATTACACACAACTGAAGTAGTTCAAGCCTTTCATTGTTTTAATATTGATGATTTTGGCATACATAACTCATGAAAACCCAAAATTCCTATCTCAAAAAATTAGCATATCATGAAAAGGTTCTCTAAACGGGCTATTAACCTAACCATCTGAATCAACGAATTAACTCTAAACACCTGCAAAAGATTGCTGAGGCTTTTAAAAACTCCCAGCCTGGTTCATTACTCAAAACCGCAATCATGGGTAAGACTGCCGACCTGACTGCTGTCCAGAAGGCCATCATTGACACCCTCAAGCAAGAGGGTAAGACACAGAAAGAAATCCTGAATGAATAGGCTGTTCCCAGAGTGCTCCTCAGGGCCCCTCAGTGGGAAGTCTGTGGGAAGGAAAAAGTGTGGCAGAAAACACTGCACAACGAGAAGAGGTGACCAGACCCTGAGGAAGATTGTGGAGAAGGACCAATTCCAGACCTTGGGGGACCTGCGGAAGAAGTGGACTGAGTCTGGAGTAGAAACATCCAGAGCCACCGTGTACAGGCGTGTGCAGGTAATGGGCTACAGGTGCCGCCTTCCCAGGTCAAGCCACTTTTGAACCAGAAACAGCGGCAGAAGCGCCTGACCTGGGCTACAGAGAAGCAGCACTGGACTGTTGCTCAGTGGTCCAAAGTACTTTTTTGGATGAAAGCAACTTTTGCATGTCATTCGAAATCAAGGTGCCAGAGTCTGGAGGAAGACTGGGAGAGGGAAATGCCAAAATGCCTGAAGTCCAGTGTCAAGTACCCACAGTCAGTGATGGTCTGGGTGCCATGTCAGCTGCTGGTGTTGGTCCACTGTGTTTTATCAAGGGCAGGGTCAATGCAGCTAGCTATCAGGAGATTTTGGAGCACTTCATGCTTCCATCTGCTGAAAAGCTTTATGGAGATGAAGATGGTTTACTGACCATGGTATTACTGTGCTCAATTGGCCTGCCAACTCTCCTGACCTGAACCCCATAGAGAATCTGTGAGATATTGTGAAGAGAAAGTTGAGAGACGCAAGACCCAACACTCTGGATGAGCTTAAGGCCGCTATCGAAGCATCCTGGGCCTCCATAACACCTCAGCAGTGCCACAGGCTGATTGCCTCCATGCCACGCCGCACTGAAGCAGTCATTTCTGCAAAAGGATTCCCGACCAAGTATTGAGTGCATAACTGAACATAATTATTTGAAGGTTGACTTTTTTTTGTATTAAAACACTTTTCTTTTATTGGTCGGATGAAATATGCTAATTTTTTGAGATCGAATTTTGGGTTTTCATGAGTTATGTATGCCAAAATCATCAATATTAAAACAATGAAAGGCTTGAACTACTTCAGTTGTGTGTAATGAATCTAAAATATATGAAAGTCTAATGTTTATCAGTACATTACAGGAAATAATGAACTTTATCACAATATGCTAATTTTTTGAGAAGGACCTGTACATCATCCAAACAATGTCAACCAAAACCAATTTTATAAAGATAAGTCTTTAACTGCTTCTTAAAAGAAATGACTGAGTCCACAGATCTCAAACTCAATGGTAGAGAGATCCAGAGTCTGGGAGCCACAGATACAAACGCTCTGTCACCTTTAGTTTTTAACCTTGTATGCCGGACAGCCAGCAGGCCCGGGTCACAAGACCCCGAGACCTTTTTTTCTTCTATTATGTTAGTACAGGTTAATCTTGGTTTCATCTTTTATCACATAGATGTTTTCTGTCAAATTCTAATCCGGCCTTCCTGTTCCTCAGTGTAACTGTTTGTACCTTATTGTAAATTCTCTGTATTTCCATTCATGAAGGTGTTTCTTGATTATAGTCCTCGATAACAATACTCCTACCTCCTTGAGAGTATCCTTAATTTTGTTGGGTGCTATAAAGTTGTTTTTTTAGCCATGGAAATAATTCTGTAATCATCCTCTGTGGTTTTGCTGAGCATTCAAAAGATTGCTGATTTAACCGATCCTGGAGTTTTGCTCTCTCTCTGAGAGGATTATTTTGGTGTTTCAGTGACGATGTCCTTCACTTGCACTGACATCTATTTGAGACTCATATTTGAAATTATGGTGAAAAGCTATGAAATACAAATTCAACACTTCAGATATTATACCTGCTTCATTTATTATGAAATAACAAGTGAACGTGCCTCACCTGGCCATGAAACCGCTTGTCAATCAAATGTAGAACTAATTGTGAGCCACTGAAAATGAGGGACTGTGTATAAACCGTAACTGCTGAACTGTTAATGCAACATTTTCATTAAACCCTTTGAATTAAGGCTAAAATTCTGCATTTCTACCACCTCTGGATGTTTTATTTAAAATCAACTGTAAAGGTGTGCACAGGGAAAACTACAAAAACTGTGCCTTTGCAGATAGTATAATGATATTTGTGTATATATCAGCAAAAACAGGTTAAATGCAATTGTGCTCAGTTTCATTTTAAAAGGCACCACTAAGACTTCCAGATCCTGTCAGCACTTAACGCTTCACCGATATGTGCGCTTCACAGACCCACACATCTTTCTTGCTGCATCTGCAAGAGTGAAATACGATAGTTTCCCCGCTGTTATATATGAAAGTATTGACAGAGATAACTGAGAAAAATGCCCAGAGAGAGCAGGAGACGGAGCATTTTGTGTGGGAGGAAGTCATGGAGATACATTATGGCAAGAACAAAAAGGGAAAAGAAGAGAAAGTGAAAAGAAAAGAACAAGAAAAAATCATGCTGAATCTTCTGTCACGCTTAAATCCATCTGTCATCACATCCTATTGACACACCGGGACAGATGCTCTCTCAATGCAATACTCTCAGAAACAGACACACACACCACAAAGCAAACAAATCATTACACCAACCCAGCTTCACGGGAAAATGATACAAATCTTGCCTCTCTCCAGCATTAAAAAAGGATTTTTTTTTAAATGTCTCTGTATGTTGTTGAAATGAGGTCACAAGTCGCCTGCTGGAACGCCACTGCTGTTCTTATAAAATAATCTGAACTGATGAGAAATTGCCGAGCTACATCAGCGCGGAGGCGTACTGACTCACTCTATTCTGCAGCTTATTCATCACAATTTTTATAGGACAATATAAAACCTCATTTGGTCACCCCTGCTTCAACGGTGTCCATTAAACTTTCTAATTGACCAAAACAAATTCCCGCTCTCTCCCTCCCCTCTCTCCTTTGTTCCTCTCTTATTCCCCAGCTGTATTCTAACAGGGAAGTGTGCTTTTATTTGATTTGCTGTGTTCAGCAAGTAAAATTCAATCAGGATTCTTTGTGCTGGCTCAACTCACCCCTCATTACATCCAACTGCCCCTGACCCACGTTACATTTCTGTGGTCGCGGGGTTAAACACAGATGAGGGCAGTGACTCAAAAATGCCCCGTGTCTCTCGCTGCGAATAGAGGATGAAGCACCAGAGGAAGCAAGAACGAGCGGGACAAAGCACAGCAGGCCTTCCAGGTGTTGTTCCTTAGCAAATGAGTAACCGTAAATCTGTCAGATGGAAATGTTGTGGCAGCACTCAGCTAATGGATTTTTCTGCTGGTATACCTTTGACAAAGAGCCTGCATAACCACTCTGACATTAGCATGAAATGTTGAACCAAAGACAATCAAATGAGGAGGAAACCCCTCAAATGTGACTCAACCTTTGAGACACTTGAACTCATGAGATGCACCTCGTCTGCTGTTCCTGCAGCTGCTCCTGCAAGCTTATTGCTTAATGGGGGTTCAAAGCACTTTAGCTGGAAAAGGAAAACTCAGTCCCTTCCCAGCAGGAATCTGTAGCGTAAGCACTCTGCAGAACTCCTAACACCTTCCAATGAAATGTTAAATCTAGTAGGGGAGCTGTGTATAACCCTGACAAGATGATTGCTCTGCCCCTCAGCCTGCCTGTCAGATGTTTTCTGTGTTAACGCCGTGGTTTTGTGAGCGCACAGAAAACCAGCACTTTGGGAGGTCTCTCTTTCTCGTTGTGCTTTTGTTGTCTCCTGCTTGGCCTGATCTCATTTTCTCAGTGGCACTTTCGCCGGCGGTAGATAACCACAGCTGTTCTTGGGAGGCCTATCTGTGACACCGACTGGGAGCGAAGGAGAGAAACAGTCAGCAGCAACAAATCAATGGCTTTGCTGTGGTGACCTTGGAGATTTCTGTCTTTCCAATGAGGTCACAGTGGACAGGAGTCAAACACATGCCTCACGTCAGCAGAGACTTGCAGTGGGATGCGCTGTTTCAACCACCGCACACATGCATACGGAGAGAGGGAAGCACTATATTCAGCAACTTAATGGGCTGGGAAAAATGATAAAGAGGACTTTAACAAGAGGATCATTTGTCTCGAGGGGTAGAGTCACATTTTTAAGTCGATATTAAAGCAGTTCTCACATGCTCATGTGTAGATTGGAAGGATTTCAGCTGCTGTAACAAATCCTACTCTCCACATTTGGCCACTAAGAGGGAAAGGAAAGCGGAGAGCTGATGTCTTTCCAATAAAGAGAGGATTTAATGCGATTTCACTCTAAGTGTCAAGGGCCAAAATACGCACTTCTCATTCTTGTAAAAAAACAAACAAAAAAAAAACCTAAAACAATGCTTAATACATCTGATTCACACAAGGTAAGCGGAATAATAACACAAAGAGGATTTAAAAGATTATCACCTAGACTGATTCAGACAGTTGAAGCCTCACAAAAATATATTTTTTACACAAAATCGGGGCTGTAGAGTTCATCACCCATCACATAGTTTGGCACTGCATGATAAGCACCTCAGTGTTTTCTTGATCTCCCCTCTCCTCTCATCTCTTCTTGTTCACATGATACTACTGGACAGAGGCCGCCCTGCCCCTGTTTAGAGGAGGCTGGAGAAGCAGGTGAAGCAGCTCTCCCACATCCTTGGTTCTGTTTTTTTGTTCTTATTTTTTACTGGCTGTGTTTTTGAAAACAGAGGTTCAGAGGTCTGTGGTGTTTTGAAGCCTCTGTGGGTCTGAGTGTTCCCCTCCTCCTTGGTTGTGACTGTTTAACAAAGGATCTGTAAGGCGGCTGGGTGAAAAAAGTTACAGGATCTAATAATGCTTTCAGTATGGCCACATGAGGACTGTTTCAAGAACCTCCGATTCTTGTCAAGAAATAAAGAAAACTAAAAATCTGCTCCAAAAAAGTGACTGCAAAGCCGTAACATTCACAGTGCTTTTTCATCTTGCTATGATCCTGCGACCAGATGTGCCTCCAACTAATGAGGGGTGGCATCTGACCTGTGGTCAGGAATAAAAGGGCAGTCTGCTCTATTTTTAAAAAGGGAGTTTTAACCAGGTGCTGTGGCCATGCCTGAAGCACAATGCTGCAGAATCAACACAACCATCAGCAGCAGCACTGCCGTTTCTTAGAAGTGTGTAGAAGAAATATTACGATTAACACATAACAATATGCAAGTTTGCATATTGTCTTCATAAACGGGCTGAAAGACAGAGACAGAGAGAGTTTAAAAACGCCAAAGTGAAGCTCTTAGGCTTTAAGTCAGCCAGGTCTCCATAGCAACTAGTAGACTAGGGACATCTGATAGTGAAAGAGGAATAAATAAAATTGGTGTTTTTGCCTTTGAGGGATGTTAGCGGCTGTGAACAGACGGGCACTTGTAAGATTAAGCAGAGATTAAATAAATGAGATGCGGGTTCAATCAGAGAATGGACCCCCCTCCTCTCTAAGCTTGTATAAATCCTCCTCTGATAAAGTTCCCGAGACAGAGACGTGATACCTGACTGGAGCTTGATGGAAAAGAGGAGATCGGCGGGACGTCCAAAATCTTCAGCTCGTACATGTTCCCGTTCAGTATGACGGAGGGTCTGTACACATATCTGGTCCTGGTCGGCGTGTACACCTCCGAGAAGTCGTTATAGATGAACTGGCGGATTATAGAAGTTTTCCCCACTCCGGGAGCACCGATCACTGCGATACTCAGCGTCTCCACCATTCCTGGAGCCCGAGTTCAGCACCATGGACAGCAGCGACAACAACGGCAGATGTGGTAGTCCAGAAACACAGCTGGCCGCCGCTTTAAAAAAAAAAAAAAATTCTTTATTTTGTCTTTTTTTTTCTTGCTGTTTCTCTGGTGGAATTCAGCCCACCCGCCGCCGCTGCCCCTTTAACCAGCACCCACTAAATCACCTTAACTGGCTTCAGCTGCGTTCAATAGAAGAGTCGGTGGGAGAATAGAGCACCCACTCGTCGAGCAGAGCGGGGAAACTTTTATCTCCAAAACACGCAGATGGTCAAAAATACAGCTCAGCCACCAATAGATGGGCTCTTCGCCGCCTCTGTGAGCCAACGCAAGGAGAGAAACTCTTGGTTTTCAGGGGACACCCCCAGGTAACCTCGTCCCCGGAGAGGAAGCATAAAAGTCCGCCCTTGCCGCCTCCACATGGACATAATCCTGCCAAGGCTGGGCTCCGATGACCTTGTTCAAACGCACAGGAGCTCTCAGTGTCTTCGTTGATTATCTCCTCCGCACCTCTCACTCATCCCCAACGATGCACCACCGCGCTCCTCCATCACAATGAGGACGGGCGCGCAGCCGCTCGTCTCATAAGCTTTCCACGTGTTCCCGCATTGTACGCGATCCCCATAATCTTCTGGTTTTCGATAACACAACGATCGATTTAAGACAGGAGAGGCAACTCGCACAGCAAACAGCGGCGCGTATTCTGTAAAGGCATCTGGAGTCTCAAGGAGCGCTGCGTGTCTGCCGTTGGAAAGACAGGAGCTCTCCACCTCCCTCCCTCTCCCTCTCCACCCCTCTCTCTCTCCATCATCATTTGCAATATCCACTGCCCCGCTCGTCCAATAGGATCATGTAGTGCACAAGGCGTGCGAAAGCTTTGAGCTCCCATACGCCGCAAACAAATAGCTGTGGAAGAGGCCACACACACTATACATCATCTCCGCGCCAGGGTCACGGAGAGGCGGCGCAGGACTGAACATCATACCTGTGAGGTGACTTATGACCGGACAGGGTCCCCGGCCACGGGAGGCGGGATGTGTCCCATCAATCACTGCAGGCTGACAGCGGAACACCACAGACAAAGCTGAGGAATAAACGCAATTCAATTTATGGTTCCCCAGAATAACTGAGATGAGCTCCAGAGAAGTGTGAGACTGTTCTGTGAAAGGTTTGCATGTTTTAGTTCACACTGCAGATTAGTTCTTATTATTAACAAGAACAGCGTTTTAGATCCAGTTTTCCAGGATGAACCCAGACCTGCTGTTGGTGGGGTTTTTTTTACTTACACATGCCTGAATGCAAATCAGTTGGAGCAAAATTTCTAGGGTTTTACTGGTGAAATGTGTAAAGGTACTAATAAGACATAAACAAATGGAAAATAGGCGAAGGCTCTTGAGGAAATGGGAGTAGCCTAGTTAAAAAGAAATATCAAAAGTTAAAAGAACAGAAGCTTTTTCTGCATACTCACTGGTAACACTACCCCTTGATGGTGAGAGTTTTAGTGGAAATTTGGAGAGGGTATTTACAAAAAGGACCTTTAAAAATAACAAGGCAAGCGTCACGCTGAAGTTGGGTAAATATCAGCCATGGAGATGTTTGACAACTCGGCAGCCTAAAATAAAATACGTAGAAAGCATTTTAAGTTACTTTAATGAACATAAAATAAAAGCTTTATTTGTCCTGAAAGCTGGAAATTGACCGTGTTACAGCAGCTAAAATATGAAAACAACTTGGCTGAATAAAATAAATATATCACAGAACAAACGTCTTAAAAAATGACACTAAGGAAGAACGTTATTTAAACAGAATATTTCAAAGAAAAAACTCAATAAATCCATGTTTAAATGTGTTACAAGGAGGAGATTAAAGCTAAAATAAATGGCAGTATGTTGTTACGGTGGTAAAGATATTTTTGTCTTTCCAAACATGTTTTATCAGAAAATCGATGATCAAACATCACAAATGAGGAATATAGACGTGCTGCCACCGAGTGATAAATGCCAAATCTGGAAAATGTCAAGATAAAGAGTAAGCTGAATGTATGAGATTACTCTCAGAACACGTAACAGAGCTGATGATGGCTGTAGATCAGGAGGTGGAGCAGGTCGCTGGCTACTCCTTACCAAATATCCTTTGGAAGGATACTAACCCAATTGCTGTCTGCTGTATGAATGTGTATGAATGCGAGATAGAAAGGACTTATATGGATGGGTGTGAATGAGATAACTTGTATGAAGCTACTCTGAGTGCTCAGAGTAGAAAAGCGCTGTATAAGAACCAGCTGCCACACTGTTCAGCTCAGCTACATTTTGGAAAATGTAGAAAGTTCTAAAAAGCAGGGCATACATTTTATACCTTTAACTGTCTCTTCATCTGTTTCAATCTTCTTACTGACAGATGTAACCCCATGTCCCAAAGTAGTAGATAAACCATTAAGTGAATGGAGGTTTATTTTATCATTTAATTATTGGTGTTGGTGTTCTATTTAATAACAGAAATGTTTCTTTTCCACCATCTTTAACACCATTTTCTGGTCGTGACAGTAAAAATGCAATATTTTATTCGGGTTTTTTTCTTTTTTCGTTTTTTTTTTTACTTCAGGATAAAGACCTCTATTTCTTACAGTGTAATCCCAGACAGTCCATGCTGGCAAGTTGCTTTGATTTTCCACAACAACATATCTTTATAACACTGAAAAAAATAAAGACCTGCTGCTTTAATTGCACTTCTTTATCTCTTAAGAGAGCTCAGAAATTAAACGTGTATTTAAACTTCTTTACAATCAAACTAAGGTGAACAGTTTAGAGCAAATAGTTTCACTGAAACTGAGTCCACGACGTTAAAATGAGTGTGACACTCCTGGACAGACCATAAATAGTAGAAGTGATCCGGATACATTTAAAAAAAAAAAAAGAAGAAAAGAACTGAGTTTAAAGAAGGGCTTCAGCTTCTTTATTTCTTCTCCCAACACTTCAGAAAATCTATTTAAGAGATAAAATACTGTGATTACTTCCCTGCTAGTCACACAAATTACATTTGTGGTTTGGTAGTTAATGGCTGTGCTCTCATAGAGAGGAGACATTTACTAAAAGACAGTAAAGTAACGCCCGCTTTTGGAGTCCTTCACGTTAGGGGATCAATATTATGGATCATTCATTACAGCAGCAGAAGAAAGTCTGACACTGGCCACAGCTTCACTTTGCTCTGGTCAGTGATTTCTGTTGACCTTATGATTCACACAGTCAGAGATCCGAGCTGAGAAGTGCTCGTGACCACCATTGGATCATGCAGAGGAAATCTTGGTTAAGCTTTCGAAAGCAGGTTGGACTTTCAGGAAAAGGAGGGTGCACTCTGTGATGGATAAACCTCAGATTTCACTCCTGGATCGAGGCTGAGCACAACAGAGAGTCTGTCGACTTCTGCGTGCAAAGCTGCGGACACCGTTCGGTCAACAACACCAGAGCAGAGCTGTGGCGCCCAGAGAGAATTGCTGCAAAGGTCATCAACGATTATGGCGTGTGTGCAAAATGGTGCACATTGATTTCCAGGTCCTCGAGGGCGGGAGGGGGGCAAATAAAACTGAGATAATGTTTCACATCCTTTAACACTGGGACTTCAGCATCAACAGGAAAGGAAAAAAAATCTGCATTTTTAAAACGGAATCTGTGACAATATACAACTACTTAAAAACAAACAAACAAAAACACACGACCACACACGCGTGAATTAATCAAGACTTTTAATAGTTCTTCAAATGATGTACACACAATGAAAAAACAAACATCTGATTAAACATCTGATTTTTTTTTTTGTACAGCATGTCATAAGTATCAGCTGCATCACACACAAAGACACACACTCAGAATACACAGCCTCCGTGCTGATCCTGTAGCGCCGGTAGAGTCGGTGTACCAGCTCGCTAAAAGGAATCCAATTAATCAGCGGAGCCTGCAGCTCAAATAGAGACGCTGCATGTTGATCCAGCTTTGTTTTAGCGAACGCTGCCTGCTACCTACATGTGCGCTTGTGACTCAGAAGTGTTACAAACTATGGCATCAGCTGTTTTGATTTATTTTCCACCTGAGCCTTCATGTCAGGTAAGGCGTGGACCTCGAGAGAGCTGCAGCGTGGATACACGGAGAGCAAAGTGGCAGAGAGCCCGGGGTGGCCGGCGCTGCTGACGCAGAGAGCGCCGACACTTATAAAACTCGCGCCACCTGAGCCTCTCTCCCAGTTTGCAGCATGTGCGCTAAACGAGACTATGAACACAAATTAAACCATGGAATGACTGAGTAAGAGAGTAGTCCGAGGACAACTGCTGCTAGTCTATAAAATGTTGCGATGTTGATGTAAAAATTATACACGCAGTAACACACAGTTTCCATGCACACAGAAAAACAGACATTCTGCTTTCGGGGACAGACGATGATCCCCCTGATAACCAGATACTAAAAGAAAACTATAAAAGACAAAAACAATAGTGTAATTTTTCTTTTTTTTTTTAGATGTAATTATGTGGCTCTATTAAGATCCACACAGCCTTTTATCCCCTTCACAGAGAGAGAAGCTAAAAGGCAGTCAAAGCCTCTCCTGTCTGACATCTTAATTGAAATTAACCCCCAAATAAATATGGTGAAAGTGATGATTCACCTGCTGATCACAGGTGCTAAAAATAGACTCCAATGAGAGAGAGAGAGAGAGTGTAGCAGGGCTTGAAAATGATAAAAGCGCCTCATGCAGAGAAACATTCAGAGCCGTCTGCCGCCCCCCCCCCCAAAAAAAAAACGAATAAAGATTGTTGTTGGCTCGGACAGGGGAGAACAGGGGACCTGAATTCAGATAATTTAGCTTGGGATGATTTCCTGAAACTGAAGCATGTGGTGTGAACAAAGATGGGGACAGGATAAGGGCAGCCAAGAGAGTTACCACATCTCTCTGCAGCATTGGAGGGGAAAAAAGGAAGAAAGCAAGCAAGAAAGGAAGGGCCGACAGACCCATTAACCATCCTGATGAAATGGTTGGGCAACATGAGGACTGCAGTGTCCCGACCGAACGCAGCGGGAAGCGGCTCCCGGCACTGCGTGAGGCTGTGATGTGGTTCGCGGGTCAGGCGAGAGAGAATGAGAGAGAGCGAGAGTGAGATGGTAGTCTGCAAGGGCTGCGGCTGGGTGGATGCACAGGCTTGTTTGTTCAGTTCTTCAGCACCGCCTCGTAGCTCTGGAACACCCACTGGGAAACCTCTGCAGCTCTGCACTTCAGAGAGACCTGAGGGAGACAAGTTAGGGTGAGCATGATTTGATTTATAAAGCAGTCTGTTGGCAGGCAGTGCTTTGACAGACGCATGAACAAATAGCAGGTTTTAAAGGCCTGCTGCGGGTTATATAAAGCACCTCAGAAAAGGCGATAACTTATTGTTCGATCTTAAATCTTTGCTGCTCAGCTGATATCTTCATCGGGCAACTTCACATAACATTTCTCCAGATTCCTGGATTTATGGTAAATAAATGACCTCATCTTTTATATTTCTAGAAGATTAAATTCCTAATTTTCCACCTTAGAAGGAAAAAGGCTTCAGATGACACCCACTCCTACCCCCACCCACATTCAGTCTTATAAAGCACATACAGACGTACACACAGAAATATAGATACATATACACTCAGGAGAAAACAGAGAAGGCTTCTTCTCTCTTTGATGTCAGTCTCAGCTGGGAGTCGGTTTAGGATTAGATGGAGCTTCACAAAGTGCCCCCCCCCCACCCTCTACCCCATCTTACTGCAATCACTCTGCAGATGTCACTTCCTCAGATCCAGAAATACACTATTTACAGGCAGCATAAGGCAGCTGCAGGACGGACACACACACACACAAAGAAAAAAAGTGTAATAATTGCGAAAGACAGTGATTCTGAATATTTTAAAGTGTTTTGCTAATTAATTGCTGCACAGTGAAAACCAGCTGCGCTAAGACGAGTGGAACCCTTAATAACCCCCACGTCTCTGCGGAGAGGCATAGTGAAGAGAACAACCTGCATTCTTCTTGCCCTGACGGCGCTCACAAATCATCAGAGTGCGAGCCTTTTGGCTTTAATCACTGTCATTTCTTAGAATCACATTTGTTCCGCTAGAGTGGAGCTGGAATAGTTTGAAGGTCACACGGCGAGCACGCCTACGATAAGCGCCGACCCCAGGTGACTCTGGTTTCCAGCGACAAATACAAAACGGCACTCGAAGATAAGTAATTAAATCCCGGAGTGTCATGTCCAGATTAGTCCTGCATTTTAAAATTTTGTTTTTAAATCTGTATCTGAATATGAGTAATGGATCTGTGTGCTTTATTCTAAAAGGACAGGATGACTCGAGCTTCTCTAACATTTTATCATTTCACCGTTTAGTTTTTTCTTTGGTGCTTGACTCAATATCACCAACACTACACAGCAAACACTTTGACACTTGGCGCCATTATTATAATTAAAACGATCAGTAATGAATTTGATGAGTGACTGATGGGAATTTCACACCAGGCCCCTTCTATGACTCTGAATATTAATATCAAAGGCAGGTGATGGAGTGTGGCATGCTTGCTGCAGTCAGCTGAAGCAGTAACAGTGCACAGCTCCTTCAGTGCTGCACTGGTACACTCAAGGCTCTTTATTAATGCATGCTGCTGCTGGCAACATTTAGACGCTCCTATCAGGAAGATGTGAAGAAACGCAGAAGCTCCAGCCACTGTGAACAAGCCGCTGGTTAGAGAGCGACGGCGAGAAACTGCAGCGTTCGACTCTGCAGCCAAGAGCCTGCTGCTAAAATGTTTGTTTTATCGGACGAGGAAATGGCAGAAAAACACATCTTTGTGTCTATTATTGATGGACTGAGTGAGTGAGGCAGGTCGTTCTTCAAGACAACATGGGCTTTACATAACGCTGTGCATAAATACCAGTAGGATGTGCTTTTTTTTAACGAGTCTGAAAATGATGCAGGTCTGCTATAAAACCTGCATAAAGGAGACTTGGACCCACTACACCATGATGAAGCACAGCAGCACTGCAATAAGGCAAAGCAAAGACGGACTGATACAGTATGATAAAAACCTTCATAAAGCACGTGGACTGTTGAACTATTTAAAAGAACCGAGACACTTTAAATGTTAGATACATTGTTAGCAACAGTTGTTAAAAGAACAACAACATTCAACAAAAGGCTGGAAACATTCGTCAGAGTTTCTGATCCATATTTACATGGCAGCATCACACAGTTGCTGCAAATCTGTGACACAAATCTCCGATCCCACAACATCCCAAAGCTGCTCTACTGCACTGAGATCTGATGACTCTGGAGGCCGTTTGAAAATAACGCTCAGTTGGTACCTAACGTGTGCCAGGAAACTATCCTCCACATCAATGCACCAGCAGCAGCCTGAACTGTGGATCCACACTTTTCATGTTGCTTCTACCAAATTCTGACTCCTTCCATCTGAATGTTGCAGCAGAAATTGAGACTCAAACTAGGCAACATTTTTCCCCAATCAGTTATTGTGGAATTTTTCCGGAGCCTGGGCAAGCCCACTCAGTTTCCCGTTCTTAGCGAACAGGAGTGGCACCTGCTGCGCTCTTCTGCTGCTATAATCCATTGTAGGAGATGCTCAGAGATGCTCTTCTGCATACCTTGTTTGTAGCGAGGGATATTTGAGTTACTGTTGCCCACTCATCAGCTCCGAACAGTCTGGCAATTCTCCTCCGACATCAACAAGGTATTTCTGCCCAGAGAACTGTTGCTAACTGAGTATTTTTCAGCCAAGTCTCAGAGATGCTTCTGTGGGAAAATCCCAGCAGATCAGCAGTTTCTGAAATATGCAAACCAGCCTGTCTGGCATCAACAACCATACCACATTCAGATCATCTTTCTTCTCCATTCTGATGCTCAGTTTGAACTTCAGAAGGTCGTCTTCACCACATCTATAACTCTAAATGCATCAAGTTGCTGTCATGTGATTGGCTAATTGATATTCACATTAATGAACAATTGAACCGATGTACCTAATGAAATGGCCAGCGAGTGTAAGAACACGATTTTTACATGGAACACTAATCAAACTGTGCTATATCCGCTTCAATCAAAGGCAACGACATTAAAGAAAACCTGTTGTTGTGTTGCAATTAAGTTTGAAATTCTTATGAAACGTTCACGTCTAAATATTTAGATCCGAAAGAGCTGAAAAGCAAAACAACTGGACTTTAAACTCTAGATTGTTATGCAGGGGTTTTGGTCAAAGGTTCAAAAAGCTCAGCAGAAGATTAACCGATTTCAAATTGAGGTGTGGAAATTCTTACGTCTGCAAATGTCATCCATCCTCCATAGATGGATTTTTATCAAAAAGCTGTAAGAGGAGGACTGTGAGTGAGACCAGAAGGCAGACCCAGACAGAACAGCAGCAGATTGGATATTTGCATAAGTGTGAATAAAACGGAGGAAAAAAGGCGAGAAAACAGCAGCCGGGTTCTCTTTAGATATCAACAACAATGATCAGATACAACACAGCACACAGGCCAGAATCAGCAGGTAAGGTTACAGCATGGTGGAAGCCATTCATGAGCTCAAGTAAAATAAATTAGGAAAAAAGAATGCACAGAAAGACAAACGCTGTCTGAGGATTTTTGTTTTCCGAGATGTACCCATTTAATTTACATCAGTGTGCTGGTAGCAGGTTTGTGTGGGGAAAAGGCCGGAGATGAAAAATAAAAACCCAAACCAGACTGCACTGAGGGTTCAGTGAGGCATGGAGATGGGAATGTCTGAGGCCGTTTTTCTAACAGTGGAGTCGGTGAGCTGAGTATTTATTGACAAATAAAAACAAGTAAAACAAAAACATTCAAAGCCAAAGCAAAGCAGGCCAGCAGCCCGTGCCCCATTGACGCTCTGATGTAGATGAACTGAACGCATGTGCAGATGTGCCCAGCAGTTCTTTACATTGGAAAAATAAAACAATGAAACTGTAGCTCATCTTTGAAATGTACATCTACTTTTGTTATTTTTCAGTTAAAAACCAACACATTTCCTTTTGTGAATACTATGTTTGATAAGTGTGCTCGTGCTTCTAACTATAACAAAAGCTGCAACTCATTCTAAGATATAGTTAGATATATATAGTTGGATATATAAAAACCTCTTGGAATTAAATAAAAAATATCATGATGTGTTTGCTCTGGGTCAATAAAAACAAATCATTTGATTTTACATGCAATATTCATGTAAAATCTCCAAAATAATACAGCAGTCTTTTGCATTGATTTATAATGCTACCCACAAAGATATCAAAGTGACATACACAAAACCTTCCATTAGAGATTTTGCAATTCTGATTAAAGATTTTTAAGAAAACAATTCATCCACGTTTATGTTGAGAAACTGCTCACGTGGGTTTTTTTCAGCAGACTTCTCTATTTACCAAAAACCCTCAGATTTACCAGCTAAAGTGGTGGGTAGAAGAAATAAATAAATAAATAAATAAGTCAGCCCACAACACTGGTCACATTGTTGCCATGGGGACAGGACATGGCAGATGAGAAGACCATGCGTGATGTCAAAAAGATGAGCAGCATCCCCATTCGCCACTGTAAATACTGTAAAGTGTACACGAGCCTAACAGAGAGTCAAATGAGAACATCAGCTTGGTGTCGGAGGAGAAACACGCAGGTACAAACCTGTTTGGGATCTCAGTTCAGTTTTGAACTTGCACTGCCAACAAACACGGACCTAAATGCAGGAAGTGTACCAATCTACAACAATGAGAGCAGCCAAACGTATGAGACGGCACTGAGCGATGGAAAAACAGAAACAAGATGCAGCATGCAAAGATGCTGGTCATCAAATAACAGCCACCTCACATTATCAAAAATGGCTATAATTAGGCCACCATTACTGGTAACAGTGAGTGGAAATCTGAGTGAACGGGTGAGGGGGCGAGACACGCTGTGCCAGAGAAAATGAAGCATGAGCTCTCAGATTCGTCTGAATCCCAGGCTAATGAAATCTGGGAGAGACAGACAATTTCCTAAATCCACAGCTGCCATAATGGCAAGATCGCAAAATACATTCTGAAAACAATTTGACAACACACAATAGACTGTGATGTTGCTCATATAAAGAATTAACACCTTAATGTGCTACCCTCGGCTCAAATGCTACATTTACAATGCCACCAATTTGCAGGTAGATTTGCTTTAGCGCTCATAATAATCTCATAATCATTCCTAGGCTTGTGTAGGCTTCACTACATCACCACACCGCTAAAAAAAAAAAACTAAAGATGCGATCATCTCAGCTCCAATTTGTTAAGCATCAAGCCTGTCATGTAGTGTCAGCTACTGGTGTGTAGCTCCAAATTGCTGATGAGCGTCCCAAATGACTTGCAGCTGGTTGCTTCCTTGCTCTTTGCTAGCACACAGCATAGGAAGCTTTACAAGAGGTTTGAGCTGATTTTCAAATTACTGGTCTGCAACCTTACTTTTTCATTCCACCCTCACTCTAGTGGGGGAAAAAAAAAAAATGCAAGAATGCAAATGCAAGAAATACTGTTCCACACACATGCCTTCCAGTATTTACTCACTTTTCCATTGTTAGTGAAGCGTAGAATCAAACCCAGCAGGAAGCAGTATGGGATGTGGAATTGGGACACAGCGTCATAGAAGAGCTGAAGCTAATCAACTTTTAAGATAGGAGGAAAATAGGGCAGCTATGTTCAAGCCTTAAAAACTGCACATGTAAGCAGCAGCAAAACTCAAGCATGTCACCATACGGGTCTACTAATGTCAGTGAATTAGAACCGTTTCATGTCTCGTCTTCAGACGTGCAATAGAACCCAGAAAACAGAGTTACGGCTTTGCTTCTTCGTGTCTAAAAATAGCTGCCGACAAAAGGCTTTGGCAGCTTGGCTTTAATGTTCTGTGCCAAGAGAGCGCGGGGACCATGCAGCAGGCAGTCGCTCCGAGGGACGAACGTCAGGATACATACTGTGCGTGTGGTTTACTTTAAAGTCAGGTCCTATCGTTGCTGAATATACGTTTGTTAAAAGCACTTACAGTCACACAGAGAAACCATGTGGAGTTCAGAGGGTACAAGGTGGAAAACAAACCCGCTCTGCTTTCCCCGTTTCAGTCACATTTTGTCCTGTATCACATCAGGATGTGATCTGACCAAAGAGGCTTAACCGTGGTAGGTGTAAAACCACCTCAAAATTCTGAGACTTTAACGCGACTAACAAATTGCCTAGTCTAGACAGAAGAAAACAAAAAGACAGTTAATGCCACCTTATAAATAAAACATGACCTGAAAGCAGACTGAGTGATGAGCAGGGAGGAGAGTCACACCAAGGTCATCGTTCTAGGCGAGTTATACAGAATTTCTAAGCCAAAAACAATCCATCGAGAGTGGCGACTGCAGTGTGCTGACAAAGCAAGACATATGCAACAACACAGCACACATAAACAATTAGCCCTACATCTGCGCAACAACACATGTATGCGCACACAGATGAGTCACCACAGGTAAGTCATAGCCAGTGTTTTTCCACAGCTCTCCACACACATCAGAGAAGTTTTCCTTCACTTAGACCAGCTCGTGTCGGTCAGACGTAGTTTTAAACGGTGTATTTTGCCCCAAACCAATCTTTTCCTGAACCCGGCCGAGCAGTTTTGTTGCCTAACCTTAATCAAACTGCAAGCGAAAAAAAACAAAAGTAAAAAAGCTGTCTGACAGGAAGCCCCGAAGGCAAACTTCTCCCACAACCACACATCGCCATCCAATCCCTGTCCCTAGTGCACATCGACTGCTCAGTACTTCACATTAATCCCCGTCACATCTCTGCTTGTTCAGATCTGATATTAATGTCATTTGTCTCCATCTGTGATGTGCAGTGCCGACTGTATTATTTAACTCCATCTTACTGATTTAATTTTCCAACTGGGCTTTAATTTTTGCTAAAAGTGCAAATCGGAGGTTTCACTCTTTATGGCGTTATTTAGGACCATGAGAATTCAGGATGTGGCTGATATACAAGTCTGTCTGATTCATCAGTTATGAATATTTCAAAACATAACAAAATGGGAATTTTCAGTTATTATGGAGGGCATCAATTACAGCTGCCCCATAACGTTAATATGAATAAATGTAATATTAGAGCTTGTTTAGAAGATGGGACATTTACAGCACCATTAAATTTCCAACAAAGCTTAGAATATCTGGGGAATAGGACTATTGTTTAGTCAAATTAGCTTTTATAATACTGCCTTGCTGTGTATGAAACAAGCAGTTCTTTAAAATCTGTAAATGCTTCTTTTAAATGAACCAAAGTAAATCTGAAAAACATTAAATGAGAACAATTATGAATAAAAAACAAAACTGGTAAAATGGGTCATTTAGCATACAATTTACATTAAAAAAAAAAAAAAAATCTACATCAGTAAAAAAGTGCCTGTTAATTGTTGCATGCTATCCCACAACAGGTTATAAAAACCATCTTTAGCAGAAAAATTTGCCCATGAATATGCTGCAGTTGTGATAATTTACTGTCAACATCAAAGTACTGAAAGGAGCCATATTTCTGGTCATGAGTAAGCACAGGCAGCAGTACTCACTGTGTAGACTGGGTTTCCTGCCTGCACCCTCATCTCAGCCAGCACCCAGATGCCATTGGTGAGCTTCATGGACTGATACAGCATGTCCTGACCGTCCACTGTGCGCTTGGCTATGGTGAAGATGTTGCTACCCTGCAGTTTGTTGGATGCTGCATCTGTAGAGGAAGCATAATGAAACACTGTCAAAATGCAGGTTTAATCTAGTTTAGCTTAGCGATTATTTAATATGGAGTTACTCATTGACTTCTGCCACGATCAGCGGCTAAAACCATTATTAAAACGCACCAAATCATTACGGATTTCTTTTATTTCCATTTCTTAAAATTTCACTCCAGGCTGTCAGTGCAACAGAGACGCAGCCACTAATTTAAAATTCCCCCCTCAGCCATCGTCTCACTCTTGTGCCCAAGCAGGACATGAAATGCTCTCTCTATGTTCATCAAGATGAAATTTAATCTTTGGGGGGAAAATCTCCATTAGGCCATCATTAGGAATTCTTCTCCAGTTCAGCTGCTCTCACACTTGTGTAAAACTAAATTATCACACGTAAATAGGGACTGCAGCTGATGAGTTCCCATCAAATACAATTTGCTTCATTACCGAGGATCTGATTCTGAGCTGTGGACTGTGCTGGCTACAGAAGCTACTGAATATGTCTGGATAGGATTTTTTTTTTTTTTAAGCAAGTGCACTCTCCATTCTCCAACCATCCTTCTTACCTGAGCTGAGATGACAGTCTTTGATCTGAAACTGGGCCTCATTGTCATTAGGAATGTCTTTCCATGTAGCAAGAAAAACTTGCCGCTCTGTGGAGGAAGAGATATAATTAGTGATGAGTGCATTGTCAGAGCACACAATCAAATGCACATCTGAAAGCATAGTCGATTTTTTCGTAAAGGAAAATGTACATACTGAATTAAAGAGGGAAAAAAACAAAAAAAAGAAGTCCAAGTAATGAGTGAGCAGCTTAGCACAAGACTTCCTGTTGTTGTTCAGTCTCTGGAGCATTAAATCTCAGCCTCTGGCTGCAGTCCTGCTGCTAGCCCCATCAGAAAGCTCCACAGGGAGAAATGCCAACACGTTTTCACAGAATAAATCAAATGACATCAAGAAACAAAACGGAAAAAAAAAAAAAAAAAAAAAAAAAGGCAGAAAATATCACTGGTGTGCAATCGAGGAGTAGTAGCTGTGCAGCCCCGAGATGTGAGTGAGTTCAAGCAGCTGGACACTTGCATACATCTACGTCACTGACTGCTTCACATGCGCCGAACAGTCACCTTCACTCAAACACTGACGTACGTGTCTATCGCTGACGTCAGATGGGCTTCGGGCCTTTTTAAGTGAAGAGATTTTGCCAAGGAACACTCACCCATCTTCCCGTCCTCTACAAACAGCATGCTGATGGGGTACTGGCAGCTGAAGTAGAATACGTCAATGTTGTTCTTAACAGCCACCTGCAAGAGTGATTACATCGAAAGAGGGGGAAGGGAGGACGAGAGGAGGACAAACATGAAGAATTACATGAGTAATTACATTTCAAGTGCCCTCCAAGGATGGGCATTACTGCTTATGTGCACAGTTTACTAAATAACCAGCTAAAGTTGTTACGATAACTTGTGCACTCAAAAACACAAATATGGAGGTATTAACATGGTGGAGCCCAACAGTCTGAGGCCACTGCTCCTATTAAGCATTTGATTCAAATTTAATCCTTAATGTTTCATTACAAAATGTTAATACCAGCTTAACAATTTTACTGAAAAGCTCCATCTCCAATTTTTAGAATAACCACGTATCGGTTTGCCTCCTTTTACTTTAATGACAGCAGCCGTGGAGCCGCTTGGAAATGGACACATTTGCTCAAAGCGGATAAACCATTTTATCCCAGCGTGATCTGACAATGATACAAAGAGTCGTTTTTGACAGCACGCAGGCTTCGCTTCCTCAGTGTTCAAGTCCCCGCAAATGTTCAGGAGTTTACATAACATGACAAAGGAGGGAGGTCCAGGATGGGGAGCGTTGCTTGGTCTTCAGATCACTGTGGAAAACATCTAAGGTGGGTTATGGCTGCAGCAGTACGAATCTTTAACTACACAGATGCAACCCACTTAGTTTCACTGTGGGTTTGACACACTACGGTGTTTTCTCTCTTTACATACACTTCTCTGTCACAGCCACAAATGTGGAAATAGTAAATAGCAAATAGTATTATATTTTCCTTCCACTGGTATTTCTAAGCTAACCAAGTGTTTTGATTTTGTTTTTCTTCCTGAGAAATGTTTTAAAGCTGCAAAACATCTTTGAGTCGACTACTAGACAGCCTTGTTTTGACACAAGTTTTCAAGCCTTTTATTCTTTATTCAGGAAATTCAGCATCAGTGCTGAAGTTGCTTTTCTACCTCTCAATGGAAAAACTTGATGTGTTGATCTTGTGATGGTGTGCTCACTTACGCTGCGTCTCACCATGCTTTGGATGAAACTGATCCAGTTTCCGCACACCGTTTTAGAGTAGTGTAATGCACGACCCCCTCAGAAACTTTCAGACATGACTTGACACAGAGAAATCCTCTCATCTCTCAGAATAACAAATTGACTTCTGACACTTTCACTTAGTTCTGAAGGCACATTTCTCACTATCACAATGCTACAAGTAACCAATGTTCTGCCTGGAAACTTGAAGAGGAGCTATTTTTATAGCAACCAAGGAATATTTGCAAGTTTATGTACTTGATTCAACTTTTAATGAGCACATCACATCCACCTGAACATTTCCTAAAGCACCAAACTCTCACTACTGGCAGGTGGACATAAAAATACAGGAAAAAAAACTTTTGGACTCCACTTGTTATCATTACTAAATGTCGTGTTCATAACTGGCCCCTCACCTTATCACCAAAGATCTAAATATAATCAAATTAACCATCTACAAACAGCCTTGAAATATGATTTACAACAAGATATAAATAAACATGAAAATGAGAAAGAACAGAAGACGGTGTTAAAAATAAAATCTGAAAACTGTCCAAAACAACAACCACATATAAAAATAGAAAAGAATGTGTTGGCCACAGGCTTTAAACAGGCAATTCATAGTCTATGCAAGGCAAAACTACAAGATACAGAAACACTCTAGCGACTGTGGTAGAAAGCGAGCACACGAAGTAACAAGCGGCAGCCAGTGATACTGATCGGGCTGTTGAACAAAGAGGTGCTGAAAGAAGGACAGCGAGTTCAAACAGAGCATGGCAGAAGAATGGCTCATGAATTATTCATTACAGGGCATCTTATTCCTGAGTGCAACACAGGACAGCACAAAAAAAAAAAAAAAAAGACCACAAAGCTCCATTCTGAACATTTGTGATCTAGCGGTCTATTAAAAAGGGTTAGATGCCCAAGATGAGGGGGTCTGACATCTACTGTAGAGAAAGGAAATAAAGAAAAAACAAACCTCCAGTCTAACAGTATTTGACACATTATTACATTACACGACCTTCAAGTTAATCTACCGGCAGCACAATAGTTTCCAGTAGGGCTGCACGATTTTGCATAAAATGAGAATCACGATTTTTTTGCTTAGAATTGAGATCACGATTCTCTCACGATTTTCTTTTCCAGTATAAATATTTATTGCACTTATTAACTGCACATCAACTTCGTAACGGTTGAGACTGAACATAAAAACAATAAATGTCTCACATTTTGTCGTTGCCGCAAAATGTTGTACTGCTTGTAATTCCGTCTCCACCGTTGCTCGACACTGCATGTATAGAGCAGGTAGTGCAACAATAGAAAAATAGTTGCGGGACTGTGTAGCGTTTGTCTAGGGTGTTGATCATTTTCCTAAATCCCTCATTTTGCACAGTGTTGATGGGAGCCATATCTTTAGCCAGGTGATAAGTGATAGCCTCCGTAATTTCTTTGTGCCTGCGGGAGTTCGACGGGTATGGGGAAGCGCTGTATAAAGTTCCCGTTATTGACGTTTGGGTGGTTGACCGGGACGGATTTTCTCCTGTCACTTTCTTGGCCTTTACAGCTTCGTCATCTCTCACGTGCTCTCCGTTGTTTTTTCCCTGCCAGCTGGCTTCGGTATTATGTGGTATAAGGCTCCGCCCTTGTCATTTGTTGAGCAGGAAGAGTGAGCGCTTGTTTTCATGCAGATTATGTCCCGGATCAAAATGCGGTACAATCGTCATTTTTTTTTTTTTCTTTTTAAAATCGTTGTCATTTGGAAATGAGATCGCACATAAGTATGAATTGAGATCGCGATTTTCTAACGATTAATTGTGCAGCCCTAGTTTCCAGCTCTGTAAAGTCCCCTTTTATGGCCAAAAAGATGCAGGAGCAGCTTGCCATTTTTCAGGTAAAGTCTGCACTGCAGCATTATTAGTCTCAAACTGAATAGCTTTTCAGACATAAGTTTTACATTTAATCACAAATTTATGAGGAAAACAAACTCAACACTTCAGTTAGATCTACCTCATCACACCACAGATGTTGCTGCTAAACAGCAAATGCCTCACGCACATTTACTGATACACCAAACCTATTGCCTCAGCCATATCAGTATGTTGTTTTCTTTGGATGAGACTCAGTTAACTGCTGTGTCCAGATGTTGTCGGCATACGAGTGTAAGAAACAAACTGCTCCGACACATTAATAGTTAAAAGGGCACTCAGAATATTATGTGACACCTTCATCACAACAAAATACAACACATATCATTTCAAACTAAAAGATCTCGGGAGATGTCAAACCCACAACAGTAACCATCAAAGCGGGGCCGTGAGGCAGCACCGCAGAAAGGTTAGTGAGGCTACTGAGGCCAGGAGAAACAAAAGAGCCATGTGCTGTGAGACCGCTAATGACCAATCCCACCTCCATCGCCCCCTAAGGCGCTCTTATCTTCCCTCTCCAGCTGCACACAGCACCCATCCACCATCCTGGCCAGTTAAAAGAGCCGCCCTAATCAAGAAGCAGACAGCCTCTGTCGCTCTTTTTTTTTTTTTTTTTTTTTTTTTAAACATTTTCAACAAATCATTATGGCTCTGAAGTCTGTTTTACGCATTAATCACATTACAGTTTACAGTGTGGGAATTCAGCAGTATAGTTTGACTAATTAATCAGTTACAACATATGGTCATATCTTCAGGTCAGAGCCTCAAAAGACAAAGTGAAGTCCACTGGATATATCAGGTTAAATGATTCATAAGTTAAAATTTTGTGAATTTTAATTTAGAATTTGACAGATTAAGCCGAGTAATGTTTCTGTTTAATTATGAAAAACCTTAAATAACCATGCCAAATCCATTTAAACTTACTGAATCTATGCAATGGGTGTCATAATATAAAGCCAAATTTCAGGACGATAAAGTGTTGAAAATTCAAAAACAGTGGAAATATGTAACCACTTATTCTGATTTGTTCTCGACACCAGTCTGTTTGATAGCTTATGTTACTGCCACACTGTGACGCTGAAAAGTTGAGCCAAGTTTGGATTCATGGAAAATGAATACAGAAGCAAGGACAGAATAACACTGTCATTTCAAGCAAAACAAAAAGTAGCAATGTCATAAATAATTCAGGGGAAATGAACACAAGTGAAGGTTATACCTGCAAGTTGTTAAGAGGCTCCATCTTCATGACAGGTCCCACAGTATTGAGGGGAAGAGTCACTTCAATACTCTGGTTTGGGTTTAGAGGAGTCAGAACCTGCAGTGGACCAGCTGGAGCGAGACCAAAGCTTAAGCGAGACAAAGAAGAGAAAAAGGCAAACATGAGCATCCATTGCAGGGTTTGCTCAAGGTCTATAATATCAAGCCTCACACTTGTGGAAATCCTTTACGGATTATTAGCTGGTCTTACCTGTTTCTGTTAAACTGTATAGCAAAATCAGTCATGACACTCATAGCTTTATTGGTGAGGGTCATCTCCATTTGGATGACCCCAGATCGGCGGGCGAAAGTGCCTGATATCTCCAAGCCCTTGGCCTTCATAGCTGGAAGCCAAACCTTAACAGAGACAAGATCAGTTATTTTCTGAAGGATCTCTTCTGGGGTTTTTTTTATATTTCCCCAGCTTATATAAACTTACAGTTTTGGGGGCGCTGTAGGCTCCCATAGGCATACCAACTCCACCTCCGAGATCAAACAGGTCATCCAGACCGCCGCTGACAGGGGCACTGAAAGAGGCTGGCATTGCAGCTGGGGGAGCACCAAAACCAGCCCCAATCTGTGGGTCACAAAGCAACACGTTCACATTCAATGTCACTTTGTACTGAGCAATCAAAGGCCAACAAAAATTCAGAAAAATGACTTACAGCAGGACTTCCACCAAGGTCTCCTCCAAGCTGAGCAGAATGAAAAAGCACACAAGTAACTGAAGTTATTTAGTGCAGTATTAAATTATTTTCTGACAAGTTTAAGGAGGTGGATTGAGGGGTGGGGGGTGGAAGTCTAAAATGTCTTTTGGTGAATGATGACAGCTATGGGGTTTATATCATTATATCAAGTAACAGCAAAAAGGAGATAGAAGAATAGTAAGACTCCTTTTATGTACTTCACTTTTTACCATCCACAAGTTCTGCCTACTGGCTGTTGAAATCCAAGAGCTTTTTGTTAAACTGCTGCTCAATAAATATGTCTACTTTGGTAGTGAAAAGGTTGAGGACACAGTGAACAAAACTGTCATTGCGACTTCACACTGTGACAAAGCTAAACTACTGTGCACGGAAAGAAATTTTTTGACCAGAAACACAGGTGTGAGTCATTAAAATCTCACCTACAGGGAGTGGGGGGGAAAAAAAAAAAACTGACAGTGTAATAAAAAGTGCAAACAGACTAATATCACTGTGGGATGACTATTCAGAGGGGACACAGTGGTACAACAGGGGACAAGAGAAGGGTTCAAGACTGGTGCTGGCCTTTAGTGGTCCAGCACGGTCCCCTGGACCAACCTCAGTGGGGCTGTAATCTGGGGGCGATGGGGATTGATGTGGGAGCTGAGGTGACTGAGGAGTGTCCATCCGCAGGGGAATGGGCGGCTGATTGAAAGATGAGACACCACAGAGCTCAGAGATAAGAGATGGACTTAAGGATTTGACATCATGTTTACGACATATATCAGGACAATAAAGATGATAATGATGAATGAAGAGACTTAGGTACATTCTCAAAACAAACAAACAAACAAACAAAAAAACAACATAATAAAACAGTTTTTATATTCTATAATGGCCTGATATGGTTTATAAATGTTAAGCCCTCCCCTTCCATGTAGTTACCGGCTCAGACTCATCCCCCATCTGCAGGTGCAGCATTGAACAAAGAAAGGAATAAATACAAGGGTCAAAAGAAAAAGGCACCAAAAGGTAGAAAAAGGACACAATACAAGGATACAATAGCTGCAAGCAGTGATGAGGGGGAGGCCAAGCAGTCGCCATGGCAACTTGAGCTCATCATGTCAATTTTTTCCCCCTGTTATTAATGTGTTGTTCTATCAGTGGTCAGACAACTTTCAGATGACATGGAGAGTCCATACATCAAGTCTGGTGGCAATATATCAAACACTGAGATTTTAACTGGTTCCAGCAAAGTTTGAAAAGTCAGAATGTGCCTGAATCTGTGCCAATTGGAAAAAAAAAATTGGCCTGTAAAAATGTTTTGAAACTTCTTAAAATCCAGTATGTCAAAAGTAGCCACGAGCATCGATAAACTTGGCTTTATCAAAGTGAGCCACTGTTTTTCGCATAAATGGATCTTCAGCTGCAACCCACTGGTTATAGTTGAGGCACAGCCATAAAACTTTGTGGAAAGAATCAGTCAACACTTCTCCATTTGGTGCACCAAAATTCCCTTCAGTTGTTTACCATACTGTGCTAGTGGTTGCCAGAAGCGGCTTGGATGTATGTTGCATGGCTGCTTGGCCCCCTGTTATCGTTACTGGGCGTCTTTAATGTTAAACCTCTGGGTGAAATAAACAGTCTTTCAATTTCACTTAAATAATCATGTTTAGAAGACATACCAGGCTGTCAAGTCCTCCTCCAAGAAGGTCCATAGCACCCATTTGCATGCCACTAGAGGCTGGTGGTGGTGGTCCAGTGGTGGTGGGAGGTGTCAGGTCGAGATTGAGAAGATCTCCCAGCAGGTCTCCCTGGGATGGGATGACAGCCGGAGGGGCATCAGAAACTGCAGCAGCAGAAGTTGTGTCAGGGCTCTCACTCTCCCCACTGGTAAAAACAAAAGGGGGGCAAAATGATCTTTAAGCCATATGCATTATGACAACTTTGGTTATTATGAAGCTCCTAATTTGTCATTAAACTGCTGACAAAACTCAATCGCGTTCATATGAATAATGGTAAATGGATGTAATGAAACAGCATCCAAACGAAGGAACAAACAAAGAACAGCTCCACAGCTTGGCACCATTTGCAAGTTGTACTCAGCAGATTTGCTTGAAAACAAAACACCATAGTTAAGAGGGCAGTTCCACTCAAGTAAACTAACCCCTCTGCCTGCAGTGTCAAATTAATTAAAGTGTATGACTCACGATTCAGTACTGCCAGGGAGTCTCTTGTGCTGAACTCCGCGGCTGCCCTCAACAAAGGCACTGGGTGGCTTGTGGTAGACAGAGGCCAGAGTACCAATGTGGCAGATAAGTTCCTCCAGCAGTGTAGGCTCAATCAGATCTGTCTCCTCAGAGATCAGCGGCTTCTCAGCCAGAACCACCTCTTTGGCAGCCACAGGGTCTGTCGAGAGCAGACGCCAGTAGATGTAGCCTCGGTCTCTTAGGTCTGGGTTATCAGAGTCCTGTGAAAAAGGGATGAGTCATAAGGAATCTCTTTATGTTGTATGTTTAATAAATACTTAATGTTCGACTCTGTCTTGGCCCAGAAGTGATACAAAGATATCAAAAACTGAGTTCGCCTTAGGGTAGTGGTAAGATTTGGATAATGTATGAGGCAATCTGACACTGAACTTTTTTCTCGGCATAGAAAAGCACAAAGTTCCCAGGGTTTCAACAAAATCAAGTAAGCTTAAAAGTTACTTCAGTGAATAGCCAATATATTCATTCTTTGAAGTTGTGAGGCACATTGTCTCTACGTTGCTGCTTTCTGCCAACCTTTTACAAGAAAAAAAAAAAAAAATGTTTGTGTGCATAAAAATTGGGCTTAGGGGTAAAATTACCATTTTCTTTTTTGCATGTTTGCCTATAGTATACACAAGTACTGGGAAACAAAAAAAAAAAAAAAGAATAAATCTAAATCTGTAGGAGGATTATAAAGGTCTGGATTTTGGAACAGAAATAGGAAGCCCCTTTTAATAACTTTTAAATGACACAATTAAAAGAATAAAGAAATAAGGAACAAGGTTCGAAAAGCAGACAATAAAGGATGCACTGTCAAATATGCGCTGACAGATTATCAGAAGGAAAAATAGCATGTATGAGGTAGACAGCTTATTTGCCCCCCCCCTCACCTGTGTGGCTAGGCTTAGAACCTGCTGCACCAGCTCTTGGGTCTCCGTTGGCTTTTTCAGGAACAATTTGACGATTGCAGTCAGGAGCTGCAACTGCACCTAGAGGCCAGTGAGAACACCAAATGTGTTACAAACGCTCATGCACTGCTTTTAAAAGCCAGTGAATAAATGATCAGATGTACCTTAACACTGTGTGACAGTTTAAGACATACAGCACAGTAAGTGAGGTTTTAATAGGTTTTAGATAAATGACACCCCTTTCTAACAGTAAATAGTTTAAGACAATTTTACACATGCACTGCAGCCCCAAAATTTCTGCCACAGCACAAAAAACAAATTGTTTAACATCTGATTGGTTAGCTCAGACAATACAGTCCCTTGTGTTAGGTCTGCGTAGTGTTCAGAGAATACACAATGACTAAGTGCGCTTAACATGTCCTTCTTCCTTCATCAGTCAATAATAAAAACGGAATATATTTCCAAGGCAATAATATGGGAATCAATCAATTACTTAGGGAGAGTCTAACCAAGCAAAGCTGTGTAATCCGACAGCGAGCCGTGGCAGAAAGATCTGCAGAGTAAAGGCTGGCTTTTCAACAAATATGCCCCTGAGCCACATATAAGAAGTGACACACTGAAATATTGTAAAGCTTTCTCATTAGTCACGGTTAGTCACAAGAAATTTTATTCCACCGTTTCTTTTTCTTATTTTAATCATTGTTCAAGCTCACTAAAAGAAAAAGAAAAAAAAAAAGGTCTCTGATACTTTCGAATTGGTGAATGCTTTCTCATCCTTTCACTCCTTTGCTACAGCTAACCAGTGGTTTTAATGATTTCCTGCTTGAAAGGGCGTATTTGTTACTCCCAGCACTGATGGCAAATTATTACTGCAGCTTCCATTAAATATTGACTTTTTCAAATAACAACCTCCCCACACCCTCCTAAATACACCTGAGTGCTTTCATCATGGAAACCCTCCAAAAAGCTCTCCAGCAGCTCATCAGCATTGTCGATGCGCTCGGCGTACTCTCCTACAATCCAGATCATGGCGGCACGCGCCTCCGGCTCATCCAGAGAGTCCAGATTTTCACACAGAGTGGCAATCACACTCTCGTACCTGCAAACAGTGACACAAAGCATCAGTGCATCAGATGCAGAGACACTTAAACACAAGACTGACATAATGCAAATTGCAGTTATTTTCTTAAAACAGCATTCATCCGTTTGTCGCCGAGATGGACCGAAATAATTATAATAAAATCTGATCAAACAACCACGTCTGGCTTGTAATACGTGGTAGCAAATAACTGCCTACTTTCATATCCAGCAGACATCGAACAACATTAACACTGCTTTGGAGTCGTGTTTTCTGGCACCCTGACAAATGTAAATTTATTATTCACTCTCCTTTTAGCCCTGGTTTGGTTTTTGGATCTTTCGCAGGCAACATGCCAAACTATGATGTTTTCTGCAGTGGCTGGTGAATTTCTGATCCGCATAAAATGCTTGGTAATAATTCAGTCCATTTACATATTGCTTTCATTAAAAAAAAAAAAAAAAAAAAAAAAAAAATGCTACAGCAGAAATGCCTAATTAACAGAAAATCCAAAGGTTTGACTGGGCAGTGACTCGTGTCGCTCAACGCACAAGGCATGCTGATCTGGAAACACTGCACAACTGTTCCCTTAGAGGCTCACAGCTTTGCAGCTGTGTAGGCACTCCCCTGGATCCACAGCTAAAGTCACACTCCAGACAAACCAACCTACCCTTTGAGCCAGGTACGATCAAGTACTGTCGACTACAAGCAGTTTTTTTGTTTGTTTTTTTTTTCTAGGGGGAAACACTTTGTCTTTATGAGTAAAAGGTTTTCACTGCTTATTTAAAGATGAAGAGGAAATGAATGATGAGGTGTCTACATGTGGATAACAGCATATGTAAATAAGGGTTATAAATCTTTGTCATACATTTGATAAATGTGATGATTATTCATACAAACACAAAGAGTTTTAAGTAAACCACATACTCAAGTGCTCTGCACTCTTTAAACTGAATCTAACTAATTAAAGAGTTAGCAAAATGTGAAAACAAACATGTCCAAGAAGAAACCTACTTGTTAGGGTACTTGCGGAAGATGTCCTTGATGACCACAATGGCCTCTTGCACCACATAGTTGACCTTAGTCTGGATGAGGTCTAGCAGTGTGCTGACACAGCGCTCGGCTGATTGCTAACAAACAGAGAGAGAGAAAGAAAAAATGACTGCCATGGAGATTAAGTAGTTCAGTAAGTGTTCTTGTTTAAAAAAAAAAAAAAAAAAAAAAAAAAAAAAAAAATTATACTTGATTTAAATGTGGATAAGATTCTCTTGAGGGACATCTCCTTGAGCCTTGACACATCACTTTCTACAGTCCTGCTACTTTTGTATTACTCCCCGAAAGTCCCATTCTAATCATTTAGCATGCTGGATCTCATCCACTGTGTCTAAACAGTACATTTTTTAAAAGAAGTTTGTATTTTGGGTTTGGGTTAGTGGGTGGTCACTGTGTTGGTGGGTGCACAATAGCATGAGCAATGCTATGTACCACAGCTCAGCTCGTGTCTGCTGAAAGTTGTCCCTCAGACACCTCAGGTCATTTTAGCAGAACTTTGCATTGACAGTTGGATCCCAGGAGACCAATTCATGGTGTACAACCCTGTGAATGTTAATATGCTGGCATGCTACTCTGGACTTGATGCACTGCCTTCAGGCTGTGACAGTGTGGGGCTCTTCTACTGAAAACTGCTCTTTGGTCTGGGTCACAGCCAGCTTCCCAGCTCTCATCACCAGTGATGATCCTTGACATGAAGGTTGAGTCAGTTTGACACAGGATTTGATGTTTGCTCTCTGTGCGAGGTGCTAACAGAACCAAGTTGACAGCCGTGGAATCAGCAGTGGAGTAGAAAGGGTTAGAATAGAGGGAAGAGGAGAGCAGGAGACTACAGAGTGTGGGGTCTATGGAGAAATTGCAACCTGCAGGTGGTTAAAGCAGGACTTCCACAGAGTCATACTAGCACAGCATGGAGCAGCAGAGCGGTTCATCAACATTCAGGGGTATTTTTTATTTGTTTTGGGTTTCTTTTTTTAAACAGTCATGAATATTTCCTGATGCACAGTGGTAGATAACATCTGTGTAGTATGCAGAAAATGATTTCATTGGTTTTACTGAAGATTAATTTCACTTCACAATGAAACCAGATTTTAAATGTCAACAGCAACAAGTTCTATTAAATCCTGTGCTGGATACTCACACTTCCCCAAAATGGAAATATTAATAAGCTGTAGTTCAATTTGTCTGAGGAACTAACACATAACAATGCCATGATGACAGCACCACCTTGTGTTTGAAACTCCGTCTTACTGGTTGGTGGCAAGTAGTTTAACTATTTACAGCACTGTGATCTTCAACTACCAGCGAAGTGAACACACAAACCTAGGCATTCACTATGTAAGCTAACAAATATTTAACCAATGAAGCGTCTGATGACATCACCTTCACTTACCTCAACTTTGATGGCACAGCGGCCAATGGCTCTGACCGCTTTACGCACAAAGTCCACATCCACCTCAGTGGCATACTCCTTCAACTCTGCCAGCACCTACAGCAGGACAGATGTGTGTCACTCACTGGATTCTGTTAAATAGATTTATTCTTGGGAGCATCCTAAGATAATGTTGCATTATAGATGTGGGTTTCTTACCTGAGCAATATTGGCTTGAGATGCTAGGCGAATCATAATGTCCAGCTTCTCCAGTTTGACGTAGATGGGGTCATTGTACTTGACAAAAAAAACCTTCATTTCGTGCTTCAGGATCTCCGGGCTGAAATGACACATTAAATATTGCTTGTTTACAAAGTTAAAAAAAAAGGAGTCTAACTGAAATATGACAGTTTATTAAAGACGTGGCAAAGAGACCCTCTCCTCAGGCTTACCGTCTCTGGACAATGAGATTGATATTTCTCAGCGCCACATACTGCAACTCAGGCTCAGCAGAGAGGAGAGTAACCAGTGGAGGGGCGAGCTTCTTCAGTAAAGTGCCATAATAGTCCAAGTCTTTGGGCAGCATCTCCATGAACTTCATTAAAACTTTAACCGCTGACAACACCACTGCAGAGTTGGCATGCGAGAGCCGTGGGGTCACACGCTCACAGATGCTAGCAGGTGTTATTAATGTTGGAAAAGGAAGAGCAGAAAATTAAAACTAGTCCACAGTGAATAGAACAGGCTTAATGACAAGCACAAGGACTAAGCCGTCTCCTTACCTTTGGGACTCCCGGTCATCACGAGGTGTGTAATTGGCCAGACAGTCAAGGATGAATATCTGTCCCCACTCTGTGCACTCATTAAGAGCTGTCAGCAACTTGTTTATGGTCTGAGGGTTCAGGTCCATTAGATTACTATTGGGATGAGACTCAGCAATCTCAGACAGCGCTGCTACTGCATTTGCTACAACCTACAAATGAAGACAAAGCCACAGATAAATGCTAACAGCAAGAAAACCATGCCCACTTACAAAACATCAGGTTCAACATCTGCAGGCCAACAATGGGCTTATCAGTGAACGCTAGAGCTATGTAGGCAGCTCTGTCACATGTAAGAAACAGGGCTGGCTCAACAGCCAGCTAAAGAGGCTTTGTTAAAAAGTCGTACCATAGGGTTGGAGTCAGAGATGAGATCTTTAAGGGTGTCCAGGAAGCCTTGATCCTCCACCAACTGGGCATTGATATCATGAAGCTTTGCTACACAAACAGCAGCCGTCTTCCTCACGTATGGGTCTTCATCCTTCAGACATTTTCTCAAAGGCTCGCAGAGGTACTCTGTGATCTTGTCCACACGGATGCAGCCCATGGTACGAACAGCAAGAGCCCGGATCAGAGGGTTGGGGTCTTCACAGTCCTAGGTGGGTGATTTAATGGGGTCAGAAGTTTTGTTGCAAATTTTTAGTAATTTCTACAGAACCCTGCATTTTACAAGCAATTTTTTAATTTTATTTAACTCTTGTTTGTATCAATATCCTTGACCATGTAAAATGGTCAAGGATATTTCTGGCACAGAAAAAAAAAAAAAGAATAAATAAACAAATTCAAAAAAAAAAAAAAAAAAAAACACACGTGGAAGGACTCAAAGATCACCTAAACATCTGATCATTTCTTACAGCCTCTATATATTTATGACAAACTGAGCTTTACCTTCACAAAGGTGTTAACAGCCATGATCGCCATGTCTGGCTGGCTTTTTGCGTAGTTCATCAAGTAGAGGTAGACCAGCTTCTTCAGTTCCAGGTTATCTGTCTGCATGCAGTTCACAACATCTGGGAACAGAGCACTGAAGGAGAGACGAGCTGTTATACGACTAATGACTCACAGTGAGAGCTCATGTATGCAGTTCTACTCTACATTTGTAGACATGATTTTCACTGATATTTTCCCCTCTAACTCACCTGACATCCTTGCCCACTGTCATGGATGCAATGACCTTCTTTACAGCCTCCTTCTTCTTCTCTTTCTTATCACTATTGAGCTCTGCTTTGAGCTCAAAGATCTCCCCTATACACAAGAAACAGAGATAGGATTAAAAACATGAAAAGGTATAAATGTCCATGGCTAGAAAAAAAAATGCTGGCTGAGTTGATTGGTCAACACCAGTCCTGTTTAGGTGAGTGACCTGTGAAGCAAACTGACCGAAAAGCACTTCCATTTTACTCCACTACATTTATTTTACATATCTACTGACATGTGTAGATGTATAATAGAAAATATAAACTATTATTAAATGAACTGCAGTATTTAGCAATAATTAAATTGTTCTTTTTGCGAACCAGTTAAAGTGCGATTGATAGGCCTGGGAGCCCAGTGGGGGGATGGGCATCTTTTAGAAACATCTTAATTAGAAACATCCTATTGTGTAATCCAACTGGTATACAAATAGGATGAAAGTGCTCTGCCAACATTAAAATGTGCAAACTAGACAGTGGACACACTGGCTGACATTTTACAATTCTCTGTCAGAAAGCTTCATAAAATATAGAATGAGTGAGGAAGTGGGACTGGCTGTCAGCTGTAAGCATAATGAACGCGGTGCAAGAGCTTTTTCTCCCACAACAGTACAATGGAGTGGGTAGTAGAATAAACACCTAGACTTGTAGTTTTCATCTAAATACTTCTGGGAGGTTGCTATTTCCTTAACAATTATTTCCTTGAATTATCTAAAACTATAATTAGTCTAAAATGTAATGTTTTCATTGGAGAGTGAATGAGTTCATCAGCAAATGTTTACAGAAGCACTTATGTTGCTGCTGTAAACCTTTCAGCAGTTTAGCGAAACAAATTCATACAGTTGCCCTACAATTAGCATTGCACTGTAATCACATTACTATACTAAACTCAACAGCCACATTGCAGTTACAATAATGTCATTATCTGCACTCTCTGTACAATGGGGGCACAAAGATATCAAACATGTCTTTTTCATCCTGCACATCTGTGCTACACTGAGCTTATTTCAGACATGTGCAGAGATGAGGAAACGCAGGACTTTGTGTAAACACAAAGTCAGTAAAGAACACAGTGTTATTAAAGCAGAGTGTACACAGTGTGTGTCAAATATTACCACAAAAGGAGTGTGTTTGCCCATTTGTGTTGAATTGTACACAGAATATTTTTATTTTTTTAAATTTGAGAATCACGTTTAATTTAGTTTTTATTGCAGTCTAACTCAGCTGCCTAATTAGGGTACAAACTACACACTGCAAGCAAACTGCAAATTATAAGCTTAAATTTGAATCTGCAGACTTAAGTATTTCCCAGGCAAATTAATACTCAAAGTCTCTTTTGCATGTGAGCTCCACACTGCACAACACAGCATTAGGCAGATCCACAGGGGGGAACATTTTGAAGGAAACTTGTTCTTATGTCTCAGGTAATCCTTAAAAACCAAGGAGTCTGGTACACTATCATTTACAAGCATCTGTTTATATTTCTTAAGCCCTGTGTGTGAGAACAAAGAGGGCTTCTAGGCTTTCCCAGGGCAACATTGTGTGAGGGGAGCTGCTGAAATACAAGGAGGCCTAGCAGTTATCTCACTGAGAGCTAATTCTCACTACGTCTTATCTGATATACAAAAGCCAAAGCTCTTGTTCTTGGGAACAACTTTGATACAAAGCTGTCAGATGACATCTTTAGGTACATTTTTTTTGTTTTGTTTGTTTTTTTCCTTTACTTACATCTAACTTATAGTTTGGTAACATTGCTAGTTCTACCAGAATATGCATGCTCTTGAAACAAGTAAATGTGCTTGGCTTCATAGAGTTGAAGTTAGTAAATACATGCCAAATCATTTTACTGGGAATCTTCAAAACTTTAGTTTTATCAGAGAGAAGAAAAAAACATCTATTAATTACTTTAACAACCTGGGAAAAGGTTAGGTCCCCTTTGGTAAAAATAATAATTTGGCACAGCCCAGCTCGCAATGACAATAAATCCCAAAGCACTCGCATAAATATAATGTGTAGGTACCAACAACAATAATTATAATCTCACACTAAGGAGTTTACCATGTTAAATCTTCTAAAGAACAAAGTTTCAAACCTTTCTTAGTAGTGGTGAAGTACTTGGAGTCCGTCATCTTGGATCCAAATTGTCGATTCTCCTGCAAACGAATGACAGGATGAGAAAGATGATAGCGAAATCTTTTCCTGACTGGAAACTTGGAGCATCACGAGAACAACAGGAAATACTAGAAATGCAAGCACAGGGAAATAAAAGGAATTCCTGTCTTCTCCTGAACAAATGGTAGGGATCTATCGGAAATCAAAACAATGGATTCTGTTAAGAAATCAGACACTAATATCTCCTCTTTAAAAAAAAAATTATAACAATAATCTTGGTCAGCACGTATGGGGCCAACAATAACTCTTGTCAGCCAACATTCAATGTTTTCTTTTGGGTATCATTAGCTATACTTCCTCATCCCGTTGCCCTCAAGGCACCATTTCATTTTATTTATTTATTTTTTAAGTTTAAGGTACAAAGATGCCTGCTTGACACATTTCAGAGAAAACTGTAAAATATTAAAATACTATTGGAAAAATAAAACCTGTGTTTTTAGATGAAATTTTGACATTTTTGGCTTATGGACAGCTGGTCATTTTTAGGAGGTCTCCACAACAGATCATCTGCCTCCATCTCACCCAATCCCTAGTATCCTGCTGTCACACACTCCATCCATAAACCTTGTCTATAGTCTCCGTCTGTTCATCCTGCCTGGAAGCTTCATATTCAACATCCTTTTCCCAATGCATCCACATCACCTCAGCCTTCTTTCTAACTTTTGACTCCAAGCTGCTCTACCTGAGCTGTCCCTCTGATGTACTCTTTACTAATCTTATCCATCCTGGTCAATCTAAATGAAAAGCCACGTTTAATTCTGCCACCTTTAGCTTGGCCTCCTGCCTGTTTGTCAGTCCCACCATACACTCTTCCTGTAGTACTTCTGTCACTAATCAGCCCTGACATCTCAACTACACCCATTCCACCCTGCCTGCACCATCCTCTTCACCTTTCTTAAGCACTGGCCAATGTTTAGGTTGGCGTCAGGTATTTAAACTCAACCACCTACACCTAGTAGCTTCACTGGACAGCAGTGTATATGTTTAACATATATATGGCTTGTTCATACCAACATTATGTGGAATTTGTCTCTTTAAAGTCTTTCTGATATAGAAATAAGTTAGTATTTCCTTGACTATGCACTGAATATCTATTATTACTGTGTTACAAATATGTAAAAATACTTCTGCAGTGAATAAACAAACCCATAAAGATTTCATTAATCGAACTTATATTCAGTTCAGTCAAATGGTAGAACACAGAAAGACAGAGAGAAATTTCCTTCACAATATTCCGCAAAATAACCCTTTAGTCTCTTTAAAACACGTCTACATTTATGAATGAATTCTGTTAGACTGACATGCTAACTTGTTATTAATGGTACTGAAATACACATTAACTAGAGCACCGGGTTTCAGGTACCAGTCGACATCCGACAAGTCGCTAACTAGCCACAAGTTAACCAAAACCGAACCCAACTGTCGACGTAGTTAGCAATACGTTAGCCGATTACGATCCGTTTGTACGATAAAGCACACTGCTACCGAGCTAAATTGACACCGAAACTCTCGTGTACTCTTGCGTAGCTTCTGATCTTACAACATAAGTATTTAACAAAAGCTGTCGTTAACTTATACCGCTAGCTAAAACACAAAGTTGAGAAAATGTTCTGTAGCTGGCTAGCATTAGGCTAGAGCAGCATTAGCATAGCTGGCTCGAGTGTGTACGAAAGGAGGCACACGTAGTTGAGTAGTTAACCCAAAATGAGCTAAATTGCAGCCGATAGTTGCGCATTTAACAGTGCATTTCAATCCACTACTCACGCATAACTGATTTGCCCACTCCTGCATGTTTGCAGCAGTTAGAGTAGATGAATGAAGCTAATGCTAAAGGATAGCAGCCTGGTGCAGTGTGCCTGTCAGTGTCAGCTAGCGCCTGACCACTTCTCTGGCTAGCAAAGCTGAGACATGACCTTCTAAGTAGGGACTTAAGGAAGCCTTTGCCGGGATAGTTAAGCTCTTAATCTGTCGGGGTAATTAAGACCTTACTCAACGAATTAGCGTACCTTCTGGCGTTAAAATTAAACTCGCCATACAGTGAATTCAGCAAGCACAAATATCTTACCGTGACAAGCGTAGCAGTTACTGTGATGGCCTTCGTCCCCTCCTACTTGATTTACTTCCGTCTTTTAACAAAATAACAACAGGCAGGCAACGTCAGCTCTCATTCATACAGGGCTGGTCATAATGAGACAAAGAAATTCAGGAACTCTGTCAACGCTGTGCGCTTTTCTTTTCAGCTCCAATCCGGCTACTTAAATCTACATACAGAGTAGGTAACTAAATATTCACTTTCACTAAATAAATAATTCAGACAGTTATCGTAAGAGCAAAGGATGTGTAAATAAAGTGAGACCCAGTTTTGAGTTTATTAGGAAGCTGATAAAACACTACCTAAATACAATAAATAAAATCTATGGCCTAAACCCTTCAACTGATAATATTATGCCAGTGTTTTGTGTATCCGTTTATACTGTATTGAAATAGCAAGTGTTTATGTGCATAAACGAGGCGTTAAATGAGGATTACCAAATACTAATTTCTACAAAAAGATAGCACTTTGGTCCACTGTTGCATGACAGCAAAAAGGTCCTGCTGTCCAGTCATCTCTGAATGGTCTGCATTCTCTCACTGGGTACTATAGTCTAAAGACATGTCAAGTTAACTGGTGATTTTAAATTCTTGGTGTGAATGGTTATCTGTGCCTCTTCCCCTATGACAGCTGGGATGGGCTCTAGCTCCTAGGGCTCTAATTTCCAGACTGACTAAACACTGGAAGGTTTGCTATAACAAAAGTTTAATACAAAAACGTCACAAGTTTACAATATTTTTGAATCTATAATTATATAAGACTATGTAGGGATTAGCTGAATTATTTTATCCAAATAAATAGTAATAAAAATTGAACCTTCCAAGCACATTGTGAGGAGAAACAACTGCAGCATTTTAACTCCATTTTGAACTTCACAAAGCAAAATCTACAGGACGCATTGCCATATTTAGTCGTGTCTTACTTATGCAACAAATTATTTATTATGTACAAAAATATAGTGAGTAACACTGTGCATGAAGAATAACAGAAGCACTTCTTTGCTTTTCTCTAACATGCGCTGTAGCACAGAAAATCCAGTCACTGCTGTGCCAAAAGCTACACATGAAAAAATGACCAGAGCATCATCGTAAGCTTCAGAGCAAAAGATTTATTACAAGAACAACTTGACAGCATTTTCAAATTCAGAAAAAAAAAGTGAAACATTGCAGTATTGCTATTTCATACACAAAAATTCCACAATGTCAAGCAATCTGTACATTTAACCAAAGTTTTAGTGAAAATGGCATCTGATCACAAACATTCGGATTTCGCTGATTGGGGATACGGAGGAATGAGCGTTTCATAAAATCCCGTGTAGGCAGAAAGAGCGGATTAGGACAATCAATCGTTTTAAGATTGTAGAAGTCATGGCTCAGTTAGCCTGTACATTTAAAACACCAAATACGTGTTCGAACAAGCCAAAACAAATGTAAAATGAAAAGAATTAAGAGTACATGTTATAATGTGTTTATACACGCTAAACTGCCCACTGGCTACATATTGCAATCAATGTCGCTTTAACAATACTGATACATCATGAATCATTTGTAGCAGTGAGGAGTCAGCGCATGATAAAATTACTGTATCTTTAAGAGATGGGACACATAAATAAGTTCACTTTGCCTTCAAATCACTCTCATTTTTTACTGACAACATTTCCACTGATTCTGTCTGTCGTCTCGAACTTGGGAAACAGATGTCACTTGAGCCCATGAAAGATGATTTCATAAATAAATAAATTAGACCAGCACTACTTCCCTCTTTACTTCAAATCTGTACATATTCCCATACAGTATGTACACAAAGATATACACACTCTCCTTTCCCAGGCCATGCTCTGTTGGTGTCCAGCAAAAACAATTTTATCAACATTTTCTTTTCCTTGCCTCCACATTGTGTGGGAAACAATCATCAAATATTAATATCAGTTTTTCCTTCGCTCAAATCCAGAAGCTCTTGAGATTCTATGGTTTCTGCAGCCCACTAAACAGTATACCGCTTTCCAACTTTACACCCTTCAACACATGCTAAATACCAAAAAGCTAGTAATGTAGGCTCTGTAGCTGGAGTCTGGCTTGTCATATTGATGACAATTGTGTGAGAGCTTCACAAAGTAGGCTCAGTATCCAGTTACAGCATCCATTATTCATGCACCCCTGCACACATGCAGACACTCGAGTTAAAGCCAGTCAGTCTTCATCTATCAAACCTTACCATGTCATACCAGACCATTATTGGCTCTAATCAGCACCAGGACATTTCAGTATCATATCAAAACAACATTTTCTACCACTGAATAAAACATTTCTCTCTTTTTTTGCCACTAGATGTCACCATAAATTGCGCCACATTATTGAAATCCATCTGTTAAATAGGCGATAAACAACCGAGGGAATTCAGAGGAAATACATCATATATATGGTTTTCATTATTTGCACATCCACCTCGGGTATAACTTATAAATGAAACTGGCTGGTAATGCTTTTTTTTTTCTCCTTCACATTCACATCCAAACTTTCTAATTATTATAAACAGTTAAAGATGGCAATGTAGTGTTACCTAACAGATTTTAGTGATGTTTAGCTAAAAACATTTAAAAAAAAAAAAAAGTAACCTGTGAAAAATTGTTTAAGGCAAAAGGAATTTTCAAGGCATTTTCAACACCAGTATTGCATAGCTAAGAACTGAATACAGTGAATATGTACATTAGACTGTATATTCCAAGCCTTGTCTTTACAAAATACCCACTCTCAGCATGTATTTACACATTCATTCTCCTTAGCATTTAATTCCAGAGTACAGTTTGGTCAGAGGAGGAACTCAATATTTAAAATGTCAGCGACAACTATATAAAGTAATATAACCTTCCCCCATGCTCCTCATATTTTTGTTGTACACTCAATGCATTTAAATTAAACTTTTTAAAATTTTACTGCATTAAACATAATCTTAAAAACCGGTAAGACATTAAGCATTCAAACAAAAAGCATCTATCTTGTCTAGAACAGCTTATTATTATGAAAAGCTGACACTGTTAAATAATAACATGAAACAATTGTACAGAAACTGGTAGTGTGCATAATGTTCATAGAGCCAGAGATGGGTGTACCTTAGTCTATGTTACTGATTACTGTAATGTGAGTATAGTGAGTCATATATGAATACCACTAATGTGGACAGACTGAAAACATCACAGTCATCATGCCAGTATTTTCACTATAAGGCAAGCAGAAGTGCTATGGCAAACCACAAGAGGGAGCCAGTCTGCATGACTCAAGGACTAGTGTTTACATCGTTTCTAGACTTGCAGCTTTAAACCCCTGGCACTTTACCATGCCCCCTTAGTGAGGCACATGGCAGCACATATGCTCTCTCTTTCTATTTCTGTGTATCAACTGTGAGAATTTCACTAGTGACTTATAAAAAAAATAAAAGATTGGCAAAAGCATCCCCATGCACACATTAAAATTAAAAATTACAGTAACATAAAGACCATTCCTTTGGTAATAAATAATTTGGCTTGAGTGCAAAAAAAGCAATGTGAAGCCCTGCAGTTATTCAGGGGAGAACCTAAATGGAGAAAAAAAGGAGCGTTTGACATGCAGTAAAAACTGTCTGTAGCCCATTTTTATCTTGTTGGGTTTTTTTGTTTTCTCTTTTTTAAACACAGTAGTTAAAGTTCATGACAACAACCCCCTCCCGTGTACTACCCACAGTTTCGTTTTGTGCTACATCCAAGCTTCAGTGTCCACGCTGCCTGACTGTGTAGGGTAGGCGCAGTCTTTGTTGCCCATGGCTGAGGAACGAGGATGAGGATGGATCATATCAGCGAAGGCCTGGTGCAGGCCCTTGCATGTGGCTTGGCGACTGGTAGGATGGGAGCTCTGAGGAGACAGCGGTGGGGTGTGGCAGGGGGAAAGAGTGTTGTTCGCCTGCAGGTCTCTGTAGCTGACGGGGGTGGGTATGCGCGAGGGGCCGTTTTCGGGCCTGTTGTCAGTGCGAGGCCTGAACCGGCCCCCCAGTTTGTGCTTAGGGATTGGGTCAAGCCTGTTTGCTCTCTTTGGCCCTTTCTTAGTCTCCAGCATTTCTCCATCAGCGTCCCCGTTAGTCAAGGGCAAATTTGGTGGAGGGGACTCGGAGCGGGATTCGCTCAAGCTGAAGCACATGGAAGAGTTTTCACTTGAGGAATCCTGGAAGGAGCAGTCCTCAGAGAGGGGAAGGGGCAGAGATGATGGACAATCCTCAGGGCCTGGGAGGTCAACACTCCCGTCACCATTTTCCATGTCATAAGGTAAGTCGGGCTGGTGATTTTCCAGTGGAACATCTCCTTCAGGCTGTGTGGTCCAACCAAGAGGATCCTGTTGATCTATCATCCCCCCTTCAGGAGGAGAACATCCATGTTCTCCATTCATATTCCCACATTGAAAAGCAGGTTGCGGGGAAATGTCATTCATCAAACTATCTGACTCTGTGTCTTGAAGTCCAGGCAAGGAAGAAGGGATTTCTCTCTCTTCCATGGAGCTGGAGATAGCTGGGAGCTTCTTGTGACCCCCTCCACACTCCCCCCAGTGTTCAGGCTCTCTTTGACCAAAGTTGTGTGGTCCCCTAAAATTGTGTCCAGAAAGTAAATTTAAGGGGTCCTCCAGTGGGAAGTGACGAGGATTAGTTCTCTTGGATTCCCTGAGGTCAGGAAGATTTCCCATCTTGGCCCCCACATTCAAGGAGGAGGTGGATGAGTTGGAAGAGGAATAGGCAGAGTCAGTGACATTAGGATCAGTGAGTACTGCCGCCGGATGCGTCCCAGCTCGCTGCAAGCTGATTCCACCAGGAGCTTTATTAGACACTGCTCTAGCCTGCTGTGTATTGGCAAGATACTCAGCCTCAAAGCTGCGATAAAGATCATGCTCCCTCTGGGGGTCTAGCGCTGGCAGCAACGGGAAGCCAAAGCCCAGCCCTTCCTCCTCAGGTTCCTGGCATTCCAGACCGGATGCGTTCTTATAGTGGCCTCTCCCAGCAGAGCGGGAGCCCTGTGAGGTCCGAGAGGAGCGGGCGGCATGATGATGTGAGTTGCGAGGAGATGAGTGTGGTGAACGCCGCCCCCCTGATGTCACAGGTGGCAACAATCTGCCTTTTCCTACGGAGGGTGAGCGAGGGGCAGGAGGTCTGGGAGTAGTTATGGTCTTCTTGCTGGGACTACTGCTATTGTTACTCTGGACCCCTTTAACAGGTGAGTTAGAGCATGAGGACGATTGCCTTTTGGAAAACCCAGCAGCCATTCTTGGAGAGGATGGGGGCAGTTGTTTGGCCCGAAGGTCTTCTCGTCTCTCTGAAGGTGGAGGCTGAGGATCTCTGTAGGAGAGAGCGGGTCCTGGGCTGGCATCACTGGACCGAGTACGGCTGGTTAACTTACTCTGGCTGTGGGATCGTGGACCGAGAAGCCTCCTTGGGCCCTCGTTTCCAAGAGAGCGGCCCCTTTCTGTTCGAGGCATCCGCGCTCCTTCAGAGGAATCTTGAGGTGGGTTGGGTTTGAGTATCGGCGTGAGTGCAGAGCGTTCCCGTGACTGGCTGCGTGCACGAGGGAGTGAGGGACGCAGGGATGGGCTCTTATTTCCGGCTACAGGCCTCTCGATCATATGTTTCCCCTCTTTACGATTGACAAGCAGCACTACTTCTTCACCAGAGCGCCGTGAAGCACCCCCAAGAGACTGGCGCCCTCCGCCTCCTCCTCCTCCTCCCTTAGAGGAGGCCGTAGAGGAGTCACTGTCGCCAGACAGACGTCTTGTTAGTGGTGTAATCGTCTCCTTATTCCTGGACCATAAGGAAGAAACAGATTAATTTATATTTATAATACCTAACACATCTATAAAAGTAATATTTTCTTATTGAGTTTGTGTTCATATCCACAGGTTTATCCACAGGTGGTACAGAGTACACACCTGTGGTAGTATACAGCCCCCAAGACACCCACAGATTTTCGGTGTCACCATATTCCTTCGCACCAGCATGTGACCTGTAATGTGTAATATGCAGGGATTTCTGACTATTTCCAACCTGACACTGGTGCACACAGACAGCGTGTCCGACCTCAGGCTCATGTGTTTCTTGGAACAGTGGGCAGTGACAGCCAGAGGGATTACAGCAAAGATGAGAACAAGTGGGGGCAGGATTAGAGGTCTCATAGTTTTTCTAGCCCAACACACACCACTGTGCTTTCCTGACCAGAACACACTCCACTGTCACGCACCAGCAGGACCATCGGGTTTAACTGTTTAATCAGCTCAAAGTTCACATTACGGGAAGGAGAAACTTAAATAGATCCCATGAGTATTGATCAACAGAGTGCATACTGCTGGTTTATTAAAGACCTAGCAAAGGCTGTGATATTTGTTTGATGGAAGATTTCCGGCATTCATCGTTTTCTATACAGCACTCAGTCTGTTTCTTAAATAATATTGATAAAGTGTATTTGCGTGTTTTACTGAGCATAACTTGACTTTTTACTTAAAAAATATAAGCAGCATGAGAAGAAAGCAGACACATTATATATTATTTACAACTTAAAAAGCCTATAAGACCATTTCAGCACAACAGCCCGCTGCGTTCCTTTGTTATGAATTTTAATTACTGATTTAGAGAGACTATAGGGGCGTCGTGCTCGACTTCTGTGGTTATCCTTCAGAAACTATATTTGTGTTTATTCAGGCTTACTAATTTATCTGCATGGAGCCCACCTGTTGACCTACTTCTCCACTTAGCTGACCAGTTGTCTAGGGATAGTTGTCAGATTAGTCTTTATCTTTGAAAGTGGACGCCCCATGCACACAGAGTTAATTGAAATGAGCTGCTGCCTTGACGTCTGGTCTGAGCTATCGCTCATAACAGAAATGAGCTGGATATTGGCTTAGAGCCAAAGTAAACCACCATTCAGCTCCTAATTATGTTAAACAAAGGCACCCACACACTCTGACATATTCAAAGGTATGTGGAACATTTTTCATGGACTTTAGACTTAGAAGACTTAGAAGACTTTATTTTATCTATTGTCTCTATATCCATATAATAAATGCCATGGATAAAGATCTCAGTATTACCACCCTTTCTCTGATAGGGCACTTCAGAAGCATGAAAGCCAGATTTGTGGTTATTTGACACTGACTTTACAGACCATCTGTTTGCCTTTATGTGTAAAAAAAGGCTAAAGCAACAGTTTCCTCAGACTCTAACCCACGATAGATGATTAGAAATCTAATTAGTGAAATGAAAGGGAATTGACAAGTCCTTAAGAGAGCTGATTAAACATTATAATCTCTACCTTGCAGCCACAAGGAGGTGCTGTAGGGTGGCTGTGTGTTATGGATTTATCAGGGCAATGTCACCTGAGATTAGAGAAATCTGCTCTGCTCTAATCTGGGGCTTTCTGGTGTATTTGTTGTGTGTATGCCACTCTTTGTGTATGCATGTGTGTGTGTGTGTGTGCCTGTCAACAGACACAAAATCACAGGTCACAAAAATGAGTATCTCTCCCAGGCTACCCATAACAGATTCATTTCTTATCATTGTATTACACTTACCCACACACTTGCCTGCACACTTGGGTAGACACACACACACACTCACCTGAGAGGATTAAAGTGGCGGGGCTCTGAGCGATCTCTTGGCGGCTTTGGGAGAAGACTACGTGCTGCGCCAGAGTCGAGCTCTAAAGAGTTCTGAGATCGGCCTGCTCGTGCAGAGGAAGATGACGAGGCACACTGAGCAGAGTGGGGCTCCAGGGACCGCCTGTCAGAAGGTTTATAGGGAGCGATGCCATCATTTCGCCAGTGTGGACCCGGGCTGGTGGAGCGGGAGGAGTGGGCGCTCGAGGACTTGCTCTGGGCTCCCTGACCTTGGCCACTAGCTTTAGCCTGATGGTAGCGGTGGGCTGTGGAGACAGATTGTCAACAAGTGGTTTGGAAAGACTTCTAACCAACATTGGCAGACAGCCTGTACAAGGATAAAAGACATCAAGTGGTCAAGAAATACACTACAGCTAATAACTGTGGCATCTAGCTCTTTATTAGCAGATAAATTACAGCAGCTGCTGCCCACAAAGATGGACTCACTAGTCGAACTAGCCAATCAGACAATGATTTGTCATGTAAAACACTTAGAACAGCTTATAACTCTATTATCTTCAGCATGGCCTCTTACTTTAGATCAGGATGTATACTCTCTCAGAGTTTTAGGCATGAACATGTCCTAATCAAAGTAGCAAAAAAGTTCAAACTTGCTGTACAGATGTGTTGTTGGATCATGTAGCAGAAGAGTTATTAAAAAGTCAGAGCCTCGGGGTTCGGTATGACACAGACTGACTGTTGATGGGTGACAGATTCAGATGTGAATCATGATCTCTGATGTATCATGATTTATGTAAGCCGAGCCATGATAATAAATCTGTTTTGTAAGGGGCTAGTGGAGAATAGGAAATGACCTCACCGAAAGCAGCACAACGGCACGGGTCATGCTTGTCCAAATAGTGCTCTAATGTGTCCCAGCCCCCTCCGACACGCACCATCACATGGGTACGAAGGACCTGTAGAGGAAAAATAGAGAAAAAAGAGACTTCAATAGAGAAAAAAAATGGACATGCATATTCATACATTAAAAAATGGCTAAACTATGAGTAAACTGCACCAACACACACAAGTAAACATATTCCACAAACAGGGCAGCTTGCTGAAGGCTGCCCGGCTGGCCCTTAGTATTACATAACCTCTAGATGTGCCCCTCCATGTGTCCCCATCTCTCCTTTCCCCACAACTCCTCTCTCCAGCATCACCCCCAGCTGCTGCCATTATGAGGGGTATTCATTACTATGCCAACACACAATTAAACAGAGTACGGTAGCATAACAAAGAGCTCGAAGTGTGCTTTGGCCGCTTCTCGCTCATGCCTCTCAGCTGTCTTCCCCGTGTTTTCAGGGGGTAGCAGGGTGAATTTGCATGGAAATAACTCACCCCTGCTGTCCCCCTCTGCTGAGACTTCAGTTATCAGGGAGAGGGGCAATGAGAAGAGGGGGCCAGGAGAGCCATAACACAGAGGGGGGGTTGGTGGATATGTCCCTTCCTCTCCTCTATGAGGTGCACACTTCCATAGGATCAGACCAAAGAGTCTCACTCCAGGCAGAAGCTGCCTTCACCGAAGCAGCACTGCTTGCTTGATGTGACAGCCCCGTGGATGCATCCCCCTACCTTGGGTTGTGTAACACAGTCTGCCAGCCACATGTTTTGAAGGCTGTAACCCTGTCTTTGAGGCCACAGGGGGCAAAGTCATAATGGCAAATCTATGCAAGCTGGCACAGAGTTTATTTCCACCAAATCACACGTTGCACAGCATCGCATCTCCGTGTCCCTGGTCAGAGAGAGGGCACAGACATGTGCGACAAAATCTGACGCCACCTTCTCCCCAGCACAATCCCCGCCAATCCACTACAAGTCATTTCATTGGCCTTGCTCCGCTACTACATCAAATCCGTAAAAACAGCTGATCTGCTTATCTCTATCAGACGTGGAAGCATAAACTGCTTATTCTCCAATGCTTTGGCCTTATGTCAGTAACAGGTTTATGCTTTCTGTGATGCTGCGAGGCCATCGCGAGCCAGCAGTGAAAAGCAGGGTTGCGCAATGTTCTTAATATATCATCATATTCATCACTGCAGTATTAACAGTTACAATAAAAAAAAGATCAAAAAGGTAGAAGGTCGAAAAAAGCGAGGGATGGACTGTTCTTGGAAATTCTGCAGAAGAATATTTTGACTTGGTTTTAATGTACAGTAATATCTCTGCTGTATATTCTCTTCCTTTTTCTCTTTCTTGTTCCTTTCTCTGTATGGATTTTTTTGAACAGTGAAATTTTTATCCCCAAAAGCCTCCAGCCTGTGCTATAGGACAATGACCAGCGTGGTTTTAAAACTTTTTTTTTTTTTTTTACCAACTTTTAAAACTGGGTCTTATTTTCTTAAGCATAATACATTCTTGTTTGTTAAACTGATACAGTCATGTGAACAAAGTTTTTATGGGACTCCATGCAATCCTGTGTAAAACTAACTCAACAGCTTGTAGAGCGACCTTTAGCAGCAATAACTTGAAGTAATATTTTCTTTACTGTACATTACCTCCTATTCTGAGATGAGAAACAAACCTTCTGTCTCTCTTTCTGTCTCCAATAAAAGCATCTTGCTGATTTTACTTTGAAAATTGCACTAGCTCTCATGATGGTACCAGATATTAAAAGCCTCATACGATAAATTTCAATTTGTACTGCAGTATAATGAATACAAAGAAAATTATTAGGGGTCTAAAAATGCTATTTGTACTGTATTAATTTACAGGCTCTGCACAAAGCAACTTCACTGTCGTCTCCTAACAACAGAAAGGTACTGTGTATTTAGGATAATCCCCATTTTATCATGTGAGATGCTGAAACATGATTACAGATATTACACATTTTACACACTGGTAAAATTGTATCTTTGTATCTAAATTTACTGCAAAATCAGAAATTCAGTGATCAATCTGAAAATATAAACACAAATTACAACGTCACATTGTTCTATTCATTTCACTTCTCTTTGTCTCGTTTCCGTATTCAGTAAGGTTATTACGCATTTCCCCTTTAAAAAGGAATGCCGCAGAACTGCTGAGGAGTCAACTGAGGCTGAATAGATGTTTAGGGACCATGTTCCACTTTAAAAGAGCTCTCAGCTGCCAGATTTCCCAACCAACGGAGGGGTATCACCAGTACAGAGACCCAATCCCTGTTTCTATGGCAACAGTGAACAGAGACTTCTTGTCATCATTGCGGGGGCGTGATAAACCAACGTCTTCTTAAATCATGCTGGTGACTTAAAAAATTGAGCACATGCTTCATTTCATCTGTTGTGAATGTATCGCCTCCCACTAGGGAGCAACCTCCCTCAAGGACAAAGATGCTGTATTGAGCCCCCCCACCTCGTGCTGGCTTGCTCACTCGCTTTTAGGACTTCATTCCCCATTTTCAGCCCGAGATCCTTCTTACAGCCTCGCCAGCTGAATAGGGGTTTGTTGGCTTTCAAGGCGACTGCCCGTTTCCTCCCATCAGAAGAACAAGGGAAGTGTGTTGGGTGCACTTGTAGCTGCTTGAGCATATGTGTAATCTCTGTCATCCCCAGATAGGCGTCAGGGGGAAGGCGGAGCAGCATGAACACAGCCAATCTGACAAGTAAAAGGCTTAAAGCACACTCATGAACACACAAAGCCCATTCTCAAATTGAAATGTTACTTTAAATGGCTGCTGCAACAGGCGAACACATGCTTATGCTGATTACACTGCTTATAAACACGTCACACACCATCTCAGGGACTGCATTCGAATTAAGATGCAGAGTCAATAAAGGGGAGGGTTACTGTGTGTATTTTTATCTATTTTGAGGAGGGGGAGGTCTAATATTTTGAGACAACAGTGACTTTTTTAACTGTTCTCAGTGGCTAATAAAAGCATGGATGTCAAACTCCTTTTACATTGAATTTGCTACATTTACTACACTCCAATTTGCTCTCCCCTTTCTGTCAGTCTACAGAAATGAAACTGGCAAGACTTTTCATCCATAAATTGTAAGACCTAAATGTTTAAAGTTACAGAAATCTGTAAGTTAATTACTTTGGTGTAGTGAATACAGTTAAAAGCACAAAATCTTTGTCCTGCTTTGCATGTTACAAAGCCATCCAATGAGCCAGTTTGGAGTCTTTACCAGGTTGATTCTGGCCCCCAGGCCTTAAGTTAGACATCCCCGATTTTGAGGATAAAATTTCAGTTTTCATCTCATGAATTATTAATCATTTCAAAGAAGCTAAAATCAATAAAGGTTTTCAGAAGCATGAATTTAATAACTCCAACATGGTGATTAAATTTTATATCCCACTATAAGTTTTTTGAAAGAGTAGAATTTGTCATAAAAAAGTTCGACTAAATCACTTACTTAACCCAGGGACACCCCAGGGAATACTCATGCAGTAGACATCGGGTACTATTACAGATTAGCTCAACTAATCTGAAAAAAAAACCCCTCAAATTACATTTGAAAATTACAAATTTTAGCGATCTGACCACATTTGAGACAAAAGCTACTTAAATAACGGATAAGCAGAAGGCAGAAATCCAAAAAGTGCACCGATGATATTATTAGATAAAAGCACAGATAAATATTTGAATTATTTTTAAATAACATAAAGGATAAACAGTGCTCAGACATAATAAACGTCAGCAGTTACTGAAAGTAGTCGTGTCACGCTCCCTGTGGCATTCATTAGTCAGTCAGACCTCTCAGGTGATCAGGTGCAGATCTTTTAACTTTTCCTAGAATTAAACGTAAGTGTAGTGACGGTGTTTCTGTTTACTGTGGTTATGGTTTTCGGAACAAGCTGACTGCTGACCTGAGATTAATTACATCTGTGTATACAGTTAAAAACAGACTAAAAATCTTGTTAACTTACACGGGCCAACACTCGGGTTCTTTTGTGTTAAGCATATTTAGTTTGCTTGTAATGAAATGTGCAATATAAATAAAACTGCCATTCTTTAGTTTTTACTTGTTTCTTCTCGAGCGTTCTGCATGTGTCTGCCATCATGTTTAGTGCTACTCATCGTATTTCATTGTTACTTCTATCTTTTGGTTATTTCCTTTTTTAATCTGAATGTTAGTTTTCTAATTTGTCTCGTTGAGCTCTCACTTCATGTTTTTGCCTCGATCTCATTACTGTCATCTGTGTTTGCTTGTTTTGCATCCGTGTCTTATCACCAGTCAAATAATGTCTATAGATTCCTGTGTTAAAATGGCATTAAACTCACATTTATAATCTGACACTGAATTAGTAATAGCCTCTAATGGCAGTTTCCTCCTTTATAACCACTAATTAATTGCATATATGTGTATACTGACCCATGCAACTAATAACAAATTGTTAATGTTGAAGATTCAGAAGCAGAGCTTAAAACCAGTGGCTGATTAATCTGTAACACTGCATTTGTATGTACTCCATGGCTTCTCCATAGCATTCCTTCTGGTGCACCTGTTTTGGATTACCTTTTTGGACCTCACAGATTTTCGGATTCTTTCTCAGTGAATAAATGCTTTTTGCTTCCATGTCCTGGACTTGGGTCCTTTTCCCAGTGACACGTGGATGAATGGTTTGAATACTAGGCCAACAGCTATGCAGAAATGGTAGAAAGGAGAATGTCCTACCCACAACTGATGGTTATGGTTAGCTGAATGTAATCACAAAGTGTTTTTTGTGTCTTCACATGAAGACTAAAGAACCCATTTATCCTTCATATCTACCAGAGCTGCGGGGCATGAAAAAGGTTGGAAATTACTAGCCTTTAATACAACTCGGGTTAGGTGTTTTTGAAAAATGCTATATAAAAATATAAATCTTCAAACAAAAATGCTGGAAAATTGATTATTGATGCCGTGTCCACATATCTGGAAATGGAAACTTGCTTGTTGTAGCAGCCAGGGAGCTCTGATTGCTGCAGATATGTAAATAAACCCAGAAACACTCCCATGATACAACCATTCCCCCTTGTTCCAGGAATGGACTGGTGCCGTCTTGTCTTCCATAAAACTGCCCTCCGTCTGTCTTCTGCGTAACTGTCCTGTCAAACTGAGAGCTGGAGCCGTTTTATGGATGTTGTTGAATGTTGAATGTGTAAACCGGATGAGTGAGGTGTAGCTGTATGTGGGTGTTTCTGAGTGTGCGATTGGTGCGTTACTCCTGGCTGTCACAATGACTAACGCACATCACACAATCTGTTTTTCAAACATGTATCACATGTCATTATATAAGTTGATGGTGTTGGCTTTTTTTCTAGGCCAAGGAGAATGCCCACAGAGCACAATTACAACGCTGAGAAGGGCCTTGTAAAACACTGAAGAGTCAACCCATTTTTAAACACAACGGCTCAGTTTTGCAGACCTGGATCTGCATTGATTTTTCCTTTTGGTGTAGGACTGGCCTGACCCGCATGTGGGAAAGCAGCTACAAATCCCACAGTCTCTAAATTCAGAACACGATACATATTTGGAAGCTGGTTTTTTTTTATCTATAACTCAATATGTATAAAAAATTCTTAATTTCTTCAACAAAGACAATTTTACCAAAAATGTAATCATATATTTTACATTACATCTCCCAGTGTGGGCCAAGTGGTGGCGCTAAAAGTGAAAATAAATAAATACTGGCATAAGAGCAGTCAGACACGCCTAGAGCAAACCCGGAAAGCCGTTCAAAGAGTCCATTATCAGGCTGTGGTACATGTTAGGTAAGTGACACCAAATCAATCTTTGGTATCAGACGACCTTCCTGCACTGTCCTCTGAGGCCTGGTGTGGGTTCAGTGGCAGCTTTTGAATTGAAAACGAGACCAACAGTCCAAGAGAAACAGGCTACAGCCAAGATAAGGAAAACTCAGGAAGTGACCTAAACCTCTATTTGTGTCTGGATGGAAAAAGTACAATCCTGGGAGTGGGCCAGATGAAGGCAGTTCATAAACACTCACTCAGGAGAGAGAGAAATCATATTACTGTTCCAGTTTAATTCAGCCAAACAGCTGAGGGATTTCTGCTGGTATGTTATCTTGCTCTTCATGAACCAACAAATGATCCCATATGGTGCTACCATATGGCTCCATGTAATTGCTGTATGCCCGTTGTGCTATGTGCCAAATATACACGCACATGTGACAAAATAAAGGAAAAGCCAACAGGTGACTTAGTAAGATGTTGGACCACCACATGCTACATGAACAGCTTCAATGCACCACTTGCATTATTTCTCCAAATCTATAGCACTCAACAGGAGAAACAGGAGCAGCGCCATTCTTCCAAAACTTTGTGCCCTCGTTATGTCTTTTGATGACGTTGCTGTCTTGCCCTCCCCAACAAAGCAGAGCTATTAGATCCCCCAATGTCAGAGGTCCAGGGTTCAGGTTTTTCTTTTAATTTGTCCCACATCTATAGTATATAGTCGTATTGTCAGCTGAAATAAATACAAATATATACTATTCTTGCCTGCAGCTTACCCCTATGTTATAAGCTCCTCCCACCAGAAGGGGCACAGACATGTAGGCGCTGACATTTGGTTTCACAGAGAAATCCAAACATCCCAGGAGAAACTCCAGTCCTTAACCCATTTAACTGCTGCATATTATTCCCTTCACAGAGTTTTTCATTCTTTACACCACAAACCTGAATCAGACCATTTCTATAACAAAATGCTGAAATTTCAATGCAGGTTTTTGTCGAACTACACATGCCACCTACCTGGCTCTGAAAACCTTAAAAGTAATCGTCCTAATCCAGGTGCATAACTGCTCATGCTTTATTTTTGGTTGTTTTTTAGTAATTTGGTAATAAAACTTACATCATTCATCTGATTTTTGAAACTGATTTCGTCTGACAACGTGACAACAAAGTGATGGTTCCAGAAATATTAGGAGACAGATGTTAAATCAGATTCATTTTAGGTAGTCACTTGTATGGCGATGGAGGCATTTACTTAGCTCTTGTTAGCTCTTAATAAACACCAACATACCGGTGTACACCTTCCTGAATGTTTTCAAACATTACTAAATCAGCCAGAGGCCTATATGTCCAAATGATCATTAGACTGCAATATATGGCATCTCCAGCTATTATATGTCATATCACTGCACATATCATAAACCTAATTTAATGTAATAGATTCTTACATACTTCTGTTAGGCCTACTTAGCTAAGCTACTGTAATTATAGTGTTACAGTTTGCTGCTGAATGTGAGCACAAAAAACGTTTGGACGCTCATTGAAATTTTCAGGATTATTAAGGTAATTATACTATTTACAGATTTTCTGGTGTGATGTGGTGATCTGGTCTGATCTCTAAGGTTGAAAACAGCACTGTGCTGTAAGCAGGTTAAGTAGTTAATATGAGTCCTATAAACTCCATTCTTATATCTGTGCATCAGATGAGCAAGAAGATGAATACAGCATGCTGAGAAATGACAGGTGGCGAGTGCTTTTTTTATTAAATGTTATATACTAAAGGATCAATGGCTACCCAAACTGTTGTGGACAGTCGTCGGCTTAATTATTTGTTTAAAAAAGTCAAAACAAAGAGATAGGAAGGGATGGATGGGGACAGGAAGGGGGCCCACAGAGGCTGCTTATGTACAGACCCCAGAATTCTGAGATTAGCTCCTGGGAAGAGCAGAAATGTTCTTTGTTCGACAACATCTGTGCACAATTATGTAAAACTTGGTTGATCACAGTAGTTTTCGTTTGCCTAAGTGTGTTTTTAATAAAATTGCATTCAAATGAAAAACTGTGCCTAACAAACATTAAATTAACATAAAGGTAAAAGGAGTAGTAAGTTAGGTTTGACTACTTGTACTTGTGATGTTTTCGACTGTCAAAACTGCCGTCTCAACATTTTTTACATTCTCATGACAAAACTAGTAATGTGGACATTCTTACACAACATTGTTTGTCCCCTTATCTGTCAGAGTAAAGTGCATATGAAGATGTGTATCACAGTGACAAATATCTGATGATGCTAGGGTTTATCTTGGCGATGGCTTACTCTGATGAAGATCAGTGCGCTGGAGTCCCCCACTTTGTACTTCCCCTCTGACACCTTGATCATAGGAAACTGAGCTGGACAGGAACACTGCCCCAAAATCTCCCGAACCTGTAAAGGACAAAAACAAAGGATTTTTTTTTTTTTAGATTTTAGATGATTTATTCTTTGGGCACTTTAACCTTTATTCAACAGGACATTAGGGAGCGACTGCGGGGGCACAATCAAACCCAGGCCAGGTGAGCTACAGCAGCAAAAACAAAGCATTTTTAACATTCAGATGAGCCACACATGATGTGGGCTACCTAAGAGGAAGCTGATAATGATCCTTTCCTGTTTCCCAACATGACATCATGATTAGTCACAAACTTGCAACAACGAACAACGCGCTGCTGAATGTGAGTGTTGCGTGTCAAAAACACAAAGCCTCTGTTTTATGTTATGAGAAATGAGCAGTCTTCCTAAGTATACGAGTGTGTTGGAGTATGTGTGTGTCATCTTCCTGCCAAAATATTCTCTCCAACCCCCCCACTGGGTGATCAAGCACCGCGCCCCGCTGTCTCACCACAATAAAAGCCTTTTCTCACCTCGTCTCTTCAGAACATTTGGTCATTAAGTTCACCGCTAAATGTCACAAAAAAGCCAACAAAAACACAAACACAAAATACACACCGGACGTGCTAATTAATACTCTCCCTTTCTGGCTCTCTTGGCTTTTTACATGACCGTGTTTGTGCCCGTGACATCATCAACTAGAGGGAAGAAAAGAGCACAGAAACCAGACTAGTGGCGATGATGTCAGCAGGCCGGTGCTGCCAGATGGGGTTTGAATCGAGAGAGTCAGAGCCGGTGCCCTTGCTGTGGTTACGGGTGCTTATTAGGCAAGCAGAGTCAGACACAACTGCAGGGTGGAGTGAGATCGCTCGCTTTGTTGCGCAGGCCTGCCGCTCTTGCTGGATTGGACAACTTTGATGTTTTTCTTGGCGTCTCTGTCAGACAAAGGCGTGTGCACACTTGTCGCGCAGCAGCCAGAGAAAGTAAAGCTGCAAAGTGGACTGAGGAGAGCACAGAAGCAGGATGAAGGATGAATAACTGCTTCATAGGTGTAAAAATAAGGGGAGGGGAGGGGTGCATGTAGATATTAATCTGATTAAATACCTGATTGTAGCTTCTCCGCTTTAGCTGTTTACTGCACCTTTTATGCTATCCGCAGGGCTCAAGGGATATTGCTTGTTTGTGTATATGTGTTTGTGTGCACGCTCTACCTACCGCATAACCGGTATGGTGTATTCAGAAGATGAAGGTGCCACCTTGTTATTTTCTTGAAATAGCACCCTTCTTCTATCCCGTGCTAATTAAAGAGGGAGGCCTCAGAGCTAAGCCTCAGGATCTCACCTGCGCCTCTGTTCTCCCTCTCACCTGTTTGTATTGAGGCTCCTTTACTTCTTCTTTCCTTTTCTCGTCTGCTTTGTTGTAGATCAGCCACTATTTTTAGCCCGTGCACTGCCTGACCAGACCTATATTTATCTTCTCTTTTTTTTGGTTTTGCTTACATTTTTACAGCTGCTTGCTGCTTCTCTTTTTGTCCGCCCAGTCACCCACTCTTTCATTCTGTCAGTAGGTGGACTAGGCCTGTTTGGAAAAACCCTAGTCTGTGTGTTAATGGAAAGACTGCTATGGCAACAGACGCACACATAGCATTACCCTTCCCTTTCTGACCATACAGTTTCCCTTCTTTTTTTTCACTGCAGCTATAGTAAAGTCTCTCTCCCTTGGTCCTGTTCAGATTAGGTTTTCCTCTTAATGTGTCACATTAGAAACACTGAGCAGGATGTAGATTTGAAGTGTTTTTTAATAGTAACCCATTCAAAGAGCAGCCCTTGCATTTAAAGTATTTAGTCAGTGGATTCTTTGCTGTGAAATGCTTGCACTTCCCATGTCTTCGCTGTGTCAACAATGACAGATAAACTGAAACTAAAACACGCACGCACACAGGCATGCACTGCTTATGGTGGGGGGTGGGGGTGAGGCGAGAGATGGGGTCACGCAGAAAACATGTGGAAGTGGAGCTGGAACACTGGGGAAAAATTGGGGGAGGAATTATGGATGCCTGCCGGTCTCACGAGAGACGCTTTCAGCGAGAGCTGCAGATGTTTGAGAAGCAAGAGAGAGAAAAAAAATGAAGATGAGGGAAAAATTCACAGCATGCCCCTGTACTGGAAATCTCCTGCATCTGTCTTAAGATAGGAATGCAGAGATGGTTTTGCAAGAAGACAAAAAGGAATATTTTCAAGAAAGTTTTGTGATACTTCCTTTGAAATGAGAAGCTATATTTGTTTCTCTGAGGAATTTAACATTAAGATCATGTGTTCTTTTTAACAATCCCACAGCACAGATCTTGTCCTATCTGCGCAGTATGAGTCAACAGTGTCCTCAGTCCTTTCCTTCCTGACCTGCAAACACTGCAAGGCCAACTCATAGAAAAGGGTGAACAGAGGAAATGGGAGCAGAGGAGTTAAAGATGTCTCGGTTTTGTTCTCTGTGCATATTCTGTACTGATTTCGAATAAAGACAAGCATGCAACACTGAGACTTGACTTTGCATCTGAACAAAATGTCATCATCACAAAGGAATGTCCAGGGTTTCCAGTTTTGTTCTACTATTTGTTGCTGTATGGTTTGAAGTCAGTGGTTGTTATGCAAACACACAAACACCAGGTTTGATTTTTTTTTTTTCTGGTTTTGTGGCTCAGGGTTTTATTCAGATGTACTCTCAGATCCTGCAGATCCATTTGAATAATGGTATGCTCCCTTCATGAGTCAACACCCACGTACGGCCACATTTCACCAAACATAGGTGTGCTGGACTCCTGTAAGTGGCCCCTTTTATGAGTATAAAGGGACGGATACTCGCTGCTAAATTCCAACAATAAAAAGTGAACATTACAACTCACTTCCCAGGAATTTCTTTCTACAGGGCGTTTCTAGATTTTGACTTTTGAGCCCTCGGTGATACAAAAGCGTTAATAAAAGAGCATGTGCCTCCAAGGTGATGTTTCCAAATGACAGAACAAGACTCTTCTCTTAGCTTATCTGCATGCCCTGAAGCCTGGAAGCTTCCCCGGGATGAAACAAGCGTGCCGTCAGTTAAGAAACAAGAAAACTAGGCCACAAGAGGCTCCTGCTGTGTAAGGGAGATTTTTTGGAACTTGAAGGGTTATTGCTTCACCACCCATAAGCAAGCGTTCCCAGAGCTCTGAAAACCGCTACACTTCAAACGCTATCCACCTATTAAACCGCTGCCCTGACAGCCTGTATAAACGACTTCTCCGTGGACAACCACGCTTTCTCATAAACTGGGAACAGCTTTCGCACAAACGATCTCATTAAACAACACGGGGGTGGAGGGAGGTGATGAATGGCTAAATGAATGATAATTATGTTTTCTAATTATGTTGGACCTGTAGCCCAGGGGAATGAACTAAAAGTGTTCAGACACAGTTAGTATGCTGGAGTAAGAGCCTAGCCTAACCAGCAGAGAGAAGAAATGGAAAAACAGTTGGATGAGTGCCCTGGGGTCAGATAGGTCACTTAATGCCCTTACATGGGGAGGAGAAAAGGAATAAACACATTTACAATCATTCTGAAGGCAGCAGTTTGCTGTGCTGTTGAAGAAAAGTGCATATACACACACAGGCTTTAATACTGTTTTGCCGTGAGGGTAAATAAATGCAACGAATTCTAGCAAAACCTTTAAACCAACTGAGAAACATTTGTATTTTCTACTGCTTCTCCATTACATCTGTTACTATTAGAAGCACTATTATGTTGGAAAATATCATAAATCTACATGTCATTTTCGTTCCATCTCAGGCTCACGAAAACAGTTTTTCTCTTCTACTAATTTCTTTGTTTATTGTCTAGTATTTACTATTTTTTAACTTACTCGTTTACTGATGTGTTTGTTTATTTATTTCTCAGTCTTGAGTTGTATATCACTTATCTTCCTTGTGGAAAATAACTGATAATGACGCAGGGCGGTACCGCAGAGTGGGCACTTGCATCCGGGGAGGAACTAGGGGATGGGACTGGAAGTGCGGCACCACTGAGGAGGTCTGATTGCTGATAAGCTCGCCTGCAATTAGGAGTGTTTTTTTATCTCTGACCCGCAGTGCCACGATTTCTTATTTCCTTGCATATTTGTCACATTTATGTGTTTCATTTTACAATTAGACAAAGATAAATGGTAAATAAATGGTAGTGCATCGTAGTCAAAGTCCGGACTTAAATCAGATTGGCATACTTTAACATGCCGGTATCAAAGTGTCTAAAGATACAGTTTCAGAGTTCTTAGTTCTTTGCTAAGTTGTCTGTTATGTGTAGACACAACACTGGTTCATCACTTAAGTTTTTAAGTTTTTATGCTTTAACTATTTATAAGTCAGTGTTAGAAGTTTGGCTTCCTGGTAGCAAAACGTTAAAGTTTCATACAGTACTGTATTCTGTCAAAAGCAGCATTAAAACAACAACTCTAAAACAAAGTGGGAAAGTAAGCATGCAAAACTATAGGCAGCAGCTAGTTGGCTTAGCTTAGTGCCCTGGTTAAAAGCATTTCCACCTCATAAACATGATGGATTTTGTTTGTTAATCTGTATGAAACAGAAAGGAAATATGTGCTTAACATATAATGTTTTAATTAGTGAGCTTCTAAGATCTCAGTAGATGTTTTTTGCTGTTTTATACTGTACTGTATGTTTGCCCAGAGGTGAAAGTGTAATCATACCTGCTACAGGATAGCTAGCATTTACTGCTTTAAGGAAATCGTGCTCTGTAAATCAATGCCCTTTTTTTGGCCACATGACAAGCACCCACTTAGGCTGAAGCAATATAAGAGTCTGATGGGCATCATGTGATCTAAGAGCAATAACACCATTATTCAGCTGCTCCAGTCAAAGAGCAATATCATCATTCAGTGCATGAAAATGAATTATCCGGCCAAGGTTGGGCTGATTTGCTGGTTTGTCTCGATGAGGATCAACAACACTCAGTGCTCTCCTTGTGGCAGGCAAGGTTAGAGGAATTTATGTTTAATCCCCACCTGAGACCAGCTTGTAGAGGCTGCAGGCTGGTGGAGAAAATAACCAGCGAATCACTGTTCATACAGACAGAAAGAGGCAGATCAGACGGACACCCAGTTAAGTGATAAACATGCAAACGATCAGCTGATAGCATCAAGTACAACAATAAAGACATAAAGTGGGCATTATGCAAAACTGAGGACTCAGCTGTTCCATGTGCACCGGGCTGTCTGGAAAACGAAACGAGATGGCGACAAGTATTACTGTGCAAAATAACCACTGATAACAGCGCACCCCTTTAAAAGCAAAGTGCACGTAGCAAAGAAAGGAGAAAGAGTGAAGGGTGTTTTGCTCTCTCAGCAAAGCATCTGAGTGTGACCCGATGCAAAGCATGACCTACTTTTCCATTTCACCCTCTCTACTGTAGCTCTCCCTCCCAGAGCCACATCTATTCTAGTCAGGTTTAACGGAGTGTACAGTGAAGTCACTCTAGGCACATTTTCTGTCACCACCCCCCACCCCTCCTTTGTATACCGTGAATGCACGAATGACACCATAAGGTTAACGGAGCAGTGTCCATGCATGTAGTCATAATACACACGTTATCTGTCTTTATCACCCTCCCCCTTTGCCCTGCTGATGTTTCCATCCAAAGATCAAGATGCCAGCCTTTGATTACCTCACTGCCAACAGTAGCAGTCGATTCATTTCCTCCTTCCATGCCCCCAACGAGACATACGGATCCACTCTTTGCTTTATCATCTCCAGTAGGGACAGATGTGGGGGGATGGGTTGCGAGGGCTCAGTGTAAAAACCGAACGAAGACAGAATGTCAAAGCCCGGGGTGTGAAAAGAAATGAACCAGTTTATATGAGTAAGCAAAAAGAAGCAAAGATGGGTAGTGAAGGGTAAAAATCTTTTGTTTCTAAGCTCAATCAATGTGCAACTGCTTAGGTAGCGTAAATAAAGCATGTTAGCATCCATAATTTGTAATGATTTGGATTAAACAGACTGCAGTTTGTATAGCAACAACAAGCATATTTTACTATTGAGACATGCAAATACTTGCGTGTGAAAAACACCTAGGAGGAGATTTTACTGAAAGACTGTCATCCTACAAATATTTAGGTATTTGGTTGGATGACAGACTTTCCTTTAGAGTGCATATTGGGCACTTTGTGAAAAGTAAAAGGTTAGATTGGGTTTTTATTATTGAAATATGGACAATTTTAATTTATCAGTTAGCAAAAAAAACTTCTACAGGTGACAAATGTCGTTGATTATGGTGGCATCTGCATGCTGCTTACATTTCAATGTCTAGACTCGCAGCTTTTTTACGTGTCATATCAAATTTGTTGTCGCTGTGTACTTTATGATCTGGTTTCTTGGTCTTTGCTAGTTTTAAAGAGACAACTTCACTGTTATATTTTTATGTACAGCTTCCTTTTATATCTGTGTAAACCCTCAACATCTTCAAACAGCTGCTATGATTTGTGGTGCTCTACTTGGCTATTTTGCATCTTGGTCATGGAATAAACTTCAGAGCACGTTAAAGCCGAATGCTTTCGTCTCCCTGGAAGAATTCAGAGCTCTCATAAAGACTTCTGTAACTGAAGTGTGCAACTGCTACTCAGAAGCTGGACCTTGAATTTGTATTGTTTTGACTCTGACTTGTTTTATCTTCTTTTATGTAATTTTTGATGTTTAACTTGTAATGCTGTGATGGTGTGCCTACTTGGCCAGGTCTCTCCTGAAAAGGAAATGTTAATCTCAAGAGACTACCTGGTTAAAAAAAAAAATTAAATAAAATAAATAAGAAAAAAGCACAGAGACCTGGAAAAGAGACTAAATGTATCTGTGAGGGTACAATGTGTATTTTGGGGGGGTTTTTTGCTTCAGCCAATCAATGTCATTTTCATAATCCCTGTATGATGATGATAGGACAGAAAATCCCCTAATGCAAAGGATAAACAGTATTTGTGGGTATATTCAGCTCACCCGTGTGAGCCAGCTGCTGTCTGAACATCTTTGGGACTGAGAAGAGGAACATTTATTGCACTCAGAAGTCTTAGTGAGTCACTTCCCCAACATCAGAGTGGAGCACTGGAGCATGAGCCGGAACCTTAACATTGACAGATTAGTGGCAGACTCTGGTGGAGAGGGTGTGTTGAAATCAGGAACGTCAACAGCTTACACCTATTGTATAGAGCAGGTAGTTGATGTGACACATAAACTGTCTGCACTGCGAGTCATTTGTTTACTGAGTCACTTTATTCTTGCATAAGCCAAGTAGTCAGTGACAAATTATAACTTCTGTGACACTTCTGTGATTGCTGAACAGCCAAAGAGGGAGCTGTAGTTTGAATTATCATGGCCTGTCTGTATACTTTAACTAATTAGAATAACGACATGTAATCCTATTATCACCACACTTGCTTTGTCTCAGTAATAGGATTAAGTTGATTGAGTAACCACTAAACAATGTGCTGAAGAAGATCCATACATGCATACTTTTTCTTAACTGCTTATCCCACCAGGACCGTATAATTTGAGCCTATCCCAACTGATACCGGGCGAGAGACATGCTCCATCACAGACACAGAGAGTCATCCACACCAACACTGTGTGGTACTGTGGCAGGGTATTTCTCTATTTCTTAGCTCAGAGACTTTATATGCAAGTGTGATCTATTCTTTCATAATTGAACAATAAATAAATATCCTGTATCCCAGTCTCATGTGAAGCTGCCTTACAATAAACATTTCTTCATAGATATAAAGCTCAGTTCCAATTTCCTGCTTTTAATTGAAAGTATTATGGGTAAACATGAAAAGATGATATCCTGACTTTAATCAGTGATTGTACATGGGTATTATCTCCTTCCACTACCTCACATTAATAATATTTTCTATAAGAATACATAGAAGCTAAATGGAAGCTGAACCCTCGCATTACCAGGATCTTTCATGACATAAGAGGCTGATAATTAATTGATGATATGTTATCAATAATGCTACTGGGTATGCATAGGAAAACGGTTTGTGGAGAGGTTAATAAATTATGTATTTATTTTTAATGTAGAAACAAAATTAAGTCAATGTGAATTTAGATTCATCTCTTGTAAATACAAAAGTATCCTGGTGGATAAACTTGTGACTGTGCTTATAGAGGGAGAAGAGGTCTTGAGCCTTGCAGCTAGAAATGGGTAGCAGATATTGATCAAACTATGTAGATGACAGTGTGGATTTTATTTTTATTTCCTGGTAAACAGCCTGTGTCGGAGTGCAGGAAATAAAGAGGTATTCAGTGGAAATATATATTACACACAGTCTGCCACCAACAGCTGATATAATTAGACAGGATGTGTTACTAAATACAACACGCTTGATGATAGTGTACTATTTTAATGTTGCAGCCTGTGGTCTAAGTGCCCTGATCACATTTTTTTAAGAGGATGGAGAGTTTATTCATCACACAGATGATAACAGATAATTCCACTCCCTAAACCAAAAACAGTCAAATCTGTGTCTCGATCACAGCTGAGGCATGCTGTCAGTGTAAAACACAGCAAAAAGGAAAAATGGGAATGAGCATCTGTAGCTTTCCTGTGATGATTCTCTCCCAAAAATGTAGCTCGCTTGTATAACCCTCAGTCATATGAGCGAGGGATAAGGACAGCGCACATCTTCCTCCACGTGCTCTCCTGTTCTTTGGAGGTCACACACTAGAAATGGGTCTGCATGAGTTTGGCTGCTGACTGTCTCCCCTCCTCCCTCTCTGGTGTCCCTCACATTTTTGGTGTCAAAGACAGACATCAGCATGACAATATTACAGCCACCCCCTACTCACAACCTAACAAGCGTGCGTTGTGCTGGGCTGTGCTCATTAGCTTTGCGCTGGCAAGATCTTTGCCTCCATCACATGTTCATGTGCAGCATGCTCTGTCAAAGGTCAACCAGTTCAGCACAATGAATGACAAGAGTTAATGGTTTGACTGCAAAGAAGAGGGAGTGTTTCAGAAGCAAAACTGCCCAAAGGGACATTCCCGGCATCTTGATTGAGCAGATACAGAAATGCCACATAATCAGGAAGCTTGTGATATTGTGTTGATGTCAAGCTAAATGAAAGAAAGAAGTGATACTAAGTCTCTGGGAATTTCTTGAGATCCAGGACCGGTATTTCCAGAAGAATGCAGCCGATTTGACCTGTGACTTTTCAACGCTTTCCTGTAGGAGAGGGCAAAGCACACAGGCCCTCCAGAATTGAAGAAATTTAACAGTGCGTCCTAAAACAAGCTCAGATGTTTGCACGCACCCACCCCACAGGTGATCTATCAGGCTCCTGTGTTCTTTATATCACTGACATGGTACTTTCAGTGCAAGTGTTTCACTTTTGGCACATTTTTGTGTTTTACTGTGGGAGAAAATGGGTCTTCTGTGAGCTGTTAGACGCGGCTTTAGCACCAGTCAAAACACACCGGTTGATATTTACTGTAGACTGAGGCCACGTGATGGAAAACCTCTATTATACATTTATAATAGGAATAAAGCGTTCCTGCAAATCCACTTCCACACTTATGACTGAACAGCATGGAAAGTGAGCAGCGGGATCATTAGGCTGCACTTAACCTTCCTAGTTCATAAAGCAGTTATGACACATTTTGGGTTTACGGATCTTTTCATTCGTTAAACTCACCAGTTCATCCAGATTTCGCATGTCACATAAAACTCTCTTCTGCTGCCAGATGAAGGGCTCTGGATCTGGCTCCTCTTCATCCTCCACACTCTTACTGCTCTCCTTCCGGCTGAAACACCTGCTGGGCGAGCTCTGCTTAGCTGGCTCCCCTTCATCGATCCGCAGGCTCTCCTGGTCCCGGATCTCCTCTTCGATCTCCTCCTCCAGCTGGATCAGCATGGGGGCCAGCATGCCGAACTTGGACCCACGTCGCGCCACCTCAAGGAGACAGAGAACGAAATTCTTCTCGTTGCATTTCTCCACCAAGTCGTTGGTCTCGAACATGAGGACGTCTTTGATCCAGAGCTCCTGCCTGCACCAGGTGATGAAGTTGGACACGTTGTCCCGCGCCACAAACGAGCCGGGGACAACATTGCGAAACTGGAAAACGACATCTTTAGATGGCAGCTTCATGGACTGTGCAGCTTCGGGATACTCCAGCTGGAACTCGTGCGCAGCGCGGTTCACGTTGTTGGCGTGCCGACAGAGGACACAGCCCGTCTCCAGCCCTTCCATAAAGGTGTCCGCAGTGATATCCAGATCATACAGGGTGTTAAGCCATTCAGCCAGATCCTCCTTCATGGCATACAGGTACTCCTCGCTGGATTTAAAGGGCCGGATACTCTTGGATGCGGCGGACTGGATGTTGCTCTGATCAGCCATATTGTCGGATTATGTATCAATAAAGTCTACTTGATAATTCCCGATTGTCTCATTGCACAGCTGCGCTCCGAAGCCTCACGCGCAAAGAAGAGCAAAACAACCGCGTGGACGCACCCACGCCGACGTGCCATGAAAGCTCCTTGAAGCCAGGCTTTGTATCGTCACGAGCACATCGGGATGCGGAGCGGCCGTGGCGCATGGATGCGTTTTCCGGATATCTGCGGAATTTGTTTCCTTTAACGAACGCATCGCCGAGTCCCGCGCGAGACCACCAGTTAATCCACACTGTGGCCGGTAGGTCCTCTCGCCCACAGAAATCCACGTGTCGCCATATCAGTGTGCGAGGCGGTCAGCCAGAGCAGAGTGAAATGAAAAGCACTCCGCAGCGCGCAGTCCTCGACTCATTTCACTGCGAACAGGCTCGGCCCATGATGCGCCGCCTCTTGCGCTGAATATGTTGACCTGCTGTAGCTCAGACCAGCACAGCGACTCGGTGGCACATCCCATTATGAGGGATAAACGGAAGAGAGGAAAACTTAACCCCCTGTTTCCCTCAGTGGTGTTTAACAGTAAAGGAAATCAGTGGTGTAGTCTAAGTAGGCTACTCTGTCGGTTTATTTCCACGCCACTCTCGACTTCTGCTCGTCTGCTTCACGGCCTTTATGGAATAACTTCAATATGAATAATAATAAAATGTTTGTTTGTTTGTTTTTTAATCAAATTAAACCAACCAGTAAGATAAAATAATGCAAATATAGGTTTCATTAGTGAAGTGGCAGAAAAAAAGATTTGTTTTTCTTTTACAAACCAATTATTATTGGAACTATTAATTATCCATGATAAAAAATTAAAAAATAAAAATAGCTGTAACAGTAAAAAAAAAAATAAAAAAAAAATAGGACTTTACATTAAAAGCTTGGCATAGCATAACCATTAGTAGTATAAGTAATCGTGAAGGGCTATGTGCACCTTTTATGAATTGGTGCTTTATTTTTTAATACTGTTTATATTAATGATCATACTTAGATAACTTTACAATAGATTTTCCAGTGTTACTTTGGCTGTGCAGCATCTTTAAACTAATTTTACCGCTGACAAAAATAGAAATATTCAGAAATACCATCATCATCTCTCAATGATGAAATCTTTGTCTCTTTATCAAATCACCCAAAAGGCAAATAAAGCGTTCATACTGGACCCTTCTGACTGCACAGTCATGATATCTATGCTTACAACTCATGATGACCCTGAAGTAGTCAACCTGTGCCAGCTTTGTGAGCTTTGTAGTTTTGTAATGAGTGTGTGGTTACAGTTTGTTTAGGCACAGCCCAAATCAAAGTAGTCAAACAGGAGAAGAGTGGTGAATAACAAAAGAGTGATCAGTCTGGTCAAACATGCAGCTGAGTGAAATACAAAGCAGTCAATAAAAGAGCACATGATTTACTCTGTGCACAAAAGAAACACTGTGGGGGTTTTACTGTAGATGATTACAGGGCAGGGCAGTGGAGAACTTTTAGGAGGCACTTTTAAATTAGGTTAAGTGTTGCATTAACTCTGGAAAAAGCTGCCTAAAGTGTGTTTGAGTTCTCCTCTTATCATCCCCATGTGACCTCAAACTATTTAAGTCCAGAATAGTAATGCACATCACATATTGTTTTGGTTGTTGTTAAACACTAAAGGCTTTCCAGTTAAACATAAGAGCTGGAACTGGGATAAAACTTTGGTTCAAAAGGATCGATTTTCATCTTTTGCTATAGAAGCAGATTTTCTTTTCTTTTTAAAGGCAAAATTTAAAGCACACAGTTTGAAAAAGTTACAAATCCTACAGGCTCAGACAAAGTGTTCAATATTTCCTGATGCTGTTGAATGTTCTTATTATGATCTGATATCTGATATGCAGGTCTGTCATGACTGCAGTGAACCCAAAGGCAGACCAAAAGTGAGCCTTTTATTCTGGCCGATTAAAGTTCATAAGTAAAACCAAAACTGAAATACTAAACAAAACTAATAACAAATGGGAAAAACCAGAAACGTAAGAAAAAAGTACAACAGGACAACACACACAGTGTGCAAATGTGGAATGTTCAAGTGGGGTCAGAGGTCAAATGTGACACATTTGGATGCCAACTATAATATGATATTTATCTTCCCCATGTACTAGTAAAATTCCCTAAAAGTTGCCAGTACAATTAAAGGCAGTAGACTTTTAATCGTAGTTTTAAATATAAAAGACATTTTATAAAATGTTGAACTTTTTGGACCCTGAAAAAGAGGTGAGAGGTCCAAAGAAACCCACATAACCTAAATGTTGTCAACACAAACAATAGCAGCGAGATACAGAGTTTTAAATAGCTCCACGCACCTTTTCAAGCTATTGTGTTTACACACAGAATGATGATAGCACACATAAACACTACCAAAAACATAACCTTAATATCAAACACAGGAGAGAACTAACTAGTAACTAGTAAGTAAAACAGGAAATGAGTAACAAATTGGGCAAAGACTCACAACACATGGGGAAAACAGGGGAGGCAGGATAAACTAAGAGGAATACAATACTATGATAAACATGAACAGAAACTGGATGGCAAAACTGAAAGAACTCAAAGTGTCGTGAATGCCATGAAAACTGTTGGGTACTACATACACCCTAAATTATTTACCTATAAAATACATATAAGTTAAAAACAGTCTGACCAGGCCTTTACTTCTTCTACACCATCTCTTTCTCGGTGTACTAACTCACACCGAGCTCTCTTCTTCACTCCTCGAGTGTGTCTTTTTAAATTTAGGCAACCAGCTGCCAAGAAGGAGGGCTTGTTTTCATTTAAAAAGAGGGATGTGTCCGTTTAAGAAAGACAGACAGAGAGCGAGAATGAAAGGAAGGGAGGGAGCGGAAGAGAGATGGAGAAAGAGACGGAGAGCGAGAGAAAAAGAGGGAGAAGGTGGGGTTGATGAGATCATTTTCTGGGCCTGGATGAATCAGCTTTTCTGTCAGTACAGAGAGAGAACGAGAGAGAGTTCAGCACTTAATTAATCTACATGAGCAACCAGCCGCAGCCAATGAGAAAGACTTGAAGATGTCAGCTGTGGCTGCTTTTGCCAAGGCACTACTGAGAGTGGCTGAGTTTAAAAGAAACACACAGACAGACACCATCTTGATTAGTGCATCTTATCTTTAACACGACTCCGAGCCCAGATCCTTACTGATGCACAATCTTGTGAGACTGAATATCAGGTCTTTATAATCAAGTAGATAAAAAATGTCTTTTCCCCCTGACTCGGCCACAAGGTCAAAGGTTGGAATGAGAACCAGAACAACAGGAGCTGAAGTAGGTTGTGTGTCCTGCACTCATGAACATGCTGCTTTCAGTGAGATCCACAATGATTTCTGTCTTCAGAGACGCTAGAAGTATTAGAGGTGATCTGAGGATCAAATCCTAACGACACTAAAACCCCAGCAGGCAGGAGTATGCAGTGGTAACATGAGCGAATGTATGAAAATGAAAACAGCAACACACTCGGCAGCCATATGTTTCACAGATGTTTTTCTTTTTCTTTTTTTTTTAACGTGCCAGCGATCAACATCTGTGATTAGCAATGCTGCTTAATTTAGGCTGAAGGTCTCACAGGGCTATGATTTTGAGTTTAACAAGCAGAGTAATGAGAGTGAGTGTCATTGAAGTTTGAGGACAAAAGAGAAACGAGCAAAGAAATAAAAACAAAAGTAATTTTCTCAGTTTCAGTTAACGCTAGTTTAACCATTGGCTCTTTGTGAATTTTGTTCTGAGAGTTTACAATTTTATTCCTGTGAATGGCAGCAATTATTTAAAGTTACCACTGTGTTATTAAGACCAGGAGTACATTTGAATTATCCATCCTTTAAAAATTAAAACTCTTACATGACTTCCTGTATTTTACTGCAGTTCTGTCACTGATGTAAAACTTCTCATCTGATTCTGAGCTGCACTGATTCACGCAAAGTTTGAATCTAACCTGCGCCACCTGCTGGCAAGAAAAGTAACTGCATAGGCTCTTCAGATCTGCAGCTGTGCTACATGGTCTACATTAATAGAAAACTAACAAAACAGAACGCTATTCTGGGCCTGCAGAGGGCTCACTGCCTGACTGGGTCACATTTTGTTCAAGGCAATTCACTCTAAAGTTAGTGATGAAAACTTGCCCATAACAAAAAATGAGATACACACAAATGTGCAGTCAGTACAATCAGTGGTGTTAACGAGTGCATGGGTGGAAAATCTGAGTATGCAATGCTCTAGGAATGAGTGCCACAGAAAGCTCTGAGGGCTTTTATAGAGCACTGGCACACTGGGTCCAGGTGTTTCCAGCATCACTGATGGAAAGTGAACCACACCAGCCCTCCAATGCCTGCAAACAGGCTGAAAGGAAGGCAGGGTGGAGTGAGTCGACACTGTCCCCACTGAAACACATTCGTGATGTCCCACTGCATCCTAAAGGTGCTCTATTGGACTGAGTTCTGGTGACTGGATCCCATTTCAGGCACAGGAACATGAGTACACTGTTTATAGAGAGATGGACATGACCAGCAACAAGACTCAGGCAGGCTGTGGTGTTCAAATGATGCTTGGATGATAGTAAAGGGCCCAAAGTGTGCCAAGAAAGTATCCCTAACACCATTACACCACTGCCAGACTGAACCGTTGACGCAAGGCAGGATCAATACTCATTAATACTCACTCCAAATCTTCCGTTGTCCAACCTAAGGTGAACCTATGAAAATTGTAGGCTGTGTATCCTGTTTTGAACTGGCACAAATGACACCCAAAGTGGTTGGTAGGTGTATACTGATGCACAAATACCCTTCAGAAAACATTGTGGATGAAATAAAGTATGCAATAGCACAAGGACTCCATAAAAACCTTGACCAGCCACAATGGGCCAAAATTTAGTGGGAAAGATTAAATTTAATACTTATGAATATAATTTCACAGGAAGAATTTGCCTCAGGAAGCTAAATTATCTGTTTTGAAATTAGGCTCCATCTTCCCAAGTTCTGTGAATGTAACCAAGATGCATTAATGTCATCTATCAATACCAAAAACACATTCATCTATGCTCCTTAGGAAATACCTTTTTACGGCACTGCTTCTAGTTTTTTGGAATAAATTACTTCATTCATCATATGATTTTAAAATCTCCGTCAATTTGAGTTTGATTAACATCCGTGTTTCCTCAAACATACTAAACACATCTTAAGTAGAAAGAGCCTCAAAGAAACACTGAAGTGCCAAAATCTTTGGTTTAACAATTCTGAGAATGTACAGTTCAGAGATGTTATTTTATGTAAGTAGTGTGAATGTGTACAGAGGTCCCTTTATTATTATATTAAATTACTTATGTGCTTAAAATTTGTATGGTTGAGTAAAAGCAAAAAACTCAACATTAATTAAGTAAAATTTTATTTCCCACATTTATCAACATACAATAGTTATGGGAAAGGACAGTTTGTTAATGAATGAAAAATACTGGATTTTACAATACAAAGTCAAACCTAATCTGCATCTTTTAAAAAAAAGAAAAAGAAAAAAAATAACAGGAAAAACAAAACATGCACAATACAAGATTTAGCATATACATGGGTAAACTAATGAAGAGAAAAAAAAAATGGAAACGATATGAATGTAACTGCACAGGTTGCGTGAGAGCAGTTCTATAACCATCAAAATACGGAATCATAAATTAAAAAAAATTCTTCTAAAAATCAAATTCCACAAAAGGAACGATCAAGAGCTTCTCCTTCAGTAAGGTCTGTCTCTGCGCTCCTGACGATGGTCCCTACAAACAAAACCAAGAAAGGACACCAAACACTTCAGTTTCAGTTCCATGTCCAAATTCAGCATTAGAAGGTAGTCATAAAACTACTTAGAGTACTAAGACTGCTACTTAAGTTCACATTTCACATAGTCTAAATCCTACCTCATATCCATCTTGCCCCCTGGTGGTCCCATTCCTCTTCCACCTCTGCCACCCATTCGGTCCATCGGTGGTCCTCCACGGCCGGCCCCACGGAACCCTCCCCTGTCCATTCCACCACGTCCTCTGAATCCACCTCGGTCACCTCCCCAGCCTCCACGGAAACCTCCAGGGCCGCCGGGTCCACCGGGCCCTCCGGCTCCTGCTGGACCGCCACGGTCCATACCTCTGCCACCACGCATTCCCATTCCACCTCTGCCACGGTCACCTCCATGGGGAAATGGAGGGCCACCACCCAACCCTTCTGGTTTGGGAGCTTTGCATTGGTTACACTCCATTCTCCAGGCAAAATTCTGATTGCCACAACCCCTGGAAGCACGGATAACATAAATTAAAAAGTTCTGACAAACCAACAGAGTGTATCAAAAAACCAAGACTGTACACAATGAAAAAAATACATACGGATTAGGACACTCCCAGTCGCCGGCTCTCTGCTGCATGTTGCCTCCTGTCGGTCCACCTCTGCCCATACCGCGTGGACCACCTCGTGGGACAAAACCACCACGGTCTCCGCCACGGCCCATCATACCTGATATTATAAGGAAATCACAGCACCTTTAAATCATGAAGCTGGACTCGGGCTATTTTAGCATGCAGTTCACATAAAACACGCTACAGGGCCCCTCTGTGAGTTTATCTAAACTGAAACTACTGTCAATTAAGATTTACACAAGTACAGCAATAACAGCATGAAATACAGTCCAACACTACCAAAATTTACCTCCACGTCCCATCATGCCATCTCGCATAGGCATACCACCTCTCATTCCACCCATCATGGGTTTTCGGCGTGCCATGGACACCTTAAGTCTTCTGCCTTGGAACTCTTTTCCTAATATTTAAAGAAAGAAGAAATTGTTTACTAATAATATTACTACTACTACTACTACTACTACTAATAATAATAAAGACTTGATGTTGATGAACTGTACCATCAAAATGCTCCACAGCTGCTTTGGCACAAACTGGCTCCTCATAGGACAGAGTGGCATCCCCCTTTGGCTTTCCAGAGTCCTTGTCTGTGTATATGTTAATCGCAGGCTGGCCAAGTCTGCGGTTAATCTTGATGTGTAGAAAGAAGAGGGGAAGGAAAAAAAACATTTACTTTATTGTTAATTAGGTGTGTTTGCAACTACATTTAGAATAAAGTGTTCTTACCCTAATCGGACCGACGTGTTTGAAGAATTCAGCCATTTCCTCCAGGTTAGCCTTCTCAGTCAATCCTGTGATATAAATTGTGCTGTTCTCCGAGTCATCCTGCTCTTCTGGGCGTCCTACGAGAAACCCATTTACAACATGTTTTTGTTTTGTTTTTTTAAACAGTTATTAAAAATAATAATAATAACAATAATGATTTTAAAAAAAGCTGTACAGAGTTTATGAAACACCAATATCAAGAAACTTCACAAGAGTTTAGTGACTCACCCATCTCACGCTCGTTGTCGCCCATAGGTCCTGTGGTCCATCAGTCAGGGGGAAAGAAACAGATTGAGACAAGTCAGTGTTGCGAACACTTGCTTAGTAAACTCCACCTAAAGAGTACTACAAAACATAATCCAGACACTCCCTTATAGACGCATCAGCCATATTGGGAAAAGTTGAAAATAGCACCTTAAGGTACACGCAATTCCCACAAGTGATATATTGAATTGAAAATAGGACACCTTTGACCCTTTGGCAAATATTTGTGTGTCATTTGAAAAGCCTCTTAGACCAGTAGCAAATCCTCAAAAAAAACCCAGGAATTCTGCTGAGATTTCTTAAAGCAGTAACAAAACGCATTCGAGTTGAAATTTGTGATTAACCTTTTGAAAACTCAGTGTCAAACCATAAGCAGTGACTGAATTATACAGTACCCCAGAGAAAATGGTCTCAGGCATTGGGAAAAAAAAAATAATTTCCAATATTTTCAGATGTGTTTGTGTAAATAAATTTTGACGACCACAAAGTATGTCACATCAATACTCGAGGCATATTTGCTCAAAAAAGTTTAAGTCTTTGAAAGGACTAACCAGTGTAATACTCGTTAACTTACCACCAGGCTTACTGAAGCCACCTCTGTCTCCAGCGCTGCTATGGGGGAATAAATGGAGATATGAAGGCGATTTCCCTTTTACAGCCACTTCCATGGCTCGAGCAAAGTGGCTTGATTGAGGGAGTAATCAAAACATTCTAACTAGCCGGACAGCAACTTTCACATAATTAAATTCCCCATAATCAGAAATACATAATATAACTGAGGGGATTAGTTTAGGAATTATGTGCCATTCCTTAGTTAGCTAAAAACAACTTCAGAAACATTTTTTAGTAGTGGATACATATGAAAAAAAAAATATAATAATAACTAACATTTTTTACTGGTATTTAAATTGTGACAAAGCCCAAACATTTGTACACAGAAAAGATTTCAGATGCATTGATGGAATACAGTTTTACCCAAAAACAAACTATGGCCGCACTAACATTACTTCTAAGGAAAATTACAGCACAAGCAGATATTACACAGATGTAAAATAAGACAATGCATCTGAAATTTCACAAGAAGGCCTGGCGATTACATTCACCAGGTAATAAAAACAAATACAAGTATACATGTTTCCAAACAAAACACCAAAACTTTTTTTTCTTCTTCTTAAACAGAGTTTACCAAGGGAAATTAAAAACAAAGACTTGGTCGCTTAAAGAACCCATCATGCTCATAAAAACCACCATCCTCAGTTCTTGAAAAATGGCAGACCTTGAATCTTTGTTAAAGCTCCTTCTGCTGCTTAAGCTGGCGGCTCTGTACTGAGTACAGATACTTTTTAGAGAAAAGATGGTTTTAAATGGCTCTCACTGTTACCTGTACGGTATAAATGTGACAAAGCATGTTAAAAAGTGCTCAAAAGAAAGTGATCAAACAGTTGTATTCCAAACCACAAAAACAATTCAAAACATTTCAGAATGACATAACGTGCCCCCCACCTCCCCCCAGAATATATAAATATACCTGTGCAAAGCTAAACCTAAGCTAATCTTGAAATTTAATGATAGAAACATGCTACACTGCACCTGAAATACAATGATGTAATTTTATTTATGCTTTCTAACTGAGAACTATTTTGTTTATATTACACTTCAAAGTGTGGCCTTGTATGAGATTTGCTGAAATATTTCAGTGTCTCTGTGTGTGCATTTGCGCCACCAAAAACCAGAGATGTCATGCAGAACCCTCTTTCTTAAAAAGGAAAGGAAAAAAAAAGAAAGAAAGAAAACACAAAAACAAAAAACTTTTGCCACTGAAAGATAACCATGAAAAATACTAAACACACCTTAAAATGGACACCTGAAATGAACACCCGATGATGCCCGTGCATTTCTGCCACAAAACTGCTCATTCAAGCTTTGGGCAGGAGTCTTTCCCAACAGAAGGAACCCCCCCCCCCCGAAAAAAAACCCCTGTCATGTCACCAATATTCACATTAATGGCTGCTGATGTAAAACTTGATAACGCAAGTATGAATTTTGAATAGTCTTTTTAAACCTTTAAACAGCCGTTCTAAACCAAAGCAAATGTGCAGCACAACATGGCGGCACAACCTCTGATGAACTTCAAACACCTGAAATATGTCTCTGTAACCGTTTTAATTTGGTAGAAATCACATCTGCACAATTGACAACCTGTTCCAATGATCAATCTGTAGCAAGACAATTTTCTTGTCTATTAAATGGAAGTACCAGAGAGAGAGGGGGAGGGAAAAAAAGTGTCCAGGATGCGTTCCAATTACCTTATCATGAGAAATACATTTTCACAAGACCCTTAAAACAAGTATAGCGCACCCAAAAGCTGTTTTGAGTTTTGACTAATGACAAAACAAAAATCCACTTTGGACTGAATGCATCTGCACTAACCACCCCATGAGAAATCTTTATATATTTTTGAGAACAGATGGGTCTGTGTATACCTTCAATAAGCCCTGTTTTCCCATGCCGTCAATGTCAAAAAAACCACTATACCTACATTTTTCTTTCCTCCAGCTGTCAAAGACACCAAAAAAAAAAAAAAAAAACAGCCAATATATGGCTGGAAAATAACCACGTGTATCAGAAAATTAACCAGGATTTTGAAATTTATTAAAACTCCCTCTGTGCGCTTTGCTGTTAATGTAGGCTTACATTTCTTACTTTTTTTTTTTTTTTGCTTGAATGGTTAGTTAAAAAAAAGGAGAAAAAAAAAACTGAACATAAAAGTAACCCTTGAAAGATTTTTTTTTTTTTTTTTGGTTAAAAGAAAAAAACACAAACAACAAAACTTATTTTGGTCCAAGAGATGACACCAAATGAGAAACTACTTTTAGGAATAATGTCAGCGTGGCAAATGACAAAAATTCTTGAAATAGATGGTTAATTACTGTGTCTTCTTGTAATTGATGTCATTTACTTTTTAGGGGTTTTTTTTAAACAACCATTTACACATCTAGATTAACTTAAAGTGCCATTTCCCGCCTTTTTTGGCATTTTCTCAACCCACTGAAATAGGGACAAATACATATTGTCACCGGTAGCTCTTTAGAAACCTATGAGACTCTGAAAAACCACCAATGAATTGCCAAAAAATGATTAATAAATAAAACTTATCAAGAAAATGTACTGACCCAAATACTGCACTCTAGTAAAACACAAACGGGCATGTGAAATGGAACTTAATGTGCTACATGAGCCCAGCGTCCATTTATACATTTCTTAAAATACCTGTCGTGATATATGACCTTACAGGACTAGACTCCAGCATCTCCAGCATCTAACTGTATTATTCCAGTTAGTTACCCTATAGAGAATAATTCAGCATGCTGAGAAACTGAACTGGTGGGAAACTAAAGAAAGTAGGGTTAGAATTCTGTATGTATTTATGTAGATATTCTTACAGATTGTACCATGTTCCCTGACAAACGTTGAAATCTGAAACTACGTTTTTCTATCCTATACTGTTGATACTGCCCAGTAATCAAATCATGGTCTAGGATATAAGCTGTCCAACCTAAATTTTATGCACAGGTCTGTGATCAAAATCTGCACTTTTTTTCCTTCTTCTTACCTTTGGCCAAGAGAGAGGCAGGGTTGAGACAAAACTCATTCTTATTGCTGGCATATACAACATATGCCACTGCATGTATTATACTAGATACATGCAATTCATTAGAGCTGATTGCTGATGAATCAGTATCAAATACTAATAAATTCCCCTTACAAGACTGCCGTTATGTTTTACTGTATTCTGATGTTACAGCAGGGTTTGTCTCAGCTCTGCCTCAAATGGCAACGGCACCTGCAGAGACTGAATAAATGTGAGATTAAGTGCTTAAGAAAGACACTTACCCCATGCCGCGCCCCATGCCTCCACGCCCACGATGCATCATTCCACCTCGGTCAAAGTCCCTTCCAGGGCCCCTGCTCTCCCCTACTCCAGGGTACCGCGTAGGCTCAGAGCCTGGATAACCAGAACCTCCACCCTGCCCATCCTGCCTGTAACTGTCTACAAGAGGAACAACAACATCAAAACATGCAGTCGTCACAGAATGATCACAGTGGAATTGAACACATGTGTTTAGCTGAGAGAACAGCTGTTTAGGCAGGAGGAAAGCAAAGCTTACTGTAATGGCTGGACTGGTTGTAACTGGGTGGTCCACCTTGCTGGTTGTACTGGTTGGCTGGAGGCTGCCCGTATGATCCACCGGCCTGAGGAGGGTAAGCAGGAGGAGCTTGTTGCTGTGGCTGGGTCTGCTGTTGGTATCCCTGCTGCTGGTTGTAGCCTGCCTGCTGGCCTTGGTAACCAGGTTGTTGACCATATGCTGCTGGCTGGGAGTAGCTGTTCTGGCTGTAAGTAGCTGGCTGGCTGTTAGCATTGTAACTGATGGAGACAAAGCAAAGACAGAATGTAAGTAATCCGATAAGCATGTTCTTCTGGAATTCCCATGTTTTGTTGTTGTCAGATGAGATGTCCATACCTCTGAGGGGCAGTGGGAGCAGCCTGTTGGCCATAACCAGGGTAGGCAGACTGAGCCGTGTATCCTGGCTGAGAGCCATAAGACTGGGAGGCAGCTGGAGCAGCAGCAGCAGGAGTACTGTCATAACCACTGGCTCCGTAACCCTGGGTTGACTGTGAATAGCTGTGAGTAGCAGACTGGGCAGCAGGGTAGCCAGCTGTACAAAAGACATCACATATCACAAAGGGAAAAAAAGAAATTTGATATTCATTCCTGTTAATTTTTCAGGAATCAATACAAGCTTTGCCACATTGTAATTTGACTGTTTAACAACAGAATAATTTAAAAAAAACAAAAACTGACCTGATGCTGGTTGGCCATATGATCCAGATCCATACTGTTGCTGCTGCTGGGGGTAGCCTCCAGCTGCAGGTGTTGTCTGACTGTAACTGCTATCAGCAGCTGCTGCAGCAGGTTGGGTATATGAGCCATAATTCTGCTGGCCATAGCTTTGCTGAAAGAGCAAATACAGTAGCCATTAGGCAAAATAAACCTCAACTAAGCATTATTTAAAAGCTCCATTTGCTTAAAGCACAAACAACCTATGACTGCCAGCAGTAAACAAATAACCATCCCAGGTTTTCCCCACAATTATTAAATGTTTTAAGCACAAGGCATGCTTTGATCAAATCTGCACAATTAAATCAATAATGGTACCTGAGCAGATTGTCCATAATTCTGTGAGGGCTGGGCAGCATAGGAAGCATACCTGTAAACATATGCATCAAAATTTTAGGATCACCAGAAATCCGGGTACTGCCTGAAAAAACATATCATGCTGTGCACTGTTTAAAAATGGTCTTTATCTAAAAGATGTTTACTACGATCTAAAGAAGGTCACAAAAACACCAAAAGTAATCCATGTTTGGATATCGATTTTTAAAAAAAATTATACAGGTTTACATTTGCATCCACCCTAATCTCCGCTTTGTTTCCTTTCTTCGAAAGAATTAGGTCATATTGGATGGTTAAAAATCTCTAAGCCATTTTAATAAAGGTAACTGAAAAATCTTACCCCTGTTGAGCCCCGGTCTGGTTGTAGGAGCTGTAATCTGTAAATGGGGAAAAAGGTTAATTTAAAAAAATAAAACAAAAAACAATAGAGTCTCAGATCTCAGCGCGCGAGCCGCACGTTACAGGCCCGTTCTTATGTCGCCATTCAAAACCGAGACAACTGAGCCAACTGAGCCATTCACTAAACCTAAACACTACCTCACAGCTAACGAAACCAGTCAGACATCGACGCACCCGTTAAACAGGATTCATTTTAAATCGGTAATATGCGGAAAAACCCAGTGTGCGCAAATGAAAAAACATATCCGGAGTAAATACCACAAAGACTCGACGTGCTAACTTGTCTAGGCCTCGGACGCGGAGGGAACTGGGTTCATGTTATTCAATAAAGAAAAGTGGCTAAAAAAGACGAACTATGCAAACATACTCACAATTAGGATACATTCATGCAAATTAATGTTTCAATAAATAACAAAATTTACTTTAAAAGTCAGTAATTGTCGCATTTTTTTTTACTCACCCGAAGCAGACGCCATTTTAGTGTGCCTATAAGAGACGAATGGACGAAGAATGCTACCGCAGAAGTGCAACTCTCTTCGCGGCAACCGCGAAATCTCGCGACATAACGCGATACTGTTTGGGGGCTGTTGTAGCGAAAGCATTACAGGTTTACAAATCAGATTAGATCAGGGGTGTCCAAAGTCCGAGTTGGCCCGCGGTCCATTTTTAATTGGCCCTCAAGTAATTTTATAAATAGAATAGAAAATGGCCCGCACTTCAACTTTTGCTTGAGTGTATTGCACTTCTTAGTTTTAACACCAGGGGGAGCTACTGTTGATCAAGGCAGTTGGTCTACCAAAAAGGACAATCACAGAAGAAATTTACCCCAAGTTACCAAACATGGCAGAAGCAAAAGGTAGAAAGTAGTGATGGCCAAATGAAGCTTTCTGAAGCACTGAAGCTTGTATTGAAAAACGGTTCATTACTCGAAGCTTTTCAACACAGTCCTCTCTGGTGACATCTGGTGGCCAAAAATATGAAGAGCAGCTTGAATCCACAAAATAAAACCAACTGCTTCATAATGATAGCCCACTATACAGAGTGGAACTCTGTCTCATATTGGGCTGCTGTTGTGTTGCTTTGAACGTGTATTTTTTGGTGTTAAAAAATGTAGTTTATTTGTTTAATAAATAATTTTGACCAGTAAACTTTCCTTGTGTGAACATGCACCATGGTTTGGTCTTTCTTTGCTTGTGACTTCTTGATGTTGGTAAATACAATAATTGAAAAATACCACGTTACATATAACATACATATAATAATGCACATTATGCAGTATGCTTCTGCTGTGAGGTCCTGCCTCCATGTACTTATGCATTTAATCTCTAGACGGGTATATTTATAAATAATATTATATTAGGAAATTTTCCTATACATATTTTTGACCTGGGGTAGAATTGATTGTGAAATGGAAAGGGAAAATGCTTATGAACTTGCAAATTAATAACATGATGCATTTAAGGAAACCCTTTTTCATTTTTATTTAAGAAGAAAATTAGTTCCACTGTGCGATGGCCGAATCTGTTCCTTTTCGTGGAGATAATTTCTCCTGCCTTAAGGAAAATCCCTTCACATGGCACAGAAGAGGCTAGAGTGCAGAAAAACTGGTAGAGATGCAGTTATGGCTCCACAAACTATCGGCTAAAGAGAATAAATAAATTAAATTGCTGCACATTTTGTAGACTAACATTGTAAGATTATTTTTTTAAATAAAATATATCTTTTTATAACATTAAATGTTACGAGTCAAATGGAAGTTATTTACTGATATTTATATTATGAAAAGCAGATTTTTTACATTTTAAGTTTTTCCCGTTTTCAGATAAAATAAAGACGCACAAAACAAAAGCAAACAGCCAGAACACAAAGCTGGAAAACCCACCCGATTGACCAGAATCAACTCAAAATACTCCCACACAACAGAACCAAATCTCTCAGTAGAATGATCAGTGGTTCGCTATCTGTCACCATCAAGACACTCCACAAATCCCGTGAATGATTCACTTCGTTCCATTTGAATCAGATACCGAAGCAGTTGCGTGCGTAATAAAGCTTCGGACGTCACTGGTCACGTGACTTTTGCCAAACGAAGCAAGCCTCGACACAGTGCTTCTGAACCAGTGTGTTGTTTTTTTCGACACACGCTCCGGAGCGTCAGCTTCAAGCGGGCCATCACTAGTAGAAAGTGTGTAATGAACCGCTGATCTGTACCATAAGTCATCCTTGCGGGGGTTGTCGGAACTGTATGCGCAGTCGCACTAAGGACAGATGTGCTCAGAGGCATGCCCCGTAACGTGTATGAGAGGTCTGTCGTGCGGCAGGAATAAGTTGTACAAAGTCCATCTTAGACATGTGTGTCATGCAAGCTAGCAGCATCCCATGAGAAACGGGCCGAAGTGTTTAAGTGTTCACCGGAGTTTGCACCCTTGGCAAGCGGACTGAGGTATGTGATGAGAGGTGATCTGTTGTTATATTTTATTTAACCGAACTGTGTAACCCCTTGATGCTGTTTGAAGTAACCCCTTTTTGTTTTATTTAATCTGTGACTGTATATCTCAGAATTACTTGTTTGAACTTACCTGAATTAACTTGAGCTCATTGTTGTTATTGCTCATTGTTATACTTCAAAAGGACTGTACGGGTATCAATTTTTTCTTGTTTTATAGTTTTCACGGTGCTCAATGTCCAGAGAATGAGGCGTGTGTGGTGAGGAAATAAATGGCTGCACCCGTTAGAGACTCTTCTGTCATTCTTGATGCCAAGGGCTGCTACAAAGTGAGTGCAGAAAATTTCAGACACGGTGGGAGAGTGAATATTTTTTCAAAGAATTAAAGGGGAAGTGTGTCTGTTTGATCTGCACTGAAACTGTGGCAGTTATGAAAGAGTATAATGTACGACGTCATTATGAAACCAAACATCAGGCCTATGCATCCTACACTGGTGCTGATCGAGAGCAGAAATTAAAGCAAAGGGTAGCTAAAAGGCTCCAATAGCCAGTTATGAGGTCGCCCAACTCATCGCAAGACATGGTAAGCCTTTTTCAGATGGAGACCTCATAAAACGCTGCCTCGTTAAAGTCACCGAAATAATGTGCCCGGAAAAAGTGCAGGACTTCAACAACGTCAGCATGTCCAGAAATACAGTTGTGCCACGCACTGAAGACTGTCAGCCAACATTAAACTGCAACTGTCTGATAAAGCTGTGCTTTTGATTTTTAGTCCATCGCATGCGATGAGAGCACCGATGCCACAGACACCGCACAGCTGCTAATTTTTTTTTTTTTTTGCGGGGAGTGGACGAGAGCACGAGCACTTTAGGTGAGTAAAAACTACATTCCACAGTACCCGCGTGTTAATATGCATGCATGTGCAGGTACACATGCTTCAAATATCAATAATGCGCATCAATTCTGTCACTACCCTGCTTTTGCGCACCACTTTCTTATATGCGTTTTTCTTGTTAACACACAGAGTACACACCGCTGTGCACAGCGCACGCACACGCAAAGTCAGCTGATCTCATCTGATGCAGATCTGCTCCTTGATCAAGTGACATTTGTCCGGATTTCTGGCACGAGTGGCGTACGATGAGCACCGCGGCTGGATGGCCCGATTTACATACCCAGCGCAGCTGATACTCACCAGAATAATTTACTAAAATTATATGCACTCCTGTTATTAAGTCCAGTTCAGTCTGTTAATGTTGATAACCGTTTCAAACGAACGTTAATAGGTGTGTTGCTAAGCCTAAGAACTTAAATAATAAGCTTGAAATGTACCCGTCCCATTTTCCCCTTTATTGTTTTTCCTCTGTACTGTAAATCTTCTGTCCAAGAAGAAATCTGCTGCTGTTCTGAGAATGAGCTACCAAAGCTTTTTCTGAATAAATCAATAAAGATCCATTTATGGAAAGCTGTGATGAAGGCAGTTTTGTCTTTAATTATATTCAACAATATAACACATTTGACCACTTTTAAATGATTTTTCTAACATTAATACACTACAGTTAAGGTTATATACCTAATTTCTAGTAAGTGGCCCAGCCCCTCCTATATTTTTATGTATGTGGCCCTCAGGGATAAAAGTTTGGACACCCCTGGTCTAAAGTCTTTCATCTTTAATAAAATAATCAGCGTTCTTCTCTACCAGGTGTAACAACTGAGTTTAACATCCAGGCATCCATGAAAACGGAATTTATGACATTTAACGGAGCTAGAAGTTAGCAGGAAGTTAGCTCGCTAGCTTCTATCTAAATACAACATAGCATGTCCTGACTGCGGGGTTTTGGAAACAAATTAAAACGTACAGCTCTGTTATCACTTCCAACATAAATGAAGACAGAAAACTAAACAGCAGTGACGTTTGTAGGGTTACTGAAGTTTGGCTAACTGGTATATAATGATGTGCTACGTGACCGCTAGCGACACAGCTGTGTTAGCATAATATAAACAAGCTAACTTTTTCCCACTCGATAAAAGTTAACGTGAGTGTTCTCGGTGGTCAGGAACAAATGTAATCGCATGGCAGGATGCTGTAAACGGACCAAACTTCAGCCAGGAGAACAACTGAGATAATCCATCCACAATACTGAGGTTAGTCATTAATATACTGCTGCATGGGCTGGGCTGTAGTTACATCCTAAGGTTTTAAAACTGAGCTTAAATAAATGTTTAGCGGTAATAAAAGCCGAGGGAGGTCAACAGTGATCACTGACTGTTTTAGGAGCTTTTGAGATTAAATAAAAGAAAATACAAAACATTAAACATGTTAACAACACAAAAGCCATATTAAGCGCAGACTACTTTAGGCCGGAAGTAGGATTCGTCACGTCATCACTTAACGACCGGATTCTTCTGTTGTTAATTTTTTTTTAACTTATTAATTTTTAATTAATTTTTAAGTGAGGTTGTTATTGAGTTTAATCGCTTTTTCTTAAAATCCATTCCATTTGAAGTATTTATGAATAAAGTGATAAAGTTCATTTTGAAATATTTAATTATAAAATATCTCTTTATTGTACATTAAATTATCAAGCAATGAATTTTATACATACATACATACATACATACATACACATATATATATATATATATATATATATATATATATATATATATATATATATATAAGTACATATATATAGAAAGTACAAATATTTCTGTCAAAATGTAGGGAGTAAAGTTAAAAGTTGTCAGAAAAAAAATAAATACTCATGCTATTTTTTTTTCAGGACATAGGATTGGCTTCATTTAGTATAGCTTTAAAGTAAAATAATGATCTGAATGCACTGTTTTGTTTTGGGGTGTTTATTGCCTGTCCTGTTTGGTTCTTTAGCCATCAGAATTACTGTCTGAAGGCCAAGAGTGATGCCCAATGGATCATCATGGCCTTGCCATATTGGTCCATTTGATTGACCTTTGTTATTATTATTTATTTATTTTATTTTATTTTATTTTCAGTTGTTAGAGACGGGACAGACATGACTGAGGGATAGGAAAGGGAGAAAGAAAGAAAGAAAGAGAGGGAGGAGGAAAGAAAAACAGAGGGAAGAGAGACAGTGAGAAAGGGCACTTCAAAAAAAAATCTTCTGGAACACCTGTTGAGAGAAGAAAAATCAGAAGAGAAATCAAGCAAAAAGGGAGCAACATAATAAACACAACACCATCGCGATAATCTAGCTAAGAGTAAATAACAGTAGATACTAAATATTGAATGTTATTGTGCAGCACGCAGCATCAACAGCACACAATGTCCTTTGAGGTAGCAGCCAAGACAGGTGTAGTTTGTGTCTGTGAACACCCATGCGTACACCTGTGTGCACACCTGTGTGGATGAGTGCGTTTGTATTCAAAAGGTTTCTCCATGTAACTGCGTTTCTGCTGCTAGACGGTGTGGGGAGCTACAGCCCCGTCCCCAGTGCATGAAGCAGGCATGGAGAAGATCCAGGCCCCAGAGTGCGAGAGCCCAAGGGCGATCATCGGAGGGCAACCGTGCCACCCTCCTGGGAAGAGCTGAGGAGAGCCCCAGACAAGGGGTCACCCGGCAGGGAGTGTGGTGAGGGGAGATAGGCCTCCATACCTTGGAGGGCCTGAGATGTACCCAGACAGAGAGGTGGAGTCTAAGACCCAACCTGACATATAGACAGACGAACAGGCACACACACAGGCAGAAACGTGCATTCCCACCCTCATGGACACAGACAAATATTCGGCACTCACCCAACGTGGAGACAGACACATATGGACACTGTACACACAATCACACTCCCCAAACATACTCTATACTAAATATTTGTAACTAAGTAACTAAGTATTTGTGCTTTGGTACTTCCTGCCTTTGCTTTCTTTTAGAATCACTGTGGAAAGTTTTGAATTAGTAGCTGTTTTAAGGAATGAATACAATGAATATAAGTCGATCAAAGTGCTCAAATACAACCACTCAGACTTAATAAACCAAAGGAAATCAGTTCAGTCCAATTAAATTTTATTTGCAAAATGCCTGTTGACAAGACGCTGCTTCAAGGCACTTTATATTGTAAGGTAAAGACCCTACAATATTACAGAGAAACCCCAACAATCCGAGGACCCCCTATGAGCAAGCACTTGGCGACAGTGGGGAGGAAAAACTGCCTGTTAACAGGCAGAGACCTCCGGCAGAACCAGGCTCAGGAAGGGGCAGCCATCTGCCGCGGCTGGTTGGGGGTGAGGTAGTGACACAGATGGAATGTGTTCATGTCACTTCCTCACAGCAAACAGATGTTATTGTTTTCTGTTGTCTAATATTTTTGGTGTTATAGCAAATACAGGCCCTCCTGTGTTAGAGATGTAACTGCCTCCAGTGTATTTTAAGTAATGTTTTTAACCATATCCCTTAGTGTTGATGTTTATTTAAGAAAAAGTCAATTTATGTTTGTTGACCAGCCTAAAAACTGATTATTTCTTTCAGTGTATGAAAGGGAATGATTGGTTCTAATTGTGCTTTCTGGTGTGGGAACAGGTCGGCAGGTTCCTTAGTGGTGTGGCGACTGGGCTGACGGGGTCTGTTACTTAATTATGGGGGTGTGTTGGTTAATTTTGGGCATCTGTTGCGTAATCTTAGCAGAGTTGTTGGTTAATTTGAGGGGCCTGCTGCTCAAATTCTGCAATGTTTTGCCTACGAGAGGAGGAGGTGAAAAAACGTTTTTCTGTCTTTTGGGGAATACTGCACATGAATCTGGTTGAGCGCCCAACCTCAGACTGCTCATATGATTTCGCCATACAGTTTGACTTGGCCTTGGTGGAAATAGGAGGTAGCGGGGTGTGCTTTGCGCTCACCTCAAGTGTCAGGTGTTTATTTTCTTCAACAAGGCTGGTGTTCTTAGCCTCATATACAGAAAGGATTCGCTGTGTTGTTTCTAACTGCTTTTTGAGTTCGCGATTTTTCCACTCACATCTGTGGAGTTTCTCTATGGCATCTTTGTTTTGAAGTGCAGCCTCCTGATTCAGCATCGACCGCAGTTCTTTATTTTCTTTGTCTTTTCTGTGACCAGTTGTTTATATTTGCATAGCAAGCGGTCCCGGCGGCGCTGGTCAACTACTAATGTGCGACTGGACATGTGCATTTTTCTTTTAGCGTTAAGTTTGTTTGTTAGCCACTGCGAGACTTTTCCTCCATTTCTGCAACGTGTTTGCGGAACTCAGTGGTAGGCTTTAAGGAAATCTCCTCACGCAGGTCCTTTATCTGCTTCGTCAGACCGTCAATTTCCTCTTTTTGTCCTTCAATCGTTTGTCTTTGAATTGAACTCAATTGATTTTCAGTTTCCAGCTGTTTAATTTTTGCTCCTGCTGAAACACCATCTTTTTTATAGTGTGTGAGCTCTTTGTCCACCTTTTCTTTGTCTGTCAAAATCTGGCCCAGCCTTTTCTTAACTACGTTGCGCTCCTCCTCGACACAGGCAAGTTGTTTGGCCTGTGCCGTCTGCGCTTCTGCCTGCTTTTGTTTGACGAGCTCCAGTTGATTTTTCACAGCAAAATACCTGGTCTGAGACTTGGATAGCTCTGCTTGAATCTTTTCTCGTTCGTTATCCTTTTCTTCTGTGTCTTTTGTCAGCGACTTTATGGTGTCCTTAAATTGGCTGATCACGGTCTTAGCCTCAGACAACTCCTTATTAAGTGTTTCACGCTGAGGCAAAAAGTCATCATTTGTCATCTGTATTTTAAGTCTGTGTTCTGTTTCTGTGAGAGCATTTCTCAGACGGACAATCTCATTATCTTGGGACGTCATTTTCTTAAAGGATTTCTGCCTCTCGCGTTCAAGTTTGGCTATTTGTTCTGTTTTCAGCTGCAGGACTTTCTCCAGGTGTTGCACACTAGAACACTGCTTTGAGGCTTTCGTTGTCTCACTTTCTATTTCCACTATTTTCTCTTTTAACTCTTTTGCTAACTTGTTACTATCAAAGTCCTTTGCCAAAAGCAGATCTGACAGTTCATTATTTTTCATTATCAATGCGTGTTTCTCCATAGTTACCCTGTTCTTTTTCTCTTCAAACTCCTCTGCTTTTTTTTTTGCCATTTTTAAGTTCAGCCTTTAATTTCTCTGCTTGCTCCTCCACTGTTTTAAGTCTGTCTCTACATTGAAACAACATGCTAGCCTCTTCAAGATATTCCGATGTCCTTTTTTCAAAGTTTAGCCTCTCTTCTTTGAGCTGGTCCTGGACTCTAAGCTCTTTTTTATCTGTTCTTTTTTTCCTTCAGTTCTTTTACTTTTACGTCTTTTTTTCAGCGGTCACCTGACTTAACTTTTGCTTCAGGACCTCATTTTCTTTGCTCAGTGTGTTGATTTTGACTTGAAGGGAGACAGAAATTCCACGTCGTCTTTTTTTCTTTCTCCTCCCGTCTTTTTTTTCAGTGGCATGTTTCCTTTCCAGGTCTTTGCATTTCTTTTGAAGATCCAGGATTTCTTTCTCATATTTTCCCGATGCAGTCAACTTTTCTGATCCTGCAGGCTTTATCTCACATTTAACCATACGTTTTCTTAGTCGGTCTATTTCAGAAAGATGGGCGCAGGCTTCCCGTTTAAGTCTATCAATATCCGCCACTTGTTCCCTACACACTTTAACAAATTCAGATATTTTTTTCTGTTGGTCCTTGTTTTCAGCCATGAGGCGTTTTTCCTTTTTTTTAAATTTTTCAAGTTTTTTTTGCTGTAATTCTAGTGTGGCAGCCACACTAAATGAATGTAAATGAATGTATTTCATTTGTATTTATATTGTCCGTGCAAAGTTATCAAGTACAACAAGTTATCTACTCATGTAGTGCTTACAGTTTGTGTACATGGGGTGTATTTGTGACTTCTCGTGAAACCTGGCTCCGGCCCCTACAGCTGTCATCAAGAGAATTCAGTGATGTCACAGAACATCACAGTCAAAATTAACAACTGTAGAGGGGCGTGCCAAGATGGCGGAGTGAGTAGACGCTCTCTACCGAGGTCTGCACAGAAAGTTCGTGAACAACGGTAAAACCTCAACTTTATGCTGCTAACACTAACAGTTGACTAAACAAGTGAAATACAGCAATCATAGGGCAAGAAGCAGCAGAAAGTTCCAAGTCTAAGATAGCGCCTGAGAATGCTAACGAGGAGAGTGCTACGCCCAGCAACATGCTAATGGATAGCTTCCATAACTACGCAGCTACTACGGTGGCACTCACGTTAGCCGAAGAAGAAATGGATGAGTTCCCACCTCTCCCTGTCACACCTCTTAAATCGCCAGCTCCGAAGAAGGTGATGTACGAACGCAGCAGCTCTGACGCAGTTGATGTAAACCAGATAATTTCCAGTTTGTCGGCATTAATTAACTCCAGGTCTGATAACATTGAGAGCATGGTGAGAGAAAACTCGAACATGGTGAAAGAGAATACGCTCCAGATTGAGGGTCTGAAAAAGACGATTGATTTTGTGTGCGCGGAAATGAAAGATATGAAGGGAAAGTTTGCGACCTGGAAAAAAAAAAAAAGTAACTAAAGAGGAAGGTCGAGTGGACAACTGCCAACAGAGAATATCTGAGTTGGAAAGATATTCCAGGAGGTGGAATGAAGTCTGGTTGTCCCATGGCTCTGAGCGTTCTAAAACAGATAGATATCCAAAGACCAAAAATCAAGATGCTCGTCAAACTTCACTCCAATTATACAGAAAACCCTAAAAAAGTTCAACCAGTGGCTGCAAAGGGACTTGTCGTTGAAAGGTAGAGTGTTAATTACTAAAGCTGACGAGATATCCCGATTAACATATGCTGCTCTCTCCTTACATCTGGATAAGAAAATTAGTAAAGATATTGACCGTATGCTGTTTAATTTTATATGGAAAAACCGTACGCATTATATTAGAAAAACTGTTGTCATGAATAAGTAATGAGTCAGGTGGGCTTAACGTCTTAGACTTTTCTACTTTAAATAACACTTTCAAAATTAATTGGGCTAAACATTTTCTTAAAAACCCTACCTCTATCTGGAACTTTATACCATATCATATTTTCTCTCGTTTTGGTGGCTTTAATTTTATTTTAAATTGTAATTACAATGTTGAGAAACTCCCTGTAAAACTTTCATCCTTCCATAAGCAAGTCCTCTTAGCGTGGACCCTCATTTATAAACACAACTTCTCACCTCACAAATACCTTATCTGGAACAACAGAGACATTTTATTTAAAAATAAATCACTTTTCCTGGAAACGTGGGTCCAAAATGGGATCCTATTGGTGGCTCAGCTGGTTAATAAAGAGGGACAACTACTTACTTACAACGACTTCATTGCACTATATAATTTTCCAATCAGTGTTCAGGAATTCTCAATGGTGCTTGGTGCCATACCCTCAGGGACTCTAATGTTATATAAAAACACTGACAGCTCAATATCTACCTCAGTCACTCTCCCTGATCCAGCTGAGTCACCAATAGGAACAATCTGCTTTTCACAGGAACTTGGTAACAGCAATAAAGAAAACGTAGTTTATTCCAAGAAGATGTCGTCTCTCTCCCATATGTAATATCTTACTGGAACCGATATGTTCCAGATATCAAGTGGAAGACAGTCTGGATGATCCCCATAAATATTTGATTGTAAATAAGGTGAAGGAAGTCTCATTTAAAATTCTACATAAATGTTATCCAGCCAGTCACTACATGGTAAAATTTAAAAGAGATATAAATACTAACTGTACTTTCTGTGGGGATCATCCAGAAACTGTGACACCTTTTTTGTTACTGTTCTTTTACACAGAGATTCTGGAAGGAATTTAGCAGTTTTGTTATTGTCCATATTTTAAGGGAATTTTTTTTTACGATGGGAAAATGTTTTATTCTGTTTCTTTAAGTTCCCCAAGAGGAATGATAAATGTTTTTTTATGATAAATTTGTTAATACTTTTAGCTAAATTTTTATCCATAAATGTAAGTTTACTAACAAAACACCTTATTTCTGTCATTTTTTTAAGGATGTGGAAATGTATATACAATCAATATCAGACTCTACTAACAAAAAGGCTCTCAAAACAATATATATCTGTGAATTTTTGCGTGTATTCTTGTAACTTTTTACCCCTGGCTTTGTGTGTTCATGTTCTGTTGTTTTGTATACTTCATCTGTTCGTATGTTGTATACTCATTGTTTGTTAAATAAAGTTTAACAAAAAAAAAGAAAATTGGAACAGTAAAAAAAAAAAAAAAAAAATTAACAACTGTATCGGTCGTTAAGTCTAACGTCACTAGCCGTGTCTGGGCCTAAACTCCGCTGCAGGTCCATATATCAAACGATCACTATGGCATTACTGAGAGTTGAAAAACTGTCTAAAGCAGGGGTGTCCAAAGTCCGACTTGGCCCGCGGTCCATTTTTAATTGGCCCTCAATTAATTTTATAAATAGAATAGAAAATGGCCCGCACTTCAACTTTTGCTTGGGTGTATTGCACTTCTTAGTTTTAACACCAGGGGAGCTACTGTTGATCAAGGCAGTTGGTCTACCAAAAGGACAATCACAGAAGAAATTTACCCCAAGTTACCAAACATGGCAGAACCAAAGAAGCAAAAGGTAGAAAGTGAGTGCAGAAAATTTCAGACACGGTGGAGAGTGAATATTTTTCAAAGAATTAAAGGAAAGTGTGTCTGTTTGATCTGCACTGAAACTGTGGCAGTTATGAAAGAGTATAATGTACGACGTCATTATGAAACCAAACATCAGGCCTATGCATCCTACACTGGTGCTGATCGAGAGCAGAAATTAAAGCAAAGGGTAGCTATCCTGCGGGGTCAGCAACAGTATTTTTTCGTGCTCAAATTGTCCAGGAAAAGGCTCCAATAGCCAGTTATGAGGTCGCCCAACTCATCGCAAGACATGGCAAGCCTTTTTCAGATGGAGACCTCATAAAACGCTGCCTCGTTAAAGTCACCGAAATAATGTGCCCGGAAAAAGTGCAGGACTTCAACAACGTCAGCATGTCCAGAAATACAGTTGTGCCACGCACTGAAGACTGTCAGCCAACATTAAACTGCAACTGTCTGATAAAGCTGTGCTTTTGATTTTTAGTCCATCGCATGCGATGAGAGCACCGATGCCACAGACACCGCACAGCTGCTTTTTTTTTTTTTTTTGCGGGAGTGGACGAGAGCACGAGCACTTTAGGTGAGTAAAACTACATTCCACAGTACCCGCGTGTTAATATGCATGCATGTGCAGGTACACATGCTTCAAATATCAATAATGCGCATCAATTCTGTCACTACCCTGCTTTTGCGCACCACTTTCTTATATGCGTTTTCTTGTTAACACACAGAGTACACACCGCTGTGCACAGCGCACGCACACGCAAAGTCAGCTGATCTCATCTGATGCAGATCTGCTCCTTGATCAAGTGACATTTGTCCGGATTTCTGGCACGAGTGGCGTACGATGAGCACCGCGGCTGGATGGCCCGATTTACATACCCAGCGCAGCTGATACTCACCAGAATAATTTACTAAAATTATATGCACTCCTGTTATTAAGTCCAGTTCAGTCTGTTAATGTTGATAACCGTTTCAAACGAACGTTAATAGGTGTGTTGCTAAGCCTAAGAACTTAAATAATAAGCTTGAAATGTACCCGTCCCATTTTCCCCTTTATTGTTTTTCCTCTGTACTGTAAATCTTCTGTCCAAGAAGAAATCTGCTGCTGTTCTGAGAATGAGCTACCAAAGCTTTTTCTGAATAAATCAATAAAGATCCATTTATGGAAAGCTGTGATGAAGGCAGTTTTGTCTTTAATTATATTCAACAATATAACACATTTGACCACTTTTTTAAATGATTTTTCTAACATTAATACACTACAGTTAAGGTTATATACCTAATTTCTAGTAAGTGGCCCAGCCCTCCTATATTTTTTATGTATGTGGCCCTCAGGGATAAAAGTTTGGACACCCTGGTCTAAAGTCTTTCATCTTTAATAAAATAATCAGCGTTCTTCTCTACCAGGTGTAACAATTGAGTTTAACATCCAGGCATCCATGAAAACGGAATTTATGACATTTAACGGAGCTAGAAGTTAGCAGGAAGTTAGCTCGCTAGCTTCTATCTAAATACAACATAGCATGTCCTGACTGCGGGGTTTTGGAAACAAATTAAAACGTACAGCTCTGTTATCACTTCCAACATAAATGAAGACAGAAAACTAAACAGCAGTGACGTTTGTAGGGTTACTGAAGTTTGGCTAACTGGTATATAATGATGTGCTACGTGACCGCTAGCGACACAGCTGTGTTAGCATAATATAAACAAGCTAACTTTTTTCCCACTCGATAAAAGTTAACGTGAGTGTTCTCGGTGGTCAGGAACAAATGTAATCGCATGGCAGGATGCTGTAAACGGACCAAACTTCAGCCAGGAGAACAACTGAGATAATCCATCCACAATACGAGGTTAGTCATTAATATACTGCTGCATGGGCTGGGCTGTAGTTACATCCTAAGGTTTTAAAAACTGAGCTTAAATAAATGTTTAGCGGTAATAAAAGCCGAGGGAGGTCAACAGTGATCACTGACTGTTTTAGGAGCTTTTTGAGATTAAATAAAAGAAAATACAAAACATTAAACATGTTAACAACACAAAAGCCATATTAAACGCAGACTACTTTAGGCCCGGAAGTAGGATTCGTCACGTCATCACTTAACGACCGGATTCTTCTGTTGTTAATTTTTTTTTTAACTTATTAATTTTTTAATTAATTTTTAAGTGAGGTTGTTATTGAGTTTAATCGCTTTTTCTTAAAATCCATTCCATTTGAAGTATTTATGAATAAAGTGATAAAGTTCATTTTGAAATATTTAATTATAAAATATCTCTTTATTGTACATTAAATTATCAAGCAATGAATTTTATACATACATACATACATGCATACATACACACACACACATATATATATATATATATATATATATATATATATATATATATAAGTACATATATATAGAAAGTACAAATATTTCTGTCAAAATGTAGGGAGTAAAAGTTAAAAGTTGTCAGAAAAAAATAAATACTCATGCTATTTTTTTTCAGGACATAGGATTGGCTTCATTTAGTATAGCTTTAAAGTAAAATAATGATCTGAATGCACTGTTTTGTTTTGGGGTGTTTATTGCCTGTCCTGTTTGGTTCTTTAGCCATCAGAATTACTGTCTGAAGGCCAAGAGTGATGCCCAATGGATCATCATGGCCTTGCCATATTGGTCCATTTGATTGACCTTTGTTATTATTATTTATTTATTTTATTTTATTTTATTTTCAGTTGTTAGAGACGGGACAGACATGACTGAGGGATAGGAAAGGGAGAAAGAAAGAAAGAAAGAGAGGGAGGGAGGGAAAGAAAAACAGAGGGGAAGAGAGACAGTGAGAAAGGGCACTTCAAAAAAATCTTCTGGAACACCTGTTGAGAGAAGAAAAATCAGAAGAGAAATCAAGCAAAAAAGGGAGCAACATAATAAACACAACACCATCGCGATAATCTAGCTAAGAGTAAATAACAGTAGATACTAAATATTGAATGTTATTGTGCAGCACGCAGCATCAACAGCACACAATGTCCTTTGAGGTAGCAGCCAAGACAGGTGTAGTTTGTGTCTGTGAACACCCATGCGTACACCTGTGTGCACACCTGTGTGGATGAGTGCGTTTGTATTCAAAAGGTTTCTCCATGTAACTGCGTTTCTGCTGCTAGACGGTGTGGGGAGCTACAGCCCCCGTCCCCCAGTGCATGAAGCAGGCATGGAGAAGATCCAGGCCCCAGAGTGCGAGAGCCCAAGGACGATCATCGGAGGGGCAAAACCGTGCCACCCTCCTGGGAAGAGCTGAGGAGAGCCCCAGACAAGGGGTCACCCGGCAGGGAGTGTGGTGAGGGGAGATAGGCCTCCATACCTTGGAGGGCCTGAGATGTACCCAGACAGAGAGGTGGAGTCTAAGACCCAACCTGACATATAGACAGACGAACAGGCACACACACAGGCAGAAACGTGCATTCCCACCCTCATGGACACAGACAAATATTCGGCACTCACCCAACGTGGAGACAGACACATATGGACACTGTACACACAATCACACTCCCCAAACATACTCTATACTAAATATTTGTAACTAAGTAACTAAGTATTTGTGCTTTGGTACTTCCTGCCTTTGCTTTCTTTTAGAATCACTGTGGAAAGTTTTGAATTAGTAGCTGTTTTAAGGAATGAATACAATGAATATAAGTCGATCAAAGTGCTCAAATACAACCACTCAGACTTAATAAACCAAAGGAAATCAGTTCAGTCCAATTAAATTTTATTTGCAAAATGCCTGTTGACAAGACGCTGCTTCAAGGCACTTTATATTGTAAGGTAAAGACCCTACAATATTACAGAGAAACCCCAACAATCCGAGGACCCCCTATGAGCAAGCACTTGGCGACAGTGGGAGGAAAAACTGCCTGTTAACAGGCAGAGACCTCCGCAGAACCAGGCTCAGGAAGGGCAGCCATCTGCATGGCTGGTTGGGGGTGAGGTAGTGACACAGATGGAATGTGTTCATGTCACTTCCTCACAGCAAACAGATGTTATTGTTTTCTGTTGTCTAATATTTTTGGTGTTATAGCAAATACAGGCCCTCCTGTGTTAGAGATGTAACTGCCTCCAGTGTATTTTAAGTAATGTTTTTAACCATATCCCTTAGTGTTGATGTTTATTTAAGAAAAAGTCAATTTATGTTTGTTGACCAGCCTAAAACTGATTATTTCTTTCAGTGTATGAAAGGGAATGATTGGTTCTAATTGTGCTTTCTGGTGTGGGAACAGGTCGGCAGGTTCCTTAGTGGTGTGGCGACTGGGCTGACGGGTCTGTTACTTAATTATGGGGTGTGTTGGTTAATTTTGGGCATCTGTTGCGTAATCTTAGCAGAGTTGTTGGTTAATTTGAGGGGCCTGCTGCTCAAATTCTGCAATGTTTTGCCTACGAGAGGAGGGAGGTGAAAAACGTTTTTCTGTCTTTTGGGGAATACTGCACATGAATCTGGTTGAGCGCCCAACCTCAGACTGCTCATATGATTTCGCCATACAGTTTGACTTGGCCTTGGTGGAAATAGGAGGTAGCGGGGTGTGCTTTGCGCTCACCTCAAGTGTCAGGTGTTTATTTTCTTCAACAAGGCTGGTGTTCTTAGCCTCATATACAGAAAGGATTCGCTGTGTTGTTTCTAACTGCTTTTTGAGTTCGCGATTTTCCACTCACATCTGTGGAGTTTCTCTATGGCATCTTTGTTTTGAAGTGCAGCCTCATGATTCAGCATCGACCGCAGTTCTTTATTTTCTTTGTCTTTTCTGTGACCAGTTGTTTATATTTGCATAGCAAGCGGTCCCGGCGGCGCTGGTCAACTACTAATGTGCGACTGGACATGTGCATTTTTCTTTTAGCGTTAAGTTTGTTTGTTAGCCACTGCGAGACTTTTTCCTCCATTTCTGCAACGTGTTTGCGGAACTCAGTGGTAGGCTTTAAGGAAATCTCCTCACGCAGGTCCTTTATCTGCTTCGTCAGACCGTCAATTTCCTCTTTTTGTCCTTCAATCGTTTGTCTTTGAATTGAACTCAATTGATTTTCAGTTTCCAGCTGTTTAATTTTTTGCTCCTGCTGAAACACCATCTTTTTATAGTGTGTGAGCTCTTTGTCCACCTTTTCTTTGTCTGTCAAAATCTGGCCCAGCCTTTTCTTAACTACGTTGCGCTCCTCCTCGACACAGGCAAGTTGTTTGGCCTGTGCCGTCTGCGCTTCTGCCTGCTTTTGTTTGACGAGCTCCAGTTGATTTTTCACAGCAAAATACCTGGTCTGAGACTTGGATAGCTCTGCTTGAATCTTTTCTCGTTCGTTATCCTTTTCTTCTGTGTCTTTTGTCAGCGACTTTATGGTGTCCTTAAATTGGCTGATCACGGTCTTAGCCTCAGACAACTCCTTATTAAGTGTTTCACGCTGAGGCAAAAAGTCATCATTTGTCATCTGTATTTTAAGTCTGTGTTCTGTTTCTGTGAGAGCATTTCTCAGACGGACAATCTCATTATCTTGGGACGTCATTTTCTTAAAGGATTTCTGCCTCTCGCGTTCAAGTTTGGCTATTTGTTCTGTTTTCAGCTGCAGGACTTTCTCCAGGTGTTGCACACTAGAACACTGCTTTGAGGCTTTCGTTGTCTCACTTTCTATTTCCACTATTTTCTCTTTTAACTCTTTTGCTAACTTGTTACTATCAAAGTCCTTTGCCAAAAGCAGATCTGACAGTTCATTATTTTTCATTATCAATGCGTGTTTCTCCATAGTTACCCTGTTCTTTTTCTCTTCAAACTCCTCTGCTTTTTTTTGCCATTTTTTAAGTTCAGCCTTTAATTTCTCTGCTTGCTCCTCCACTGTTTTAAGTCTGTCTCTACATTGAAACAACATGCTAGCCTCTTCAAGATATTCCGATGTCCTTTTTTCAAAGTTTAGCCTCTCTTCTTTGAGCTGGTCCTGGACTCTAAGCTCTTTTTTTTATCTGTTCTTTTTTTTCCTTCAGTTCTTTTACTTTTACGTCTTTTTCAGCGGTCACCTGACTTAACTTTTGCTTCAGGACCTCATTTTCTTTGCTCAGTGTGTTGATTTTGACTTGAAGGGGAGACAGAAATTCCACGTCTTTTTCTTTCTCCTCCCGTCTCTTTTTTTCAGTGGCATGTTTCCTTTCCAGGTCTTTGCATTTCTTTTGAAGATCCAGGATTTCTTTCTCATATTTGCCCGATTCAGTCAACTTTTCTGATCCTGCAGGCTTTATCTCACATTTAACCATACGTTTTCTTAGTCGGTCTATTTCAGAAAGATGGGCGCAGGCTTCCCGTTTAAGTCTATCAATATCCGCCACTTGTTCCCTACACACTTTAACAAATTCAGATATTTTTTTCTGTTGGTCCTTGTTTTCAGCCATGAGGCGTTTTTCCTTTTTTTTAAATTTTTCAAGTTGTTTTTGCTGTAATTCTAGTGTGGCAGCCATTTTTAAATGAATGTATTTAATTTGTATTTATATTGTCCGTGCAAAGTTATCAAGTACAACAAGTTATCTACTCATGTAGCGCTTACAGTTTGTGTACATGGGGTGTATTTGTGACTTCTCGTGAAACCTGGCTCCGGCCCCTACAGCTGTCATCAAAGAGAATTCAGTGATGTCACAGAACATCACAGTCAAAATTAACAACTGTAGAGGGGGCGTGCCAAGATGGCGGAGTGAGTAGACGCTCTCTACCGAGGTCTGCACAGAAAGTTCGTGAACAACGGTAAAACCTCAACTTTATGCTGCTAACACTAACAGTTGACTAAACAAGTGAAATACAGCAATCATAGGGCAAGAAGCAGCAGAAAGTTCCAAGTCTAAGATAGCGCCTGAGAATGCTAACGAGGAGAGTGCTACGCCCAGCAACATGCTAATGGATAGCTTCCATAACTACGCAGCTACTACGGTGGCACTCACGTTAGCCGAAGAAGAAATGGATGAGTTCCCACCTCTCCCTGTCACACCTCTTAAATCGCCAGCTCCGAAGAAGGTGATGTACGAACGCAGCAGCTCTGACGCAGTTGATGTAAACCAGATAATTTCCAGTTTGTCGGCATTAATTAACTCCAGGTCTGATAACATTGAGAGCATGGTGAGAGAAAACTCGAACATGGTGAAAGAGAATACGCTCCAGATTGAGGGTCTGAAAAGACGATTGATTTTGTGTGCGCGGAAATGAAAGATATGAAGGGGAAAGTTTGCGACCTGGAAAAAAAAAAGTAACTAAAGAGGAAGGTCGAGTGGACAACTGCCAACAGAGAATATCTGAGTTGGAAAGATATTCCAGGAGGTGGAATCTCAGACTACATGGAGTCAAGGAGGCTGAGAAAGAAGACGTAAGGGGAAAGGTGATCGAGATATGCCAGTCTGTTCTGCCAGAGCAAAATCATAGGCTGCCTGACGTCATCGACACCGACTCGGAGCCAAGCGACAAGGTAGCACCAGACCCAGAGGCATCATCGTGCAGTTCACCTCCCGAATCTACAGAGATGCTGTATGGAAAGCAGCCAAAACATCCTCCTACCTGCAGGACAATCATTTGAGGTTCGCTGAAGATCTGTCCAGGAGGACAGAGAACGTCGTGACAAACTGTGGCCGATGATAGACAAAGCCCGTAAGGATAGGTCGGCTTATTTCGTGGGAGGCCGAGGATTCATCAGTGGATCAGAAGTTTTCCTCCTTGATAGAGACGCTTTTTCAGTCTCCAAAATGACATTTCTGTAAGATTGTTTACATGGTGAACTTGATATTTTCACCCTCAGGTTAAAGTTTTATTTTGTGTTGAAGAGTGTTTTTTTCTATAAAAAGCTAGATTTGAACCATAGCAGATAGTTAAGTACTATATTTTTATAAGCTTAGTCACTCAGGGTTTTTACTGTTCTATTACCTAAATTGTGCAGCACCCGGTCCCCTTATTCTATAGATCTATTCTTAGCTGTAGAAGTTTAGAACTTACTTTTTCTCTTTCTTTTTTCTAATAACTTTGTCTTTTTCATTTGTTTCTCTTAATACCAGGGGTTTAAGACAAACATGTAAACGCAAAGCTTTGTTTTTGTTTGCCAAACAATTTAAAACAGATTTTTGCTTTTTCCAAGAGAGTCATTCCACACCTGCTGATACAAATTTTTGGAAATCTCAATGGGGTAATGAAGTCTGGTTGTCCCATGGCTCTGAGCGTTCTGCTGGAGTTGCCACGCTTAAAAATTCTTTTTCTGGGGATGTGTTACATTCTGACTGTGACACCTTAGGACACTACCTCTGATCAATAATCAGACACAATAACAGTACTTTCATTGCAGTAAATATATATGGTTACAATAATAAAACTGAAAATGATAAATTACTTGACTCCTTAGAAGAAAGAATTACTTTCTGGCTCTCCAAATACCCAAATTCAGTCCTCTTAATTGGTGGAGACTTTAACATTGCTTTAGATAATATGGTTGATAGGTGGCCTCCAGGGCAGCAGTCTTCATACAGTGCAAACTTAAAAAATTTTATGGGAAAATTTAATGTTGCGGATATTTGAGAGAAAAATTTCCAGACGATAGACTCTTTACTTGGAGCAATAAGACAGGATCCAGGCAATCACGTATTGACTTTTGGCTTGTTTCTGACTGTATTGATAAAGATAATATTACTGTTAATATACTTGCCACCCCCCTCACTGATCATAGAGCAATTCACATTAGCGTCCAAATGTTTACACTAGATAATATACCTCATAAATTCTCTTATTGGAAGTTAAATAATTCTTTACTAAAAGATAAGATGGTTAACATGCAGATTAATAAATTAATTGTTTATTATTGGAATAAAGCTAACAGAGAGAAGTCCTTTTGTACCAATTGGGAAGTTTTTAAATTTGAAGCATGCAAATTCTTGAGAAGATATGGGAGTCAAATTACTAAATTAAGGAAAGCTGAAGAACAAGAAGTGATAAGCAGAATTGCCTCTTATTACCAGAAGTCCCCAGAAGAAATCTCAGAGGAAGATAAATTAACTTTACTAGAACTTCAAAATAAATTGGACGGTTTATATCGACGCAAGGCTGAGGGTGCTTTTGTAAGATCCAGGAAGAGGTGGCTGGAGGAGGGTGAACAAAATTCTGCTTACTTTTCAGGCTTGAAAAATACAGATCAAAAACAAACTCTATTCATCAACTAAATATTAATGGCGTTGTCTCCGACAATCCTAGAGAAATTTCATATTTCTGTGCCGAATTTTATTCTAAACTATATAACTCAAAATATAATGATGTTGTCTCAACGCGATTTTTCAATAATATTAAAAACCTAAAACTATTGTTGTGGAAGATAGGAGTTATTGTGACAGCCCTCTGACTGTGGAGGAAGTCTGTACTTCCATTTCTGCACTTAAGGCCAATAAATCTCCTGGCACAGATGGTTTGACTGCAGAGTTTTATAAATCATTTTCTAATCTCCTGGCTCCGTTTTTACTGCAGGTTTTCACAGAAAGTATAGAGAATAACACCCTCCCTCCTACTCTTACTCAAGGTCTCATAACACTTATTCCAAAACCAAACAAAGACTTACTTTTTATTGATAATTGGAGACCCATCTCCTTGCTCAATAATGACTATAAGATTATGGCTTTAATACTTGCTAACAGAATTAAAGAGGTCTTGGACACAATTATTGATGAGACACAATCAGGCTTTATGAGAAATAGACACATTTCTAATAACATTAGACTGGTTCTGGATTTACTTGATTACTCTGATTTGGTACCTGACAATAGCTTCATTCTCTTCCTGGATTTTTATAAGGCTTTTGATACAATTGAACATCAATTTATTTTCTACTCTTTGGAAAAATTTGGCTTTGGTGAATTTTCCTGTAAAGCTGTCAAAACCTTATACACGAATGGCAATAGTTCTATTAAAATGATTAACGGCTCCACCCCGAGATTTGATCTGAAACGTGGTATTCGCCAAGGATGTCCTATTTCACCATATTTATTTTTTACTTTGTACACAAATTCTTGCAACTAATATCTCAAACAGTGTTGTACAGGGAATCACCATAGCTGATAAGGAGCTCGTCATCAGCCAGTTAGCCGATGACACCACACTCTTCTTGAAGAATGCAAACCAAATCCCTCCAGCCCTTAGTGTGATTAATGATTTCTCTGAGGCCTCTGGTTTATGCCTAAATCTAAGAAAGTGTGAGTTACTAGCAATTAAAGACTGCCCTGCAAATACTATCTGTAATATTTCTGTTAAACAAGAAGTCACATACTTGGGACTGTTGATATCCAAAGACCAAAAATCAAGATGCTCCTCAAACTTCACTTCAATTATACAGAAAACCCTAAAACGTTCAAGAGTATGTGAGTAAATAAAGAGTAAACAAAGAAAAACAAAGAGTAAATAACAGTAGATACTAAATATTGAATGTTATTGTGCAGCACGCAGCATCAACAGCACACAATGTCCTTTGAGGTAGCAGCCAAGACAGGTGTAGTTTGTGTCTGTGAACACCCATGCGTACACCTGTGTGCACACCTGTGTGGATGAGTGCGTTTGTATTCAAAAAGGTTTCTCCATGTAACTGCGTTTCTGCTGCTAGACGGTGTGGGAGCTACAGGCCCCGTCCCCAGTGCATGAAGCAGGCATGGAGAAGATCCAGGCCCCAGAGTGCGAGAGCCCAAGGACGATCATCGGAGGGCAAAACCGTGCCACCCTCCTGGGAAGAGAGCTGAGGAGAGCCCCAGACAAGGGGTCACCCGGCAGGGAGTGTGGTGAGGGGAGATAGGCCTCCATACCTTGGAGGGCCTGAGATGTACCCAGACAGAGAGGTGGAGTCTAAGACCCAACCTGACATATAGACAGACGAACAGGCACACACACAGGCAGAAACGTGCATTCCCACCCTCATGGACACAGACAAATATTCGGCACTCACCCAACGTGGAGACAGACACATATGGACACTGTACACACAATCACACTCCCCAAACATACTCTATACTAAATATTTGTAACTAAGTAACTAAGTATTTGTGCTTTGGTACTTCCTGCCTTTGCTTTCTTTTTAGAATCACTGTGGAAAGTTTTGAATTAGTAGCTGTTTTAAGGAATGAATACAATGAATATAAGTCGATCAAAGTGCTCAAATACAACCACTCAGACTTAATAAACCAAAGGAAATCAGTTCAGTCCAATTAAATTTTATTTGCAAAATGCCTGTTGACAAGACGCTGCTTCAAGGCACTTTATATTGTAAGGTAAAGACCCTACAATATTACAGAGAAACCCCAACAATCCGAGGACCCCTATGAGCAAGCACTTGGCGACAGTGGGAGGAAAAACTGCCTGTTAACAGGCAGAGACCTCCGCAGAACCAGGCTCAGGAAGGGCAGCCATCTGTCATGACTGGTTGGGGGTGAGGTAGTGACACAGATGGAATGTGTTCATGTCACTTCCTCACAGCAAACAGATGTTATTGTTTTCTGTTGTCTAATATTTTTGGTGTTATAGCAAATACAGGCCCTCCTGTGTTAGAGATGTAACTGCCTCCAGTGTATTTTAAGTAATGTTTTTAACCATATCCCTTAGTGTTGATGTTTATTTAAGAAAAAGTCAATTTATGTTTGTTGACCAGCCTAAAAACTGATTATTTCTTTCAGTGTATGAAAGGGAATGATTGGTTCTAATTGTGCTTTCTGGTGTGGGAACAGGTCGGCAGGTTCCTTAGTGGTGTGGCGACTGGGCTGACGGGGTCTGTTACTTAATTATGGGGGTGTGTTGGTTAATTTTGGGCATCTGTTGCGTAATCTTAGCAGAGTTGTTGGTTAATTTGAGGGGCCTGCTGCTCAAATTCTGCAATGTTTTGCCTACGAGAGGAGGGAGGTGAAAAAACGTTTTTCTCTCTTTTGGGGAATACTGCACATGAATCTGGTTGAGCGCCCAACCTCAGACTGCTCATATGATTTCGCCATACAGTTTGACTTGGCCTTGGTGGAAATAGGAGGTAGCGGGGTGTGCTTTGCGCTCACCTCAAGTGTCAGGTGTTTATTTTCTTCAACAAGGCTGGTGTTCTTAGCCTCATATACAGAAAGGATTCGCTGTGTTGTTTCTAACTGCTTTTTGAGTTCGCGATTTTTCCACTCACATCTGTGGAGTTTCTCTATGGCATCTTTGTTTTGAAGTGCAGCCTCCTGATTCAGCATCGACCGCAGTTCTTTATTTTCTTTGTCTTTTTCTGTGACCAGTTGTTTATATTTGCATAGCAAGCGGTCCCGGCGGCGCTGGTCAACTACTAATGTGCGACTGGACATGTGCATTTTTCTTTTAGCGTTAAGTTTGTTTGTTAGCCACTGCGAGACTTTTTCCTCCATTTCTGCAACGTGTTTGCGGAACTCAGTGGTAGGCTTTAAGGAAATCTCCTCACGCAGGTCCTTTATCTGCTTCGTCAGACCGTCAATTTCCTCTTTTTGTCCTTCAATCGTTTGTCTTTGAATTGAACTCAATTGATTTTCAGTTTCCAGCTGTTTAATTTTTTGCTCCTGCTGAAACACCATCTTTTTATAGTGTGTGAGCTCTTTGTCCACCTTTTCTTTGTCTGTCAAAATCTGGCCCAGCCTTTTCTTAACTACGTTGCGCTCCTCCTCGACACAGGCAAGTTGTTTGGCCTGTGCCGTCTGCGCTTCTGCCTGCTTTTGTTTGACGAGCTCCAGTTGATTTTTCACAGCAAAATACCTGGTCTGAGACTTGGATAGCTCTGCTTGAATCTTTTCTCGTTCGTTATCCTTTTCTTCTGTGTCTTTTGTCAGCGACTTTATGGTGTCCTTAAATTGGCTGATCACGGTCTTAGCCTCAGACAGCTCCTTATTAAGTGTTTCACGCTGAGGCAAAAAGTCATCATTTGTCATCTGTATTTTAAGTCTGTGTTCTGTTTCTGTGAGAGCATTTCTCAGACGGACAATCTCATTATCTTGGGACGTCATTTTCTTAAAGGATTTCTGCCTCTCGCGTTCAAGTTTGGCTATTTGTTCTGTTTTCAGCTGCAGGACTTTCTCCAGGTGTTGCACACTAGAACACTGCTTTGAGGCTTTCGTTGTCTCACTTTCTATTTCCACTATTTTCTCTTTTAACTCTTTTGCTAACTTGTTACTATCAAAGTCCTTTGCCAAAAGCAGATCTGACAGTTCATTATTTTTCATTATCAATGCGTGTTTCTCCATAGTTACCCTGTTCTTTTCTCTTCAAACTCCTCTGCTTTTTTTTTTTGCCATTTTTAAGTTCAGCCTTTAATTTCTCTGCTTGCTCCTCCACTGTTTTAAGTCTGTCTCTACATTGAAACAACATGCTAGCCTCTTCAAGATATTCCGATGTCCTTTTTTCAAAGTTTAGCCTCTCTTCTTTGAGCTGGTCCTGGACTCTAAGCTCTTTTTTTATCTGTTCTTTTTTTTCCTTCAGTTCTTTTACTTTTACGTCTTTTTCAGCGGTCACCTGACTTAACTTTTGCTTCAGGACCTCATTTTCTTTGCTCAGTGTGTTGATTTTGACTTGAAGGGGAGACAGAAATTCCACGTCTTTTTCTTTCTCCTCCCGTCTCTTTTTTTCAGTGGCATGTTTCCTTTCCAGGTCTTTGCATTTCTTTTGAAGATCCAGGATTTCTTTCTCATATTTGCCCGATTCAGTCAACTTTTCTGATCCTGCAGGCTTTATCTCACATTTAACCATACGTTTTCTTAGTCGGTCTATTTCAGAAAGATGGGCGCAGGCTTCCCGTTTAAGTCTATCAATATCCGCCACTTGTTCCCTACACACTTTAACAAATTCAGATATTTTTTCTGTTGGTCCTTGTTTTCAGCCATGAGGCGTTTTCCTTTTTAAATTTTTCAAGTTGTTTTTGCTGTAATTCTAGTGTGGCAGCCATTTTTAAATGAATGTATTTAATTTGTATTTATATTGTCCGTGCAAAGTTATCAAGTACAACAAGTTATCTACTCATGTAGCGCTTACAGTTTGTGTACATGGGGTGTATTTGTGACTTCTCGTGAAACCTGGCTCCGGCCCCTACAGCTGTCATCAAAGAGAATTCAGTGATGTCACAGAACATCACAGTCAAAATTAACAACTGTAGAGGGGCGTGCCAAGATGGCGGAGTGAGTAGACGCTCTCTACCGAGGTCTGCACAGAAAGTTCGTGAACAACGGTAAAACCTCAACTTTATGCTGCTAACACTAACAGTTGACTAAACAAGTGAAATACAGCAATCATAGGGCAAGAAGCAGCAGAAAGTTCCAAGTCTAAGATAGCGCCTGAGAATGCTAACGAGGAGAGTGCTACGCCCAGCAACATGCTAATGGATAGCTTCCATAACTACGCAGCTACTACGGTGGCACTCACGTTAGCCGAAGAAGAAATGGATGAGTTCCCACCTCTCCCTGTCACACCTCTTAAATCGCCAGCTCCGAAGAAGGTGATGTACGAACGCAGCAGCTCTGACGCAGTTGATGTAAACCAGATAATTTCCAGTTTGTCGGCATTAATTAACTCCAGGTCTGATAACATTGAGAGCATGGTGAGAGAAAACTCGAACATGGTGAAAGAGAATACGCTCCAGATTGAGGGTCTGAAAAAGACGATTGATTTTGTGTGCGCGGAAATGAAAGATATGAAGGGGAAAGTTTGCGACCTGGAAAAAAAAAGTAACTAAAGAGGAAGGTCGAGTGGACAACTGCCAACAGAGAATATCTGAGTTGGAAAGATATTCCAGGAGGTGGAATCTCAGACTACATGGAGTCAAGGAGGCTGAGAAAGAAGACGTAAGGGGAAAGGTGATCGAGATATGCCAGTCTGTTCTGCCAGAGCAAAATCATAGGCTGCCTGACGTCATCGACACCGACTCGGAGCCAAGCGACAAGGTAGCACCAGACCCAGAGGCATCATCGTGCAGTTCACCTCCCGAATCTACAGAGATGCTGTATGGAAAGCAGCCAAAACATCCTCCTACCTGCAGGACAATCATTTGAGGTTCGCTGAAGATCTGTCCAGGGAGGACAGAGAACGTCGTGACAAACTGTGGCCGATGATAGACAAAGCCCGTAAGGATAGGTCGGCTTATTTCGTGGGAGGCCGAGGATTCATCAGTGGATCAGAAGTTTTCCTCCTTGATAGAGACGCTTTTTCAGTCTCCAAAATGACATTTCTGTAAGATTGTTTACATGGTGAACTTGATATTTTCACCCTCAGGTTAAAGTTTTATTTTGTGTTGAAGAGTGTTTTTTCTATAAAAGCTAGATTTGAACCATAGCAGATAGTTAAGTACTATATTTTTATAAGCTTAGTCACTCAGGGTTTTTACTGTTCTATTACCTAAATTGTGCAGCACCCGGTCCCCTTATTCTATAGATCTATTCTTAGCTGTAGAAGTTTAGAACTTACTTTTTCTCTTTCTTTTTCTAATAACTTTGTCTTTTCATTTGTTTCTCTTAATACCAGGGGTTTAAGACAAACATGTAAAGCATAAAGCTTTGTTTTGTTTGCCAAACAATTTAAAACAGATTTTTGCTTTTTCCAAGAGAGTCATTCCACACCTGCTGATACAAATTTTGGAAATCTCAATGGGGTAATGAAGTCTGGTTGTCCCATGGCTCTGAGCGTTCTGCTGGAGTTGCCACGCTTAAAAATTCTTTTTCTGGGGATGTGTTACATTCTGACTGTGACACCTTAGGACACTACCTCTGATCAATAATCAGACACAATAACAGTACTTTCATTGCAGTAAATATATATGGTTACAATAATAAAACTGAAAATGATAAATTACTTGACTCCTTAGAAGAAAGAATTACTTTCTGGCTCTCCAAATACCCAAATTCAGTCCTCTTAATTGGTGGAGACTTTAACATTGCTTTAGATAATATGGTTGATAGGTGGCCTCCAGGGCAGCAGTCTTCATACAGTGCAAACTTAAAAAATTTTATGGGAAAATTTAATGTTGCGGATATTTGAGAGAAAAATTTCCAGGCGATAGACTCTTTACTTGGAGCAATAAGACAGGATCCAGGCAATCACGTATTGACTTTTGGCTTGTTTCTGACTGTATTGATAAAGATAATATTACTGTTAATATACTTGCCACCCCCTCACTGATCATAGAGCAATTCACATTAGCGTCCAAATGTTTACACTAGATAATATACCTCATAAATTCTCTTATTGGAAGTTAAATAATTCTTTACTAAAAGATAAGATGGTTAACATGCAGATTAATAAATTAATTGTTTATTATTGGAATAAAGCTAACAGAGAGAAGTCCTTTTGTACCAATTGGGAAGTTTTTAAATTTGAAGCATGCAAATTCTTGAGAAGATATGGGAGTCAAATTACTAAATTAAGGAAAGCTGAAGAACAAGAAGTGATAAGCAGAATTGCCTCTTATTACCAGAAGTCCCCAGAAGAAATCTCAGAGGAAGATAAATTAACTTTACTAGAACTTCAAAATAAATTGGACGGTTTATATCGGACGCAAGGCTGAGGGTGCTTTTGTAAGATCCAGGAAGAGGTGGCTGGAGGAGGGTGAACAAAATTCTGCTTACTTTTTCAGGCTTGAAAAATACAGATCAAAAACAAACTCTATTCATCAACTAAATATTAATGGCGTTGTCTCCGACAATCCTAGAGAAATTTCATATTTCTGTGCGAATTTTATTCTAAACTATACAACTCAAAATATAATGATGTTGTCTCAACGCGATTTTTCAATAATATTAAAAACCTAAAAACTATTGTTGTGGAAGATAGGAGTTATTGTGACAGCCCTCTGACTGTGGAGGAAGTCTGTACTTCCATTTCTGCACTTAAGGCCAATAAATCTCCTGGCACAGATGGTTTGACTGCAGAGTTTTATAAATCATTTTCTAATCTCCTGGCTCCGTTTTTACTGCAGGTTTTCACAGAAAGTATAGAGAATAACACCCTCCCTCCTACTCTTACTCAAGGTCTCATAACACTTATTCCAAAACCAAACAAAGACTTACTTTTTATTGATAATTGGAGACCCATCTCCTTGCTCAATAATGACTATAAGATTATGGCTTTAATACTTGCTAACAGAATTAAAGAGGTCTTGGACACAATTATTGATGAGACACAATCAGGCTTTATGAGAAATAGACACATTTCTAATAACATTAGACTGGTTCTGGATTTACTTGATTACTCTGATTTGGTACCTGACAATAGCTTCATTCTCTTCCTGGATTTTTATAAGGCTTTTGATACAATTGAACATCAATTTATTTTCTACTCTTTGGAAAAATTTGGCTTTGGTGAATTTTCCTGTAAAGCTGTCAAAACCTTATACACGAATGGCAATAGTTCTATTAAAATGATTAACGGCTCCACCCGAGATTTGATCTGAAAGCGTGGTATTCGCCAAGGATGTCCTATTTCACCATATTTATTTTTTACTTTGTACACAAATTCTTGCAACTAATATCTCAAACAGTGTTGTACAGGGAATCACCATAGCTGATAAGGAGCTCGTCATCAGCCAGTTAGCCGATGACACCACACTCTTCTTGAAGAATGCAAACCAAATCCCTCCAGCCCTTAGTGTGATTAATGATTTCTCTGAGGCCTCTGGTTTATGCCTAAATCTAAGAAAGTGTGAGTTACTAGCAATTAAAGACTGCCCTGCAAATACTATCTGTAATATTTCTGTTAAACAAGAAGTCACATACTTGGGACTGTTGATATCCAAAGACCAAAAATCAAGATGCTCCTCAAACTTCACTTCAATTATACAGAAAACCCTAAAAACGTTCAAGAGTATGTGAGTAAATAAAGAGTAAACAAAGAAAAAACAAAGAGTAAATAACAGTAGATACTAAATATTGAATGTTATTGTGCAGCACGCAGCATCAACAGCACACAATGTCCTTTGAGGTAGCAGCCAAGACAGGTGTAGTTTGTGTCTGTGAACACCCATGCGTACACCTGTGTGCACACCTGTGTGGATGAGTGCGTTTGTATTCAAAAGGTTTCTCCATGTAACTGCGTTTCTGCTGCTAGACGGTGTGGGGAGCTACAGCCCCCGTCCCCCAGTGCATGAAGCAGGCATGGAGAAGATCCAGGCCCCAGAGTGCGAGAGCCCAAGGACGATCATCGGAGGGGCAAAACCGTGCCACCCTCCTGGGAAGAGCTGAGGAGAGCCCCAGACAAGGGGTCACCCGGCAGGGAGTGTGGTGAGGGGAGATAGGCCTCCATACCTTGGAGGGCCTGAGATGTACCCAGACAGAGAGGTGGAGTCTAAGACCCAACCTGACATATAGACAGACGAACAGGCACACACACAGGCAGAAACGTGCATTCCCACCCTCATGGACACAGACAAATATTCGGCACTCACCCAACGTGGAGACAGACACATATGGACACTGTACACACAATCACACTCCCCAAACATACTCTATACTAAATATTTGTAACTAAGTAACTAAGTATTTGTGCTTTGGTACTTCCTGCCTTTGCTTTCTTTTAGAATCACTGTGGAAAGTTTTGAATTAGTAGCTGTTTTAAGGAATGAATACAATGAATATAAGTCGATCAAAGTGCTCAAATACAACCACTCAGACTTAATAAACCAAAGGAAATCAGTTCAGTCCAATTAAATTTTATTTGCAAAATGCCTGTTGACAAGGCGCTGCTTCAAGGCACTTTATATTGTAAGGTAAAGACCTACAATATTACAGAGAAACCCCAACAATCCGAGGACCCCTATGAGCAAGCACTTGGCGACAGTGGGAGGAAAAACTGCCTGTTAACAGGCAGAGACCTCCGGCAGAACCAGGCTCAGGAAGGGCAGCCATCTGCATGGCTGGTTGGGGGTGAGGTAGTGACACAGATGGAATGTGTTCATGTCACTTCCTCACAGCAAACAGATGTTATTGTTTTCTGTTGTCTAATATTTTTGGTGTTATAGCAAATACAGGCCCTCCTGTGTTAGAGATGTAACTGCCTCCAGTGTATTTTAAGTAATGTTTTTAACCATATCCCTTAGTGTTGATGTTTATTTAAGAAAAAGTCAATTTATGTTTGTTGACCAGCCTAAAAACTGATTATTTCTTTCAGTGTATGAAAGGGAATGATTGGTTCTAATTGTGCTTTCTGGTGTGGGAACAGGTCGGCAGGTTCCTTAGTGGTGTGGCGACTGGGCTGACGGGTCTGTTACTTAATTATGGGGGTGTGTTGGTTAATTTTGGGCATCTGTTGCGTAATCTTAGCAGAGTTGTTGGTTAATTTGAGGGGCCTGCTGCTCAAATTCTGCAATGTTTTGCCTACGAGAGGAGGGAGGTGAAAAAACGTTTTTTCTGTCTTTTGGGGAATACTGCACATGAATCTGGTTGAGCGCCCAACCTCAGACTGCTCATATGATTTCGCCATACAGTTTGACTTGGCCTTGGTGGAAATAGGAGGTAGCGGGGTGTGCTTTGCGCTCACCTCAAGTGTCAGGTGTTTATTTTCTTCAACAAGGCTGGTGTTCTTAGCCTCATATACAGAAAGGATTCGCTGTGTTGTTTCTAACTGCTTTTTGAGTTCGCGATTTTTCCACTCACATCTGTGGAGTTTCTCTATGGCATCTTTGTTTTGAAGTGCAGCCTCCTGATTCAGCATCGACCGCAGTTCTTTATTTTCTTTGTCTTTTTCTGTGACCAGTTGTTTATATTTGCATAGCAAGCGGTCCCGGCGGCGCTGGTCAACTACTAATGTGCGACTGGACATGTGCATTTTTCTTTTAGCGTTAAGTTTGTTTGTTAGCCACTGCGAGACTTTTCCTCCATTTCTGCAACGTGTTTGCGGAACTCAGTGGTAGAGCTTTAAGGAAATCTCCTCACGCAGGTCCTTTATCTGCTTCGTCAGACCGTCAATTTCCTCTTTTGTCCTTCAATCGTTTGTCTTTGAATTGAACTCAATTGATTTTCAGTTTCCAGCTGTTTAATTTTTTGCTCCTGCTGAAACACCATCTTTTTATAGTGTGTGAGCTCTTTGTCCACCTTTTCTTTGTCTGTCAAAATCTGGCCCAGCCTTTTCTTAACTACGTTGCGCTCCTCCTCGACACAGGCAAGTTGTTTGGCCTGTGCCGTCTGCGCTTCTGCCTGCTTTTGTTTGACGAGCTCCAGTTGATTTTTCACAGCAAAATACCTGGTCTGAGACTTGGATAGCTCTGCTTGAATCTTTTCTCGTTCGTTATCCTTTTCTTCTGTGTCTTTTGTCAGCGACTTTATGGTGTCCTTAAATTGGCTGATCACGGTCTTAGCCTCAGACAACTCCTTATTAAGTGTTTCACGCTGAGGCAAAAAGTCATCATTTGTCATCTGTATTTTAAGTCTGTGTTCTGTTTCTGTGAGAGCATTTCTCAGACGGACAATCTCATTATCTTGGGACGTCATTTTCTTAAAGGATTTCTGCCTCTCGCGTTCAAGTTTGGCTATTTGTTCTGTTTTCAGCTGCAGGACTTTCTCCAGGTGTTGCACACTAGAACACTGCTTTGAGGCTTTCGTTGTCTCACTTTCTATTTCCACTATTTTCTCTTTTAACTCTTTTGCTAACTTGTTACTATCAAAGTCCTTTGCCAAAAGCAGATCTGACAGTTCATTATTTTCATTATCAATGCGTGTTTCTCCATAGTTACCCTGTTCTTTTTCTCTTCAAACTCCTCTGCTTTTTTTTGCCATTTTTTAAGTTCAGCCTTTAATTTCTCTGCTTGCTCCTCCACTGTTTTAAGTCTGTCTCTACATTGAAACAACATGCTAGCCTCTTCAAGATATTCCGATGTCCTTTTTCAAAGTTTAGCCTCTCTTCTTTGAGCTGGTCCTGGACTCTAAGCTCTTTTTTTATCTGTTCTTTTTTTCCTTCAGTTCTTTTACTTTTACGTCTTTTTCAGCGGTCACCTGACTTAACTTTTGCTTCAGGACCTCATTTTCTTTGCTCAGTGTGTTGATTTTGACTTGAAGGGAGACAGAAATTCCACGTCTTTTCTTTCTCCTCCCGTCTCTTTTTTTTCAGTGGCATGTTTCCTTTCCAGGTCTTTGCATTTCTTTTGAAGATCCAGGATTTCTTTCTCATATTTGCCCGATTCAGTCAACTTTTCTGATCCTGCAGGCTTTATCTCACATTTAACCATACGTTTTCTTAGTCGGTCTATTTCAGAAAGATGGGCGCAGGCTTCCCGTTTAAGTCTATCAATATCCGCCACTTGTTCCCTACACACTTTAACAAATTCAGATATTTTTTCTGTTGGTCCTTGTTTTCAGCCATGAGGCGTTTTTCCTTTTTTTAAATTTTTCAAGTTGTTTTTGCTGTAATTCTAGTGTGGCAGCCATTTTTAAATGAATGTATTTAATTTGTATTTATATTGTCCGTGCAAAGTTATCAAGTACAACAAGTTATCTACTCATGTAGCGCTTACAGTTTGTGTACATGGGGTGTATTTGTGACTTCTCGTGAAACCTGGCTCCGGCCCCTACAGCTGTCATCAAAGAGAATTCAGTGATGTCACAGAACATCACAGTCAAAATTAACAACTGTAGAGGGGCGTGCCAAGATGGCGGAGTGAGTAGACGCTCTCTACCGAGGTCTGCACAGAAAGTTCGTGAACAACGGTAAAACCTCAACTTTATGCTGCTAACACTAACAGTTGACTAAACAAGTGAAATACAGCAATCATAGGGCAAGAAGCAGCAGAAAGTTCCAAGTCTAAGATAGCGCCTGAGAATGCTAACGAGGAGAGTGCTACGCCCAGCAACATGCTAATGGATAGCTTCCATAACTACGCAGCTACTACGGTGGCACTCACGTTAGCCGAAGAAGAAATGGATGAGTTCCACCTCTCCCTGTCACACCTCTTAAATCGCCAGCTCCGAAGAAGGTGATGTACGAACGCAGCAGCTCTGACGCAGTTGATGTAAACCAGATAATTTCCAGTTTGTCGGCATTAATTAACTCCAGGTCTGATAACATTGAGAGCATGGTGAGAGAAAACTCGAACATGGTGAAAGAGAATACGCTCCAGATTGAGGGTCTGAAAAAGACGATTGATTTTGTGTGCGCGGAAATGAAAGATATGAAGGGAAAGTTTGCGACCTGGAAAAAAAAAAAAGTAACTAAAGAGGAAGGTCGAGTGGACAACTGCCAACAGAGAATATCTGAGTTGGAAAGATATTCCAGGAGGTGGAATCTCAGACTACATGGAGTCAAGGAGGCTGAGAAAGAAGACGTAAGGGGAAAGGTGATCGAGATATGCCAGTCTGTTCTGCCAGAGCAAAATCATAGGCTGCCTGACGTCATCGACACCGACTCGGAGCCAAGCGACAAGGTAGCACCAGACCCAGAGGCATCATCGTGCAGTTCACCTCCCGAATCTACAGAGATGCTGTATGGAAAGCAGCCAAAACATCCTCCTACCTGCAGGACAATCATTTGAGGTTCGCTGAAGATCTGTCCAGGGAGGACAGAGAACGTCGTGACAAACTGTGGCCGATGATAGACAAAGCCCGTAAGGATAGGTCGGCTTATTTCGTGGGAGGCCGAGGATTCATCAGTGGATCAGAAGTTTTCCCTCCTTGATAGAGACGCTTTTTCAGTCTCCAAAATGACATTTCTGTAAGATTGTTTACATGGTGAACTTGATATTTTCACCCTCAGGTTAAAGTTTTATTTTGTGTTGAAGAGTGTTTTTTTCTATAAAAAGCTAGATTTGAACCATAGCAGATAGTTAAGTACTATATTTTTATAAGCTTAGTCACTCAGGGTTTTTACTGTTCTATTACCTAAATTGTGCAGCACCCGGTCCCCTTATTCTATAGATCTATTCTTAGCTGTAGAAGTTTAGAACTTACTTTTTCTCTTTCTTTTTTCTAATAACTTTGTCTTTTTCATTTGTTTCTCTTAATACCAGGGGTTTAAGACAAACATGTAAAGCATAAAGCTTTGTTTTTGTTTGCCAAACAATTTAAAACAGATTTTGCTTTTTCCAAGAGAGTCATTCCACACCTGCTGATACAAATTTTGGAAATCTCAATGGGGTAATGAAGTCTGGTTGTCCCATGGCTCTGAGCGTTCTGCTGGAGTTGCCACGCTTAAAAATTCTTTTTCTGGGGATGTGTTACATTCTGACTGTGACACCTTAGGACACTACCTCTGATCAATAATCAGACACAATAACAGTACTTTCATTGCAGTAAATATATATGGTTACAATAATAAAACTGAAAATGATAAATTACTTGACTCCTTAGAAGAAAGAATTACTTTCTGGCTCTCCAAATACCCAAATTCAGTCCTCTTAATTGGTGGAGACTTTAACATTGCTTTAGATAATATGGTTGATAGGTGGCCTCCAGGGCAGCAGTCTTCATACAGTGCAAACTTAAAAAATTTTATGGGAAAATTTAATGTTGCGGATATTTGGAGAGAAAAATTTCCAGACGATAGACTCTTTACTTGGAGCAATAAGACAGGATCCAGGCAATCACGTATTGACTTTTGGCTTGTTTCTGACTGTATTGATAAAGATAATATTACTGTTAATATACTTGCCACCCCTCACTGATCATAGAGCAATTCACATTAGCGTCCAAATGTTTACACTAGATAATATACCTCATAAATTCTCTTATTGGAAGTTAAATAATTCTTTACTAAAAGATAAGATGGTTAACATGCAGATTAATAAATTAATTGTTTATTATTGGAATAAAGCTAACAGAGAGAAGTCCTTTTGTACCAATTGGGAAGTTTTTAAATTTGAAGCATGCAAATTCTTGAGAAGATATGGGAGTCAAATTACTAAATTAAGGAAAGCTGAAGAACAAGAAGTGATAAGCAGAATTGCCTCTTATTACCAGAAGTCCCCAGAAGAAATCTCAGAGGAAGATAAATTAACTTTACTAGAACTTCAAAATAAATTGGACGGTTTATATCGACGCAAGGCTGAGGGTGCTTTTGTAAGATCCAGGAAGAGGTGGCTGGAGGAGGGTGAACAAAATTCTGCTTACTTTTTCAGGCTTGAAAAATACAGATCAAAAACAAACTCTATTCATCAACTAAATATTAATGGCGTTGTCTCCGACAATCCTAGAGAAATTTCATATTTCTGTGCCGAATTTTATTCTAAACTATATAACTCAAAATATAATGATGTTGTCTCAACGCGATTTTTCAATAATATTAAAAACCTAAAAACTATTGTTGTGGAAGATAGGAGTTATTGTGACAGCCCTCTGACTGTGGAGGAAGTCTGTACTTCCATTTCTGCACTTAAGGCCAATAAATCTCCTGGCACAGATGGTTTGACTGCAGAGTTTTATAAATCATTTTCTAATCTCCTGGCTCCGTTTTTACTGCAGGTTTTCACAGAAAGTATAGAGAATAACACCCTCCCTCCTACTCTTACTCAAGGTCTCATAACACTTATTCCAAAACCAAACAAAGACTTACTTTTTATTGATAATTGGAGACCCATCTCCTTGCTCAATAATGACTATAAGATTATGGCTTTAATACTTGCTAACAGAATTAAAGAGGTCTTGGACACAATTATTGATGAGACACAATCAGGCTTTATGAGAAATAGACACATTTCTAATAACATTAGACTGGTTCTGGATTTACTTGATTACTCTGATTTGGTACCTGACAATAGCTTCATTCTCTTCCTGGATTTTTATAAGGCTTTTGATACAATTGAACATCAATTTATTTTCTACTCTTTGGAAAAATTTGGCTTTGGTGAATTTTCCTGTAAAGCTGTCAAAACCTTATACACGAATGGCAATAGTTCTATTAAAATGATTAACGGCTCCACCGAGATTTGATCTGAAACGTGGTATTCGCCAAGGATGTCCTATTTCACCATATTTATTTTTACTTTGTACACAAATTCTTGCAACTAATATCTCAAACAGTGTTGTACAGGGAATCACCATAGCTGATAAGGAGCTCGTCATCAGCCAGTTAGCCGATGACACCACACTCTTCTTGAAGAATGCAAACCAAATCCCTCCAGCCCTTAGTGTGATTAATGATTTCTCTGAGGCCTCTGGTTTATGCCTAAATCTAAGAAAGTGTGAGTTACTAGCAATTAAAGACTGCCCTGCAAATACTATCTGTAATATTTCTGTTAAACAAGAAGTCACATACTTGGGACTGTTGATATCCAAAGACCAAAAATCAAGATGCTCCTCAAACTTCACTTCAATTATACAGAAACCCTAAAAGCGTTCAAGAGTATGTGAGTAAATAAAGAGTAAACAAAGAAAAACAAAGAGTAAATAACAGTAGATACTAAATATTGAATGTTATTGTGCAGCACGCAGCATCAACAGCACACAATGTCCTTTGAGGTAGCAGCCAAGACAGGTGTAGTTTGTGTCTGTGAACACCCATGCGTACACCTGTGTGCACACCTGTGTGGATGAGTGCGTTTGTATTCAAAAGGTTTCTCCATGTAACTGCGTTTCTGCTGCTAGACGGTGTGGGAGCTACAGCCCCGTCCCCAGTGCATGAAGCAGGCATGGAGAAGATCCAGGCCCCAGAGTGCGAGAGCCCAGGACGATCATCGGAGGGGCAAAACCGTGCCACCCTCCTGGGAAGAGCTGAGGAGAGCCCCAGACAAGGGGTCACCCGGCAGGGAGTGTGGTGAGGGGAGATAGGCCTCCATACCTTGGAGGGCCTGAGATGTACCCAGACAGAGAGGTGGAGTCTAAGACCCAACCTGACATATAGACAGACGAACAGGCACACACACAGGCAGAAACGTGCATTCCCACCCTCATGGACACAGACAAATATTCGGCACTCACCCAACGTGGAGACAGACACATATGGACACTGTACACACAATCACACTCCCCAAACATACTCTATACTAAATATTTGTAACTAAGTAACTAAGTATTTGTGCTTTGGTACTTCCTGCCTTTGCTTTCTTTTAGAATCACTGTGGAAAGTTTTGAATTAGTAGCTGTTTTAAGGAATGAATACAATGAATATAAGTCGATCAAAGTGCTCAAATACAACCACTCAGACTTAATAAACCAAAGGAAATCAGTTCAGTCCAATTAAATTTTATTTGCAAAATGCCTGTTGACAAGGCGCTGCTTCAAGGCACTTTATATTGTAAGGTAAAGACCCTACAATATTACAGAGAAACCCCAACAATCCGAGGACCCCCTATGAGCAAGCACTTGGCGACAGTGGGGAGGAAAAACTGCCTGTTAACAGGCAGAGACCTCCGCAGAACCAGGCTCAGGAAGGGGCAGCCATCTGCATGGCTGGTTGGGGTGAGGTAGTGACACAGATGGAATGTGTTCATGTCACTTCCTCACAGCAAACAGATGTTATTGTTTTCTGTTGTCTAATATTTTTGGTGTTATAGCAAATACAGGCCCTCCTGTGTTAGAGATGTAACTGCCTCCAGTGTATTTTAAGTAATGTTTTTAACCATATCCCTTAGTGTTGATGTTTATTTAAGAAAAGTCAATTTATGTTTGTTGACCAGCCTAAAACTGATTATTTCTTTCAGTGTATGAAAGGGAATGATTGGTTCTAATTGTGCTTTCTGGTGTGGGAACAGGTCGGCAGGTTCCTTAGTGGTGTGGCGACTGGGCTGACGGGGTCTGTTACTTAATTATGGGGTGTGTTGGTTAATTTTGGGCATCTGTTGCGTAATCTTAGCAGAGTTGTTGGTTAATTTGAGGGGCCTGCTGCTCAAATTCTGCAATGTTTTGCCTACGAGAGGGAGGAGGTGAAAAAACGTTTTTCTGTCTTTTGGGGAATACTGCACATGAATCTGGTTGGCGCCCAACCTCAGACTGCTCATATGATTTCGCCATACAGTTTGACTTGGCCTTGGTGGAAATAGGAGGTAGCGGGGTGTGCTTTGCGCTCACCTCAAGTGTCAGGTGTTTATTTTCTTCAACAAGGCTGGTGTTCTTAGCCTCATATACAGAAAGGATTCGCTGTGTTGTTTCTAACTGCTTTTTGAGTTCGCGATTTTCCACTCACATCTGTGGAGTTTCTCTATGGCATCTTTGTTTTGAAGTGCAGCCTCCTGATTCAGCATCGACCGCAGTTCTTTATTTTCTTTGTCTTTTCTGTGACCAGTTGTTTATATTTGCATAGCAAGCGGTCCAGCGGCGCTGGTCAACTACTAATGTGCGACTGGACATGTGCATTTTTCTTTTAGCGTTAAGTTTGTTTGTTAGCCACTGCGAGACTTTTTCCTCCATTTCTGCAACGTGTTTGCGGAACTCAGTGGTAGGCTTTAAGGAAATCTCCTCACGCAGGTCCTTTATCTGCTTCGTCAGACCGTCAATTTCCTCTTTTGTCCTTCAATCGTTTGTCTTTGAATTGAACTCAATTGATTTTCAGTTTCCAGCTGTTTAATTTTTTGCTCCTGCTGAAACACCATCTTTTTATAGTGTGTGAGCTCTTTGTCCACCTTTTCTTTGTCTGTCAAAATCTGGCCCAGCCTTTTCTTAACTACGTTGCGCTCCTCCTCGACACAGGCAAGTTGTTTGGCCTGTGCCGTCTCTGGGCGCTTCTGCCTGCTTTTGTTTGACGAGCTCCAGTTGATTTTTCACAGCAAAATACCTGGTCTGAGACTTGGATAGCTCTGCTTGAATCTTTTCTCGTTCGTTATCCTTTTCTTCTGTGTCTTTTGTCAGCGACTTTATGGTGTCCTTAAATTGGCTGATCACGGTCTTAGCCTCAGACAACTCCTTATTAAGTGTTTCACGCTGAGGCAAAAAGTCATCATTTGTCATCTGTATTTTAAGTCTGTGTTCTGTTTCTGTGAGAGCATTTCTCAGACGGACAATCTCATTATCTTGGGACGTCATTTTCTTAAAGGATTTCTGCCTCTCGCGTTCAAGTTTGGCTATTTGTTCTGTTTTCAGCTGCAGGACTTTCTCCAGGTGTTGCACACTAGAACACTGCTTTGAGGCTTTCGTTGTCTCACTTTCTATTTCCACTATTTTCTCTTTTAACTCTTTTGCTAACTTGTTACTATCAAAGTCCTTTGCCAAAAGCAGATCTGACAGTTCATTATTTTTCATTATCAATGCGTGTTTCTCCATAGTTACCCTGTTCTTTTTCTCTTCAAACTCCTCTGCTTTTTTTTGCCATTTTTTAAGTTCAGCCTTTAATTTCTCTGCTTGCTCCTCCACTGTTTTAAGTCTGTCTCTACATTGAAACAACATGCTAGCCTCTTCAAGATATTCCGATGTCCTTTTTTCAAAGTTTAGCCTCTCTTCTTTGAGCTGGTCCTGGACTCTAAGCTCTTTTTTTATCTGTTCTTTTTTTTCCTTCAGTTCTTTTACTTTTACGTCTTTTTCAGCGGTCACCTGACTTAACTTTTGCTTCAGGACCTCATTTTCTTTGCTCAGTGTGTTGATTTTGACTTGAAGGGAGACAGAAATTCCACGTCTTTTCTTTCTCCTCCCGTCTCTTTTTTTCAGTGGCATGTTTCCTTTCCAGGTCTTTGCATTTCTTTTGAAGATCCAGGATTTCTTTCTCATATTTGCCCGATTCAGTCAACTTTTCTGATCCTGCAGGCTTTATCTCACATTTAACCATACGTTTTCTTAGTCGGTCTATTTCAGAAAGATGGGCGCAGGCTTCCGTTTAAGTCTATCAATATCCGCCACTTGTTCCCTACACACTTTAACAAATTCAGATATTTTTTCTGTTGGTCCTTGTTTTCAGCCATGAGGCGTTTTTCCTTTTTTTTAAATTTTTCAAGTTGTTTTTGCTGTAATTCTAGTGTGGCAGCCATTTTTAAATGAATGTATTTAATTTGTATTTATATTGTCCGTGCAAAGTTATCAAGTACAACAAGTTATCTACTCATGTAGCGCTTACAGTTTGTGTACATGGGGTGTATTTGTGACTTCTCGTGAAACCTGGCTCCGGCCCCTACAGCTGTCATCAAAGAGAATTCAGTGATGTCACAGAACATCACAGTCAAAATTAACAACTGTAGAGGGGGCGTGCCAAGATGGCGGAGTGAGTAGACGCTCTCTACCGAGGTCTGCACAGAAAGTTCGTGAACAACGGTAAAACCTCAACTTTATGCTGCTAACACTAACAGTTGACTAAACAAGTGAAATACAGCAATCATAGGGCAAGAAGCAGCAGAAAGTTCCAAGTCTAAGATAGCGCCTGAGAATGCTAACGAGGAGAGTGCTACGCCCAGCAACATGCTAATGGATAGCTTCCATAACTACGCAGCTACTACGGTGGCACTCACGTTAGCCGAAGAAGAAATGGATGAGTTCCCACCTCTCCCTGTCACACCTCTTAAATCGCCAGCTCCGAAGAAGGTGATGTACGAACGCAGCAGCTCTGACGCAGTTGATGTAAACCAGATAATTTCCAGTTTGTCGGCATTAATTAACTCCAGGTCTGATAACATTGAGAGCATGGTGAGAGAAAACTCGAACATGGTGAAAGAGAATACGCTCCAGATTGAGGGTCTGAAAAAGACGATTGATTTTGTGTGCGCGGAAATGAAAGATATGAAGGGGAAAGTTTGCGACCTGGAAAAAAAAAAAGTAACTAAAGAGGAAGGTCGAGTGGACAACTGCCAACAGAGAATATCTGAGTTGGAAAGATATTCCAGGAGGTGGAATGAAGTCTGGTTGTCCCATGGCTCTGAGCGTTCTAAAACAGATAGATATCCAAAGACCAAAAATCAAGATGCTCGTCAAACTTCACTCCAATTATACAGAAAACCCTAAAAAAGTTCAACCAGTGGCTGCAAAGGGACTTGTCGTTGAAAGGTAGAGTGTTAATTACTAAAGCTGACGAGATATCCCGATTAACATATGCTGCTCTCTCCTTACATCTGGATAAGAAAATTAGTAAAGATATTGACCGTATGCTGTTTAATTTTATATGGAAAAACCGTACGCATTATATTAGAAAAACTGTTGTCATGAATAAGTACGAGTCAGGTGGGCTTAACGTCTTAGACTTTTCTACTTTAAATAACACTTTCAAAATTAATTGGGCTAAACATTTTCTTAAAAACCCTACCTCTATCTGGAACTTTATACCATATCATATTTTCTCTCGTTTTGGTGGCTTTAATTTTATTTTAAATTGTAATTACAATGTTGAGAAACTCCCTGTAAAACTTTCATCCTTCCATAAGCAAGTCCTCTTAGCGTGGACCCTCATTTATAAACACAACTTCTCACCTCACAAATACCTTATCTGGAACAACAGAGACATTTTATTTAAAAATAAATCACTTTTCCTGGAAACGTGGGTCCAAAATGGGATCCTATTGGTGGCTCAGCTGGTTAATAAAGAGGGACAACTACTTACTTACAACGACTTCATTGCACTATATAATTTTCCAATCAGTGTTCAGGAATTCTCAATGGTGCTTGGTGCCATACCCTCAGGGACTCTAATGTTATATAAAAACACTGACAGCTCAATATCTACCTCAGTCACTCTCCCTGATCCAGCTGAGTCACCAATAGGAACAATCTGCTTTTCACAGGAACTTGGTAACAGCAATAAGAGAAAACGTAGTTTATTCCAAGAAGATGTCGTCTCTCTCCCATATGTAATATCTTACTGGAACCGATATGTTCCAGATATCAAGTGGAAGACAGTCTGGATGATCCCCCATAAATATTTGATTGTAAATAAGGTGAAGGAAGTCTCATTTAAAATTCTACATAAATGTTATCCAGCCAGTCACTACATGGTAAAATTTAAAAGAGATATAAATACTAACTGTACTTTCTGTGGGGATCATCCAGAAACTGTGACACCTTTTTTGTTACTGTTCTTTTACACAGAGATTCTGGAAGGAATTTAGCAGTTTTGTTATTGTCCATATTTTAAGGGAATTTTCTTTACGATGGGAAAATGTTTTATTCTGTTTCTTTAAGTTCCCCAAGAGGAATGATAAATGTTTTTTTTATGATAAATTTGTTAATACTTTTAGCTAAATTTTTTATCCATAAATGTAAGTTTACTAACAAAACACCATATTTCTGTCATTTTTTTAAGGATGTGGAAATGTATATACAATCAATATCAGACTCTACTAACAAAAAGGCTCTCAAAACAATATATATCTGTGAATTTTTGCGTGTATTCTTGTAACTTTTACCCTGGCTTTGTGTGTTCATGTTCTGTTGTTTTGTATACTTCATCTGTTCGTATGTTGTATACTCATTGTTTGTTAAATAAAGTTTAACAAAAAAAAAGAAAATTGGAACAGTAAAAAAAAAAAAAAAAAAAATTAACAACTGTATCGGTCGTTAAGTCTAACGTCACTAGCCGTGTCTGGGCCTAAACTCCGCTGCAGGTCCATATATCAAACGATCACTATGGCATTACTGAGAGTTGAAAAACTGTCTAAAGCAGGGGTGTCCAAAGTCCGACTTGGCCCGCGGTCCATTTTTAATTGGCCCTCAATTAATTTTATAAATAGAATAGAAAATGGCCCGCACTTCAACTTTTGCTTGGGTGTATTGCACTTCTTAGTTTTAACACCAGGGGGAGCTACTGTTGATCAAGGCAGTTGGTCTACCAAAAAGGACAATCACAGAAGAAATTTACCCCAAGTTACCAAACATGGCAGAACCAAAGAAGCAAAAGGTAGAAAGTGAGTGCAGAAAATTTCAGACACGGTGGGAGAGTGAATATTTTTTCAAAGAATTAAAGGGAAAGTGTGTCTGTTTGATCTGCACTGAAACTGTGGCAGTTATGAAAGAGTATAATGTACGACGTCATTATGAAACCAAACATCAGGCCTATGCATCCTACACTGGTGCTGATCGAGAGCAGAAATTAAAGCAAAGGGTAGCTATCCTGCGGGGTCAGCAACAGTATTTTTTTCGTGCTCAAATTGTCCAGGAAAAGGCTCCAATAGCCAGTTATGAGGTCGCCCAACTCATCGCAAGACATGGCAAGCCTTTTTCAGATGGAGACCTCATAAAACGCTGCCTCGTTAAAGTCACCGAAATAACGTGCCCGGAAAAAGTGCAGGACTTCAACAACGTCAGCATGTCCAGAAATACAGTTGTGCCACGCACTGAAGACTGTCAGCCAACATTAAACTGCAACTGTCTGATAAAGCTGTGCTTTTGATTTTTAGTCCATCGCATGCGATGAGAGCACCGATGCCACAGACACCGCACAGCTGCTAATTTTTTTTTTTTTTTGCGGGGAGTGGACGAGAGCACGAGCACTTTAGGTGAGTAAAAACTACATTCCACAGTACCCGCGTGTTAATATGCATGCATGTGCAGGTACACATGCTTCAAATATCAATAATGCGCATCAATTCTGTCACTACCCTGCTTTTGCGCACCACTTTCTTATATGCGTTTTTCTTGTTAACACACAGAGTACACACCGCTGTGCACAGCGCACGCACACGCAAAGTCAGCTGATCTCATCTGATGCAGATCTGCTCCTTGATCAAGTGACATTTGTCCGGATTTCTGGCACGAGTGGCGTACGATGAGCACCGCGGCTGGATGGCCCGATTTACATACCCAGCGCAGCTGATACTCACCAGAATAATTTACTAAAATTATATGCACTCCTGTTATTAAGTCCAGTTCAGTCTGTTAATGTTGATAACCGTTTCAAACTAACGTTAATAGGTGTGTTGCTAAGCCTAAGAACTTAAATAATAAGCTTGAAATGTACCCGTCCCATTTTCCCCTTTATTGTTTTTCCTCTGTACTGTAAATCTTCTGTCCAAGAAGAAATCTGCTGCTGTTCTGAGAATGAGCTACCAAAGCTTTTTCTGAATAAATCAATAAAGATCCATTTATGGAAAACTGTGATGAAGGCAGTTTTGTCTTTAATTATATTCAACAATATAACACATTTGACCACTTTTAAATGATTTTTCTAACATTAAAACACTACAGTTAAGGTTATATACCTAATTTCTAGTAAGTGGCCCAGCCCCTCCTATATTTTTATGTATGTGGGCTCGGGGATAAAAGTTTGGACACCCCTGAATTAGATACACAAATCGACACGTACGTTTACAATAATAGCCGCATAGTCTACGCTTTTTAATTTTAAACAACATACAAAAAGCGTTGATTTGTAAATAGTCGGAAGTCAACGTGATTTACGGAGGGGTTATTATACAAGAAGTAAAATAATTACTTGTTTTTCAAGTATCCTTATAACTTAGCGTGATTATACCCACTCTGGGTAACACATTGTAACCAGACCAGTTCTCTTGGGCCACTTAAAAAATCTTTATAGATCTGTTTTCTTATATTTGTTTCGATCTCTCGTGCCCTCTTGGCCAGATCTTTCTTAAAAATCTCATTCTCATATATATAAATATGTATAATATATAAAATAGTAAGAACAAACTACAGGAATAAGTCCTAAGAAACTATACAAACTATAAGTGCACAGACTTTGAGACAGGAGAGGAACAAAACATCCCAAAGCCTTCCTGATTTTCTGTCTCTGGAAGAGCAGACACATCCTCCTCACAGATCTTTTGTGCAGGTAGAGGGCAAGAGGGGAGGGCGCTGATGGCTGGAGGTATGAGCTGAGTGCGAAGAGATGGGAGGTGTGAATAGTTGTCTTTCAAATCTACAGTAGACGGTGTTACGGTCATCAGTCATTCTGGGATTCTTGTCAGGGTGGGGGAATGGACTCCTGTAACTGCTGATGTGCTGCAGGCCTCTCCAAACTGATGCAGGGTCGTTGGCTGACAAGCTTTTTTTTTACCTTCTAACATTAGCTCCTCTTAGCTACCCTAATCTCTTTGCACAGCTTGTTTCTGGCCTGCTTGTACAGGTCCTGTACAGGGCCAGCTTCCTCAGATTTGGAGTAAACCACAGTTTGTTATTATTGTATGTATGAAAGGTCATGGTCTGCATGACCTTTCATACATACAAAAACTGATGTATGATGTGACATTGTCAGTGAGTCTAATTAAGTGTGGTAGTTCCAGCTTGAAAAAGCAGTACAACAGTGGTCCAGTATGTTAGCATCCCTAGTAGGATGAGAACGAATAAACAAAATAAAAATAAAAGTCACTGACAAAAAAACATGATTGCAGCTTCTATCTTGTGATGGGAATGTTCTTTCCGGTTCAAAATGACTTGATATCATTTGTGAGAGATATGTTCGAAATATATTCTTCCTTCTTCATTCTGTCACGCTGTTCAGATTATTGGACAAAAAGTTATTTACAGCAGTTTAAACCAGCAATCATTTCTGACAAATAGGACTGGATCACTTTTTAGCAAGACATTGGTTAGTGTGCCAATACAGCAATATAAAAACACTACAAATTTTGCAGCAATATTTGATTAAAGTATAAATGTAAACGTACTGATAATACTGATGCATTTTTATCATGAATAAAATTATTTCACCAGCTCAATGTTTCAGCTACATTTTTTTCATCTATTTTGATTACATCTTTGTTACACAAACAATTAATTAGACTGATGTAAAGTTTAATTCTGGTGAATTAACATGATGTAAAGCATACATCAAATAACAAGTCATCCCAATCTGTGAACTGTACTACATTTTGAATTAATTTTACTACTGATGGAGTATTTTGGTATGACTGAAATAAAAAATGAAAATTGAAAATGAAATTAGAAAATGCCATCCATAACTAAAAATGCCCGGTTATTATTGCAAATCCCTTCTTTACTATTTCCAAATTTTGACTTAATAATTTAAACTTCAGAGTAAATAGGGTAAAAATTCAAGCTATTAAGAGTCAGATAATAAGATAATAACCCCATATTTTGACTTATGGAGGGCATTTTTCCCACCATTGGCAGCAAAAGGGAAAAACAATCCCACTGATTGTGTAATATCATCTTTTCCCTCATTCTTCCTTCTTCATTCTCTCACACTAGCCAAACAAAACACCAAATACAGTTTTCATGTGTGATTTCAACCAAGATCAAATCTAAGATGTTAACAATGAGACACACCAGTGAACCACGGTGAATCCTGGTCTGACAAAACGTAAACATTAGTAGAAGTTGTGTTTCCATCCAGCTGTTTGAGTTTATTCAGCATCGAAATATCATTATATTATATTATATTAACTCGATTTTTTGTTATGGCTGACTTTCGTCTTGCATGTGAGGTGAAACTTCTTTGAAAACAGTTCATTCAAATAATCTAAAACCTGCTGGTGGTTGACGTGTTGCTAGCAGTATGTCCAGCAGGTGGGGGTAGTGCATCTTTATGCTATTGTTTTACTGCGAAGAAAAAGACGTAACGCGGAAGTTTGCTTTCATTTTCTGAATATTTTCACACTAGAGATTTGTTTATAATTGTAGGACTTTAGTAGTTATGCTTTGATGATTCTTTTTTTTCCTTAAAAGTTTTCATCACATACGCTTTGAGGACATGGCTATTTTATATAGGACCAGAAGAACTTAGAGGTTGTCGTACTAGTTAGATATTTCATGTGTTTTGGTGGTATTTCTGCAGGCACTAACCTCAGTTTGAAGGATCTTTGACGGGTTGTCTTAATGCTGTGAGGACTATAATGGGTTCAGTTTAACGCCACAAACTATTTTTCGTGTTATGCAAACCAGCATATGTTTGTTTACCAAGATTATGCCACTATAGCAAAAAACAAAACAAAAAAAGTGAGTAGAGAAACTACAGCTGATCGTGAATAATGCTGGACTGTATGTCGTCAGTGTGGTTCTGGTTTGGATCAGGTCGTCCTGGCTTCTGCCTGGGGACCTCTTTATTGGTAACACTCATGCTACTGATGTATGCTGGGGGCATCCAGGCAAGTCTCAGTGTTGGTCCAGGAGGAGACTTCCCGAGGTTCACAGGTAACTCTTTTTTTGAGTTCAGATCTCACAGACAAAACTTGGTGAAAATCAAAACATATGCATGACCTTTTCTCCTCCTCAGATGTGTTCCTGTACGCTCTCAGCCATGATGAGCTGCCCTCTCTGCTGGTCAGTGTAGCTCTGGTGCTGCTGCTTGGATCTTGTCAGGAGCGCCGCTGGGGGACAGTCGCCTTACTTGTCCTCTCCACCCTGACAATCATCGCACTACCTTTTCTTTACACCCTGCTCCTCTTTATTGGTGGGGGTGAGGCGAGCCGGATCTTTGGCTTCTCTGGCGTCCAGCTTGCTTTATTTACAGCACAGTGTCGACAGGTGACACAGAGGAGGGTGCTGAGATGTCTGCCTGTCTGGTTTCTCCCATGGCTTTTTCTGCTGATTGGTCTGCTGCTGCTGCCCGGGACACCAGCTCTGCTTCACTTCTGTGCAATATGCATAGGGCACAACTGTATCCTACCCCAATTTTGCAATTGTTTGAAACTAAAAGCAATATATTGTGATTTATAGAGGAACAATTTTACTTGTGTTTTCTGTATTTTGACTTATTAGGACTTTTACTATTAGCTCACTTTTCTCTTATTTTTCTTGAACTCTCAATTTGTTTCTTCAGGTTTAAAGCGATGAAATCTTTGATGATGTTCATTTCCATATTCATAAGTCTTTCTATATAATACTTAATGTATCGGATCAGATCGTCAGTCCTTTATTGGGATGTTACAGGAGCTGGAGGAGTCCAGAGTCTTGGATTTCGTCCCTGACTGGATGTATGTTTCCACCACAGCCAGGTTAAGGTTGCCTAGCTACGCTACTTCACACAGGTGTGACTCATTTCGTTCACATCACAAGTCTCAATGAACTTTCATTGGTTTTAAACTGTGTTTATTCTGAACATTTTAACCTCATGTGTTGTCACAGATCTAGACCAGTTTCTCAGACGATGCCTGTAGATCAGTCAGCTGCTGTCCCAATGAACCAACCTTCTGCTTCAAACCACCGCTCATGGATTGAACCTTTGCCTGCCTGGATAATAGAGGAGTCTACTGTGACTGCTGAGGCAGAGGTGCTGGAGGAGCAGATGCTTAGGGCAGGGATACTGGCCTCATTACAGGATGCTCCTGATGATCCTGGTGCAAAAGTGGAGGTTCCTAAATCATCGGTTTCCTCTTTGCGGTTCGTAATAACTTAATATCTTGAATTTTATGTCAGTATGCAGATGTGTGTGTGTGTTTAAACCTAGTACTACTTATTTTTCTCATTCAGTACTATGGAAAAGTCTTGAGACATCCCTCGTTTTTTTTTTTACAGTGTGCTTCCAGACTTTTTTAAAGTTGTCTTGAGCAATGTTTGAAGGTCTTCTGACACTGGCTGCTTTTTCCTGTGTTTTCAATTTAATCCGGGAATGCTTTTTCTTTTTTCTTGTTTTTTTTTTTTTAAACCATTTAAAACCGACCTATCAATCATTCAAGCATATAAAAAGTTGTGTTTAGGCACTTTGTTACTAGCAGCCTGTCACAAAAATACATTATTTGTAATTTGCTCAAATGTTTTTGCTTGAATTTGTGAAAACTCCCTACGAAAACACAGTTTGACAAATATAAAGTAGTTTTGCACCAACAAGGTGATTCCCAAAAGCTATTAGCTCAAAACTTAGCATATCTCGGGACGGTGCGCAGTGTTGTGAGTGGTGGCTCAAGACTTTTTGCAAAGTACTTTATACATACTTACACAAAGTTTCCCCTCAGTCTCCAGCAGTTGGAGAAGATGGGCTTCCCCACAGAAAAAGCTGTTGTGGCTCTAGCAGCATCAAAACAGCTAGATGGCGCCATCTCCCTGCTTATAGAAGACAGCATCGGAGAACAAGCTGTGGTGGTATCTAAGGGGAAGAGCCCGCTGCCACCACAAAACACCTAACCCGCCTCACAAGTCTGGACCGAAGTTATGCTTGGGTTTTGCTGAGCTTCAGTATGTTCCCCGTGGGTTAATTGTAAAACTATTTTAATGATAACAACTACAGCCGTGAGTGTAGATGCAGACTTTAGATTTTCTGTATATGCAAAGATAAATGTATGGTGGAAAGAGTGGATGTCATTTTATTTATAAAAGTGTTTAATGAATACTGGTGTCATGTAAAAAAGAGAAAAAACAAAAAAAAACAAAAAAACAAAAACAGTGGACATTATTTTATTACACCGATCATCTTGACAGGATTATATTAACACAGTAACACATTTTGCAAGAAAAAAGTTAAAAGTATGAAATGGTTACACAACAGCATACAAAATAAACTACAGTTCATTTTAAATAGTTTCACAATAAATGCAGAAAAAAAAGTCTTTTCATCATAACAGTTTAAGCAGTTTACCAGCAAAACAGTGGTAAAAGTATATTCAAGTTAATGTAACAGTTTTGCCATTTTCTCCATTTGTGTGTGTGTGTGTGCTAAAGATCATGAAATATCCTGTGAGGTCTGTTTTCCTTTCAACATGTTTCCAGATTGCAACATCATTTATGGCCGTTTCTAAATATGTGGAGGCTAAAACAAGATGCAAATGTTTGTGCACGTTTACCCAGTTTAAATGTCGAAATGCTTTATCAGTACATACTTTAGAGGAGGAGGGGAGCGACCAGAAAAGTACAAATCACCGTTATCAACACTTATCTCAGTTAGTGAACGGATCACTTAATCTTTTTAGTGCACTACATAACATTGAGTTAAACAATATGATAGAAGCATAACAAATTACATACTATAGGAGGAGTTTTGTTTGTGTAGTCATGTCCCGCAAACTGTACAGACTCCATGTGCTTAAATAATGAATTCTGTTTAGGTTGCAGTTACATCGTGAAAGCAACAGAAACTCAAATCCAGTCTCTTTTCTCACATCTGACTTCTCTTTCACATGATTACTCTAAATGACCTTTATTCTCCAGGACCGTTTGTAGCTCGAGGAGCACCACAGAAGATTCAGATTTTTTTCATCATCCTAATTGTGAGGCTTGTGGTTCTGCAGCCAAACAAATGAAAAACAGAAAGAGCAGCTGGAAGTATTGTGTAAAGGTAAATTGTTTGGTTATGGCGATGGATGGGGTTCAAACTAGTTCTCAGGTTCCCGATGGAGCAGGGCATTGTTGAGTACCAGTGGAGTTTCCCTGAGGTGTCCCCCATCCTATATTAGATGGTACAGCCCAGAGAGGGTGTCAGTTAACGTCTAACTCTGTTGAGTGTTGATGAGACTTATAGGAGGGGAAGTCAAGCCCCTCCCCCCGCCTGTGATCCTCAGGGTGAGCCAGGGGGTGTCTACTTTCCTCGAACCTTGGTGTCGGAGGACAGAGGAGAAGCAAGTCGATGTGGAATTGAACCTGATCGCTTATCTCTGTAGAAACTAGGGGAGGATGTGCCAAACGGTCCATCCCCAGACCCTAGATCAGGCTCTGTTGAAGAAAGACAGCAGTTGGAACGGCACTTCTGTCTCCACCAGTATGTGTGCACTTTGTAGTCCTAATCCAAACCTATAAGTGGATTCCTAACTTGTTTTAGGCAAGCTGCAGCTGACTAATATGTTGTTGACTAATATGTTTTGTGTGTTTCTTATAAGTTTGTTGGAAAAATGTCCATCTTAATTTTCCAGCACCCTTCAAATTGTCCAGAATGAGTTCAAAAGATAAGCTAATTTAGAAAAGAAGAGCACCAATTCATCACATTGGAAAAGCCAAAACCAGTGACAGTTTGGCACATTTTCTTGCTAAATGACAGATTTATTTTCAATCATTTTATTGTCAGGGTGTAGACCTCTGAGTCGGTCTACTTCGCTATGAAACAATCTGATAATTCTGTAATATTAGGTAAATATTTATATTATTTAATTATTATTGGTGCTCAGAAGTGTACCAAGTGAGACAAACTTGTGGGAAGAGAAAAATCCACAAACATCCATAAGTAAACATCCATCAATAAGTAAAACCTTAACAGAAGATTGTAGGATCACATGTGTCATAGTACCAAAACAGCTTATTTAAAGGATTGAATTTCTTAAAATACATCTGCAGCAACATTTCGTAGTTCAGTTTGTGATTATCAGAATTTACTTTTAGCTTCTATCACTTTAGATCTTGTCAAGAAGGTAAGTGGGGGCCAGCAGTTCTGCGGGTGAGGATGTCTCAGCGTTACCTGGCCAGATGATAGCCTCCAGCAGTGTCACCCTGCGAGTCAGAAGCTCAAGGTCTGCCTGCAAGTTGTGGAACATCTGCAAGCTAATGTCCTATCAGAGAGCAGTGACAGGGGGGGACTGTGTGAGGGTGTGGAAACGCGAGCCCGAGTCCTGGGGCTGCTCGTGACTGTTCCCACCCCCCGGTAGGTAGAGTGGGGGTTTGAGTCGCCCACCTTCGACCCCTGCCTAAAGCTGACCCTGCCGCAGGCCTCCTACTCACCATGAATACCGATCATAGTCTCGAGGATTAAAACCCTCTCGGCTAAGATCTTCAGCGCCTCTCTGATCTGATGTATTCCGTCCCCCTGTGAAGATAGATACAGCCGTCAAGGTAAGGAGCACAAGCTAAAGAACTGCTCGCCAAGATGCAAGTCATTTTTCTCAACACAGTCCAGCAGTTAGAAGGTTAAAACAGTCCACACATCTGCCCAGCACTGTCAGACATTATCCATTCCCTGTATTTCTCTACGCCGCCCTCATTCTCGGAGCATGCTTCCATATGTAGTCAGTCTCTGCCATGCTGGGCTGGGCAACATCAGCATGCACATTATGGACCTGCATCATGCTGGTGACATAACACTGTTCCAGGATATGCATTTGATCATGCCATCTGCATCTTTTTGTCAGGCAGCAGTTCAGCCAGGAAAATATGTTTGGTTTAGTGCTACAGTTTCATTCTTAGCACTGTGGTTACAACAGTAACCCACCATCACCTGACAGAATGAAGCCAGACTAGATTTACTCTGAAGTCTGTTGTCTTTTGTTAAAGGATGAGCTAGCAACTCATGAGTCATACCTTCAAACAGAACACAAGTAGATGAAAAACAAATATAGGGCATACAGAGACAGCTAAAAGGGTCGACATCACAAAAGAGAGCGTGCAGACAATAGCTGATGATTTGGGTGATTCCCACTAAGAAATGCGGCGATTAATACAACCTTATGTTTAAAGAAAAAAGGCAAAGTTATTATAAACAATGTAACTTTAGAGATGGCAGCAGCATTTCTGATTCAGATTAAACTATGTCAGCTTTGGGACAAAGGACATATTTATTAAGACATTGATGGTCTCCAGAGAACGAATTCTAGTTTGTAAATCATCTCCTGAAGGAGCTGGAGGCGAGCATTTGTCGTTTTTAGTAAAATATCTTAGCATTATTGGTTAATCGCCATGATGCTCGATACAGGATTTCAAAATCCCCTCAGGATGAGTCATAATCCTCTGACTCTTCATCCTGCATCACATCCACATCAAAAGTTTAATCTATCAATAAACCGCACCTCCTAAAAATCAGTAAACATATTATGCTTGTTGGCTTCAATACAGCCTCACAGACACTCTTTGGAAGTTTACATCAACTTTGCCTTTTTTCTGTTTTTAACTCTACTCTGTTATTAGTCATTCAAATATATTTTTAGTTGATTAACACATCCAGATAAGGGAACAGATTATTCAGTATGGCAATTTAGGACAAACTCATGCAAGGTTGCATTGGGGGAGAAAAGGGGATAGCTGTATCCACTCCACTCACACCACATCAACACCTCTAAACCAACACCACCCACCACTGACACATATGGAGTGATTTGGCATATACATTTCGCACATTTCCTCTGTGAATATTCGAACGTCTGTTTAATTCACATGGAATAATTACGAATTTTGCCTTTAAAAGGACGTGACCGCATCGAGCTGTTCTCTTGGTATGTTTTTGTATTTTTATATGTATATGCCAAAGTCAGATGCTGAAAAGATGACTGTGAAAGGTAGCCATGGGGACAGCAGCTTGCAGAGGGAGCTTTAGGGTCAAGAGGACAGCAGTCCAGAGCACACCCCGAGGACCAAACAAAAACACGTTAACGTACAAACACACACAGATCAGAAGCTACAGTCATATATGATCAAACATAAACAAAGTAAAGCAGAGACCATGTGACAATCAACAGTCTGAAAAGTCTGAGCCTGAGAGAAAAAAAGATGCTGCTCAATCACCACTTTGTGGCCAATCACCACCACAAATATGGTGACTGTAAACAGATCAAAGCATAAACTGAGAACTTGGCTACACAGTGAACAGATGATGACATGAATAAAAATATCTTACATTTGGATTGCTCTTGTAAAATGAGAAACAAGTGAAAGAAATGTAAGGATTAAGCAGACGTTTCATGCCAAATATTAAAACTTGAAACCTGACTACAATCTTCTTTTTCAGGCTGTGTGTCACCATTTGAACTGTGAACTACCAGCAGCTGGTATCTTACCGGCAATCCCTTCTCTCCCGGTTCTCCTTTTGGTCCCGGTGCTCCCTGTGAAGAAATGTTAACAGAAAAATTGGTGTGATGCAGCGGTTCACATCAAAAGAAAGGGCACATTCTCTCTCTGATTGCAGCTTTGTTGGTCAGTGTGGTTTGCAGTGCTGCTGGTGAATGTAGTTTATACTAAAATAACCCAATATGACAGGGTGTTGATATTCTCCCCTTTTCCACATGCAGTGGTGGCTTACCGGCTCGCCTCTCAAGCCCCTCTCTCCCGGGTAACCTGAAGGTCCCTGAAAAATCAAAGACTTGTCTCATTAAGTTGTCAAACAAAGAAAAAACAGCTAGATGTTTCGAAAGAGTCCCTTTAAAAAAAATAAAATAAAAAAAATTAAAGCTTTTTTTCCTTCAATAGTTCTCATTAACATTATGATGTGAAAAAGAAAGTACATCCTCTCTTACCGCTAAGGTTTTACATATCAGAGCATAGCAGAAAAAAAATCATCATTATATAATTCTGATTATATTCTATCACCATTTATGTAACAAAAACAAATCCAAATTCAGAAGCGAGACGAAACCGAGAAGCGGAGAAAATCTGAAACAGAATGGCTGGAAGAGAAAAGAATCGTGGTGTTGCAATGAACCAGACAAAGTCAAAAACCTGATTCAGATGCTGTGACGGGACCTTAAGAGAGCTGTGCATCAACAAAATAACAGTGAGCCAAAATTCTTCACACTGATTACAGTTGCTTCAAGTTATTAGGTGGTTTGAGTAGTTACTGAATCATGGGGATTATGATGAAGAACTTGATGAAGAATAGAGCCCCATCAATATAAAATGTTATTTTTTTTAAATTTTGAATATTTATGTTGTTATTATTTTGCAAGAGAAGAACGCACAAAGTGACAAATTTATGGGTTGATCATTGTATGAGATATAAAAGACATGAAGCACTGCACATATAAATCTAAATAAACATGTACTTGCTTATTGAACCATCTGATTGTCTTATATATTATATTATGCTCTTTAACTGCATTGAGAACATGTTAATAAATATTAATAATAATCTAATATTGTCTTACTGTACCACACTGCACTGTATGTGCTTTTTTACTTTTCTCTGTATATGTCTACAAACTTGTCTTTTAGCTAAGCTTTTAATATTTTCAAAAATGTAATTAACATGCGCTGTGCCTCCATCCAACAAATCAATAATCTAAGCCAAAGTTTACTCACTCTCTCCCCACGTTCTCCCTTTGGCCCCACGGGGCCCTGCGTTCCATGCACTCCAGGTTTTCCCTGTTTTGAGGTAGAAAGGAAATTGAAAATGACACAGATAAATTTGTACAAAAACAAATCTAATGCAGTGACTATCGTGCACTGCTGTGCTGTGAGCAAACTTACATTTTGTCCTGCTGGACCAGGAGGTCCTGCCGGGCCTTTAGGACCTGGGGGACCTGAAAAACAGATTAAAAGATTTACATTAGCACAAGAGTTTTGTGTTTTACACCTTTTCAACCTGACATAGTAACACAGAACCTGTAGGTGTTCATAAGTTTATATTATCAAAGCCTTTATCTTCAAAATGGACAAGAAAGATCAGTGGAGATTATGAAATGCATATTAAAAGCAATAAATATAAAAAGCATCACTGACAGGCATCAGCATATACAGTTAGGTCCATAAAAATATGGACAGAGACAATTTTTGGTTCTCTATATTAGCACATTGAATTTTAAATGAAACAACTCAGATGCAGTATAAGTGCAGACTTCCAGCTTTAATTCAGTTTGTTGAATAAAAAGACTGCATAAAAATGTGAGGAACTAAAGCATTTTTAACTCAATCCCTTCATTTTAGGGGCTCAAAGTAATTGAACATATTTAAGAACTGAAAGCTCAATCATTCATCAGTGACAGCCTGGAGTCTTGAACTCATGGGCATCACCAGATGCTGGGATTCCTCCTTTTTCATGTCCTGCCAGGCCTTTACTGCAGTAGTTTTAAGTTTGTTTTATTTGTGGGCCTTTCTGTCCGAAGTTTAGTCTTCAAAAAATGAAATGCATGCCTAATTTTTTTAAGATCAGGTGACTGACTTGGGCATTCAACAATATTCCACTTCTTTGCTTTAATAAACTCCTGGGTTGCTTTGGATTTCACGCCGTCTTCATGCAGTCTTCTCTTCATGGTAGACTTGGATATCGATACGTCTATTTCCTGGATAGCGTTGTTCACTTGGTTTGCTGTTGTGAAGGAGTTTCTCATCACCATGCAAATGATTCTGCGATCATCCACCACTGTTGTCTTCTGTGGACGTCCAGGTCTTTTTGCATTGCTGAGTTCACCAGTGCTTTCTCTCTTTCTCAGGAGGTACCAAACTATAGATTTTGCCTCTCCTCCCATTGTGGCAGTTTCTCTGATAGATTTTTCTGTTTTCACAGCTTAAGGATGGTTTTGCGGCCTGCATGGAGAGCTTTGACCGCATATAGCCTTAAAAGAAAACTAAAATGAAAGCGTCTACACATTTTGTCCATGTCCATATATATAAGTATAATTAGAATATGTTTCAGAAAACAGGTGGAAAACCAAAACTTGTGTCAGTGTCCAAATATACCTAACTGTACACAATAAAAATATAATAACACAGAAAAAGATCATAACACAGTGAGATACTGCACAAGATGTTTGTTCATTCAAACTGTAAGACATGCAAAGGGGCTGTTTTCATTTTGCATATTTTAGAGTGTATACAGAGTTGTGACCACACCTAAGTGTAGTCATCAGTGTGTGGACTTGCTTTTGAAGGATATTTATTTTTTTCTGGACACATGGTTAGGAATAAAAAATATTTACTGCCTGTAACATTGTACCAGTTTGGTAGTGGGTCAGTGATGATCTGAGGAGGTATATCCATGGAGGGATGTACAGACCTCTACAGGCTAGGCAACGACACCCTGAATGCCATTAGGTATCAGGATGAAATTCCTATGACCCACTGTCAGACCCTACAGTGATACAGTGATTCCTGGGTTCCTCCTGGTGTACTACAATGACGTTATGTACGGGGAGTATGCAGAATAAAAGAATTGATACCATTGACTGAGCCCTGCACACTGGCCTGACCTAAACCTAAATGTTTTTTGTCCCACGCTGCACCTCAGACTCTCCAGGACCTCAGTGATCCCCTGGTCAAGAAGAGGGGGGAGATCCCCCAGGACCTCGTCTGTCTTCTCATTAGCAGCCCAAGTGTTTGCCCCAGTGTTGTCAGGCATGCTTACAAGCACGTGGGGGGTCATACAAACTACTATTGTTGATATTTTGGCAAAATCTACTAACCTGCTGCATAATTTTTCACTTTGAGTTTTGTGGTGTCTTTGAATTCAGTCCTGTAGTTTAATATTTTTTAATAAAGCTGTTAAGAGTGTTTAATGCTCACCAATAGGCCCGGGAGGCCCCTGAGGTCCTGGAACAGGTATCCCTCGAGAGTCGTGGAAGGTGTTGGTGAAGAAAGGGTCTTTTCCACGATCTGGAAGTTGAAACAGAAAATGCATGTGTGTTTAAAGGAAAGCATAAGCTATTGGTAGAGTTAAAATAAGTTGCTTTAAGCAGAAAAAAAAATCCACTCTTGTAGAACCTGACCATCAAAACAAACTCTTAAAATACCATTAATTTACTTTCCTCAGTTAGAATACTGAGTTGAATTTATTTGTCATGTGTTTCATTCTATAAAAGGAGACTTGTGATATGAGTATGCTGTAACATCATCTGTCCTCTTGATGAGCTCCACAGAACAAATTATATTTTGGTTACATTTCCATATGGTGTTGTTTTTGATAAGGTTCTAATTTGGTAGGCCAAGCTCGATAAGCGAGCCATATTTTGCATGTGCCAGATAAGAAATTGGTCCTTCATTAACATTTCATAAAGAAGCCTGTGGCAAAATATCTCATAATAAGAAACATGAACTTCTTGATCCAACTACATGCACCCTGTTAGTCACCTTAGTGGATGGTTAAGTTTTTGTGTGACAAATCAGCCTTACCTCTAGAGGGCAGTGTACTCCAATAAACAGTCAAACTCAATCTCACGACTTCGCCAGGGCAGTAAAATATACTAAACTGTAGTTTGATACATATTAAAAGTTCAACATGACATAACAAAAAAATGTTCCACTGTTGAACAGCACTGACTGTGCGTGCACAACCACATGTGTCCGAAGAGGAAGGGCCAGTTGAAGAGGGTGGTGAATGTGTGAATGTTAGAGGAAATGTACGTTTGTTGGGTCATTTTATACTGTCAGGAAACACAGATCCAATCACAGCATGAGGCTTCAGGAGAATTAGAGAGAAGGTGGAGGAGGAGAACCCAGAAACATCCTTCAGCTGCCAGATTCTTGTTGCACACCACAAAAAAAATCAGGGCTGCTTTCTTGTATCTGATACTCTTCATTTCCTGCTTGCAACAAACTGGAATCTGTGGCTTGACGTGATATGAAAATCTGCTCGACCACTAACAAACACTGAGGTCATGCTTTTAAAGAGTCCTGCTCTTAAGTACTACATGTTGGCCGCTGGTTTAGGAACCCTCTCCAGTCCTGCAGACGGGAATTCCAACATCCTGATGCAGATGTAGAAGCCAAATAATCCAGTGTTTTCCAAAGGAAGCTCTGCACAGAACCCCCGTCTTATGTTCCCTGCTGTTACTTTGATGTGAAAGAAATGACCCACAGTTTCGGAAATAATCATGCCAACCTCAAGCCTGCGTCTCCACACAGGAACCCAGAGCCTGCAAACGGGTGTGCTGCATATTTGGTTTTTACCACTGAACCCATGTATAAAACCCGCCTGTGTGCTGACCTTGGAAGAGCTGGTGTGGGCCCCCATCTGTCTGTCACCCCCTCCACCCCCACCTCTTCCCTCAGCTGTCTGAGCGACCTACATCTGGAAGCTGTTGAGTGACATCAGGGGTGGACAGGTTCTCATCCCAGCATGTGAAGTCTGTGTCAATCTCTCTGTCTCTGACTCCATTTAACACTCTTTGATTCTGTCCTACTTGGCTTTTAGACAACAAGGAGCAAGTAGCAGTTAAAGGATTAACGTCATCTTGCCTGTTTCCTATTCTCTTTGTTTCTTTTGTAACGCTGCTATAGACACGTGAACATTAGTTTAAAGAGTCAAGCTGGAAGTCTTTAAAATTGATGTCACCCTGCCTGAATCTGTGTGCGTACACAAGCTGATTTTGTTTGGACATGGAGTAACAGTGTCTGGTTTGGCTCAAAAAGACACCAATTCATGCGAGAAGGTGGTGACATCTGACATGGACCTATTTACCATTTGGACATCTAGGTCCGTTAAAAATAGGTTATGAAAAGTCATAACCGGAACCAAAGTAAAAGAGCAGAACCCATTTTTATAAACAAAAGGAATAAAGTCACATTTAAATGGAATATACAGCAAATCAAGTGGAAGTGGGCCGTTTTTAAAAAGTCCTAACAGCTGATGTCCTTTGAGATGGAGATGCTTTGGTTTGACAATAAAAAATAAATTGGGGTTTATGGAGTTAAATAGAAGTGTTGTACCCCAAATCCCCATCTTTGCTTGAGGCTGACAGCTGATGGCTACATTACCTGGTAGTAGCACAGCACAGCCGAATCACAGACAAAATGATGGCCTAATGAATCCTAAGTAAATTAAGCGAAAAGGTGTAAAAAAAGTTTAGAATAAAAAAATAATTTTTATAAACAGTATCTAGTTCTACTAAACTGAATTTGAACTTTGCTCTTTAACAGCGTGAAATGATTCGATTTATCAAAAACCTAAATGGGTACTGTCTGTAATTAATTAGCGTCATAATAACTATATGAGGTCTCTTAGTTGCGCAGGGTCTTACTGTGGTCCGGTTCTGGGATGCGGGCACTGGCTGGTGCTGGGGAACCTGGAGGGCCTGGAGGCCCCGGTGGGCCAGGCGGGCCTGGAAGACCTCTCCCTCCTGGCAGTCCTGTTGGACCACGGGGGCCTGGGAGTAGGGATGACAGAAAAATCACCATGGTGACAGACATTCTGTACAGCAGAGATGTGTGACAGCAAAATAAGACCTGAGTTTCCTCTGAAGAGGCACAGCTCATGGCAGACTGATAAATGACTGTGGCTTATGTGACGACAAGAAGACAAACAACAGAGAGGAAAAAGATTAGATAAAGTGTTGAGTGATACAACATAGTGTCTCTTAGGAGTGAGTGTGTGTCTGTGTCTACATGTGGAGTAAGATCAGGAGCTAGACTGAACAGGAGAAGTGTATAAACTTTCTTTTATCTGTAGTTAACTAGAAGAGGTCTTTAATAGACCGGTGCTGGGAACTTTACAACGGGAAACTCAAATAAACACAATAAACTCTGCAAAGTGTTGCTGGGACTGGTTCACAGTAAATTAAATGCTCTCTACATACACAAAAATGGTATATCTGTAACTGCTCATAAGCAAAAGGGACCCTCGTCATCCCCAAGTGTTATTTTGAAGATGGAAAAAAGCACCACAGTGACATCTGACCTCATTGTTTGGATTCTTCTGAGGTCAGGCTGTATGCTGAACACAACCTCTTGCCCTCCATCACCTTTGTTGTTTATATACTAAATGACATTTCATTATTTACAGATTTTCAACATAATATATTGCATCTGATTTGACATTTTTACTGATCGCAGTAAAGAAACAGCAGCAAAACCAGCTGCTTTGGCTACTTCATGAAGATCGCAAGCTGCAAGCTGCAGCACAGTGTTCAGCAGGCCAGAAAAAGCAGCTCTTTAAAGCCTTTGTGACATATTAGGGAAAACAATTTCAGTTTTTCTTCTAGGATAATGGTTCCCCAGAGCAACTATGGGATGATATGGCAGAATATTAGTCAACATTTTAATACGACTCTCCTGTAAGTTATCAAGGCTTGTATCATATCATACAACATCACTTCTCCTAACTACAGCTGTTCACTTTTGATTTTTCCCACAACCTCTGGCTTAAGAAACATATTTATCTACATTTAGCATGACACTGGATGCATTCCAGGCCTGTGTTTATCTTTCTCTTTGAGTGTAAGAAAAACAAAAACAAAAATCAGCAAAATAAGAAAAACACAGCGCTGCTTTTGGATACCTATGAAGTAATGGAGATAGAAAAACAATAACACCAAAGGGGCATATGGAAATCATAAGGCTCTGGGATTCCGTATACGTATCGCTCGTGTTCATTTCAATTGAAGTCACATGGTGGGTTTGTAGTTCAGCGTTTGCTCCAAATCTCATCTTTACCCAGCAGCAGGCAGAGAGCAGGGGTCACATGTTAGCCTGAGAGGAGAGGCACTCCCTTCACGATCCAGAGCAGAGGAATAACAGCTTATAGCAAGAGCAGATGTTGTGACACACTTATAGACCGCCATTTACTTTATTCATTATTCAAGTCACAGCTGACTCCGGATTTACGTTTTTCCCAGCAGGTCATTTATTATTTGTACATAACAACTGAACTCTGAATCCGTGGAACAGATTTATGATCCCGTGTCTGTTCTGGCTGCCGACCATGAAAAGCAACACATGTTGGGGAGTTTATATACAGTCAGAAAAGAAATACTTTGCTACTTTGCTTCTGGAGCATGCACTTTTTAGAAACCTATGATTTTCAAAGCCAACCAGCAAAATACTCAAATTCCAGTAAGTTACCAGCAGGTCTGAAGGGCGATTAGTGCTGGAGGGTCTGTAGGCCGACTGAGAGGTTTGAGGGAAAGACAAACACTCTGGATATGGACATCACAGGTCAGGAGGAGATACTCCCCCTGTTGTTTTCATAGCCCTTTGGCCTCTTGTTAGCCATTGTTCCACAGACAATAGTGACTAGATAGGCAATAACTAAACAGCTGATCTGACATACCCTCTCTCTTAGTGACACACATGCAACTTTACAACAGGACAAGGTTTATTTGTTGCTCTTATCTCTGCTAACAAAGACCTTTTCCTTGAGTCCACCGTTACCTGCCGGTCCAGGGGATCCTTTTGATCCAGGGGCTCCAGATGGGCCCCTTGCCCCGGCCTCCCCTCGAGGCCCAATAGGACCTGGCAGCCCTCGAGACCCTGGCTTCCCTAAGAGAAGGAAACAGCCATGAGTAATCACAAAGCCCTAACTGGTTTACATCTTAAGCGGTTTTACGTCAACTGAAAGGCAACTATTGTTACAATTTACCATCTCTGCCAGGAAGCCCATCTCTTCCCTTTTCACCCTGAGGACCTGAAATTAAAACAGAAGGAGGGGTTTGATAAAAACAATCCGAGTAAAATCCACCAAAGGATGAGGTGCAATTACAGTCACAGGAAGAATATGTCATTGTGTTTATGGGTCAGTATTAAGGCTCATTAAATGTTTTAGCTAGAAAATACAACATTTTTAAAGTGCCATTTTTATATAAATTTTAAAGGGCCAGTTAATTCTAACTCAGGAAACTGATTTCCCTTACCTAGGCCACTCTTGGGGTTTATGTAAAGCTCTGGATGTAGTGATTTTGGGAATACTTAAGCAATTTTACACATCAGATTTCATTTGCAGCTCTTCCATTATTGGAAACAGTACTATAAAACCTGCAGGGAACTGCGTAAAGACATTAAATGATTTCATTTAAATCAGAATCAATTAAGGATTTATTCAGCAGAACCCCCACCAGAACAGTTAAGCAACACCCCACACGTAGTGGTGCTGAAGAACAGGCAGGCTGAGGAAAATCTAAACCAAGCCATCACTATGCATTACATAAGAGTGCACTTTGGCCTGAAGGTGGCACCAGAGGAAAACTCACAGGGTGCTCGTTTAGAAATGGTTTATCCTGTGGGGAGAAGGAACTGGTTCAGAAAAATGTTTTATATTTCTGATTTACAAATGGATCAGGGAGCCTTTTCTTTTACACAGGGAGCAGTGGATGAGCTTTGGGGAGTAATTCAGCCAGAGCGGTAGACCAAACTGCACTCGTTTTCTCCAGGTTTGTCTCATTTAAGACAAATAAAAGTCTTTAATTTGAAAGTCCAGTAAATCAAATCTTTCTCCTGCTGATGGTATAAAAACACTGATGACTGTGTCTTTAGCTGCAGCCAGTGCTGGGCTCAACTCCAGGAAAGGAGAGGACGCTCACAGAGCTGAAAGTGAGCTGCACTCTGACTTTTGGTAAAGGAAATGAGTGCGTGTGCATTGGGTGAAATAGGATACGAGCAGAGGTGTGAAGGTAGCGAGCAGGAAAAGCTGCAAGGAGTGATTTCTCACTTAATTATTAAACGTAAATGTCAACGGAACTAAATGAAAATGCCTAAACTTGACACGTGACAGCGGGACACACCTACCTGCAGGTCCCTGCTCACCAGGAGCTCCCTGAGCGGGCACAGCCCCCATCAGTAACGAGGTCTCTGGAGCAATTCCCACTTTACCCTGAAGGTGGCGATGTGATATGGAGGCCGGAGCTGTGAGTAATTGGACCTGGTGCAGGAAAACATAAAGCAAGCGCAGGTAATTAAAACAATATTGTTTAATGCAGGCCAGTCATGTTCCTCAATGTTTCACATGCTGCGTCTGAACGAATAAAAGTCTTCACCTTCTCCTCCAGCGTGTTCAGCCTGTCGCTCATAGCAGTGATTCGACTGCAGTTGAGACAATCTGAAAAACAGATTTTAGTTGGAGGAATCAGACATGTAAAGATGTGGCATACCTACTTTTGGGATTAGGCTTAAACTTTTCCTTTGATAAAGCGTATAGTGAGAGCTGGATCAGGTGACCCTGAATCATCCCCAATTATGCTTCCAAAGGCTCAAGCTGCTGGTTGACCTCACATGATCCACTGAGCACCGCTCTTTTACTCTTTTCACTCCCCGTGGGATGAAATGTCATTAGCTTTGTGCCTTCTTTCTCCTGCGGTTTGTTCTTTGTCCTCCATAGGTATCATGTGCAATGTGCTGACCCCATCACCCTGCTATTGATTGTTATTGTTATATCTTCGCCTTCCACCCTGGGCCTGGTTGTGAGGTTTTTACCTCCTAAACGGGAGCTGTTGTCTTCCCTCTGTTACCAACTAAATTACTTCTTACTTAAACCATCTCCCTACCTTTGTACCTAAAAGATCTTTTCCTCACTGTGTTATGCATCCTGAGATTAATTTTGTTGCGGGTTGGCATTAAAAGAATAAAACTGAAATGAAAATTGCTGTCTAGTCAAAATAATATCGTATTTACAGTTACTTACTGGAGATTGCTTCTCCTGTGCGTGCAGGTGGCCGGCGTAGAGTAGATGGTTTTCTTAATGCCTCTTGAGCTACAAGCCGGTTTCCTGCATCTGTTAAAACCAAAAGACAAAGTGGAATAAATGTCAGTTCAGTGTTTTGCATTTGAAGTTTTTATAATTTCCTTAGCTTGACAACATAATATTTAGATCCCAAAAGGTTGATTCTGTTCATCTGGACGTAGCGTTTTCAGTGGGAGAAATGTTTCGCCACTCATCTCAGTGACTTCTTCAGTCTCAGCTGACCGCAGGTTTCCCCAACCTTATAAGCAGTACCTTTGCACAAAGGTGGTCAGTGAGTGTATTTTCTAGTTTACCAGTGGCATTAGAGCTAAAATGACTGCTTGGGAAAGAAAAGGAAAGCATACATCATCATCTGGTTTAAGTAAAGAGACTAAGAAAGGGTTAGGCAACTCCAGGCCTCAAGTGCCGGTGTCCTGCAGGTTTTAGATGTGTCCTTGATCCAACACGGCTGATTCAAATTGCTAAATTACCTACTCACCATCTCTTGAAGCTATCCAGAGGCCTGGTAATGAACTAATCATTTGATTCAGGTATGTTGACCCAGGGTGAGATCTAAAACCTGCAGGACACTGGCGCATGAGGCCTGGAGTAGCCTAACCTTGGACTAGGACAACACTTGTCTCTGATTCTCACTGCCAAGCTGTAGGATTCAGTATACAATTTTGTGTTTAACCTAATGTCATCACTCCAAGAATTCAGTTACAGATTGTGTTGTGGGTTCTATCAAGACGTTTCACTATACATGAAATTGAAAATGACCTCTGTGCTGTTTCTGTCCTCTAGGTGAGCCAGACAGAGCTCAGAAAGGGAAATTAGCAGTGACAGTTGTAGCGCTTGTATGTGTTACATTTCCAAAGAACAAACACTGTGCTGCATTTCAGCCAAATTGCTTTTGCCTCGTTCCTTAAAGGAGGATAGCATCGTAAGGCCTGGGAAAGAGGGCGTGTGAAGACAAACAATAGTTTCCTTGTTGAAAAAGAATGGGGCAGTCTCGGTCCGCATTCTGTTTTGCCTTCATTTTATGAAGTGTGGGAGTTTGTGTCCCAGGGTTGTAGATGATTTGAATGGGCAGACCTTTGTGGAAATGCTAGACTGACTCCATTGTCTGGCCTGGGTTGGCTGTGGTTGGCCCAGGTGCTCATGATACAAACAAGAGGCTGGGTTCAGCACCTCATTAGCCACCAGGAAGCATGCCTTTCCATTCAGTGGACAGCGGCCACAGTCGACGCCAAGTGCTACACAAAACGAAGCCATGAAATAGCACCTGCGGCACAGAGGTGAAGCAGGACAACGGCATTTTTCTTAAACAGCTTCACGTTTTGTAGCATCGAGATGTCATAATCTGTCTCTATGCACTGCAGGCCCGGAAAAGGAAAATAGAAAGCTTACTGTCATGAAGGAAGAATGAACGTTTTGAAACCTGAGACGTAAAAGCATAATGAGTTCAGATATTACCCAAAGAGGGGAGAGTGAAAGGGCAAAAGAAGAGCATGAAAAGTACACAGAGCACATGGTTTAGGGTAAAGTGAGACTGCTCCAATAATACCCCCACCCCGCCTCTCCTCGACCTCTGTGCTCATGATTTCACTGTTTTGGGTTCTGGGTATTTCTCAGAGGATTACAAGTGTAGATGGATTCAAACCATGTAATGTTATGGCATGACCTCCGGATTGTAGAAAACTCCTCCATGCTTCAGTAACAACATAAACCTTGCACAGAGATGAGGACATTTCGATGTCTGCTTCACTCTTCTGCAGCATACTTCAGTCTACACGGAGGAAGGCCGAGGAGACAAAGAGACGTGTCTATGTGCATGCACATCCTGCAGGCTTTTCTCTGTGAAGCCCAGTTCGTATAGATGGCTGCATTCAATTACAAAGGTAGGGGGTGGGGGGTGTGGGGGGACTCGGGATAAGAAATCTAGCTCTCCCTCCTCCCCTCCTGACAGCACGTCTTTTCCCTCTAAAGTAAAGAACATTCAAGCGCCAAGATCCCCTCACCCACACTCGAGCTATTGTATGAAGCATTATGCCGGCTTTGGCACAAGAACTATAGCCTCCCACACACCTCTTGCACACTTTCTCTGTCTCTCAGTCTTGCAACAACAAATATTGAAATCCTTCAAGACCCCCTTTTTTCTTTAGCATCTCCTCAGACAGTATCACTTTACTACAGAGCCTGTGGCGTGCACGCATGCGGACCTGAAGAGTGAGGATGACTGGGATGCCCCAAGAGTGCCTCCATCGGTCTGCTGGCCAACAATAACTTCATCACAGTTAATGAGTGGCCCCTGATGGACACGGTTCATCGTATCCCCTATTTGTTTGAGCTTACTGGGCTAATTGCCCCAGTGAGAGGGGGATCAAAAAATGTGTGAATGCATCTGATCTTTTTACCCCGTGTTGCACTGGGTTCCAATCAGTGACAGACTCAGAGATCTTCATTAGAGAAATACCCCTGCAGAGAATTCAGCAGGCCAGAGGCTGTGCTGACATCAGCCAGCACTTGTTAAGCTTTTCTCTCTTTTGCACAGAAATCTCACACAGAGTTGAGTGAGTTTACAAACCCTTTCTGGATTTTCTTTGATGCTTCTGGTGCAATAATCTCATAGGAACACGAGGGAGAGATGAGCAAAGGTCACAAAGAGAAGGTTATCTTTTCCCATTTCAAAGTGAGGGTGCATTTTCAGCCAGTTATGAAGAACGAGCAAAAGGATCGAGGCAGAGGTGTTACAACTTTTAATGAGGGTTCTGAAAAACAAATCAGTTATTCGACCTAATCTGACATTTATTATGGAGTTCTGAAGTTATCCAAAAGTCAAAGGGAGATTCTACGCACACATTTAAGCACATGGCCAGTCGCTAAGGCTAGACCAATGAAACTGCATGCCGAAATCCGGGCAATAAGTCTGCCAAGCCGCACATGTAACCTTGTAAACATCGGTTGAAACCCTAACAGACTTTCTTTCCCTCTTGTATTTCCTCTGCCTCACGCCACCACAAACAAAACAAAGAACAACGCTGAAGCTGAACAAATCGTGTTGTGTTCTTTGCATCTCATATTCAAACTCTCCAGCAGAGACAAAACGCACTCACATTTAGTTATGCATGTGCTTTAAATATGGCGGTCACTGCATTTAGATTTTACTGACAGAAAGTATGTTTAAAATAGTCTAAAACAAAAGTAAGACACATTGAAGCAGACAGAAGGAGAGTGAGTGGTAACTTGCCAGGGTAACAGACTGCTTTGTGAGCCAACACTAGAGACACGCTTACTGTATGCCAAGTGCAAACGGGGCCAAAAGGGGAAAGACCTGAAACTGAACTGTTTTTTCAGTAAAATTGAAAAGTTAAGAGAATGCAGCTTTTCAATTTGGATCCCAGAAAACCATTAAAAACTTGTTTTCTGTAACACCTTTTTTTTGTGGTCACAGCTTTTTATTAAAAAGTTATTTTTATTACTTGAAACTGAGTCGGCGCCAAATGCACAATGAACAGAGCTCTAGGTGAATCTCTATGATCTAAGGTGTGTGTGTGTGTGGGTGAGAGCTCTTATGTAGCATTTTGTCTGTGTGAGTGTGAAAGAGACGCACACACACACACACACACACACACACAGGGCTCTGTTATTAATGGACCAAGGTCATTCCTTTAGTGATACTCTCCCTGTGAAAATAAACTTGATGCTAAGAGGCCAGTTAGCCCTGCCAACCAGAGCCTTTAAACACACATCTCACACCCAGCTGCACTGACTGCCTGATCCTGGAAGCTCATAACCTCCCGAGGTTTATTTGTTCTCCACAGTTTGCGGACTGACTACCTCTATGAACGTACGGGTGAACCATTCGAAGTTTTGTCAGCAGATGGTGGATGAATATACGAAGATATGCCTGAGCAGCCTTTAAAGGGTTGTCCGTACTGCTTCCCTGAATCCTGCTGTGATGCATCAAAGTTGGACGTTCCTGTTAGGAGATACAGTCCACGGTGTGGAGGCAGCCGTGAACAAAAACATCAAAACACACACACAAACACGTGCTCACGCTGAAGCGAGCAGACACAGCAGAGTACAAGGTCCTGATCCGATCCATCTCTGTCTGGTCAATTAGCTGAGCTCAGCGCTGCAGCATCATTAGTGACTAGGCGCTGACAGCCGGCCGGGGGAGGCGTTTGTCTCTGTCTCTGACCCCGGACAGACTGAAGACTGCCGCCTTCAGATAAACACACTCACACACCATTGACCCGCAGAGAACACCGACTCCTACAAATAAGTCAAGCTGAACAAGGTGGCTGCTCAGAACATATGTTTGTTGAGCAAGCAGTTTCTTTTGTCTATTCTTAGACATTAATCTGATATGGATTCATTCATGTTCTTCTTCCACTTCCACTACCTCTAATGCTCCTTTCCCCCCCCAAAATGTTCTGTATTTGTGAACATCAAAAAATATACAAAAGACAAAAAAATGCGAAATCATAAACTGAACAAGAGATATGAACTTTAAGTAGAGACAAACATTTGATCCAAATCTTAATATTAATCTTTCTGTAAGGAGACAAATCCACATTAAATACACTTTTGTTGTCGGTGCCAATATTAAATGCTGTATTTTTACACTTAGCTACAGTCATTCAGTCACAGTGGTCTGCGGTCTAGTACCACAGAAACCAGTGCTCCCTTCAAATTATTCCAATGAGTTCCAGTGAGTTCCTTGTAGTCTGGGGTCTATCTATCTCTCGCCAGCTGGGATTGCACTGCACTGGTAACAGGATCATAGTAGCAAAATATCCCAATCCATTTTTGATGCTTGGCTCAAATCAGTCTTAACTTGTGTTTAAGTCTATTAAAGGAGACCCTCCCTGCAGCTTCTATATCCCTTAAGGCTGGCAGGTCCCAGTCTGGTGTCTGAGCACCAGTGTTTACTCTGCTTTCCCAGGGTGGCAGGTTTCTTTTATTAGGTGATTGACTTAAAGGTGGGATGCACACCGTCATTTCCTTACTTCAGAATTGCCACTCTGTGTCTTCTACCTCCAAGTCTGAGTCATAATTGCAGGTAAGAAGGAAGTGCAGCCTTGCCTCTAACAATGGTCAGGTCACAGAGGGAAAAAAACAAAAAAAGAGGTAAACAGAGCAAGACTGGATCTAAACTTTTACATTGCAAAGTTTGAAAACACGGAGGCAGCCAGCCCACATCTGGTCTCTCTTTACACATCTAGCTGAGGTGATCGAAAGGCCCGCTGCAAATGAAACCATGCTACAGCCTCGGGGACCCTGAGGTGAGAGTGTAAAGGGTCAGAGGTTTTAGCCTCATGCAAACACATCTCACCTCATCAATCAGTGCAGACACAAAAACCCAGAGCAGTGGAAGGCAGCACACCACAACCCCAGCATCTAACCGCACCCTCCACAGAGCTGGACCTCCATCAAGATGAAAATAATCGATCACATTTAGTCTGACATACTTTCTGTTTCTATTAGTCATATGTGTTTTTAATGAATTTCCAAAGAAATGAAATGCCTTATTTAATATGTAATGCTTCATTTTGCTCTCAACAGTTAGTTTAGTTTTTAAATAGTTGTTTAAAATTGGAGTAATGGACACATAAATCATCCTGCATGTTCAACCTGTTACCAAACAAATTTAGAGAGTTAAATCTCTGTAATTTACAGTGTACTAGAGATTTAAACCTGTTCTCTGATGTGAGATTTCTACACTGGTGCACTTGTAGTGTAGGTTTGCCAGAATGAAGAGGGCTGCAACTGTAGAAACAGAAATGAGTTTGAATTGTGTGCCATGAAAAGCGTAAAGAAAATGTTCTGATGCTCCAGACAGAAACTCAGCATTCAGGATCAGAATTACAGTCTAATAAAAGAAAGCAATCAGTGAGGCATGGTGATGTTTGTGTAATTACTTTTACTGCATAGAGGTAGGAGGATGCAGCTCCACACTGAATGTCAAACTAAAGCAGTTTGAACTTTATCCTGTTTTAGAGTTGGGGAAAAGAAACTTAAAAGTCGTATTGTGCACAGAGAATAAATTAGACTGCATTGTGAAATGTTTAGCTCACTGTCTTGCAAAAGGTAGTCCAGTTCCAGCAGTTTTTCTAGTCTATACTGCTGTGGAAACAGTTTATTCTAATTTATTTTATTCTAGTTTATTTAATTTGTTTTGGGGGAGTTTGCCAATTCAAATCAATCCCTTACAAGAAAGGGAGCAGTTGAAAGACTCTCTGATGCCTGCTTATATAAGTCAATACATAAATCACCACATTTTCACTTGGGAAGGCCATTATTGTGCTTTATGTGATTTGGAGTTGCCCAAAAGAAGCATGGCTACACTGATATCTCTGTAACAGTCCTGCATTGTGAGCAAACACATACATATACTGCAGATGCAGCTCAGTTTGACCAGAAGTTTTCTTTTTCTTTAGTTGGGCTGTGATTCTGCCAATTCTCACATCAGTCCTTTCAGCTCCTCCAGCCCATCCAGATGTGCTTTCACACAAAACCTCTAATCTTTCACAGGAAGGAGGAGGGTCTCCCGCCTCTCCGCCAACTTCTCTGTCCCACACAGGGCTGTCTTTACCTCACTGTCCCTCTCACTCACTCTCCCTATCGCTCTCTGTTTTTACAGCACATGCCTGTAGTGATGCTGATGTCAGTGACGGGGTCTGCATCTCAGTCTGGCCGTCCCTCTCACCCCCCTCCCCAGCAGGCGGAGGTGTGTAATTACAGAGCAGTGCTGGGCTGAATGGTCTGACTGGTGGGGTGACTGCGGTCTGCTGACAGAGGTGTTTGTCTGGCCTAAAGACATGTGCTCCCATTGGCATTCGGGGACAGGAGATTGGTCACACTTGGCACGGACAGCTGTGAGGTAGACCTCTCTGCACAGGATGTGGCATAACTTCCCCTCCCTCCCTCTCATCAAGCTTCCTGCTTCTTGCATTTTCCAGTAAGTTCCATCATGAGAGACCTGCAGCTATCTGCCCCACATCAGCTTACACTGGATACTGGAGAATACCTGCAAGGCACTTCTAAATACCAGTTAGAGGAAAATTGAGCTTTGTTTCCCAGTCACTCACCAAGTTCACCTCTAATTACTAAGCAGAGCAGCTCTTGTTCCACAGTTTGTTAACTGCTTGTTTAAGGGTGAGTGTGTCTTGGCTGTCTCATTGCAAGACGCTGCCTGAATGTCCACAACAGCAGGAGAGGCAGTCTGTGTTTAAAGAGAGAGCCACAAAAAGACAAAGGATCTGGTGTTTATGTAAAGCCTCAAAAATTCAAATGAATTTAGAAAAGGAATAAACATTATTTGTTGCAGTAAAAGTAGCATGCACACACACACACACACACACAAGGAAAACAAAGCATCACCATATGGCACAATGGAAACAATTTTCTCTGTGCCATGAAAGCAAACAATGCTGCGGTTTGTGTAAAGAGGCTAAAATTAGTGCTGGGTGCATTTGTCAAACTGCAGCATGCTGACCTAAGACAGTATGTGGTTGGGACAGGGTGCACTACAAATCTGCCCCGCAGTCTTTAAACATTTCCACTTGAAAGCAGCAGATGTCTAATAAAAGCATGTGGCACAGGCTGACAATCCAGCTCACACCCTCCAGCTTTATTAAGAGAGACACAATAACGCAGAAGTCCGAAGAAGCTCAGCTCCTCCCTCCTGATCCTTGTTGACCCAAAAAAAAGCTGCTTAGTAAACTTTGGCTTGGCGACGTTCTCCCTTTCAGTGATGTGCAAACTTTCTCAATCTCTTCTCCTCTGCAGTCACCAGGGAAACGAGTGAAAACAGGATAGCATGGCTACACACCAGCACTGTTTGAGGAAACCACTGCTGCTGCTTCTCTTGTGTGTGACCTCGCCATAAAAAACGCTTCTGTCACACAACAGCAATTAAACCCCACCGCTCCTCTCAGCCAGAGGAGGCCAATAAACCATAGCTCTGAAAATATTCAAGAACAGAATTAGTCCTCCACACAGACATGCAAACACACAGTTCTGTCTTATTCACTCAAAGATACTGCCTTTGACTACACAAGCTTTAAATATCATCAGTGCTACAGTAAGCTCTATAACAGCTTGCTTCTACTGCAATTTTGCTCTGATTCTGTCCGCTGTGACATCAAGGTGCTCAGCCACGTGACTGCTGGGATGTGTGAATGCGGAGGCATCGCCACAATGAAGTCCAGTGGGAACATGAGAAGGGTGTAGACAGGGTAACAAGCCAACACTTGTGCATCCCCAGTCTACAGCTTAAACTGTTGAGTACAGTAGCTCACAGTGGAACAGTTCAGCTCATAAATACTGTGGTGGTTGGCTACAAAGGAGAGTAAGTAATATAAGCAATGAGAGGAAATAAAGTGATATCTTCTGCTTTTAATAACTATTGGCGTGCTTTTTTTTAATGTTAGTTTTATTATTATCATTATTATTATTATTATTTTTAATTTACGTTTTATTCAATTTATAATCGTTAAACCCTAATTCACAGTTAGAAATGCTGTCAACACAGAAATGGCAGAAACTGCAGTTCTTCAAGCTGCCACTAGAAGATGGCTGTGTGGCATGAAATTGGTCACAAAGAATCCACCATAAACTTCCTCATGATTGTTTTGGTCGCAGCAGTCACCAGTAGTTTATATAGAAAACACCAACTTGTCTGCAAACACTTGTAAAATACTCTCCAAGCAGTTGTGAAACAGTGAAAGGTGCAAAACAAATGGAGACTGTTTGCCTTTCAAAGTAAAAGCTGCACCTTTTTGAAATGTGCTGATTGCAGTGATAAGGCACAGGGTCTCCGTTTCTGGTTTTTGCTGCACTTTTTCTGGTTTCACTAAAGCTTAGGAGATAAATGGCAATCAATCAGAATCAGAATACTTTATTAATCTAAGGAAATTCTGTAAAGTTTCTGTAGACAAGGTGATCTCTTCTATTCTATGGGTGTGTGCTGCAACCCGCTAGCAACCATAAGAATCACAAGGAGGTTTTTGGTGCAGTACCGCCTTTCCAGCTGATTTCACCAAATGACAGACAGCAACCTTCATAAACCAGTCAGGTAATACACATTTTTCACTAGTGACCGGAGGCGTACTTGTCTCAAACCCTGTGTGACTGAGGCCTAACTTAACACAGTTAACTACAGAAAAAAAAAAATGTTAAACTAAAGCTAATTTTCCCCTAATTTTCTTACCTTTCAAAGTAAAAGCTGCACCCTTCTCATCATTTGCCATCTTGGTGTTTTGAAACTAGATTTGATAAGTAAGGGGTGGATCGGACTGAGAAACCGAGGATACTGCATGCTTATTGGCTACTGCCTTGTGACTGAGTGCCGCTGTTGTGAACTCAATATGATCTAAAAATAGTGACTGAGCCCATTAAGTCATCAGAAAAGTGTTTCCTGAGCTCACAGAAGAAGGAGCTGAGGGTTGTTTTATACACAAACCAGAAGTCTTTCTGCAGCCAGAGGAGTCTCCCCCTACTGGTCACTAGGAAGAATGCCTTTCTCTTTGCGAATCGATTTTGGGGTGCTTTTAGCCTTTATTGCAACAGGAAAACGGGGAGAAACCCCAGGGGGAAGACACAAATAGCTTTGTAACAGATTCAAACCCGGGCCTCTACATTAGCCTTATGACATATGGGTTACCTACTCAACCCAGTGAGCTAAACCAGAGCCTCTGAAAGAATGCAGATTTAAGACATTTCTGCTGGCTTTACTTTCCAGACCTAGAAGTACACTCATCATTTACACTTTCTAAGGTCCACATTCTGCAGAAACAGCATACAGGCTGAGTTCTTAAATGTTGAAGCAATGCAGCATTAGTTGGATGAAATGTAATGACCTAACTGACTTTTACACTGTTTCTCGCATGTACTGCCTTAGTGGCTAGCACCAAATAAGCTTTAATTTCATGCAAGATGAGATGTTAAACACAGAAAATCTTGGAGGAGCAGATATATCCAAACAAAGGCTATTAAGACTAAACATAAAAGACGCTGAAGTGAACAATGGCTAAAATAACAGCAGAGGAGTGGTAAAGTTTACACTCTGTAGCTCTCTGCAAAAACACACTGCTGAATTCCTGGCCGCAAGGCCCTTCTACTCTGACCCTGCTCATTATAATACAGAAGCTCTGTGCCCACAGCTGCAGCCAAGAGGAGCATAGGCCACTCCACAACGCTTCAGCCAAACATCCTGGCTCACGTCTTCTGCTGTACACACTCGGTGCTTGGTGAGTAAATCCTTTGCCCTCTGTTTGAAGGACAAGTCCCATCCAGCACACAGTTTATTTGTCCAAGGCTAGTCTGAAAGCTCACTTATTATGGCTCAGAGGCCTGTTGCCACACCAGCCAAGTACAATTTCCCTGCTGTGGTATGATTTGTGTGTGAGCACACATGAGAGTAAGTCTTCTTAAGAGCGAGGTTTCAATAGCCGATATTTTTCCTTAACCACCCATGTAAACAATAAAAACAATTGAGTCTCTTCTGACAACCATGCAGAAGGAGCCATGACAACCAAATACAAATGGTCCAGTTGAACACAATGACTGTGCGATAGTGACAGCACTTGTCCATCCAGAGCCAAGACGCGACTGCCAGACTGTAGATATTCCAGCTTCCCTCAGGACAATATTCTCCTTCAATAGCAAACCATAAAGCTGCCTCAGTCTGCAGGGCTATAAACAAACCGAGAGCAGCAGACATGTGTGGTAAAAAGTGGGCCAAATCTTTCTTCACAATTGTTTCAGTTTTCCTCATGATTCAGCTTCTTCCAGAGTGCACTGTCCGCTTCCTTCACCATAACAAATCATTTGATTTGTCAGTTTCCTTTGGGATTTCTCACGTAACACCCTAATCTCCATTTTGCCTCCATAAGCTTGGCTCATGTTACTGTGGAGGTATTGGAGTCCGCTCTGAGGTTTGACAGGGTGAAAAATGCTAGATGTAACACACTGAAATAGCTAAATACCACTGTTTCACCACATACTTTAAAGCAGGACAGAGGCAGAGGAATCTTTGAGAACATCTTTGCATCATTTTCTCATCGTAAATATGCTCGACCGCCAATATAAACAGTGTTTAGAAAGACAAACTGTCGGATAAAAACAGTCTGAGTCTTGCCGTTTATAGCAGCCCCCGTTTATTGTTACTTTTAACTGTTATTAAAACAAAGTAATTGTGTTGGGTAAAATTATGGTTTATAATGAGAATTTTAATGGTTTTAGCACCTGAACGGGGAATACAATTCAGCTTTAGTTCTAGAAAAGTTTTTGTTTGTCACTTTCTGAAAGCAACTGTGTGCAGAGTGTTTTTTAAATTTCAGTGTCTGTCTATTTAATTTTCAGACTAGGCCCCTGTTTTGTCACTTAGATGTTCACATGCTCACTTGCATGTGGATCAAATCCGGACTTTGCCACAAGCTAGTTCAGAAATATCCCCCCAAATTAACTTTAGACATGTTTTATAAGGCAAGAAATTAGACTTTAAGTATATATAAACTGGGCTTTGGTGATTGAGACTGAAACAAAGCGTGTAATGCTATAAACATCTGGATAATGCTTTTGTTTCAGTGTTTTATGACAGCCAACCTTTTACCCAACCTCCAGCTGCAACCAACAGCCACAAACACTTTTGACAATGTGTTGTAAGACCTATGTTTTAGGCAAATTACTCTTTTTTTTTCTTGCAGTGTTTTAATAAAATGTTGCTCTACCTTATCTGCACTTCAATAATTCAGAGCCATAAAAGGTAAAGCATTTAAGGTAAAGCAGACATGGAAGCCTGGCTTTTAAAAGCAAAGCCAGCTGTGTCCGTGTGTCCAACCTGCTGCACGTTGTGCATGTCGGAAGATGTGTGTTGTGGACCTGATTGAGTTGCATGCTGTCAAGTCCTGCAGATAGAAACCTGGCATAGCAGCAGAATCTCAAAACACCTCATTTGGCCACCTCGCACCATTTCCTCAAATGGAAATCTCCCTTTAACCAAAGAATGATCACAAAATCTCGTGGTTCCAGCTGAGAAAGGGAAAAACATCAGACACATACTTTCCACTAGATCGCATCAAATCCACCAACTGATACGCCATCACTCCGTTACATGCAGTCACACATGTGGAAGCAGCGGCACAGAGCCAGGATCAACATCCCTCCCTCCACACTCCAGACTGATAAGTCCACTGCACGCTGTTTCCTCTTCATGCCAAATCTAAGCATCACTCTTTACCTCACTACACCTTTACGCGCAGTTCCGCACCTGTTAAAACACACGTGCACGGGACAGAGACTGACCACGGGACAGAGACTGACCACGGGACAGAGACTGACCACGATAGTGTGGGTCTGTGGCCCGCAGTTATTCACCTGATGCTGCAGCGTCCTCTCTGTGTTTTGACAGATCAGACGCTTACAGCGAGCGCTTCTTGTAACATACAAGCGAAAAAATGAAACTGTAATTAAAGACAGCAGGATGGCATTTTTAGCTTCAGGAGAACGGTGGTGGGATGAAACCAGATGGTGATCAGCTGCTGTTAGTTTTACATGGATTACAGATGTTTATGAAACAGCTTCAGGATCCAAAATGACAAAAGAACACAAACTTATTTAATTCACGAGGAAACAGGAATTAAACAGGAAAAATAGCACAAGCTAGCTTAAATCTCAGTAATCTCACCAATAAAACATTGTTCCTGTCATATTTGGCTTCCACTGCTTAAAAATGGGCAATAACTCAATAACATGTAAACATATTGTAGTATTTTAAACATTTCTATTGCACAAGTTAAAAACCTAAAACAACAAATGAGTAACTGAAGGTTTTGGTTTACATGTATTTTGTCTGATGTAATGAAACACTGAGTGATTCTGCTAAACAACAATTTGATTATTTTATAAGATACAGATGGATCCGTTATTACATATATAATTTTTTGGACTTGGTGCAGATTGTTTGGCCTCTTTGGAGCTTTTTATGGTTCAGAAACTCACATTGGTCTGAAAAGGCTCATGGTAACACCTTATTATAACTTTTCATCATTCATCATCATTTATTTATTTTCCTAAACACTCATTCAGTTGCATGGAGGCTTTAGCGTATCCCATCTGTCAGAGGGCAAGTGCAGGGTACAGCCCGCACATATAGCCAATCTATCGCAGGGCTTAACACTTAAAGCCAACACAACCATTCACGCTCACATTTCCACCTACAGATAATTTAACCTAAAGAGACATAAAGATCCCAGCCAGCCAGTGGATTCGAACCCCGGACAACTGTGGTGCTTTAATTTATTTTGAATTAACAGTGATTTATTGCTGACAAAAAATGAAATTATGAAGTAATTTCTAACTGTCAAATTTATTTATTTGTATTGTTGCTATAAACAAGAAAACTGACTTTCATAATACTTGATTTAAAGAGCTTTTAAATAGGCAGATGTGGTGACAGCGGCATAAATCAAACAGCTGTCTGTTTTCACTCACTATTTATTTTTATTTTCGCTTGTTGTTTATTTGCATTTCATTTAGTCCTTTTGTTAGATTTGGGCACTAAAACTACTCGGTCAGAGTGCGTAGGAAAAGATTGTGGTTTTGGCCGAAATAGGAAGAGTTAGAAATGAGGCCAGTCTCACTATTACTATTAATAAAAGACGACATCTCTGTTTTGAGACATCAGCAGTTTGGTGTAAACAGCAGTATTTGGCAGCATGTGTGTAGAACAGGCTCACTGTGCTAATATCATCAGAGTGGAATTAATATTGTCTTATTATTGATGAGAAGATGGACAAGTTTTACTCAAACAACAACAAATTGCCTCAATAAAAATACAATATAACATAAGTAATAATTACTAAACATTTCTATTTATCTTTTTTATGGTTTGTAAAGGATTATTTACTAGTTTCACTATGATTTCCTAGTTAATTAGAAATTGTGTAAGATTATTTGACCTAACCTGTTTATACATAAGTGTATGCATAATTTGCACATGCACAAGATAAACTCAACTGTATACAGTATATACACTCCCACGGAGTGAGTGGAGTAAATGACTGTGTGAAGACTGAGCTCCTCTCAGTCTAATCCCTGGGTGAATGGTGTGCTGTGTGCCAGGCATTCCTCTGTGTCTTTCCAAGGCTTTCTGGGGATTAGACCCCACTTACTTGCAGGGGCCGCAGGGTGGGATCAAAGCTGGCTGAGCTTTTTGGGTTCAGGGTGATAGCAGTGGAACGGTGAGCCTGCGCTCAGGTGGACTCACAGGGAGGCACCGGGGAACACGACACCGCGGCTCAGACATGAGACGGTGACACAGGTTGCACGCACCTGGTGGGGGGTCAAACCTATTCTAATCTGGAACTGATGTAAACACCGCTCTGGTGATTGATGGCTGGCCCGCAGGAGGTAAGACTTTAACCCCTGCAATAATGCAGGCATGCCAGACCGCGGCTCACCGGGGTTACACAAATGCATTCGAACGGTCGTTTTCCCATTTCTCCTGCAGTTTACGCAGCATAAAGAGCCTTTCATGAGGAAGACATGTATGCGACAGACTGCGCAGCAATCTGGACTTCATTCTCCTGATCTCTCGCGCAGCAGCGCAGGCTTTACGGTGGCTAAACTTACATCCAGCAAAACAGAAGACAGACAAAACAAACACGACGGCTGATCTGCAGCGGCCTCAGAACACCCCGCGAGATCTGTACGGCTCACGACCTTTGCCCCCTGCAAAAAAGTCAGGAGGTTTTTCTTCAATCCATTTAGGAACTACACAGAGGAAGAAGAGGAAGTCTTTATTGTGACAATACAATGTGCAAAGCATTTGAACTATCAACATAGCCCACAGCAAGACAAATACACAGAGATGGTAAAGAGTTCTGGTCTTCTACCAGAGATAAAACAGAACAAATTTAAAAGGCTAATATGACGAGGCCCTCTAGGCTGACTGAAAATAAACTGTACATCCTTGAGTATACTCAGCTACTAAAGGGAAATTACTGGAAACTAGGGCTGCATGTGCAGTACTCAGAGACAAAGAAGCACAAACAACAGAGGAAAACACACACACGGTGCGTGAAAGGATGAGACTAATTATTGCGTGTAGGAATTTCAAAAACTAACCTATGTATAGCCAAAGTTATCTGCAGCATCTCACTCCTGACGACAAACACGTACGGCATGTTTTGGAAACTCCCTGTGAAATAAACAAAATGACCTTCACAGGATTTTACAACCCCACAGATAAGAATAATCACTGCAGGCACGCGTTGGCAAACAGAAATTTGTTTATTGTGTGTGCACGCCACTTAAGCTGCAACGAGTTATTCCAATGCTGTGTTCCTTCTCTTTTTCTATCAGTACAGACAGGGGCTAAAACCCATCGTGCACCCTCTGTACTCTCCACACAGATGTTCTTTTGCATCTACACAATCTGTCTCTGCTCTGAGCAAAACCAACCCCCACACCCACTTCCATAAAAACCCACTGACGACACCTCAGGTCTGCTCATTGTTACTCCACCAGCACGTCCTGTCTCATGTCTGCTTGATGTGACAGACACGGGAATAAAGTGGGCCCTCATGCACACATGGGGGCAAGTTTGTTTGTGTTTTGCACCATTGGTGATAAGTGCGCGTGCTCTGTGAGCTCTACAAAGGGATGATAAGCTAAAGAGGGCCATCCAGAGCAGATAGTGGAGAGGACAAAAGGACAGATGCTGGGGAGATCTCTTTTATTTTATACTTTGTTTCTAGAAAGGTCCTGAAGATGCAGATCTAAAGGGGATATAAAAAGAAATGTTCCAATTTAATCCAGGTATTGGGACGAGGATGTTTGAGAATGGTATATATTCTTCTATCATGAAGTATCCCAGCTACTCTACTATGAAGTGAGTACAGCAGCAGTGGACAGTGTAAAAGTTAGTTTGGGGAAATGAAACGCACCCAAAAATGAAAATTAACAGTTTTACTTGAGAGTATTTCATGCTTCAAAGACAGATTTATTAACTGCTGAATGACCTATGGTGCAAGGTGTGGAGCAGATGTAGGGATTAAGGTTTTGTGCTCACTTTTTGGCCTCGTCACAGCAGTGGGGGCTGCTGGATGACTCAGTCCAGGAAAACTCTCAGTATTCCTACATAATGTTATTTTTTGTCCAACTCTTTCTCTCAGTGCCTCGGTTTGCCAAGCCAGAAAAGCTGCTATGCGACGGAGTGTTTCAAAGTTAATGTGACAGCCATCCTCCATCGCTCTCGGGCTAAATACGGTGGTACGGATGCAGCTGGAAGTTTGTGCCAGAGACACGAGAAAACTGCAGGGAAACATGAAAAAGGTGTAAAGATCAGAGTGAAGCTGAGTAAAGGAAATAGGGGGAAGAAGATGAGCCGCTCCTATTCACAGTGTTTTCACTCCCTTCATCCTCAACCCATCTGCCATCACACTAGAATGAGGGTCTTATCTCTGAAAAGCACTTGAATACAACATGCCCACAGAGAGGGCCGACTGTGTGAAGACACACACACACACCAGGATGAAAGCAGTCGTGCCAGGGAGTGGAAGCAGATTACAGGATCATAGATCAAACTGTAGGAGAACCATCTCGGCCTTTACAGCACTTTAAGAAACAACAGGCCAAACTCAAAGCCGACAGCGCCGAGCCATCAGTCACACTGCTCCTGCCAGCTAATAAATCACACCGTGTGATCACTGCTTCAGGTCAACAGGGGTCGCCTGACCCCGTGGGGACTCCAGCGGGGACTGCGGTGGACTCGGCCCTTATCTCAGCAGCGCATTACAAAGGAACACAAGCTCTCCTTCATACTCCTCCCTGCTGGCATTCACAAAGTTTTTCATCAACAGCCTTTCTGCACTCCCTCACACCCACGCTGTGAGAAACTGCTGATCGAAGAAGGGAAAAAAACTTCATGACAAACTGCTTCAGAAACATCAGTGCCTCTAAAAACTAGGGCTGCAAAGCCCTGATTCTTTAGTCCATGAACAACAAAGAAAACACCCATCAGAGTTTTCCTGTGTCTGTGCCGATATTAATACAAGTATAGTTTAATCAAATCATCAGTCAAGAGAAGAAGAAGAAGAAGTTAGAGAAGTCTTTAAAAGAAAGCCAAATTAGTAGATATTAATATTTGAGAAGTCCGATCAGCGCATATTTGTTATTTTGGGTTATAAATACGACCAAACTAGAATCAGAACTGCACAAACCTAGACTTTCGATCAAATCTAGCACTAACTGAACCTTAAATTAATCAAATCTGTTATTGCAGCTTGCCTCATGCACATGTTTACTGAGACTTTGAATGTCTACAAGACTGTGAGTCAAGTTCTGTGTTTTCAATGTAATACTTATACTGACTTTTCTAAATCTGCACCTGGCACATGCCCTAAATACAAAAAAATACTTTAAAAAAAAACTAAACTAAAACTAACACAGAAACTAATAAAAACGAAATATTTTCAAACAATAAAAGCTAAACTGATACGGGCAAATCTACCATGAAAGCTAACTGAAACTAAACCAAATTAAAAACAGGAAGTAACAATGAAATAAAAAGAACCAATTTGAAAATACAAAACTATAAGAACTCTGGTGACAGCTGGGAAATACTCCAGTGCTCCTGCAACCGTTTAGGAAGAAACAGGTTATTAGACAATCTCTTTATTTGAAAAATAAAAACAGAAAGATAAATAAGAAGGATAGTGAATTTAAAAAAAGCCAAAATACTGTACTTTGTACCTTTACTTACTTATAGAGTAACTATAAGTTTATTTATGTAGCACATTTCACAGACAAATGTCACAAAGTGCTTCACAAGTAATACAACAAAAAGCAGACAATACAATCAGAAATGCATTGTAAAGGCATTTAAGCCCTTGTCTAATTAAAAGTCTTTAGCCTCTTTTTAAAAGTCTCCTAAGAGTCCAAACTCTGTAGAAATAGAGGCAGTCTGTCCACAGTCTGGGTGCGACAGCATGGAAGGACCGGTCTCCTCGAGTTCTGCAGTGGGTTTGGAGGAACACTAAAAGGTTTTGATTCGATGACCTGGGCCTACGAGGTTATCGAATAATGCGGCAGTTATGAAAAAAAATGTAAATGGTGAATGCTTGGTTATTTATAAATGTATTCAGTTCAAGCTTTCAGTTAATGGGCTAATCAGAACTTCAGAACAAATGCACATGCTGTAAACTTACTGCATTTTACATGGATTTAATCATTAATAAGTCAGATCCTAGATCAGATAGTAAATCTGCAATGAGGCTCAGAGCTGTGTTGGGATTTGGGGGCACATGCACAGGCCACAAATCCGTTGTATACCAGCGCAGTCTGTTTAGGTGGTAACAGCATCACTCATATGGATTGAATAAAATGATTAATTTAAATATTTCATGATATTGTTTGGCATTTTTAATCACATCCAGTACTCATCAGCAGGGTATTAATCATCATGAATGCAGCTTTGTTATTTCAGTAATTATAACATCATTGCTCCAGCGTAAACGTGATTTAGAGACAATTGGTAACGTTTTGACAGTCGGGTGAAGATAAAGTTTCATTACTGAGTTCCAGACAGTCGCGAGGGAGAAGTCGCACAGGGTCTATAAAAGACTTATGATATTAGGGGTCTTTTGTGACTTTCGCAGCTAAATCAAGTACAGGTGAAGCCCTCAGTGGTCAGTGCGGTGTAATTCGTCAGAGCGGTCCCGGTCACAGCAGCTGTGGCGGCGTGCCGAGCTCCCAGCTCCAGAGATTTAACACTCCTCCTTCACAGGGAGCAGAGTGTTCTGACACATACGTACTGAGATAAAACATCTGGCTTGTCTAATATGTCTCCCGTGTGAGTGTGTGCATGTTTCCAGTGCGCACCACTCACATACATTTTCACTCAGTTTCTAGAATGAAAATGTGTGTAACTATGATCAGATCTCTCAAAACGCTTGATGCTCCAGTGAATAAGGATCAATGTGTCCCACTGTCTTACATGAAGCCTGTGGGACTTCAATATAAGGAAAGAGTGTGTCTGAAGAAAACAAGAGCAAAGACGGAGGGATTAAAATCCAGAGCGCTGCTGTCTTGCAGTAACATAGCGGTCGACCACAACCATCGACACCTCCTATGAGCTCTTACTCGCGCTCTATTCTCTGCAAATTTATCATCTTTAATTGATTTATAAAAGCTCCTATTGAAGATTAAGCTCCACCATCTGCTCACGATACATGAGGGCTAATTGTGCTGACTTAGTGGGCTGTTTCTGTTTCATCTACCGAGAGTGTTAAACTACTTATGAAACCTATAAAAATCACAAGGGCAAAGCAGGTTTTAGAACTCATTATACGCCCATCGACATCAAACCACACAACAGACCACTATTAAAAAATATTTCAGTTTAAGGTTTTATGACAGCTTCAGAATTACACATGACATCACTGAGCGGTGAGATAACAAGACTTCACACAAGTGGAAAATTAAAGTCACTTTAAACTGTTTTTGCACTCAAGACCTCATCCCTGTTTCTGCAGAGTTATGAGGGTGATTCAGGGCTGATTTCATAAAGGCAAAAGTTTAGTGATAAACTTTCTTTATGTGAACCGCCTGAGTCATGAAAACTAAAGCTCTGTGTCTCCAGGACCTTTGTGCAACCACTGAGATTTATGGTAAAGCACTGTACTGGTAGAATTGGTGTAACAGGTATATAGATTTCTAGGCAAACCCTTGAAGCCGAGGTGTCAAATATATGCCCCGAGCTCCAAACTGGCTGACTGGATGTGTTGGCAAAATGTGAAAATCATAAAGAAGTAAGGACTTTTCACTGCATTTAGTGCTTAAGAATGGATCACATCCCAAATGAGGAACCATCATCATCATTTTTACTGCCAAAAACATCACCTTTGGCCTGCTTTACAAAATAAGTAAAAAACCTATAAACCTATAAATCATGTGGTTTTTCATCCTAAATATATCAGTGGATTATTTGATATTTTATTCAATGTGGTTCTTATATGGTTTTTAAAAGGAAATTTTCTTTGAATTAACAGAACATGTCAGCTTTTTATTCAGTTACATAAAGAACATCCTGGCCTAATGTGAAAACACTGAGGGATATTTTTCAGTTTTAGAAACTGAATTCATGTAATGTGCACACTTTCATAAAGTACTTGAATTTCTTTACAATAACAAAAAGCTTTTCTTTATAGGCTATCTGTAGTTTATTTCGACACCCCTGCCTTAAAGGGTCTAAACTTAATAAAAAAGTATGTTGCTTTCACAACCAAATATAAACTTTGTTTCGATCTGCCTTGATCTTTGTGGCTCTAACACAGCTACACACGACAGCTGGAAAAACGATTAACATGACCGTTTTCTAATTTGTCGCCACCGTGACTAACATTAAGCACACGTACTAAAAGCTCAGAGTAAGACTGTGGTTATGGCCTATAAAAGCTGACTCTTGATAGTTTTTTCAACAATGTCACGCTTTTTCTGCTTTTGCTGCTGTCATAATTTATAAGACGTAAACATACATGTGAGTATTTTGGGCAATTCGAACAAACAATCCAGTCCTGCTATTTCCCCAGTGAGGACAGTCCCACGGGGTAAAATCACAAACATTTTCAAATATGGAAAAGGAATGGACCGGCATTCGTGCAGTGTGTTTCTAATCTACCCAACAAGACACGTCCGCCCTTTCGCACAGCCCTTGAAGGACTTTCTATATCTCAAATCCACAGAATACGGCTAATTTAGAATCAGCAATTAAACTAACAAGCATATCTTCTGACAACTATAACCCAAATAAATTTTACACCAACTCGAGGGGTTACAGTCTAAAACCAGGAAGTATTTTTTCGCTATGATCAACTTCCAGCACCAATATCACAGGATACATCGCAACTGAAACAGCAAAACTGCACTGATTTCATGTCCAATACACAACAAAACAGTATCGTCAACAAGTTGGTGTCTTCAGAGCTTGTTTGAGAATATTCCCCATTATTCAAGTTCTCGTTCTGTCAGTGTATACTGCTGTCCTGTTTCCACACTCAGGTTGTGAGGAACGGTGATGATGTACAATCTTCTGACCTAACACTTCTCTTTTCTGCAGTACAGGAAAACAGTTGTGCAGTCTCTATCTAATGAAGGAATTGAATCCTATGCAATGGATCTAGTCCTCTATCATGGGTGTCTATTTCTCATGTCATTTTTGCATTCAATATTATGCAAAATCAACACTTTTTATCACCCAACTTTTATTCGACCAGCGTTAGTCAAGATGCTGATGATTACCCTGCATGGCACCTGACAGTGATTTTCAGCCACTTCCACAGAGGAGGGCAGCTGCTTGCTGCTGACAGAAGCTGCCTCAGCCTTGACTAAGAACCTCTTGAAAAGCTCCAGCAAACTCAGCTGCGCTTTTGGAACAAATAGCGAATTGGCAACAGCTCAGGCTAAGGTTGCTGCACTGTCAGGTGCAGCCAGAGGAAAGGAATTCCAGCTTGGCAAAAAAAAACTGCTGCTCTGATGGATGAAAGATCCTCAGCAATGTTTGTAATTCATCTCCCAGCGTGCCCTCTCCCATCCCCGAGCAGCCCGGGGAGTGTGTGAGGCCTCCATTACAATTACACATCCCCAGTGAAAGTATTGGTCTGATGTATCTCTGGCAGGTATCCACGCTGGCCGCAGATTTCAGCCTGACAGTGTAGATGAAGAGGAAACAGGGGAACAAAGGACTGTTAGTAACAAAGAGCACACTCAATTCTTCCTGGATATCTCAGTCAATCATCCTCCTTAAGGTTGAGGCACTAGTTGGCTTTAATCATTCTTTTGATTTACTGATACTGTGGAACAGAAAGAGATACATTGTACTCCCAAAGCATGGCCAGCGAACTACATAGAGCTCTGAAGTGACTCAGAAACCTAAGACAGAGACTGAATGAGTATGTCAAGAAATTTCCTATCACAGTTCCTATCACTGCCTCTTAAGGAACAACACATGCCATTATTCCACCGAAGAGCACAAACACTTCACCCCTCAATTCTCCATCCTTTCACCCCTTTGGCGTCCTTGTGGCTACCCGCCTGCACCCATGGGGTAGTGGTCTGTGGACTGTTAGAGGGTCAGACAGAGCATACAAAGACAAGGCAGCCACAAATCTAATTTTATACTTTTTTGTATTTAGTTCAACAACATTATGAAAAGATAAATTACCTCAAAAGAACATTGTGGTTATGGCTCGTACAGAGAGCATGAATGTTGCTCATCGTGGTTATTGCTCGAGTCTGTTCTTTGTCCTTTTAACGGCACCACAAACAGGCCTTTCCACTTAAGAAAAACTCTCTTTTCCCTCTTCTCCCAATGTCCCTTATAATAGCTTTCCTTCATCTGGCTTAAAAAAAACAGTGCCATCCCATTTTTTTGCAAGTGTCAACAAGAGAGGGAGAAAAACACATCCTCTTTTCCGTTCTCACTCTCGCTGCTTTTTCCTACCTGGCAGCACTCGGGGAAACGTGTCCCACTGGAGCTATGCCATCCTTTCACCAGTAAAGTCATTCTCATTTTACACACTCATCTCTTTCTTCACGATGGAGCGAGGGAATAGATTATCCCCCACCACCACCACCACTGCCACCACCATGAGCGAGGCCAGTGGAGAGGGAGGGGGTCAGAGCTCAGCTCAGACTTTCGGGACAAACTGTAATTCTCCACTTTGTCTTGGGGTCGAGGACCCATCTGGCTGCAGATTTAGTAACACCGCTTCAATGGAGCTCTGTTTACTTGAGTAGCTCGGTTTACTCAGGCAAAGTGAAGGGTTCATATAAAAAGCATTAACTGAGAATACTCCTTTTGGTCTTTTGTAAATACGATGTAATGATGGGGGATGTCCAAAGAGGGTAACCACTCTGAAAAGGCTCAGAGAGGCCAATATGTGTACTGGAAGTGGCTCGGTACCAGATCCTCTGAACTAGACAACCATGGTGTCTGATATCTGATAGCACATAATTTCAGATAGGAACTGAAAGAAGTATCCAGACGATGTATACAAATGAAAAACACACACAGAAACACAATGAGCATCCAAAGAGTGTTCACAGCAGCACTAAACCTTTACTGTTCTCCCTTATTTTCGTAGTTGTATAACGTGTAAAATGAGAAGCATATGCCATTTGCTAGACATTTTTATCCAAACTACATTATGACCTCAGGCATATTTCAGTATTAGTGGCCCCTGTGAGGCGTGAACCTGAAAGCCAGATTTATAGAGGGCTTACACAGTAAAGCAACAGCCTATGAACACAGAATATAAAGAAACTTGTAACATATATACTGTACAAAATGAGCGGCAGCTAATAATTGTGTCCATGACTGATTCATCTGGGACTTAATTAATTACTCACGCTAAAAAACGTTAAAATATAGTGAAAATATTTGATCGTGTGCTTGTTACAATTTTCCTCTTCTTTTCCGAGCAATAAAAGCAAAAATGTTGGATTTATTGCCACCAGGAAACATGAAACCGTTTTCTACTTTCAGGAACAAGCAGGCCGTTTTAATGCGGCCTACACCTTTGGCTGCACCCTGACCTCGAGAACTGAATCTAATTCTGCTTTCACACTTTCTGTTCTTGAAAACAGTTTGTCCATCCAAGTAGGGAAGTAAAGCATGTGTTTTAAAAGGCATGCAGCTTGTTGTAGGTCAGAAGTTCATGTAAACAGCTTTTTGTGTGTTTTGTGTTCCTCCCAACAGGTCTACAGATCTTTTAAAGCTCTAAAGATGATGAGGAAAAGATATTTCCCCACTCAAACAGTGCCCTGACCCCAGTGGTGAGGACAGCACATGCTGCGGCCTGTGTGATATCCCAGGGTCGTGTTCTCTGAGATATAACAGTACCCTACCCCTGGGTATTGTACACGGAAACAATAAACAGCACCATGACTATGATCTCACAGATCTATACTTATGTAACTTTGTTTATGCAAACACACATTGCAAAAACTGAACTTCGTCTAGTGAGTCAGGCAAATCTACCATAGACTGTACACAAAGATGGATGTCGCCTATTTGTTTGCAAAGTCCTTGATATTTTGGCTGCCACTGGAATTTCGTGCAAGGGACAGACCTGACTGAAGTTTACAGCTGTGAACATTTAAGGAGTGGAGACTGAGATTGAGATTGTATTAGTCTGCAAATACCTGGGTGTCCATCTCAACCAGTTAGACCGGCCACAAATACAGATGTGGGATCAATACATTCTTTTCTCATCTGGATCCGACTTCTCTAAAATGGAAAAAAATGAGCGCTCAAACAATAGCGCCTTTCCTGGAGCATACCCTGCTGTATCATCCTTTTTCACTCTAATGAGGACTATAAGTTACAAAATATCATCATGTTGTATTTAACAAAACCTAAAACTAAAGACTGACACCTTAAACTTATAAGAAAAGTAATTATTGAGGTCACACATCCAGAGAGCAGGAACTGAAAGTTGTGCCCATTTTTTTTTATTGAGAGTCTATAGAACCTAGGCTGCAATAAAAATAACACCTGTTCTTCTAAACATCTGTAGCATCTCATCACTGACATCCTTTTCCTGCAGTGGTAAGAAGCTAGTGAAAGCATAAAAAAAAAGCTTAAATAAGATCATCCATAGCAATGATAACATAAATCAAAGTGACAAAAGGCTCAGTCTTCTTTTCTGAAACACACACCTACGTAGCAAAGCAAGCCCTCTGCTTGCTTTGCTATAATTAAAGCACAATGTACCACACATCTAGTGAATGTTAAATCATATATCCATTTTTAAATCCACATTAACACAGACTGTTACTACTGTTACAGTTAAATCGTGGTTACGGTTATTTCCCAGTAATTTGATGACTGTCGTGTCTGGCTACCAGCCAAGCTGTCTCCACAAAGCTGACTGGGCGGGGTCTCACGGGGCCACATCCGATCACCATCAGGTGACATGGAGCCCTTTAGGAAGAAAACATGGAGGGCAGCCAAGAGAAATAAAAGGACCATGACATCATCTTATTTCCTTTGTCCTACAGTCAGCGAATGCAGCCGATAGAGCTCCAGATCTGACACAGCAGCAGTGATTTACAGCCCCGTCAGCCTATCTGTCATAAGGCACACATGCAACTGATATACAGAATGTATGTCTGCGGAAACAGAGAGAGACAGTCAGCGTGCATCTGTCCCAAATATATTCAGTGACTCAGTAAGTTCAGCTCCTTTTTTGGGGGGGGGGTTGTTTTCATGTTTGTTTGAGCAGCACTTGACCACATTAATTTTTAGTGGACGTCACGCGCCTGTCTGCACATACGAGCCTCGAAATGTGTCTGAGCTGGAGAGAGCAGGTGGTTTTGATGCCTGTCTGCATGTGTGCAAGGCGTGAGTGTGTGTTTGCTGCCAGGCCCTGGCTGCGAGCTCAGCGTGAGCGAGTGAGAGAGCCATAAACACCTGAGGAAGCAGGAACACACAGACATCCTCTCTCAACTGTATTTATGGTCCCAATTGAGACGGGGGGGGGGGGGGTCATTATGTGCAGCTCCGCTCTGCGCGTGGCAGGGGTCCAACGAAAACACCGGGGCTGTTAAAGCCCCCCTGGATGAGTCCCAGGGGGCAGTGGTGCGGACGGTATGCAGGCCTGGGTTTAAAGGTTCGGGGATACGTCCTGTTGTTAATGAGATCACCCTGCTGGGCCTCTCTGGCTCTGAGCCCCCGACGCCGCTTCAGCAACCATATCATCAGTGCCACAACTTCTTACGCTAGCCACAAAAATAGGACGAAATATACTTCCTAAACAAAGTGCACCCAGGAGGTCAATAAGGTAGGTGTGGTCAATTGAACAAGGAGAAGGTCAACATAGATTTTCATTGTTTTTACTCAACAAAATATGCAGCTGACTGTAAAGGAGGTGTGGCCTCATTACAAGACAATGCAAAGTGACATGCTCTAAAGTTTAGACAGACCTTTGAATGCATGACTTATGGAAACTTTGCTGCAAGGGACAACTATAGGTTTAGTAAACTGTATGTAAAGTAAGTTTATATTAAAAAGCACACATCTTTAAACAAAGGTTATTCAGGGTGCTTCACAATATAACAACATTAAAGCCACAGTTTTGCCTTTAAACTCATCCACCTATCCATTGCAGGAGGGAATGAAGCGTATCCCAGCTTTCGTAGGGTGAGAGGCTGGGTACAGACTGGATGGATGGCCAGCTCATCACTGCTACATTAAATATGAGCCTGTAGCCTTTAGAGCTGTGTGCCTTCTTCAGAATATAATGGATGGCACGTGACCTGTGCTGTAAAGACAGCTTGCCAGACATCTATAGTTTCACCTTTACATGTCTGATATTTGATATCTAGAGGCAAGTTCTGTTATCCTCTACTTTTTCCTCTCATAACCAGTGAAGTGAGGTAATTTCTTTTTGGTCAAGATGACTGGCTCCTCGAGGAGAATGCCTGCTCCTCTGTCAGGTCTGACCTCTGAAAGCCAACCAGGCATGTCTCTAATTAGAACAACTGCTGGTGCAGTTCATCCAAACCTCGTCTCTCTCCTCGTCTTCAGTCCAGGACTAATCACAGCCATCAGCACCGCTCTTCTCATCCCCGCTGAGCACCGTATCAACCACCATGAGCAAATGGAAATATACGCAGCGACCAGTTCAGAGCAGCGCTCAAAAGTCAGACAGGGGCAATGGCTTTTAAATCCTACGTGTTATTCGAGTGCGCAGCGTTTAGTGGCTACGAAACTGAGTTCGTACCAGAAGGGTTGGAGGGTTGGAGGGCAAGAGGCCATAAATGATGTCACTGTGGAGGATCTAAGTGATGTGGTGATCTGTTTGTGGTTTAGCAGTCGTGGGAGTGGGAGAATGTTTGAAGGTCTGCACCACAACACTCGAGGCTTTCTTATGTGGCGGTGTTGTAAATGTTTATGAATTTATAACGGTGACAAATGAGCAGCTAGATTATAAGGACTACTGGGAGTGTACGGAAACCGCAGACTGATGCAGCATAAAATACGAATACATCACTTAAAAGCGACTTTTTTATGCCGTGCTTTTATGTTCCTGTGGTCTGGATATCGCTATGCAGGGGGATGAGAGAGGAGCGAGAGGGAGACAAACTGGGTTTTACAGGGATTCACTGAGCGCAGCAAGAAAATGAAAGCGCCAAGTTGTGTGGCTAATTTATTGTTGACATTTTCTTGCTCCTGCTTCTTAAACATGAAGGGTTTTTGTTTTCCTAAAAATTAATCAAATATCTGTGGGATAGGTGTTCGGTCACAGAGCAAAAGTAATTAAAAACATCATCTTAAGCCTCCTTGATTGCTTTCTAACTGTTTCGTTAATGAATTGGCTAATGTAACAATGTTCCTTTAAGTTAATAATTGCCCATATTATCCATATTAGACTGCCCATACTCAAAATCACCTTATCCCCTTTCATTTTGGAGGTCCCGTTACTGTGATCTGTTATTAAAACTCGACCTGTTTCTATTATTTAAGCTCACCACATAAAATGAGCGAATTTCTGGTGCATCACATTTGTTAAGAGTTTAAAATTTTTATAATAGGTCCAGTAAAGATTAATGTTTACTGACTCACACAGAGACAAAGAGACTCTCTGCATTTAAAAACTCTCCCAAGACACCAACATTGTTTATTCTTGGCCTCACATTTCTGACTGTGGGTGTTTCTTCACTTCAGGGGGACATTTTAAAAATATATTGCTTAGGGGCTTACAGAGTTAAAAAGATGGACTTTTTTATTATAACTTGCAGGCATATTATAAAAAACGGCTTGGAACACAGATGCCTTGGAAAATCTGCCAGGAAATTAATGAATATAACTCCTAAAAAAAGAGAAACTAAAAGCGATATCTGGCAAATATGAAGCTGAATAAAAAAGGGATGTCAAATATTCTGGATTTTACGCATTAGTTTACAGATGATTTACAGCAAGTCCATAACAGTCAGTGAGGGTATCAGCTTTGAGCGTGCTGCAGGCAGCAGTTGGGGCCCTGAACTCGTCACAGCTGTATGGAACCAGCAGGATCCCGAGCGTACCTGCTCCATCAATGCTGCCATTGTCTAAGCGCTGACATCAAACGTTTCATTACCTCCTCAGAGCCTACCTAAGCACAGTAGCACAGTGTTATACAGTACCTACATAATTCCACTCTATACCTGCAAGCTGAGAGATGGAGATATGTTGAAGGGCGGGGTGGGGGTGTGTGGGGGTGGCAGACGGGGTTAATGCAGCTTTAATGACATCAGTCGCCAAGAGGATCAGACATGAGAGCGAAAGGAGGCAGAGCCTACACCTCTGCTAGTGAAGAGGATTTAAAAAGGGCAGGATTTTAAAGTTTGGGGGGTTTTTTTCTACATGAGAAAAGCTCTGCTTCCAGTTCACTTGGTCTTATCTCAGCCACGCAAGGAGGAGAGCGTCGTTCTTCTCTCCGCTGCTGATTGTGTGACTCGTCAGGCTGTAAAGTGCCTGCATGTTTGTGGGTCACTCAGTCAGCACACCAGTCCACTTACACTACCAGGTGAAGGGAAATGCCTCCACTTTATCGGCGACAGAAGAACATCACAGCTGCCACGACTTGTGTGTGTGTGTGTGTGTGTGTGTGTGTGTGTCTAGTTTGATGCTTTAAAAGTTTTTTTTTCTTTGCACTGCTGACTCTGCCCACTTTATTTCTTTCAGACTGCAGGAAAAACTGTTTTCAATGTACTCCCGAGGGAAGTCTTGGGAAACAATAAATAAATCAGTAAGCAGAAGAGGCATTTCCAGTTCAGGAGCCAGAAACATAAAACTTAACTCAGATTCAAGGCTAAGTAACTATGAAAGATTCAGTGCAAGCGCTGTGCATCTGCATTTCTTGAAGTTCACTGCCATCTTTTTTTTTTAGACTTACCAACAGACACGGGTCGTTAATGCAGCATAAAGTATTAAAATCAAACATGGTTCTTCATGCAGACGGGCTTTCACATAGATAAAACACTTAGATGATTAATATAATGCACAATAAATCCACCTAAAATAATATCCTGCCATTGTGTGCTTGTCTTTTTCGCCTTGTATCGAAACTTTTTTTGTACGCAGAGGAAAAAAACCCAACAAGAGCATAGGAATTTATAATTATAATTCTCATAACTATTATTTTTACAGCCTGAAAGCATTTTGTTGTGTGTGTGTGTGTCTGTGTGTGTTCTGAGGGTGGTTTTCATGGAACATTTAAAAAATAATGCTGTAATAATATTATCAAAATTATCAGTGCGTATTCCAGTTTAACTACCGAACCCCGCAACTGATTTAACTATAATTTGAGGATTTTTTTTCCACAAACCTCGAGCAAATACCAGCACACCGTTACATAAGGAGAAGACAGCATGGAAAGAAAGACAGGCAGGACATGAGGAAAGAAAAAAGACCTTCCTACTCTGTTTGGTTTTGTTATTTAAGTTGGCTGATTGGTCATTTTTGCAGGTATATATGTGTTTGCTTAAAAGGTATACATGCTCATTAATCAACAGAAAAATAACTGTAAATGAGCCATACTTGTGGGCTAATTTTCATCTGGCCAGTTCTTAAAACAGCAACCAAAGAGTTGTTACTATTAATCACATGCAGATAATACAAAGCAAGTTAATGATTGTGTTTTTCTTTCTACTTAATCACTTTTATGATAATTCCTCAGAGCCGAGCAGCGTCGGCTGAAAGGGGCTGCATGCCGAATCTCATCTGGAAGCCTCAGCCCAGTTTGCCTTAATGTCAGCTGCTTCCAATTTATGCTCAGCACTTGTGTGCTGGTCATTTACATAACAGCGAATATCAGCTGCTGTGGCCTTTTCTGCACGTTGACTGCAGCCTGCCTCGCTGCATTCAAGTGATTTATGCGTCTTCGTAGATCTCATCTGCTGAGTGCATAAACGCTCCTGATGCGGGGGTGAGTGCAGCTAAATCTGACATCAAGTCTGGGATTTTTCTTTTTTTTTGTGAATGAATTGGAGCAAGTAAAGGATAACATGTGTAACACCTGCTAAGGCAAACGCAGGGGATCTCTGCTTGATATGACTTTGATAGCGCTCCACTGTGTGGTCTGGCAGGAGTGGGAGTGTGTGGGGTGATAGTGCTGGTGGTGGGGGGCCTTTTGGTCACCTGCTCTTGCTCAGGCTCCTCCCCTCTGACCTCAGGCTGAAGTCCCTACACTCACAGCTCCAAAAAGCCTGCTGCCATTAAAGCTGCTAATCACAGCAAACAGCTGCATACAAATCCTCAACGCCTCGCTCTCCCACCCACACGTTGACTCTGGCAGGCAGATAGACGCATACACCGGCGTCCACGCACTCCCACTCTTCCTCTGCTAATGGCAAGCTGCAGCCGACTGATGTTTAAAGCACGGGGTTTAGCGTGCAGGCTTGTGATAAGCCGCCCTGAGCTGTGAAAACACAGATTACATTTCTATGGCTTATTACAAGACAGCGGGCTTCTGCCTCCCAGCCACCTCATAATTGCAACCCAAAAACCACAGCCTCCGCTTGGCTGCGAGATACCGTTTGATGGGGACTCCCGTGGCAGAGCTTTGACAGCCATGCTAATTCAAGTCTACATTCCCCCATATGCTGTCCTCCTCAGCGGCCTCCCCCCCCTGCGATAAGCCACAGCTATTTTTCTTTTAAGGCCTTTCCTGAATAAATCAAATCAGGGTCAGTATATCAACGCCTGTCTCTTAGTGTCATTTCCACACTTTTCAGGCTCCATCAAAATTAGCAGATCGAGGCCAAAAGCTCAAAATGTCAATGAATTTAACATCCATGGCTCCTGAGCGCACAGTCACCCCTCGTGATATCAGTGCAACACTAGCATGGCAGATAATTATTACATTAGAGCCAGAGCTAATGTAATAATATTACATTTGAGGGGTAAATTTGATATTCTAATATCACATAATTGCCTCTAAATTGGGTATAATTTTGATATTTGTACTGGATGTAGCATAAGTTGGGATATCCCAACTAAAAACAAGCATTTACTTACTTGGAATGCCAAAGCCAACCAGGCATACATTAAATCCCCGTTTCTGGCAGCCTATGAAAGTGCCTACATCTGTAAATACTTAGCCTTCTTTTTCTTTTTTCTTTCTCAGACTCAATCAGAGATAAAGACCATTGTGTTCCAGACCAAGAAGTAAGACAATATCTCCCAAACCTCACAGAAAACAATTAGGACCCAGTAATTACACCATTGGACCGGTATTCAAGCCAAGTCCTGAGGTTGGGGTGAGGAAGGAAGAAAAAGACAGCAAATGTGAAAGGTGCCTGTCTGATGCAGTGTTATCTTACCCTGCCTGGACTCTGATGGGGTAAGTTTGTGTATCAGTACGGGTGTGATGTAATGCTTTGCTTTTGGAGCCTCTGAATGCGACATGCCAAAAATCCTCATAAGCCTGCGTACGACTCGATGACAGCATGCATGATCTCTTCCCTTAATGAACTCTCATTTATTTGCGCCTGTAGATTTGAACACGCAAAGTCCAAAACTTAATTCGTTATCTTCACTACGGACCGAGCCGTTGATTTATACATGTTGACCTATCAGCTGGCAGGCCAAGGGGTGAGAACAGAGGAACACAAGAGAAAACAACTCTCTCATCCCCATTTAAAGCACAATCATATCGGTCCCATTCCTCTCAGTGTTTTTTGTACTTTCCTGCATCTCAACCTAAACGTAGCCCCAGCCCCAGAGTCTTTTTGGTTTGGACATTGTTGAGATCTGCAGTAATGCAGACCGTCCTTGGGAGTCAGACATGGCTAGAGGCTTTTTGGGGTGGCCTGGTGGGAAAAGCAGGTTAAAAGCAGGGCAGTAAATGAGCGGATCACACACATTTTCCACAGTCTGTGAAAAGCAGACAAGCAGAGGAGTAAGAGTGATGTATAGCAAATAATAAAATTCCAAAAGTGATCCTTAAAGGTATATACATCCTGGTTGCTCTTTATGGGACTCAAATAAGATCAAAAGTAGTATGTTTGTCTAGAGTTGTTTTTTTAAAGCCTGAGTCTTTCAACTCAGTCCAACTAAAAGTTAAAAAGTGCTCACAGCCATCTGGAAACAGAGCCGCACACAGGTATTAACAGCCTGGATTTGAAACGTGCACCCGCTGAATTATTAGTGCAGCTTTAACTTCACTTGGCAACACTGTGGCAACAGATTTAAGCACAATCCGGTCACCAGCTTTGCCCGTGTGGCAGGCTTGCATTTCTCCTTAAAGCGGGCGGACGAGGCAGACGGCAGCGGGGTATCAGGTTCTGTGCTGGCAAGGGGTTCTGCTCACGCGGCAAGAGCAGAACAAAGCACTGGTGGCCCTGGATAGGATCCATGGTGCCGGAGAGTAAAGGCCCTGTGAATGGGACCTGTCACTTCCACTCAGCGCCGCCTGTGATCTGAGCCACCCGGAACGAGGCTCAGATAAGTGGCTAATCCCGACATCCCCGCCGGCTCGACAGCCCCCTACTGCCATGACAACCGGAGGGGAATCTCCTCCAGCAACAACTTAATTGGATAATTTCCTCCCCGTTTCACTGTGTGTTCCTCTGCCTTTGTTGGGTAAAGTCTGCGTTGTCTGACTGTGAATGTGTTTTTTGACTTTGACAGTAGGGCAGGTGTGAAACAAGTGTGATATCCAAGGAGGGATGGTGTGTGCAAGTGCAAGCAAGCAGCCGAAGCCACACTACAGCAGACTAGAGGCCACTTGGAGGTCCGAAAGCACCTGGGAGCAGTCATTAGTTACTCTAGTTACTTCGACAAATGCATTACTTATTAACTCCCTGTAGAAAATAATTTGTCTGCCTACTTCTTAAATTACTTCAACATTATATTACATGGTTATTGTCATGTAATTAATAAAGTAACATTACAGCCCGCTTATACCCCATAGCTGCACAAATTCCTCTCCTAATGAGAAAAACATAAACTAGAGCCTGCAGTTTACCATCGCGATGTTCCTTTACTAATCTATGCTCCTCAAAAGAAGACTGCCCTGCCGCTGCTTTGTTTCCCATCTGAACTGAGGTCAAGTGTGTTGTTTTCTGACTTCTGAATGGAGGAACCGTACTGCATTACAACACTGTTGAATACTGTGATCACCAAATTACTTCAAGTGGGAATATTAGCCATTTACTGAGTAAATAAATTAAACAGATTATTTTAAACCCACTTTATTGGACAAGATCAAGTGTTTACCATAATCAGTCTAAAAGAATCATTTTTCCTGTTCACTGAGTTTCAGGTAGAAATTCTTCTTTTTTGTCTCGAAGTATAAGAGAGAAAAACAGCCTCTATTTTCTGCACTACAAAAGGCCATCGCATTAACCACTAAAAACATTTATTGCCCTTTGTGCTGCACGGTCCACTAATTTATGTTACACCCATTCAAGTCCTGGGTCCCAGCATAAACAAACCACTCCACCCTTCTCCCCAGACTGCAGAAACCTGAGGACGGGTGCCAGGGGAAGTCATTATGAACTAGGAGAGTTTGTGTGTGTTTGTGTGTGTGTGTGTGTGTGAGAGAGAAAGAGAGTGAGCAGCTACCGTGGTCTAAAAATGAAAACAGCTCTTGTATGGCGCTTTAGAGGATAAAAGACTCAGTTCAATCTGCAAAATAAAAGTCAAAGTCGCAGTAAAGAAGGAAGCCTTACGTGGTGCTGCGACTCTTGGAATGAAGACATAAAAAGTGATTAATAAAGTTGTGGGATCTGGCTCACGCAGAAGAGGGTGGGGGATCTTATTTCTTAATTTCATTCAAAGAACAGAAGTAGCCTTATGTAAGCCTAATGGAAATCACTCATACAAGCATATTGGAAATGCAGGCTTTAAGACGGCGATGCAAAACAGAGAGACGTGAATGGTGGTGAGTCAAAGAGTCATAGAGAAGAAACTGGAGGCAGGTGAGTGGGGGGGGGGACTGACACGAGTCGAACTTGCGATCATTTTTCAGTGCAAGATGGCGATTCTGTTGGATTCATTTCCGTCAGCTGTTGTATAACTGAAGTGTGTCTGCGTCCTCTGTCTTGACTCACCTTCTTCACAAGCAGCGCCGCTGAATCCCGGGCAGCATTTCCACTCCAGGGAAGTCACAGTGCGGTACACCAGTTTATAGGAAGGTCTGACCACGGTCTTGTAGCTGAACGATAAACACAAAATCAAACGCCGTTACGCACATGGGCGCACACACACACACACACACACACACACACGCACACACGCACACACACGCACATAACATTTTACAGGAAAATGAAAGGAAATCTCTTCTCTCTGGTAAGGTTAGATATTATCGTGAGGTTTTCAGACTTTGTATTCACACAGTCTCAATTAAATGATAAAAAGCAATTTCTAGGCAATGTGCCCCATCAGTAAGTGTCAGATTATATGAAAGCTTTTAGGTTTTTCTCAATCAAAAGCCAGCATATGGAGCAGCAGCGTGGCATCCTGAACTATGCTAATTATAGGAGAGCTATATGAATACCACTGCTAGCCTCATACCCACACTGAAGTGGCAAGCTTTTTTAACTTACTTGCCCACAAATATGATTGAACTTAATATGATTTTAATATAGCATCCACACCAGTAACAAGTTATAAAGCTAATCCCCGAAAGTGATTCAAACAGCATTCAAACAACAATTATTATGCTATTTTAATCCCAGTATAATTAAAAAACAGAAAACAAACATTACACCAAGCTATATGCTTTGATAGCAGTCAACTATTTTCTTCTTTTTAAAGTTGTAAACACGTGGCTCACTAAAGAGCCATGTGACCCACTCAATGTCTTTCCAAAGTGTTTATATTCCGGGGAACTGGAACATTTTTGAGCAGGAACTTGCACGTCTTGAATAAATTTCATGATGAGAGTCTTTCTACCCAGTTCAGATCACACGGTGCTGTATGCAGCCCATGAACGAAAAAGATTTTTGTTTTTTAAAGGTTTCATAAAAGCACTGTGAAACAGTAGCAGTACTGGTAAGATGTCTCTGTCTTCTCACCTGCCTCCTGCACATCCCTGTGGCCAGGGGCACGTCCGGTACACCCGCTGGAGGATTGTCCCATTCTGCACCTGGCAGGTCACAGTCTTAGTGACCGTATGAGGACACCAGTTCCTGCCGAAAGAAACAGAGTCAGAAATGTAGAATAAAACAACAGCAGGATCTCAACAGTTTGTTAGTTTTAGACTCAGTAAAGTCTGATTCTTAAACTAAACACAGAAGAACGAATTTCCAAAACACCTTCAAACGAGTGCTGTCACACTAAAATCACTGCGGTCTGCCCACAGTCCTTCCATCCCCCCTCAACTCTTTTGTTTGGGAACTTCCTCACCGTGTTCACTCGGTTTTAATCAGCCACAGAGTTTGCAGGACTGGGTTGTATTTGCACAGGGGTCTCTCCTCTATCAATACACATGCATTTGTATAGGACCTTGGAGGAGAGGAAGTCCCTCAGGAGGGGATAAAGAGGAAGACAAAGTCTCATACCAAGATGAAGGTTTTTAAGTTAAGGTCAGAGGTTGAGATCTGACAGTGAGGATGAGAACGCTCCGCAGCTATTACATTCAGAGGAGTTCGACCTCCAGAAGCAAAATGCGACATTTTATCAATCTCTCAGTGAGACTGTATAAAATTAAAGGAAGTGTGATTTATCTGAAGAGACTGTGAGCTAATTGGTTTAGTTTAATCCTCACCGAGAGCTTGGTGTCCCTTTTAAAGGGAGCAGATCTGTTCTTGATAGCACAGGCGCTATGAGAAACATTTTAGAGAAAGCCTTTAGCTTTCTTCTCTCTCTGCTACATATCAGAACAGGAAAAAACGCACAACTGTTGGCTTTAATGTGAAGAGAACGCTCTCGGGCTGATGAGCGACCACATTATCAGAATGGTTTTATTAAGAATGATGTGTACAGACATCCTCATTACCTTCATGTGGCTGTAAGAGGAGCACGGAAACAATTACTACAGCCTGTGTTTACAACATTATCAATAGATGCATAGGAAGGGAGCTCATGAAACTACACTTTTTGTGTTCTGCTGCCAACGTGTGCAAGAGTGGGTGGGTGTTCCCACCAAAGTCTGTTTGTCAATATGGGAGACCATATGTTTGTGTGCACGAGAGACAGTTTACACTAAAGAAAAACCGCCAAAGGGAGAGGATGCGAAGCAGCCCTGAACCGGCTCCCATTAACCGTTCCCACATGTCGTGGTGGCCACACACACATACCTGAGCCAGAGCGCGGGAGCACCGCTGATAAATGTTTGTCTACAGCTGCAGCGACTTTCCCTTATCACATGACAACGTCTCTTTTATTATTGAGCGATCTTGATTGTTTCCATTCATGTAGCAAGTATTTAAGCCTGCACACTGAAAGGATTTTGCATTATTTACCGCATCTGGAAAAAGCAAAGGAACGCTGCAAAACGTAAGACATTATTTGAATTAATCATAAGTAAAGCAAGGAAAGGAATTCTTCTGCCACATGGTATTCAAACACAGGCCCACCCTTCGTGTATCATAGCGTATCCATCAGCCATACATCTACAAGACTGACGGTGGATCTATATGATTACCCTATGATTGCTTTCCCTGGCCCAGAAAAAATTGCTCTAATCACTGGTGGAAAATTTCAGACACTGAAGAAGCTGTGGTCAGGTAGAGCTGGGAGGAAGGGGGAGGGGATGAGGGGGTAGTAAACCCAACTCCTCCCCACCACTTATCTGCCAGACCCGACAGATAAACATCTGAGTTTCCCAGGCTGAGAAGAGGCTTCACCTGGGAACGGACAAGAGTCTCACCAGGGGGTACGAGGAGGGAAGGGGGCGCTGGATTTTTATGGTCTCCCTGTCTCTTTGCATTGCTCTTATGCAATTATGGAGGAGGAAATGCCGACCCTTCTTCCTTAAATGAGTGAAAGAACTAAAGCAGCCGATTCATATATATAAAAAGTACGATGCAGCAAGACAAACACTTCCACTGCAGCAAGCAGATTTGGGGAGGCCTAACAATAACTGTGTTATTATCTATACATATAAGGGACGCAGGCTCTAAGTGCACTTAGTCTTTCGATCTCAAATGCTTTGTAGTCAACACCTTCCTCTTACTGGAGGCACCCTTGTTCTATGAAGTGTGAAACCCACCAGCACCATGCTGTTTCATTGGCAAAAACACCAAGCAGGCCCTCGGTGAGTATCAGGTCTCTAAGCACACATGGCACACTCTGAATGCTGGGCCCAAGCTAAATAAATCATCAACCATGTCTCACAGTCACATGTAGCCACAGCCAACCGTTAAGAGAAATCACAGCTTTGGCCCATCTGTTCCTCGACGCTGCCGACGCCAAGACAGTAAAATATTGGAGGGGAACAAAAAAAGTGCTGAATCCTTAAATGTATGCAAATGCTGACAGAAAGCTTGTGAACTCGCGTATATGCTGCGCTCTCGTTACCGCATGTGCCCTCAATTCACCTTTTGCGCTACGCAGTCCACATTTTCCATGTTCACACTAGTGAGGCGGTTCACCTACTTCAGCATACTGCACCGGGATGAGGAAGGTAGGGGTTAAGCCGTGTGAGCAGACAAGTAGGCTGATGTGGGCAAAACGGTGATGGGACTCTGATTAAAAACACCACAGTAACTCCCTTTCCTCCACCCATTCATTCACGTATCATAGGAGCAGGGCTGAACGCTCGGAGATATGTTTGAAATGCAAAAGGAATTCCTCTGGATTTCTATCTGTGGGAAAATACTCGAGCAGAACAAAGGACAAAAGACAGATGTGGCAAATAGCCAGACAAAGGAGAGGACGGGAAGGAGACGAGAAAAGAGGAGACAAAGGTCAACTTATCGCAGAGGTCATCCAAGGAAGCTTCCGGTGGGGACAGAGACGGCAATTATGAAGCAGTGTGGCTCCCGTGGGACTGAGAGGAGACATAAGATAAATATGGCACCACAACCAATGACAAAGAGGAAAACAGAAAGAACAAGTCAAGGTGAAATTATAAAACTTTACAGCTCTAGAGTCATGGCCTGCAGACTCAATGACAAACAAAAGAACCAGGTTGTATTAAGTTTGTATTTGAACAATTGTTATACATTAATTCAGAGCACTGCGGCTGCTGGGGTATCATATTGCAGGTTCAAAACTGCCGTGGGCTTTCCATGCGCAGCGGACAGTGGCGAGCATCAAAGCACCGATGCAAGGCCTTAAAGGTCAGGGCTAAGTGACTCTTTACAGCAGCGTGGAATAAACAAGGAAAACTCTCATTTATCTTTGTCTGCTTTGAGCTTTCAGGTGCGGACACCTGTGAGCTTTCAGTCTGTGGCATCTTCAAGTGTTTGAACCTGGAAGTGAAAAAGGAATTCCACTCAAATGAAGGATTCACTCATATCACACCTATAGCGCCACTTATCCTGACCTCTCAGCGTGAATGGACCGTCATGTCGAGCTGAGCTGCTCCACTGACCGTGAATGAGATGCTGACTTTATGGACTGCTCACCTGCAGTGCACAGGATGCAATATGGGGTCTGGTATTAGGCTCATACTAAGTATTTAATCTCTAAGACATCGGAAACAGCAAAATCGGCTCAAAGTTATGACATAAATGTCTTGTTTTGTCCAAAAACCTAAGCAACTCAGATTGCAACCACAGAAATGAGAAAATATTCAATCTGATAAGCAGGAATCCAACAATTTTTTTTCTCATTGCGGAGGCTGAGCTGCCACAATTAGTTCTTTGTTTTAAGACTGATATTACACAAATCTGTAAATCGTGAAGAAAAGAGTTCAAGATCCTGTCTTAAGAATCTCATATTTTGTCCAGTGACACGTCCAGAAACTGAAGATAAGACAGTGATGTAATACAGAAAAAGGCAACAAATTCAATTGAGTAATGTAATCAACGGCCAGTGGATATTATCGGAGCTGAGCAATTGGTGACTGCCTCTTGACATCCATCCAAATAATGGTTCCCTGTGCATATACATCATTTGAAGTTTCACAGCCATTCTGCTTGAAGCCATGCAGCTTCCTGGAATCTCAGTTGTCTTCATTCCCATGCTTAAAGTGAACATGGATATGGTCAAGACGGACGAGGAATGAGGACTGCCACAGGGCTCAGACTGCCTGTCAGACCATGACAAGTCCTCCGAGGGAGGATAAAGAAGTGGGCGAGACAGGGACTAAAGAAGCATCTCCCTCAGTGACCCCACAGTTTACTGAGCTTATGCAGTCATTAAGAGAGATGGTGAAGGAATGCTTTATCAGCTCTTTCACAGAGTGACTGCACCAGCAAAGAAAATACCCACAAGATGTTAATCCCCTTTGATTGTGCTAATCACTGTGTGAAGACAGTGCTGGTATTAGTGAAGGTTTCCCTTTTCCAGTGCACTAACAGTCGTATGCGTTTCCTTTTAAGCACCTGAACCCTAATGACAGGTTGCTTTCATCATCGAGGTTGATCTCTGAAATCACACCGCCGCTTTTACTGTTTGTTGACACCCAATAAACTGCTGCTTTCACCGATCAGGCCAGCCAGCCAGCAGGTGGACTGAGACTTTCAGCTCCTCTCATGTCACCGCAAACCCGGTGACCTCTGAACAAGGTGGTTGACTCACGCCAACAGCAGCTTTCCCTCTTTCAGTCCTGCCTTTCCTGCACGGCCACTTACACTAACAGCAGCAAACTGACTGTAAACTCATCCCCCCTCTGCTTTTTTTTCCTCAAAAACAAGCTCAGATTGCGCTGGAGTCCCAGCTGCTTGTGTTTAGCAAACATGTCCACAAACCTCTGGCTCTGAGTGGCAGGAGGAGCTGAGCAGAGAAGTGAGGCGGTGGAGTGACCGAAGGGGCGCTGAAAACCACCTGAACACACCCAGAAGACCTCATCAGAGAGAAGGGATTTCAGCCTCCAGCCACGTTCAGCCCACACACACAAGCTGACAGCATAAATATTTGCAAGATGGGGAAACGTCCTCTCATCATTAATCAGTGGCTAGTCTCCAACTAAACTTGGCTCTGTTCAGGAGGAAAGCAGAGCTGGTTAGCCCTCCTGCCTTCGTGTTTAGTCTAGTGACTCTCTTTCAACACCCTTGTCAACACGATTGCCCTTACACAGAAGATCCATCATTTTCTGAAGCCTTATTATCCCCCTTTTCAGTCAGTAATCCTTTAAGATAAACCTTTTTACACTTTATTACAGACATACAAATAATCAATCACTCCTTAAACTTAAGGTTTAACACTCTTTTTTTGAAATCTTCACCCTTGGGATGCTGAAAAGAGCAGGCTTTGTGTGTGAGGCTAAATGCGCTGCATGGATAGAGAGCACATAACACGCCACAGGGGCAGCAGAGGTGTGTGAGCTGGGACAAGAGTGTGGATGGGACTCAGCAGAGTAAAAACATGCTGCTTGCCAGCACAGGAAAAGGGAAACCAACTGTCAGGAAGACAATAGCGCCCGGTAGATGGATGGAGATGGGAGTACATCCGTGGAGGCATGCAGTGACAGGAACATAGAAAACAAAACTTAATATAAGTATTCTGTGTGCAATATGACAGCTGTGCGTGCTTTCCTTACCTTTTCTGGTAGACTGAGCTGTGGGAGGCTGCTGTCTGGTCTCTGTTCAGCTGCGTCCCGACTGAATAGGTTTTGTAAAGTCCCGTCTTCCAGGTCCCGTTAACCAGCGTGCTCAGCCAGAGTATCAGCACTGTCCAAAGCAAACTTTTCCTGCAAAGCGCAGACACGCTCTCTCGTTGGTGCGATCCCATTTCCGTGGCATCAAAAGTAAGAGCAGAACTGTTTTAATGAGGCCCCGCTTGGAAAACAGACCGCTTAGTGACTCCAGCTCGGGAAACGTGTCAAACTGCGCCGGGTCTGCTGGAGAAGACGCTCATCCTTTTCACTAAAGTAGAAAACACACACTTGTGTAGATTACACACAAAAAACCCCGATGTATGTGTAATAGAGCTGAGTGTGAACTAGCCCATAAACCCACGTTTGTCTGTGACAGAGATCCGACTTTACAAAAATGAATCATGAATGCTCTGAGTGTTAAATGCGTGCTGTCCTCCCTTCCCTGAGTGTGCTCTGCCTACCTCCGTCTGTCTGCGCTCATATCGTGCCGATCCTTTACAGCAGCGGGCATGAAACCAGTTTTATAGTCTCCTCCGGTCTTTTAAAAGCACAGCCTGCTGGGTTTCTTTTTACCCTGCCCCGTTTCAACTTCTCACAGAGGACAAAGCGACGGCACTTACGCATTGTACTGTTTGCACTAAATGAATTATGGGCTGCTGATTCTCAAGGCTCCTCTGAAATCACAGGAGCGGTGCTAGTGAGAGGTAGGCCCCCCTTTAAACCAAATAAAACGGAATGTTTAAAGAAAAGAAACGAAAAGTTTTGGTAATACTGGATATGACGAGTTTAAACCCCCAGCTAAGGATAATAACTTCTTTTATAAACCTTTTTTTTTTTTAAACATTTGAACACTATGCAACCATCTTCATTTAAAATATAACGCAGTTAAACCTATTTATAACATCATTAACCATATCTATCTATCTATCTATCTATCTATCTATCTATCTATCTATCTATCTATCTATCTATCTATCTATCCAACCATGTTTGCCCCTGAGTTGTTTTCAGCAGGTGTAGTCTGTCAAAGCCATCAGTACCCAGTGGTCAGAGAAAACTGAGGTTAGTGTAATTTCCCACTGCCCATTGCATCTGGGAAATCTGTGGTCCTGCTCCAAAGTAAACACCTGGCACTGCAACCAAAAACTAGGACATGAGTTGTATATATGTCTGTGACTGTGGTGACTGCAGCCCTTGGGCTTAAGTCTGGCCAGCTGCAAAAGATGCTGCAGGCAGCAAAATGTGCTTATCTAACCTGTTAATACAGTCTACTAAAGTTTTGTGCAAAGTTCTTAACTACTGAAGGATAATGTTAACACTTTCACAGTCACAGAAGAGGACTAGGATTAATTCCTGTTCCTCACTATGCCACAGGGAGAACGGGGAAAACAGTGCATTGACTTTACTGGGTCTTAATGAGCCCACCTGCTCCCAATCACCACACATGGGAGGGGATTTGTTCCTGGGCACCCTTGGCGCTTTTACGAGGCTACTCAGGGCAAACAATGGTGCCAAGCAGGAACTAGAGCAGTTTAGGGTTAATGTAAATCCCTCCAGTCATGAGCAGCTGAAAATAATTTTGACCTCTAAGGAGGCGAGCTGGGTTCAGTGCCAGTGAGAGAATTTTCTTTTTTTTCCTTTATCTGTCGTCACTCTTACAACTTTTATGATTCGCTCCCCCCCCCTTATTGTAGAAAGTTAAACAGCTAGATTGCCCATTGTTTGTTTAGGTCTTCTTTTACTAAAGATCCTTCCAGTGATGTAAAGGTTCATTAAACAACACAACACAACACCCCATTCATTCCCTCTTTTCAAAAAGGGAAACACAATTCCTCCTGCCCCCACCCAGTGTTTGGTCATAAACATGTCCTGATTTTCCCTCTTTTTGTGTCAGTTAAAGGTGAGAATGGGGCCTGTTCAACCTTTGCCCCTCTGCCATTTAGAGGGATCCTGTTAGGGCACAGAATATGGTAATGACAAACATTGTAATCGTGTACCAGTTTGGGACTTTCAGGGAAGAAACTAAAGAAACTAAAACAATTTCATGCTGCTGGCTGTTTGGCTTATAAAGATTTCAGTCTAAGCAATTTAGTCTAACCATGATTACAGCTCCAGTCTCATAACTAGGGCTTCACAATGTATACTGTATGAGTTATTGCTCCAAACTGTTACAAGTTTTATTTCTGCACCTGCAACGTCACTGCTGCACCAGCTGCCACATCCTCTAGGACCGTCTGAGTTTTTAGAGGTTACTTCACCTGAGTTGGCATGCTCACGTCAGCAGCCTCGATTACTCAGCGCTGTGCAGGATCATCTCTTTGCATGATGTAATAAAACATGCCCTGTTACCTATACTGCAGAGAAAAGCTAAAAAGTTGCTTGGGATTGCCTCTGGTTACTGTTAAAGTTTCCACTGCACGCAGCAGTTTATGATTTATTTTTCTTGCAAACTCAGCAGAAATATTTTGCATCTGCTGACCTCCAAGAGCATGAATGGGATTCTGACCCTACACGACACAAGTAAAAACCAAACATTTATTTATTCATTCACAGCCTTAACATTTCAGCAGATTAGCCAACTGTAACTTCAAAGACAAATCCCTAGAGATGTTGATCAGCCTGAAGCTACTGCCTCTGTTATGTGCTGCCATCTAGTGAGGCAAATAATTAAAGTTATGAAACAACAATAAAATAAAATGTGTAAAAATGTATTACACAGGCTATGTTTAAGTATTTTTCTACACGAAGCAGGAAGCAGACATTGCTATCGTTAACTAACATTTTTCAGCTGACTATGCTACAGGGAATCAGCTCAGTGGCGTTGACAGTTGTCTTTAGTCAGTGTTGAGGCACAAGCAGACTCCCTGCAGTACCCAATGAGAAAGATGCATGGTGGTAAACAGGTCTGCCTCAAACACCAAGCCCACACCCATTGCATTCCTCCGCAACGAAGTGGTGTAGACAGGTGTCCGCAGCGTATTCTGAGGTGCAAAACACACAAAAATACAGTTAAATAGATGCATTCAATAATGAGCTATACATTGGTGTGGAGGTCTGTAGTGCTTGCTGTCCACACCTGTAGCCTGAGGCGGCGCGTCTCTATGGGGATGACTCTGAGGATGGGCAGTTCAACTACCAAAACCTTTGGTTTACTCTTCACTAAGCAGCACTTCTCTATGTCCCAGTCGGCTCCTTCCAGATACAGGCCGGACAGAAAGCAGCCTGCAGGGAATGAGACTGTCAGTCTTTACATCTACTCGCTGCTCATGCTGCAAGTGATGAGCTCTGATTATTACCCTGTCTGGGTCTTTCGGCGACTTCATCCTCACTCTGATGATGGGTAACTTCTGAGTACAGTGTTGAGAGATCCAGAGGCCACCCATTTTTCCTGCACGCAGCTTGGACCAGAGCAGTGAGGTAAGATTCAGGGATATGTAGTCCTGATAGCCACATAACTTTTGGCTCTCCCTCATTCACCTGGTGGGCACAAGATACACAAACTTGAAAGCATATTCAAAGCTTAACTCACTTGTTAACTGTAAATTGTTATGGTAGAAAAATTATTAAAGAAAAAAGATTAAATGGGGTCATCCTTACCCAACAGTTATACTGCTTATATCGCCTCTTAAAATGGGACATCCAGTTACCAAGAGACTTAAGAGTGTCAGGTGCCAGCTTCTTCCAAATGACCGGAATGTGACCATTAAAAAGGGACCGAGCGACCTCATCTAACTCGCTGCTCATCCCCACCTCACCAGCCAAGGCCTACAGGACACAGGAGAATCTGAACAAATCCCAGTCGGAGCAAAGCACAAATATACAACACCTGCAGGTTTGTTTACTGAGCATCTTGTGTCATCAGCCCCTCCATCTCACCCTCTGCAGCTCAGCCAGAGAGAGCTGCATGCGGACCACCAGTTTGTTGAAGCGCTCTAGTTCCTGAAGGAGAACCACCGAGGTCGGAGAAATGTCCATGCCAAACTTTTTCCGGATCACATCCATGTCGAATAACTGCGGGAGCTTGTTCTGAATGTCCTGGGCCACCTGGCTGATGTACTCATCCCTGCTGATGTGTCCACCAGATTCACCTGAGGTATGAGAGAGTATTTATCAGCCACTAAGAAGAAAGCATATGGAAATAAAGTGCACAGCTGAAGTCCTTCAGAATAATAAAAGCTTCTACTTCTAAAAAACAGGATATATTACTTCACGGGATGAGCTGAAAGATGCCAAATCATACCCGTCTGAGGTTGAAGGTCTATCAGGTGAGTCCACATCTCCTTAACTGCATTTGTGTAGTATCCTATCTCTGCGTTGGAATGGAGACCCATTACCTCTGGTGTGTTTGCCAGTGGCATGGCTTCAATCTCATCTGTAGCACATTAACAGGATAAAACATTAAATGATGTCAGAGAATTTCCCCCCTTCCCTTTTTATGCGTGAGAGAATTTGAGTAATAAGAAAACAACTGCTGACCAACATAGACGTTTTTTGGCCCGGTTGGAGGGATTTTGTAATCTACATCTTTGTTTTTGAAGAAGTGGAACTGCCGGAAAGTGTAGAAGAGGAAGTCTCCAAAGTACTCATCCATGTAGACAGTCAAGATCCTGCGGTCAAAGCTATCTATTGCTCGGCCGCCATACATTACCTGACAAAACATTAAAAATTACACCAAACTTACAGCATGTAGTAGTAGTATAACAGATGCACACTACACATTCAAATGTACAATATAAACTAATTAATTTTAGCCTAACCTCCCCAATAAGATATTTAAGACTTCCCCAGGGTATATTGATGTCTCCTTGGTCATGAGCTTTTGTCAGATAGGTGTTCAGGATCTCCATACACACCTGTCGGAGCACAGATACTATGTTTAAACTACTGAAAAGTGAAATACAGCACATATTATACCACTCATAAACTAATTTAAAAAATACCGGTCAAAGGTTTTAGAGCAACCCAGTTCTTCCAGTTATTTACTGCAACTCAAGTCATTCAAGTCCAATGAATAGCTTGAAATGGTACAAAGGTAGGTGATGAACTGCCAGAGGTTAAAAAAAAAGGGTAAGGTGACCAAAATTTGAAAAATAATGTACATTTTAGAATTATACAAAAAGGCCTTTTCAGGGAACATAAAATGGGTTAACAATTTAAAGTTGTTTTGCATCAACTTCTGCAACAGATATGGGGAGAACTTTCTGAAGAATATTTGATTTCTATTGTACAAAGAAAGGCACGGGTGTGTTCAGCTGCTATATCTGCCAAAGGTGGCGACTTTGATGAGTCAAAAGTTTAAAATACATTATTGTCTATAAATTGATTCCATGATTTCTTTTTTAACTCCAGTTCCTTATTTGTACTATTCTTTCATATCAAGAGTGCAACAAGACATTAAATTGCATAATTTTCAATAAAAAAATGGAAACATTGGGGTGTTCTAAAACTCTTGACCGGTAATGTAAACATACTTTCAAAATAATCTTAGACTAATGTGCAACTTACAGAAAAGTCAGACTCGCTGAAGTCGTATGGGACATTCCAGCCAATTTTTCCATATTTACGTCTCTCTTGCACCACAGCATGGAAGAAGGCAAGAACAAACACCAGGCTGGAGAACGCAGGGTGCGGGCAAGTGGTCAAGGCCTCATGGGAGATTTTAGAGTATGTGGCTCTCATGTTAAGCTTGAGGCCGTTGGGGGGCTCTGTCACTACCTGCACACAACAATGAAGTAATACTGTCATACCATCTGTTACTTCTGAAGCATCTCTGCTTCCTAGAAGCAGTCCTTTAAGACTTCTTTTTCCAGTAGAATAGAAATATTCTACTATTAACATGTTAATGAGAAAGTTCATTAACATGTTAATAGGTTCTTAATGCAGTCTCATCTGCCATGAAACAGCAATTTCTATAAAAGATAGTTGGCATGTAAAGGGAATGTGTAACTATTTTGTCACCTTACTTTACTGGAAATGGAGTTATGTCATATTCCCAGTTAAAACCATTGAAATACAACACCAATCGGAGGAAATCCCTCCACTTACAAACATCTACAAAAAATCCAAAGAAAGCTTTACTGAAGGTAAAGAGAATGTGTGTTTCACCTTTAGAGATTTCTGAAGTATGCCAATGGGAAAATCTTTTATGGGGTTGGTGGTGATCCATAAGCGGAAGTTGGGGTTGGGCTTGGTGATTCTCTCTAAGGCCTTTTCCAGTTCCTTCAGCCACTTTACCAGCAGATGGCAGTTCTGTAGCATCAGCCACTGACCTCGAGAGGCTGCCTTCTCCAGCAAATTTAGTGCCACCTTTACCCCGGGTACAGAAAACAATTATGTTTAACTTCATCCCTTTTTAATGTTATTCAATGTGATTACTTGGTAATCCCTATATTCATATAGATATGCCGTGATATAGGAAAAAAAGTATTGGGTACCTTCTCTTGGCCTTGGCCCATTGCAAGGAACTTGAACTTGCCTCCAAAGCCTGATCTGGCTGCTAGTTTCATGAGGTCACCGGCTGGGTCAGAGCCAGGGCTCAAGATGAAGACAATGGGGGAGAAAGGTGTGCTCTGATCATAAATTGCATCAAAGCTGATCACAGGGGATTGAACATATCTGAGCAGAAATACAATAAAAAACATCTGTAAGCGCAGGATGTTTCAATATTCACACAGTCATCTATACCTTGATAACAGGAGTGGATTATATGTACAGACTGTATATACTGTATACACGATGACACAATCTGTGCAAAAGTTTTAGCAACTTTACTGCAGCTCTTTAGATTCTTATCCAGCTATGTGATATCAAAGACATGTGTGACTAAAACTCTGCAGAACTGCAGCGATCTCAGAAATGCATCCAGGGAAACAAGAAGTACAAAGTGTCACCCCGCACTGAGCTTTCCTAAAAATCTGCTTCTCTTAGGAGCTAAAACAAAAACTACCTGACAGGTACCTTAAACAACTAAACAAAATTGTAAAAGCCGGTGTTTTTATGGGTGTAGAGTTGCACACCAAATACTGATTTGACATAAATGATCTTGTTGTTTTTCAGTCTACTTCCCTCTGAGTAAGGTTAGTTAAAAAATGAAAAATTACAGTACAAAAAGTTTCACCTCTCTCCCATGATAACAGTGACATAGTCAGTGACAGCTCTATAGACTCTATCAACCCGGAAGCAGCGCAGCAACAGCAGCTTCTGAAAGGCTGACAGGTTCCCCTTGTATTTCAGGGGAAACGGAGCCTGTTCTGGTCCATCCAAGTCGTACCACTGAAGAGAAAAATAGTGTGAGTTACACTCACAGTTGATTCAGAGGTATGCCTATAGTGAGTTCTGTCCCTGTGGCCACTTACAGATTGCCATTCAGTGGGATGTTTCTCGATGTCATCAGGCAGAGAGCTGAACTGTTCGGGAAAGAGCTCTGCGAGTTTCACTATGTCTTCCCAGCCCTGATCGGCAAGCCAATCACACGGCTTTTTGCGCTGGCTTTTTTCCAGGGATAGATTACCTTTATACACGAGATGGAAATTTGCTTTGAACATTGTGATTTTGTGTGCATTGTTGATCACTATTGTATGTACTTATATTGTACTTCTCTGAATAGCTCACCTTTTATAAAGAACTCCAACTCCTCCTGAGGTACCCTCCCTTCTGCCTGCTCGATCTTGATGGTCATGTTAAAGGAAAAGAGCAACTTGTGGCTCTCAAACAATCCTGGGGATAAGAACTCAGTTAGGGTTATAAAATCTACAAAGGAATTATAAATTCCTTTAGAAACAGACTTTTTTCTTGCCCCTCACAGGGTTCACTATTATTCCACCTTAAATATTTTACCTGTGCAGCCATAGTTATAAACGCTGTATGTCAGAGTGTTCATGATGTTCTCTAGTCTATTGGGAAGGGAGGGGTCTGGCACTGATTTCCGCAGTGAAAAGTCAAACACTTCTAGGTAGGAGGCAAGCGAGTACTGGTACATGCTGTTCACCACAGCCATTTCTGTCAGCACGAAGAACAGGATAGCGCCGCGCTTGGCTGCGGGACGGTAGCCATCTCTGAGTTTATCAATGTCCGTGGACGTCTTCTCAGCCAACTTTAGTTTCTCAAATACCTGATGATCACAATATCAAACAAGGAAAAAACAAACAAACTGGGATTTGTGACTTCAGTTAAATAATATTCTGCCACAACTTTTATTTTATGCATAAGCCAATACTGACCTCACTGGCTTTCAGCTTCGTCTTCTCCAGTGTTTCGATGAGCTCTGTGTTGTCCAACATGTTGCCTGTAGACGTGGCCAGCTCTCTGAGCAACGTGTCTCCGAGGTTTTTAAGCAGCTTCTTGTTGTTACTTGTCTCTTGGATTAAACACTCGCGCTGCTCCTCTAGCTCCTTCTTCTCAAAACCCATGATAACACTCAACAGCTGGTCTTCCAGACCCTTAAGGGTCACTGTACGTAACAAAGATGCAAAAAGAGGGGGCAGAAGCAAACATGCAATTTAGAACCTGTGGTTTAAGGATACAGATGAAATCTGACCGGTACGCAAAAACATCTTACCCGTATAGTTAATGACCATGGCTTTTCCAAACACAGATGGAGAGTATTTGGGGTTAGCTAAATTAGTGTTGAGGTAGAGTTTAAAATTGGGATCGTAGTCGACCTCTTTGTCACCCAACATGATGACCTGTCTTCCCTCTGCTCCTTTCACATTCTTCTCCAGGACATTGTCAATCACTGGGTCGATGTATTCATCCACATCTTGGAAAAGGAAAGGGAAACCGTACTTGATGGCCATCTCTAGTTGTTTCAGGAAGTCAGGATCATTGAAAGATGAGACCTGGGACAAAATTGATGATCACACTTTCAGGTCTGCATGCCATAAACCTCTGTTTGTCGAATCTGGTGATACAGGGGCTGTCAGTAATGGGAGGCTGCATAAAACAGTCATCCCAGAACATCGATGAGCATTAAATCTTTCCGTACCTTGAGGTTATTTTTTTCTTCCTTCTTCTTAATCCAGTTGAGGGCTTGTTGCTGGGGGTCAATACACATGGGAAATCGACTCCCTCTGGTTGTGAGAATCCCATTCTGCACGGACAATTCATCTGGAGGCAAACCCTCTGAGCCCCATCTAACACAGGGTAGACACATAGTTAGGCCATTAATTAGCAAACTAATTGCTATTATTTGATAGAGAAAAGTCAGATTCTACAGCATTTATTAGCAAGTTATGCAACAACTTCACCTGCTGATTTCGACCTCATCAGTAAGAAGGTTTTCTACTTTGAAAGGCTGGCTCAAGGGGATGCCTCTCTCCTGCACATCTTTAACCCACATTTGGTATACCATCTCATTCCTGAAGTCCCAGCTGAAAGCCCCTTCATAGCTCAGAAATGCAGCAGCAAGCAAACAGTCACCCAGGAGACGCACACGCCGCCGCTTCAATCCCTCCAAATCATTTGTCCACCTAAGTTGGGAGTAGGTAGAAGAGTTGAAAAATAATTGGTATAATTGGGGAAAAAAGGAAAAGAAAGAAAAAACAGGGGGTTTAAAATTTAAAATTAACCTGTTAAAGGTTTGATTAGTAAGTGCTGCATGTTTTTCAACCTCACCGTTCATTCTCAGAGCTCAGCCCAGAGATGAGTTTGTCAGCAGCTATCAGTCTCCTCTCCATCACCTCAGCCTCCTCCTGCAACTGCTGTTTCTCGCAAATAGCAGCTTGGTATTTCTCACTAAGAGACTGCAACTCTTTCTGGATGTCGCTGAGCTCATTCTGAATGCACTCCAGCTCCCTCTTACTCTGAAAGAAGTTCCTCTCTAGGCGAGCCACCTGAAAATAACAAGGCAATACATCAGTTTAATCTGTGTTTCGTCCAAAACAGGAAGATTTAATGGCGATTTAAAAAACTTAATAACCTTTTCTCTTTTGGGTTTTATCTCCCTGGCAACATCACAGTAACCCATGATTGCCTCGACAAACTTGAGCATTCCTGAGCCGGCCTTACTGATGGCCTGCATTTCCTCAAGGCTTGTGTGGAGGTTCTTTAGATAGCCTAGCCAGAAAGAGAAGAAAACAAAATGTGAAGCATCTGTCAAATTCAGTTAGCACTCTCTTGCACAGTACACTAGGACCATTATTTGTTTGCACTTTTGTACTCAACATAAAGTCAACTTACCCTTGACTGTCCTGACCTGGTTGTTAGTGATTGCATCACAATCCATCTCCATCAAGGAGCGCAGGAAGTTCGCTTCTGACATCATCCCTTTTGCTGACTGCCAACTGATTTCTTTGTAGCCACGCAACACCAGGATGCACTCGCAAACCACCTGCACCTGTTTGGGTGGCTTGGCAAATGATCTTCACATTGGACCAGCAGGAAAAGGCAGATAAAGGGAGAACACTGATTAAAAGAGGACTTAAGTGTCATGATAAGCAATGGCTATGCATCAATGATGACTCATTAAGGTCTCTCGAAAGTGAACCCCTCTGCACTGTCCAGTGTTCCTTTTCATGGTTTATGTTATCAAAGAGCCAAATGTAATTTACATATAATGTATTTCTACAACAGAATGAAAATAATGTTCTTCATAAGGAGCACAGTTTACCGGATCTCTGTTACATCAGATTTTTCCAGGTCTTGCAGGGCATTACGTGCAGCCTCTAATGCTGGCAGAGCTTCAGCTAACGAACTCTCAGCTTCTTTCTTCTCAACAGCTATGACTTTATTTTGCTCCTCAATCTCTTTAGCTTTGTCTTCTGCCAGAACCTTTTTCTCCTCAGCTAGAAAAGAAAGTTATTGATAAGTGGTTTTCACTTAATTTCCATTTTAAGACTACAGGATACTGTGTTAATGAAGTCCATACGGCAGGCAAGTGTTTACTAACCTACGGTTGTGTTGGCAGCAATCTCGTCCAGCAGGGCTTCACATGCCGTGGACTTTTCAGCCAGGACAACTTTCTGATCTGCCAGCTTGACATTCAGTTCAGCCAGCTGTTCACTGGCTTCCTTCAGTTTATCCAAACCTCCCTCCAGATGCTTGCACTGAGCTAGAACAGAAGAAGACACATTAACGGTCTCTAATGCACACTAACTCCAACAGAAGCCCTGCATTTACAACAGGTTTCATTCCCTCACCAAGAATAAATTGGTCTTTTTCCTCTAAGAGTTTGGAATAGGTGTGAATAAAGTCCAAGTAGTTCTTTGGAGTTACATGGTTGCAGCGTCTGAGTTTTTGCTGGAATAGCTTGCTGTAGTGATCCACAGAGCTGTGGACCATGCATACATGATCTATAACAGCTGCAGAGTGTGCATCTGGTATCATCGGACTTTCACCTGTGGAAGGACAAAATGTATTTAAGGATAATATTTCAACTGTCTCACTGAAACAGCTATTTGAAAATAAATATTTTCCACAACAAATACATATAATAGAAGTAAGTTTAATTACACACCAAGAAAAGACTGAGCCACTGCAAGTAATGCCTGCGGAGGCCATGGAAGGAACCAATCTATTACAGTGTTGTTCATCAGTCCTGCGAGAAATAAAAAGTACATCGGTTTAGTAAAACAAATATAAACTATATTAAGTCAATTGAAGCCTGAACAAATATTTCACCTGGGAAGTTCCTGCAGCGTGTCCGCAGGGTATCTCCCACTGGAGACATGCCTAAAACAATGTGTAGATTGTTGGCACTCTTGTTGACAAAGTACTGCCACACACTCTCTTTAGAGGGATCTGATCCCATTGTAAGAGCTTCGTCTCGAAGCTGGTTGAGAACAGATTCTTTCTCATCATCAGGAAACAACGCAGGAACAATGCCTATAAAGAGAGTCCATGGTCAGAGCACTGCAGCTGTTTAAGACAGATACATAGAGAGTGAGGAGGTCAGGAAATTAGAGTCATAGCCAACCTGAGGTAAGCATGTTGTTAATAAGCTCCAAGAAGCCTTCCTCAGCAACGTGAGCATCAGTAAAAAGAAACACGGTCTTCTTATTCTCAATGCCAAGCTTCAAGTACAGAGTTTTTAGGTCTTCACGGAAGTTAGACTCACTGTATCCTCTGCTCAGCGTTATCTCAAATACCTGGGGAAAGCAGATCCAAAAATCTAAAGCTGGAAATGTATTTGTGAAGAAGGTTTAGCACTGCTTAACATTGAAAACCCTCATCTAGCAGCCTTACAGTTAGAAGATTGCAGCTTTCACATCCAAAGACATGTTAGTAAAATCCATTTGCATTGCTTAAACTGTAATTTTAGTGTATATGACACTTGTTAGTGAAAATCATTTGCCCTTCACCACAATCATGAATTTTACCACCTCACAGCCAGCAGCAAAGGCAGCCAGCTTGGTAAGGGACTGCTTGCCAGAGCCCCCCACGCCAACAAGCAGAGCATGGCCACGATCAATACGGATGATGCGATGGACCCGGGTCAGATGTTCCAGAGCATCGTCAAAGAGCACTAGGTTCATCCTTGATTTGCTCTCATTGTATTCCTCTAAGATTTCCTGTAGAATTACATAACACTGTGATTTGTTAAAGGAGTATAACAACTATAACAAAATATACTCTTACATTATTTTACTTTGTTGACTTTATTCAACAGTTACAGAGAAGAGCGACAGGAAAGTGGAGGGAGAGAGAGATGCAGCAAATGGCCACAGTTCAGACTTGAACCCGGGCCAGTCACTCTCCACCATGCAGCATGTGGTCGGCTGCTCATCCCAGTGAGCTAAAGCAGCAGTATTACTTCACTTTTCTGTCTTAGACCCCACACCTCCACCAAGATGAACATTTTCGCCTCAAAATAGTTTGTAATATTTTCTTGAAAACATCAAGATTTGTTTAATCTGGTATGTATAAGATATAACGTGAAAAATAAATATTGCCCTAGCTCACATGAGCAGACAATCCTTCCAGGTCCAAGTCACACCTCTGCTAAACTGTTCATGCAAACTCATCTATACTTTTGGAGTAATTCTGATAACAAACATACAAATAAACAAATCAACCTAACCACATGACCACTTGGGTTAAGGTAATAACTTTACCTGAAACAGAGCTTTTGAAGCATCATAGTCTTGTATGTCCTCATACACCCTTGGTTCAGTATCACTGAGGGCTGTCCTATAGTCTCCAAAAAGAATTGGGTCTCTCATAACTGCCTCCAAGTCTGACTTGAAATGCTCCTCAGTCATGTTCTTTATGTGCCTTTGGACCTTGGGAAAAAAACACATATCTTTATTATACAGTAGATTTTGAGTCTTATTGGTACTTCCAACATGGAACCAATTATTACCCACTTAGTATTTGCCTTTTTAATTAAATTCAGTTCAATTTTATTTATATAGCGCAAAATCACAACAAAAGTTGCCTCAAGGTGCTTCATAGTGTAACCTAAAGATTCTACAATAACACAAAGAAAACAGAGGAAAATCCAACAATAATATGATCCATTTTGAGCAAGCGCTTTTGCAACAGTTGGAAGGAAAAAACTCCCTTTTAACAGGAAGAACCTCAAGCAGAACCAGTCTTTTGGAGAGGTGGGCATCTGCCACGACCGGTTGGAGGTGAGTGGAGGAAGACAGGAGAAAGACAGTTTTGCCTTTAGTCAATAAAAAGGAGAATTCACATTGAACTGCTCATGTTATTAGTAAATATTACCAAAGCTTTGTCAGTTTCATCAATGAGTCTGTCATGGAAGATTCTCAAGCACTCGTTTCTCCACACACGTACAAACTGGGCTACAGTCAAAAACCTGTGAGTCAGCGAAAGGAAAGACATTTAGGATGACAGACCTCTGTCAGTCTGTCACAAGAGTGAATATGCAAGATTAGACCTGTCCGGTTTGGTGAGGGTGAGTCCATTGTACACTCTTGACAGGTCTCTCAGGTTGAAGATGTAGTGGAATTTGGAGGGAGTGGGTGGCATATCTTTGATGATGGTGTTGTAGAGCTCCAGTGTGCAGGAGGTGACCTGATCGCAAACTTTCTGTATGGTATCTTCAAACAGCTAAAATGTTTTATCACGTACAAATTGGAGAATTAAAGTGATGCAGATGGTTGAGATTTCAATATGTTTTGATTTATATGGGAAAGAGGTACTCACTCTGGTGTGGCCTTTTAAAATAGAACCGTAGATAAGGTGGAGGGACTCCATTGTAGGGAAGGGGACGTTAAAGACACTGAAGAGTGAGATGAAGCGAGGATCCACCTCGTTTCGCCCACCTCCTGCCATTCCCATGGCAGCAATAAAGCCAAGATCCTTGAGGATTTTGAAGTTAAGCTCCTTTCCTCTGTCATATATCCCTCCTCGATCCAAAAGCAGCTTTAGAAGCGCAATAGGCTGCTGTGTGCCATAGTTATCCACCTGCACAAGTGTATTACAGTCATTTCAAACATGTAAGCACTATCGCACTTTAAAGAATAAAAGAGACTACTTGATACAGGTACCTTTGGCATGTTCATGTCATCCATAAAGATCAGGAGTCTCTTCCCCATGGGAGGTCCATAGGTCTCTTTGGTCCTTTTCTCCACATTGGCTTCGAGGTTTCTCTGCAGATCCAGTGATGTTGTTCTAGAGGAGAAGTTGATGACAAGAGTACTCTGGGAACAGAAAGAAAGACATTTAAACCCATATGGCAAAGAACTATATGAACATACTGTGTGTACAGTAAGATGTACAACTTACACTTGTTTCTGCATTGATGTTCTTCAGAAAGTTATGAATAGTGGCAGTCTTGGAAGTGCCAGACTCTCCAACCAGTAGCAGCGGCCTCTTTATCTTCACCATCTGCTCCAGGATCCAGCTGGTTCTTGTTGTGTCAACAGTTGGCACTAAAGAGAGAATGACGGTACCAAGCCAGAAATGTATAATTCATGATGCATGTATTTACACCTATGTTGCTCAGTTTTCACAGTTTACAGACAAGACCGTTACCTAGGATATCAATGAACTTCATTTCAGGGTTGTGGATGTATTTGGGGACCAGAGAACTCCAGGGAACCCACTTCCCCTGTGTTCCATCAAAGTGAAAATCGTACAAGGTTGGGAGGTATCCTGTATGGATGAAGTCACTTCATTAACAATAATAAGGAAAACAGTTTAAAAACTGGCACAAATTCCTGGGAAAAAGGTTTATCATATTTCTTGTTTTCTCCATAAATCATTAATCAATCCACTATAAACCCAAGAGAATGAACGGTAATTTTCACCATAAAATAAGAAGAAATCCTCCCCTTTTACCTGGGATCTCGCCAGGCCCAGCCAGGGCTTTCTCATCATGTACTGTAGGTAGGCAGGACAGCTTTTTGATGAACTCATCAAACTGGATCCTATCACTCTCCAGCAATGTAGCCCCAAGTGAACAGTACAGAGCTTCCAGAAAGTAACACTCTAGGACTTCAGGAGTGCTGTTTTCACATTCAAGAAGTGCATCCAGTGTTAAGCACAACTGAGTGACCTAAACACACATATCAAAACATGCATAGTTAGTTCAAGTTCAGGTTATGAGACTATACAATTAATTCCATTCATTTCTTCTTATTTAAATACAATCAACTGCAAAGGAGCATTTACAGTGGATGAGATTAACCTACTGTTAAGAGATTTTCAAATGTTTCAAGTATTATTCCCACTTCCATTTGTATGTTATTGAAAGTTTATCTTTAATTTCAGTGTTAATAGTTGTTTACCCATTTATTCTTTCCATTTAATCATATTTTATGATTTTACTGTTTCACTGAAGTGAAGCTGATGTAAAGACAAAAGCATAGTGTTCTCAGATATGATTCACCCAGTACATTTCCTCTGCACCTGGTTCTCTACGAGCCGTTTCACTCCCAGGAAGGGGAGAGCAGGACGTTCTTATCTACACTCCCAAATACCAAGAGGGGCCTGTTCTTCAGAATCACACACACACACACAGAAAGCTGCATATATGTGATATTTAGTGATTATCTACAGAACACATACACACACAGCTAAACTGGAACAAACCTGTTTCTCAGAGGCAAATCTTTGTCTCCTCCTTAAACAGTTGAAGCCACTATGTGACTATAAATAAAACCTCTGCCTGCGCTCGGTGTGGGATCTCCTCGAAATCTCACCCAGCGTGCGCACGTTGTTACCATCTAAACTGTCTTGAGTGTCTTTATTTCGCCTGAAGAATGTCTTGTTTAAATATTTACTCCTTACACCTACCATATTCAGATCTGTCTGGGGGACAACAGTCTTAAGTTTCTCGCCTTGTTTCCCATCAACAACACCATCCACAATCATGTCAATAGAGCTGTGGACATATTTCTCAAACAGTCTATTAAGCACTTCTTGTTCCTAGACAAAAAAAGAGACATCGGTATTTAAAAGTCTAGAGAGGCATACATTTTAAATATTGATTTTTTTCCACTCAAACCTTATCGGGTCTGCTGTTCACCCATCTTTGCCAGAATGGGGTATATCGCAGGTTTTTAGGATCAACAAATACCATTCCACAGCGGGAAACAGTAGCTGGGGAAGCGTACTGCAGATCTCCAACCTGTGTGGGCAGTTTTCTTACATTAAGCTTTCTTTGAGGCAAAATCCAGGCGATTGTATTCTACTAACAGAAATCTTGAAATTCAGACAAACCTCAAACAGCAGAGCACAGTGACTTTGTAAACGGATCCTTTCTCCATTGGCTAGAGTCAGAAGCTTGTTGTCATCCATCACTGAGTTCATGTTTTCGACCCACAGAGCATCCACATCCCCATCAAACAGGATGTACCTGTTTGTCAAAGAGCAGGTGATTTACAGAAATGATTTCTTCTTATCCTAAATGGCTGATTACATGGCTTCTAAAACATTTTACTACCTCCTCTCTTTTTTGTCAGTAGGCTTGTTAATTTCACGGAAGATGTTGGATAAAATCCCATCAGTCCAGTCTCGTGTGTCCGGGTCCAGAATACCATAAAGTTCAATCACGCTCATGGCTTTAGGGTTCAGAGGATATAGTTTGGTTTGCAGTCCCATTCTGATGGTGAGATAAATTAAAAGTTACTACTGCTCACACAAAAGATCAGGGAGACGATGTAAAGTTAAACTGACTTTGTCTGAGCTTGACATAGTGTGTTGATCACCACTGATTTTCCTCCACCTGTTGGACCCACAATCATTGTAGTGTGCCGTGTCATCATTGTCTCATACATCTGCACCACTTTATCCACCTGAAACAACAGATGGATACAACAGTTTACTGTTGAGACATTTAAACAGCAAAACTTTTGCTAGAAATTGATAGAAAACATCAAATATGAGACTCTGCACCTGGTTGGGTAGTATGACATATTTTTTGTCCTCCAGGATCTGTTCCACAGCGTCATTGAAGTTGGGATAGCGAACACGGGGGCAATCAAGCCCAGGGAACAGGTCTGAGATCAGCCCGAGGAACAGAGGGACATCCTCAAACACAAACTTGGGTAGGTTCATGTCCCTGAGAGCCCGCATCAACACCACGTCCTGTTGTCAAGAGGACAGACATAAATACATGAACTGAACGACTGAATGAATGAAAAAGAATTTATCAATTCATACATCAACTTCATAATATTTCAATATTGAAAATACTGAAAATGTAAAAAAACGAACCTATAAAATTGTTGCACACAAATATTTTTTGAACATGGGGGCTATGCATATGCATATGCATAGCCCCCATGTTCATAGTTTAATGAAGGACAGTTTTCAGGGGTTTTTTGTTGTTGTTAGTTTTATTTGTTATTTTTCTGTACCTCGCTCAGGTCAGGTGAGCTTCTCTTCAGCTCTCCTGCCATCACTAGGACAGACTTGAGAGCGCGCAGGCCAAAGTCATAATGAGACTGCTTGGACAGCTGTTCACGGGCCAGCTTATACAATACTGTCATTTTCTTTGCCAGCACCTGAAAAGAACAGAAGTGGAGACACATAAATAACGCTATTAATAACACTATTATCAGTCAAAACTTAAAGATGCCATAAAATCTCCAAGTTATCTATTTTCATTTACATTTATTATATTTAACAATATAAAGTAACACAATATAACCTGTGCGTGTACATAGTTTATGATGCATTTCTTGTGGTACAGCTGACAGCATATGCAAATGAAATCAAATGCAAGTTAATGGGTGCATGTGGTACCTTGGCCATTAGGAAACCCTCAGAGAAGAGCATAATCTCACAAATCTGCTGCAGGTCCGGCACAATGACCACCACAGGCCTGAAGAGAGCTTTGACGGATTCAGGCAGCTCTGTACGTCCTGCGTAACCAGGGTTCATAGTGATGAAAATTCCTATGCGGTCATCCAAGTTGATCTCTTGCCCTTCAAACTGATGCATACAATGAGATGGAGTGTGTTTAGGCGTAATAAATATATAATGCATACATGAAAAATATATATTTATTATTATAGTCCCACATAACTAAACAGACTTACATAAAACCTGTTAAGGTGTAGAATGAGAGCATTGCGGATAGTCTGGATTTGGGAGGAGATCACTGACAACACTGAGGCATCGATACGATTGAACTCATCAAAGCAGCCCCAAGCTCCGCACTGTGCAAGGCCAGACAAGATCTTGCCCACTGCCTGGACACAAAGGGAGAGGACATTCACGTAAAAAGCTAGAGTGATGACAAGTGATGACTGCACTTTTTTAAATCCCAGAAAAGCTTTTTTCAGACGCTGTTTGCTCTTCTTACCAAGTAGTCCATGCCCTCACCACAGTTTGTAACAACACAGAGCAGGCCCAAAGCCTTAGCCAGATCCTTGGTGGACTCTGTCTTTCCTGTACCAGCAGGTCCAGCAGGAGCTCCACCCAAGTACATGGATAGTGCCTTCATCCCAAATACACACGGACAGGCATGTTTTAGTCGAAAAAATGTACATGCATTTGCTTAGGTATTAAAAATCTGCCTATATCCCAGACCTGTGTGAGAGTGAGGTAGATCCGGTCTGTCAGTGGGGTTATAACCAACCGCCCATTCAACCCCATGTATTCGTAGCCATAGGAAAAAGATGCACTGCACTGGCGCACAAATAAGTTGTCATCTTTCCGGACCCAGTAAAATCTCAGCTGGCTTTCCCATTCAAATTCTTGTGCATCCATTATGCTAGAAGGAAATTGAACTTTAAATGTCGTTCTTTTATTATATTCACTATTTAAAACAAGCTGCCACAAATGTTCAAACCTGCAAAAGTCAAGTTTACCTTTTTAGCACAAAGCTGTCCACTATGTCTCTTGCGTGGACATCAATGATGAGCACAGTGTTGAGCTTTCGTCTGTCATTTTTCTTCAAAGGCTGAATAATGCGTGACACCAGCTCATCAATCTGTTTGTGCATTTTCTCAGCATAGTTCTTAAGTGCGTGCTTCTGTCCTTTCTTCACATTTTTAAAGACATCCTCTAACTCCCAGGTCCACCAAACTTGGTTAGCAGCCAGTACAACCATGCCCTGGTACAGCAACATCCAGTCCACCCTGTAAAACATTACAATGACAGATTACCTGAGGGCCAGACTTGCATACACAGACATTGGCAAAAACACTCAGGCACTTCTTTCGGTCACAAACGTGTCATCACTGTGCCTCTTAGCGAATATCAAAAACGTTTTTTCTCAAAGATAGTTTTATTAAGTTTAACCAAACACAACATATACACGCATTTATAACAAACAAACACAATAGAAAAAACAACATTGCAGAGCTTGTGAAGGGAGAAAAAGAAAAAATCCACAAAAGAATAGAATAAACTTTGCAACATGGTCTTCAATTCTAAGAAAGAACAAAACTACACTTGATTATTGTTGAAGTAACATAGTTGAGGTAAAGTGTGCAATTCTATGCTCCACAACTTTCCCAAAAATTAACCTCATCCTCAAGCCAGATTACGTAAAAAGAGAAATATATATGCAGAATAAATAATATAGAATAAGAATAGAATGCATAGAATTATAAAGAATATATAAGAATACATAAATAAATAAATGACTAGCCACATACATAAATAAATTATATATTTAAAGAGAGAGAGAGAGAAAAAAGAGAATCCCATTCTTGTTGAAGCTTAAAGAGTAGCGATGGAACTTGGGCTCAGGGCCTGAAGATTTGCTAAATATTTCCACACCAGGTGGATTTCCTGGTATTGCTAATCGAATAAGAGCATTCATTTTAACTGAGTTTTAGCTGAGGAGGGACCACTGTATCAGAAACTGTTTTGTATTATTTTGTACTTCCTTGTAACAGTTTTGCCCAGGTATGTGAATTGGTTTTCTGCAATTTTAAATGGAAAGTTTGAGTATCCTGACCCGGACTCTCAACCATTTACCCAGAAGAGTTCACTTTTATGTAAGTTCCAAATGTGTCCTGGCCAAACTGAATGATAATTGACAACATAGAAGGTATAGATCCACTGGGTTTTTACAGGAAGACCAGGAGATCATCTGCACACAGGGATGTACTTTATGCACAACTCCTCTCCTCCAAATCTCTGAGACATCTGCATAGCTTCAGAGTGTGATAGCCAATGATTCTATAGCAAAATCAAAGAGTAGTGGGCTTAAGGGACACCCTTGCCAGGTTCATCGTTGGAGGTTGGTGGGCTGTAACAGTTGGAAGTTCAAAAGGACTGAGGCTTTAGGCAGAAATATACAAGCAATTTTATCCAATAAATAAATTTAGGTATGAATAGATACTCCCACTAAACACAGTCAAATGCCTTCTCTGCCTGTAGGGAGAGGTCATACTCACAGGTCTCGGTGGATGGAAAATACAGCATTTATTTAATTTGGTTGGGTAATTCAAAGACACCACAATTAGACAGATGGGACTGAACAAACGATGGAGATTTACTTGAAGTTATGGGGTTGGGGAGCCAACAGTTAAGATCCACACCCTGTATTAGAGAGTATGAGCTCAGATCAGGCAATAAAGAGAAAATGCACTCAATATTATCCACATTGGGGGCATATACATTGGCCAGTATCACTCTATTGTAGAGTTTGCCCAAGACAAAGACATGCCAACCATCAGAAATGACCTCGTGTGTTTTGAAACAAACATTTTGATTGATAAAGACTGAAAAACTCCTGGCTAGTACGAAAATATCCAAAAAATTTAACAACACAAGCGGTTTCTTTCTCTGGTGCATGTTATTTACACATACCTACTCCGGTCCTCACAGTAGTGGAAGATCGCTTCCTTTGTGATGAGCCTGTTAGTCTTCCTCATCTCCAGTAGCACCCCCATCATCCACTCCTCCACTCTGCCCTCCACTGGGACAGGCTGTCTTAGTTCCATCACCTCACCCTCAGCAGACACCATGGCTCCAACTACTGTCTCTCCATTGCTATCCACGTCAAATCTCAGAGATCCTATGTTGTCATACATCTTGTGGGACAAAAGAAAACACATATTGGAAACAGTGAGCCTCCCTATCTATACTTGGAAAAATGAAGGTCTTCTCTACCACTCCACCATCGCTTGTACTTGCCAAATACCTTGATCATATGTTCCTGGACACAGGTATGGTCACTACTCCCCAGAATGCTGAGCAGTTCATCATCAGAGATGAAGAAGAAGCGAGGAAATGCATGTCGCTTTGAGTCCAGGTAATCATTAAGACTCTTCTGGCATCTCTCTAAACCATCACTCAGGGCCTGCAGGTCTGTTAGCCGGTTGGGAACCAGGCAACAGCGCTTAATGTTTGGACTCCTCACTGTGTCATTCATTATCTACACAAACAAAGAGAGATATAATTTTGACAAGTCTAGAAGAAAGCTCTTTCATTTTTTAAGACCAATGTTATAGCAACACTTACGTCTTTAAACCTCTTGTCAATGTTATCAAATTTCTTTGCTTCCTCAGGTAACTGCAAGCGAATGTCTCCTCCTATAAATATGCTCTCCAAGTACATCCATTTTCTCTGCACGAGCAACCAGACCTGTGAAAGACGTATTTTTTTCCTATAAGTATTTTGTGGATCAGCCTAAGGGTGAAGGAAAATTTTGCCAGTCTTACTCACCTCAATAGTCTCAGAAATAAGAGACAGATTTTTTTCCCACTGCTGTATGGTGCCAAGGAAAGGTCCAACAAAGCGGCTGCCAGCCATGCTCTGTAAGTTCATGACATCATTGTCCACATTCAGCAAGATCTCATCCACGGCACCCAGAATGGAGCCACGTTCCTGAGTGCCTTTGAAATAGGGCTGAACATTGAACTTCATGTTTTCCCAGGTGTCTACCACTCCTTTTACTCCCTGGAACCAGATGCAGATACAGTTTTAGAAATAACTTTCATTTCATTGATGAACTGATAGAACTGACAAATTATTCCATTTTGAGAATGTTTTTAAAAGAGAGAGAACCTGCCTTCTCAATACCAAGCTCTTTTACAGCAGAGGTGACAATGTCGCCTATGACATCTGCATATTTGTGCAACTCCATAGCAAACATGTTCTCCAGTGTGAAGCTTTCAGGGTTGATCTCAAAGCTGGTGCCAGTCCTTTCCATCAGTTCCTTCCAGTGCCTTGAATATAAAGACATTTTTATTCTAATCAGTTTTTTGTTTTATCTGGACATAGATAATTTGAACACATGAATTCAAAAGTTTACATCCAAATAAGTAGGGTATTTAATTCTCTACTTATTGTCAATATTATGCGTATAGCAGAAAATAAAGGAGCAATAAATTAAAAAATTAAAACCTAAGTGACAATAAAACAAATCTAGCTACATTATTAACTGTACATTTCTGAGGGGTTTTATATTCATTCTAGTTTCTCACTAGTATCAATCTTAAGACAGACCTGTCTCTGAGGGCCTCATTCTTCAGGTCCAGTAAGAGAGGCAGAGACTCTCTGAACTCTTTCATGCGTCCATCTAAGAAAAAGGCCACAGGCATGGCCCGCACTTCTTTGGGCAGCTGCCTTAAGCATTTGATGAAACCTTCAATGCCCTGTTGTAGCAGCTGGATGTCTAAATCTATCCACAAGGTCTGAGACCACTGTGTCTTTGCATCCTGAAAGATGACAGGACAAGCTTATATCACATATATTTTTAAAAATGATCACATTTATGTGTATTATGCACTAGTGTTTTACAAGCACATCCCACCTGCTGAGCTTTATATATATCAAATATCTGTCTCAAGCCATTCATGTCATTCTTTATGCTCAGAACTTCTGGGAAAGTGGTGACTGACAAGTCCAGCAGCTTCTCAGCATTAGTTATTTCCTGCTGACCTGCTACAATCTTTGCAAGATCTGCCTCGTATTTTCCCATAATGGCCACTCCTGCAAAAATAAAAGTGAGACAGACTTGTTCCTCCACTACATTTCAACATTTACCATGCACTACTATTCTCTATTCAGCAAGAGCAGCATTCATCTAAGTGCACAAGTACCTTTCTCCAAATCATCTCCCACAGCTCCAGGACCATGCATGTTGAAGCTTTCGGCAAAGACAGACAACTCCTGTTTGAACTCTTCGATATTCTCCTTTGTGATCTTTGGGTGTGTGGATGGGAGAAGAGTGTGGCAATCATAAATGTAAGACAAGAACACTTCTGTTTACTTTTAGGTTTAAGAACATTGTATGGGATTGATATCTTACCACAGTAAATGATTTCTTGACATCTTTCAAACTTCGGTCTACTTGTCTGGCTTCTGTAAAAAGGTCACTCCTCATCTGGCCAATGCAGGTCACCAGCTCCCGTTCATCCTCTCCTGCCTAAAGCACATGAAACGTAAACTTTTTAAAATGGGAAACAAGATCACTTTTGAGGGGATAACAGTTTTATACAACAGCACTCAGAGCCTGCAACTGTTTTATTTTCTTTTTATTACTCCATGCTGATGTTAGTATCGGTAATATGGAAATCCCCAATAATGACACAGGCATTGCTTTCATAGATCATTTTGCTGATATCAGCAATGTTAATATGGAAAGCTAGTGTAGTATGTTTTTTTTTTCATTGTGAATTCATATGTTGTATTGAAACAATTTTTTTTTAGTTTAAAGAAGTAGATGATCCGAACTCAAATAAACTTTTTCCTAATTTGCAGGACCCTGACCTTTGAGCCATAACCTTGAAGCATTACATACTAAAATTGAACATTTTCTTATTTTCACCCATGTGATTGGAACAGAATTGACTGAAGTCTTTGTCTTCTATAAGTTATAAAACTTGAGATTTTAAAATATATCCCTGCAGTGTGTGATTTTGTAAAATATTATGGCATCACTGTGACATTCTAGGGAGTCATACTGAAAAAATTAAAAGTGGGCTGCACAGACTGCTAACAAACAGACAGACAAACTGATCACACACACTTTCTCTCTGTAAAAAGACACAGTACCTCCACTTTATACATGGCCAGTGTTCTGTATTGTTCCTGGATATCTGTGATTCTCATCTCCACTTCTAATGACATGTTCCTGATGGCTGAGATGGTGCCAAGGACAGACTTCAGGTCGTCAAAAGTGTCAGGACTCTGTTTCAGCTTCTTAGACTGTTGCTTTTGTACAAAATAATCAAAATAAAAGATCAGTCACATAAAAGCCAAAGAATATTTAGGATAAAGACTGTAAACACAAACTGTGTATTATAATTAACTACCATGAATTCATCTCTCAAGTTAAAGAGATCCTCTTTAGCAGGCTTGTTGAGTAAGCTACCAAGTGAACTGATCCAGGCTTCAGCAATTTCCCTCACAGTGTGAGCCAGAAGCTCCAGGTTTAGGCATATGCTGTGCTCATTCTTAAACTGAGGCTCCAGCATCACTTCCTGCTTGATACGAGCAAGGGACTGCAGCTTATAATCATACATGACAAAGGACGGCTTCCTTGCAGCAAACTTTTCATTGACGATGGTTCTGTTCTTTTCCCAAAGAACCCGATAGCGCTTCCAGTGGTAAAGGTACTGATCGATGGAGAAAAGCAGACGCTGGATGTTCTGAGACACAGCTACACAGCTCTCCTTGATCTGAGGAAGCTGGCACACGTCACTGTAGAAATTAAATGTCACCAGCTTATCTTCAGCACCCACATGTTGTGGAGGGCACTTAATGCAGGTCCCATGCATCCAACGCACAAATTGCTTGAACACAAAAATAAATCCAGAGTTAAAACATATTATCAGTGGTAAATTAAAAATAATTTATTTTTTAAATGCAGTGACCAAAAAACAAAATAGACACTGTGATGATCCCACCTTGGTGCTAACTACACAGTCTGTGATACACTGCACAAGCAGGCGGTAGATCTTGTTGCTTTGGGGCTGCAACACAATCTTAGGTGCAGACAGGATGGCAGTGATTTGAAAAAGAGCTTTATCTCCCATCAGCGCCATATTAAAGGCCTGAATGTTTCTGAATATGAAAACAAACATGACAGATGTTGCAATGGTTAAGACTAACAGCATTCTACGTGTTAGAAATGCGGTGATTATTACCACTCACAAACTATACAGGCTCAAAACCATTACTCATTACCTCTGCACCATCTTTGTAAGAGTGTCCAGTATTCTGTGTTCCCAGTGTTGGTAATAATCTGCCATACATTTGGCTCTGCCAGTGCTGGTTTCCACACTCAGCTGTTCTATCCTAGTTATAAGGACTCCAATGTCAGCATACTTTTTGGCAAGCATCGTCACAGTTTTGACTCGCTCTCGCTCAATGTGTTCACAGAACTCCTTAATACCTTAGGAAAAAATATGAAACTATTAAAATAATGTATGCACAAATTCTTTATTTGCTGTAAACTAATAGTATACTTCTAATACATCTACCTGGTAAGTCGTTTGAGGCATCTGGTGATGGAAATTTCAGTAAGTTGGCCATCATCATGGACTGCAACTTAGAATCAATAGCCTTCTCATGTTCATGAATCTGACTGACGACAAACTCAAACTTAGTGACAGTCTGAAGGCTTTGGTTGATGAAATCCGGGATGCCTAAAACCAAACATTAGCAGATTTCAGTTTAATACAAAAGTAATTTCATCTGACAGCAAGCATAAACAGAGATGTCAGCCTTTGTATGAATAGTACCCAAGGAATTCCAGTTGAGTCTTTTGAATCCCAAACTGATGTCTTTTCTGACTACTTTTATATGTGGAGCCAGCATGACGACATGTGCTTCATTCAAGCTGTCCAATGCAGAGTGATAGCGGTTGATAAGGTTGCTCAGATCACTGACATACCTAAGATGAAGGACGAAACAGTTCAAGAGAGAAAGGACATCGAGTACTGATTTTTGAGTTTTCTATTCAGTTACGGGTGAGTCTCATCACCTGATGAATTTGTTTTCCTGAAGTGCAACATTTTGAGCAAGATCAGGCACAGTGTAGCCCAGGGCTTCAAGACTGTAAGCCTCAGAAATTATTTCTTTAATCTCTGGAGCAAAGTTCACAATGTATCGCAAACCCTTTGGTGTGCAACTTTCAGGTGGCGGGACATCCTTAAAGTGAGAAAAACGCAGGGAATTTTAGAGAGTCTTAACACACAATATAAGATACAACAGTTATTAGGAAATAGCAAAAGACACATACTAGTTCTGTTTGAGTTGAGTTTTTACTGGTAACCATAGCCAAAATGGGTTTTTTCATTAGCGAAGGCAAATTATGTTCTGTCTCCGCCATCCAGCTTTCATATTTTGCTGCCTCATAGTCCTTCAGCTGCTCTGCCATTTCTACATACTTCTCTTTGGCCTGAGCAAACTACAGCAGAAAGAAAAGAAAAAGAAAACAAATCACAGAAAGTTGTTTTAAAAAGCATTTTAGTGTATAAACAGTTTAACATTAATGGTGACATATACAGTTTTGAAATAACTCACCACTTTGTTCTTTTCACAGTCCAACATCTCCGGCACTTTCAAGAAGGGGAGGATGGCATATTTGATGCGATGGAATAGAAATTGTGCCCATCTGATTGCCCCAGCCACAGGAGGCTCATTCTTATTTAACGGTGGTTTGTCCTTCATTGTCTCAAAAATTTCCCGTGTCCTGTCCACCTACAACCACACCAACAAAATGACTACGTGTCACTCACATAAATTACAAAACTTTAGTATTTATGAAACGTTTACGTCGAGATTTTATAAGGATAAGTTAGCCAAAGCTTGACAGAGGTATAAAGAATAAATGTCATTTGTTAGTAGATTTTAGTTAGCTGTAGCATTATTTTGTACACACATGCTCACCAACTTAAGTCACATTGTCTTGGGTGGACTGTTCCTCAGCTGAGGCTTCAAAATTATTTTAACCGTAACTTTAATGTTAAATAGATGCCAGCATGTTTTATTCAATAGTATATTACCTCCTTGCAGTACTGCTCCAAGATATCGTCAAGCTTTTTCATCAAATGGTTACTGATGACCTCTCTGGTGCGAATGTGTTTAAACTTCAGCAGCATGTCAAAGGCATCAGTTGAAGAGCGCAGTGTCTTAAAAGACTCATCAATAAAGTGCATTGCTTCAGCCTCAATAGCCTAAACAGACACACGCATTCAGCTTGAAAAAAGAGGCACGACACACATGAAATATTGCACATTTATATTTGTGCATTTAGAACAACCAAACAGCTTCTGCAATGTCTGAAATCCACCTGAACCGCCGTGTTGAAGTCTTGCATCATCATTTTCCAGCTGCTCATCTTAGAGATGTTGAAAGGATTAAAAGCGGCCTCCTCAAGGGGCACAACCAGATTTTCCACTGTGCGCAGCACTTCATCAATGTGTTTTGTGTCACCTGTCACACTCAATAGCTCTGGGCCAAAGATATTGTAAAACTCCTCCAAAATCTGCCCAACACAAACACATGAGAAATACAAATGTGAAGTTTATTTTGCACATTCAAATCTTCAGATATTGTGTGAGAGGTCAATATTTATGAATTATATGTATATAGAGAGATATTTATGTATTATTCACACCAACCTGCAAAACATTGTACAGATCCTGGCAGACAGAAGCCATGTAATCAGTCTTCTCAAACAGTTTCTTACGGTCAAACTCCCAGCGTGAAGCCTTGCTTAATTCCTCAATTTCACCACGCCTCTCAAAGTAGGATGTCTTCCACTGACTTAAAACCTCCTTAGCTTCGTAGACCTTGGATTTAGCAACTTCCCTGTTGTTTCTGTTTAAGGACAATACACTGTTATACTGACACAAGAAAACGTCACATTAGAATAAACGATTCTGTTTGACTACTGAACAATACATTTGGTTTTACTATAAACTAAAAAGTCTCAGAATATGTAAATGGATCCACATATACTTGAACAGCGTGTGGACATCTATGGCTTGAGTCACACGTTCACACAGCTGCCAGGCAATTCGCTCCATCAAGGGAACCATACGATCGTTCGTGTTATAGTGGTAGGAGATCATCCATACAATTTGCAGGCTCTCCATTAGAGGAGGGATGGTCTCCAAGATCACACCAAAATTTGCTCCAGTAGCCAGATTCTGAAACAGACAATGGTAGCTTTGATAAAAGTGAAGGAGAAGATAACACAACAGATCCAAAGTCATTCTTTTGATTCCTTTTTCTTTTCTCCTTGCAAAAATTTTATAGATTCATGGAACCTTTTAGTTTCATGTAACTACCTTTTTTTTGTATAGTCAGCAATAATGTGCTTACCATGAAATGCCTTTCTAGTGTCTTGAGGAAGCGTATATTATCATCTGACTCCAAACGGTATTTAGTAAGTTCAGCAATCGCTCCCTCCAGTGTAAGAACAATGCCTGCATCTGCTTTGGTCATCACCTCCACGATCTTCACTACTGCAGGATGATTAAGCTGTTCACTCAGAGCATTAAGGACAGACGCACGTTCCTGCCAAAGTGCTATCTCAGCCAAAGGACCAGGCGCCTGGAGGAAAATGGAGAGTTAATGATTGAGTCTAGTGACTGCATGTCACCAGGTGCAGTTGAGACATTCTTTAACTGAATGTTTTTTTACTTTTAGGTCAACGGGTGTTTCTTAAATCCTTGACAATATTGCATGCATTTAGCAGAAAAATTATTTCTCCTGCTTTAGGTCCTGGACTGAATCTCAGAACACGAGATTACAATTACAAACCTGTGGTTTTTTGTTTTTCTGCTCCTCTATAACAATGGTTATTTGCGTTTGCCAGTTCATCAAGCACTGCTCCAAGCTTTCTACCATCTTTGGATTCGAAGGCAGGTCTTCCACCTCCAGCTCAGGAATGTGCAGTAAAGTCTCATCTGTGACATGTAGACTGCTTTTAGACTGAATCACTTTTTGTGAATGGTCATAAAAAATAACTTATGTCCTATAGACATTTGTCAGTACTAGTGGATACTCTTGCTTGGAAACTGAGAGAAGAAAAAGCATTTGCTTGCAAATCTATATACTCTAATAAAAATTAAAAATCATGGTGAGTTTTTGCCTTTAACAATAGCAAGCCCTTGGTTCAAGTAATTAAACAAACCTTCGAGCTGAAGGTGTTGGAGAGTCGTGTTCAGCAGTCCCAAAAATTTATGCGTTCTGTTGAGCAACTCATCACGAATAATAAATTGCCCACTTGGCTTCACTAAACTCTTTGTTTCGTTTGCTTCACTCTTCCCATTGATCTTCTCCTGATGAGAAACTTCCTCACTTTGATCACCTGCTCCAGCTGCTGCCATTTGGTGGGCAGTAAGCATGGGTATATAGACCTGAGAGGAGACGCAGTCAAATATTCATTAGAAAATCTGATGTTTTTCCATATACAATAATAAGATTTAAAGCTAGTATGCTGCTGTGACATCAACTTTCAGTCTTACTAACAAAAGTTGCTCCTGATCAGTTGTATTTCTTATTTTTCTTACATGGGCAAGTTTGCTTTGCAGCACCTGAAGAGGGTTTCCACAATGCATGCCAATGTCAAACAGCGAGGGCATCATTATATTGGCCTCATTCATGTCCAGTGGTTCAACAATAGTCTCTGTTTTATAATACAATAACACAGTATGATGTTTATTGCTTTTTTATATGGAAGATTAGAAGTGACAAGATTAGAAATAAGTACATCAGAGGGATAAATAAAGTTAGAGAAGCAAAACTTAGATGGTTTGGACACGTGCAGATGAGTGAATTTGAAGAGTGAATAGTGGATTTAATGTGAAAAGGATGTCAAATATGGAGCTGCCAGGAAGAGGGAAAAGAGCAAAACCACAGGGAGGATTTGTGGATGGAGTGGTGTAGAGGGTTGTTGTGACAGAGGAAGATGCTAGGGATAGGGTGAAATGGAGCCAGGTGATCCAGGGTGGTGACCAATGTTCCCTCTAATTTTTCATGTGTCTGAGCGAACACACAAACTCCCTGAGCGATCCCTTGGACCACTGTGAGCGACATCAGACGTGTGCACTGTGGTCACGCCAGCATCTAATCCATCCAAGTTACATGGTTTATTAAAATAATCAAATTACAGCATTTACATTTATGTTAGACTACTTTTAATTAACTGCTTTAGCCCACTTACAATGAAAATTTTAAAAAATCTTGTTTATGACCTGTGTCGTATGTTAACACTATTGGAAGTAAAAATAACTTTAACTCCAATTTTGAAAACACAACTTTTTTTTTTTTTTTTTTTCATAAAGCTCTGACTTGTATTATGAGTCTGTGGTCTGGAAGAGTCCTATAACTCTCTGTCTGCAAAATACAGTATATAATGACCAACGCTGGGCAATTAATTATATAGTTACTTCTTCAAAAAAGTAACTCAGTTTGGCAAACAACAAAGTTTTTTGCAGCTATTTATTTTTTTAATGCAGCCAAGGCGTTTTTAAATAAACATTTCAAACTATTTACAGAACAATCAGCTGTTCTGCATCAAATCTGATGCCACACAAATTATTTGTGCCACTCCAAAAAATAATTTCTGTCCACTATGAGATAAAGGAGAACAACAGCCTGATACCTGCAGGCCTGACAGCAGGAGATGTATCACTCCTGTAACACCTGTAACATTCAGCAGTCGCCTCATTGTTCTGACACACACAACAAAACTATTGACTACACTACACACTAACTACACAAGATTTGCGCTAAACGTCTCAAATCTCTCACATCTCAGAACACCGCCGTCACTCCTAAAACTTCCCCCCGTTTCTTAACAACTAGATGCCACGTTGCCATATCATTTTTTGATTGGTCGACACGGTACTTTTTTCAACCAATAGGAAAGGGTGGGGGGGGTTTTGGTTTTGTTTTTGCTCACAGGCGGAGAGCGCTTTCGAGCGTTTTCCTTATAAAACGCCGTTTTTACCGTTTCTTCCCGCAGTAAATATAAATAACGATAGTATTCAGGAAGAAAACCAAACATTGCATATATTTTTATCATAACTCTGGTTTTACGTGGCCTATCAACACAATTTAAAAACTGGTATAAAGTCCACACTTTTTCCGTCAATTGTTCCGTCTGTCCTGCTCACATCTCCAATGGTTGTACACGTTGTCATTAATGTGGCTTCACTGGACATCAGCCAGCCACGCCGCTTTGCTAGCTAAAACACCGGTGTCGGCACATAAAGACGCTGTCATAGCCTGTCAACAACGTTGATTGGCTGCGTATATACGAATGTGAATCGCATTATTGGCTGGACTATAGGATAAAGTGGCATCGTTCTAATCCCATACAGGAGCAGCCAGTCACTTAATGACTAACACTGCAAAACAGAATTGTTAAAGTTTTAATTTTAATTTCAATTCAGGTTAGATTTTTTTTGTGCGCAACGCAGATTTTCTGTGCGCAGAGACCGTGCCAGCAGTGCGCAATTGCGCACGTGCGCAGCTTAGAGAGAACATTGGTGGTGACCCCTAAAGTGAGCAAAGAAGATAAACAAGAATCCTGTAGGCTTGAACATGTTTAAGTATGATGATGAGGAACTGGCATCTCACCCTTTGTGTTCCTGAGAAAGTAGAAGACACAAGATTTCAAAAATCTCTGTGGGTACTGGTTGACAGCTACGTGAAGCTCAGTGTGATAGACCAGATTTATCTCAGTCCTCTGAAATCGCCAAACCAGAAATATGTTAAACCTTCTTAACTATCTTAAGCCTCTCAATCAATAATGCATTAATAATTATATCAGTTTTAAAGTTTGATCTCACATGACTGTCCCTATCATCATTTGTAATGAAGTCGGTGGTGTTCTCTGCCCCACTTGGGTCAGGATCTCCAGTTTTCTTTTCTGGGAATATAAACATTATAGTTTGATGTTTTCTTGCGGTCCAAATGTCCACAGTGTTGTTAAATTACATAAGTAATAAACTTTCTGAGAGTATGCTGAAACGTGGTAAAAGGTACCAGTAAAAACATCCTACATTAACCCAAAAGCAATACAGTAAAAGGATACGGGTTCATCGAAACTTTATTCACTTTTGTAAACTTGTATTAGCTTTCAGACACTGGCCTTTCTGACCTGCGGGTGACTGCTAGCCCACATGAGGGCACAAGCACCAACTTACCGACGGGAACTTGTACTTCACGTTCTTCCTCTCTAACAGTTTTGAAAAACAGAAGACACGATGGAGAGTCTTCCTCGGAGACGAAGTTCAAATAACGGATAATTTTCTCTTCTTCTTCTCCATCTCTCCGACTGAGCAGTTCATCGAAACAGTCGGGACATTTCTTTAAATTAAACCCAGCAGACACCCGCTGTCGGATCCACTCCACTCGTAAATCGTCGTGCACCATATTTTTCACAATATTTTATCTATTTATTTACCATTAGTTAACATCATCATGTCGGTAGCGATTTCAAGCTCTGAAACTCACCGTATACGGTGTTTTGCGTTGCCTCGGCAACCAAACGACTCGTGGCGTACATGGGGAGAGACATTGTTGCCCGGAGCTTTGACTGTAAGGGTCAATTTCAATTTCTGGTCTATACAGCAAAATAGCCAAAATGTACATAAATGACGACAACATTCCACCCGCCTGTTATTCCTTTGTGGTAAAAAAGAGTTAAGGCCCTAGGCTACCTATTGAACCACACCAACCATGGGTCCACGTCAGTAGTGTTAGTGCCACAATACCTGGATCTGTAACTACATTACATAAAACTCGTGGATGTGAAACTTGGCCTGACAGAATCCCTTCAGTAAGGCTTGTATAAACCCAAGTAAAGGAGGGGAGACATTTAAGGGCTTGAAGAGGAAAAAAAAAACCCTCAAATACATTTTATTGACATTAAGAAAGAACAGACATTTGTTGTAAAAGAGTTAGAACCTGAAGTGTATGATCAGAAAATACAAGATATTAAAAGGGTAGTAGCATCATAAGAAATTACAATACACCTTCAATCTACATTTTAACAATTTAGCTTTAACAAATCAATTACTAATGAAACAATTTGATTCAACAAAACACAGATTGCTTATTTTGTCACAAAGATTTGACATTACAATGAGCCACTGAACTTCCCTTTACCAACTCCAATACCAATCCCATACAGTACACTTTTAGAAAATAAGCAAACACTAGTGCCTAGCATGAGTACAATACCTCCAATCTTCACCCATCAAAGGATGTTTTAAAGTAAAAAGCTCGTGACCAGCAGAGCTGAGTCAAAGGACGTGAGCTTTTCCATGGTAGGAATGTTAAGCTATACAGTAAGTAGTAGGTGCAAAGGCAACACTGTGAATGCATGAAAGTAATAATCACATTCCTTAACATTCATCTGCAATTCTGATACATTACAAAATATATATGTATTTTTTTTTGTTTTGTTTAATCTGTAAAAGTATTTACATCCCTTCACACACCTGCTCAAGCACTTTTCAAAAGTTAAAAGTCAGGGGTCCTTTGCTTTGTTTTGGTACTACAAGCTGGGCATTAAGGATGATACATTATGCTGTCGTGGGGTGGTAATTTTGGTAAGGCAGTCAGTGCAATAAAGTCGAGCAATGTAAATGAGAGATTGGCTCACTATCTACTGTGTGGAAACCAAATCTGCCAAAACAAAAACTCCTTGGGAAAAAAAGTTAATATAAACACATAAACCAGGATGCTGAAGTTAATGACAAAAACTTGTTAAAGAAGAAGAAAATGAGGAAACACAAAGCACTAAATAAACTTCCATCTTATTAGATCACAAATTCCCACAATAAGGTCAAAACTACCAACATATTTATCCCAAAGCTGTTTTCTAAGTAGCCAAACTTTACGGCCCTTCGCTTTCTTATTACTGCCAATGTCGGCTAATACTAAAATTTTATATACTACATTTTTTATATATTTATCTTGCATTTGGAAGATTTGTCTCTCCATGCCAGTGACATCAATAACCATTAACAATTGTACCTTATAAAAATTTGATGAGTTGCATGTTAAATCTGAGGCTAACATTTCACCCGACAAACACTCTGCAGTGAAACTTTATGATCCTGATACAAAAGAATCTAAAGTTACATGAATTTTCTGAATCTCGCCATACATTTCTTTACATGAAATGTAAATAGTAAAAAATGAGAAAAAATATCCAAACTATTTGATCATACCTCTGGAAAAGGTCTTCACAAGTACAGAACCATGTTGGCTCGTTTTTGTTCTGTTTACCAACTAAGACAATTCCTCAACAGTCACTTCACAGTAACCCATCCTGCTCAAAGGAAGATGGTAGGAGAGAAAAGGAAAACGGGCAAAACTTGACGCCAGTCCCACTGTAGAATTTATTCTGAAACTCCACCCTGTGGATAAAAAGATGAGAAACCGAAATTATAAACACGAAAACAGATACTTCAGAACATATTGATCCCGACTATCGCACGCAGTACTTTAGTGCTTTGTCTTACCAGTGTAGCCGAAGGGCATGAAGGAACGCAGAGAGACCCTCCATTACCAGGAGGATGGACACAGTGAGGACAGCAAACAGGCCAAACACTGGCACCAGGAATAAAACCCCAAGTTTTGTGTCCATTCGTAGTGCTATTCGCATGACCATGGTCCACAGCACCTCTGATAGCTCTGTGATGGCAAATAATAAAATCTACTTCAGCATCCATTTAGAGAAATACAAAATTCTGGCAAATCTCAGGTCTGCCATTGATCAAGAAAAAGTTTACATGCACTCATTGACATTAATGTCATGGCCATGGGTGGTGACTGGAACCTGGACACCAATGAGTGTTCCAACATCAAAACTTGTTTTGGAACGGATAAAACAGCCTGCTGGAATGGTCTTCCCAAAGCCCCGACCTCAACACTATGGAAAATTTGTGGACTATGCTTAAAAGCCAGCTCTGTCCAGGAAACCGACCCGTTTAAATGAATTCCACCAGTTCTGCCAAGAAGAGTCAAATATTCTGCCAGATTTATGCCAGAATTTTGTTGATGGCTACAAAAAGCCTCTGACTGAGTCGCAGCTTCCTTAAGGACATTTAACCAAACATTAGTGGCGACGTAAGTATATATTAAAGCCTCTGAGAATACTTTTGACCCTGTGTGATTAGCCAAAAACACTAAATGAATTCAAACTATTCAAAACAATTCTTGTTTTTTTAAAGACCTTAAAAATGTATCCTGTACAATTATGGAACCTTGAAAAAGATTAGAGTTCAAAGAAATCATTAAAAGCCAAAAATGACCATGCCTTTCATGCCCATGAAGAGTGCATGTAAGCTTCTGACAACAAATGAAACAAGGCAGCTAATATTCTGCTGAATGTACTGCTCAGGGCTCGCAAAATCGCTAGCCCGACGTCCCGGGGCTAGCGATTTTTCCAGTCGGGCTACCAGAATCTATCCCTGCCCTGCCCGTCGGGCTATCATAGGAGGGAAAAATATATGACAATGCTTTTGCATTCTTTCGGAAATGTAGCTGGGTAATTATGTCATTGGCGTCGGTGAGCCACTGTCAATATGTGACTAGGGCTGCTCAATTAATCGAATTTTAATCTAAATTACAATCTGGGCTTTCAACGATCATTAAAAATGACTGAGCCGATTAGCACCTCCCTCGTGCTTTACTCTCGCGCTGCTCCGTGTGGCAAATCGAGCGCACCTCTCTGCGTTTCAAACACGCGCCACAACAATTAAGAGGAAGCTCGGAAAGCTAAGCAGAAGTTATTTGGAGAGGAGAGTGACTGCCGTTGGTTGAAAAGACAGGTACAAAAAAAACCCTTCAGTGGTGTGGAAACATTATGGGTTCACTAAACATAGATGTTTACATTTTATTTTTTATATTGCAAACATTTGCACTGTAATCAGTATTTGCACACTATTTTATACTATTTTTGACAATCTTTAAAGCCATTATTCAATACATTGTTATTGTTAAATGAATATCGTCAAATAATCGAGATCTCAATTTCAGAGAAAATAATCGTGATTATCATTTTTGCCATAATCGAGCAGCCCTATATGTAACATATTGAAATAACATAATGTTCTGCCGGGTGTGTTGTTGGTTTCCCTCGATTTCTGAGTGGACAAGTGCCTTTGTTACTGGGACCAGTAATTTTAAAAAAGGCCCCCATTAGAACCCATGAGAAATGCAAGAAATGCATTATCGCTCAGTCTGCAATATCTTTCCCAGAACAAACACCAATTGCAAATAACATACTAATAATCAACCTGAAAAATCTGTTTAGAACAGCCTACTATGTTGCAAAGAGTGAACTACCACTGGCAAAATTTAGCAGTCTTTGCAAACTTCAAAAAGCAAATGGCCTAGATCTTGGTTCCACTTGCTTCTTATCCGTGACTTCAGTGGAAATTTCAAATTCAGGACCTGACACAGACTGATTCATGTTCTACACAGTTCTTACAAGTTCATAGAAATTTCTGTTCAATTAGAACCAAGTATTTGAGTTGATGATTGTAATTTTTATACAATGTTGTAATTTGTGTTTCAACAATTTTTTGATTAATGTTTTGTTTCCGTTACAATATATTGTAACGGAAACAAAACGGGAAACAAAACATAAAAAAATTGCTCCCTTTTTTATTCGGGCTACTTAAATTTATTTTGGGCTACCAAAAACTGAAGAGTCCCTGCCCGAAGGGCTACCAGGGATTTTGAAATTTTGCGAGCCCTGCTGCTAGTGAGTGGCCATCTCATAACCTGCATATTTAATCATTTTCTCTGCATGTTAGAAAGGACAAATGTGGACAATATAAAAACAGATTATGTGAGAAATACTGGAAGTGGAATAGAGGCCACAACTTGATACTTGACTAACCTAGTAAAGTCTGACAAATTAAGTAACAATTAAGTAGTAACAATTAAGAGCAAAGTCCATTGTAACACTGTGAAGAAGCACTTTGTTTTAGAACATGTAATAATTATTAATGATCTTCTACTTACGGGCATGTGCCAAGCTTAGAGCCCAGAGTCTTAGGTAAGAGGCTGTGTTGGAGATGCAACCCAGGCAATACTCTATGGTGTGAATGGACTGATGAAGTATCTCCTCTGCAAAGTCAAACTATTGTATAAAAAAAGATAAATGAATGTAAGAACTGGTAAAAATGTTTGCTTATGAGCAAATACGAGATGAATGGTACCAAGCTGTTTGCAACACTGACCTCCTCTGAATGGTGATCTCCACTAGTAGAGAGATCACTGTGACTGCTGCCCTCCTCCATGTCATGAGCCCTCATCAGGCAGACATCTTCATCACTGCTGCGTCGCACACGCTCATATCCCTAAAATCACACGGACAAACTAAGCGTGTTTGAAAACTTACACCAAGGAAAAATATTTGGTTATGTTTTTCCCATCTTTTAATGCAGGCATGAATCTCAAACCCTTACCCTGTACATTACCAAGCGGTGACTTCCATTTCTTAGCCAATAAAGGTAGACGGGTTTCCCCAGGAGTAAAACAGGCACCGAGAGAACAGCAACGATCACCAGAAATATCTGCACACCATTCTGGAAGAGCCAAAATAAAGAAATAATTTAAATAACAAAGGTATGGGACTTCTGTGGGATATTTTAAATAACATTAGACCGAATCTGTTCATTAAGCACATAAACACACAGCTGAAAGAGTGGAGCTGCTTACCTGTCCTGGGTAAAGGGGCTTCAATGAACTATCATTCTGCATGATGAACATGTTTATGAAGTGGATTAGAATGCTTGGAGCGTCTTTGGAGTGCTTAGGCGAGAAGGCGAGCCACTTATAGAATATCATGAACACCAGGTATCCAAACAGACTCAGCATGAACACGAGCTCCGGGATGAACACCAAGTACAGGTTGTACTTCTTCCTGAAGTATCTGTTTTTTTGACAAACAAAAACACGGCAGATTATTAAAAACTATATCATGTTACTTTGGGAGCTGACATCATGCTTTTTTGTGCAGCTCAGTGTCTACATAGGACAGAGGTATTCTCTCCCACAGAAAATACTCCTACAATACATGAAATAACCTTTTACACTGCAAGAGTTTCTTCCATCTCTATGCTTGCCAGCATGTAATGTATTTGCGTAAGCTTAAAGATGCATAAGTTATAAACATTTTTTGCCAAGAAAGCTAAAGGTTCTGTTGTCGTCTACAAGAGCGAACACAGGTCTTTATTCTTTCCCAGCTCCAGCAGCTAAAATGACAGCTGTAACTTGTACCCAAGACAAACACTGGTTCTTTAAGGGCCTTCGCAGGGTAATGAAAACAGTAAACTAGTACTTACAGATGATTGTAGGTGCTGAGGATTACCCCAAAGCTCATGTGTATGACCCCGAATATCACTGACATCTTCATCTTATAGGAGTTAAGAAATGTAAGGCGGTTGGTTGCCAAGTTCCAAATCTTTACAAAGGAAAGGTGACATGTTATTACTGGTGACTTCACGGATTAACTGGAACAAACAGAATAAGTAGCTCTGCTTATTCCTGTGATACATTACCAACATGAGGATTATAAGACTATTACTGTTACGGGTCTAATAAGGTTACTTTTACGCAAGTGATTCAATAGCAACAACACTGACACCAGAAATGATACTTTATTGAAGAATGTGTGACTGATAATGTATGGGTGAAATTACTGGTTATCAAGCAAATCGACTGCTTTTAATGAGTTTAATCAGTTACGAATTGATCCAGTTTACTGTATCAACAACATCCTGATGACTGATTTTCATTAACCTTGTTAAATAACAGGATTTATATTTCACACGTCAATAAAAAGATTCAAGTACAAAATATCAAAAATTAAGATTAATCACTTTATAAACCACTAAACCATAAAAAGTAATGATAAAATCTATTATTCCAATCAGGCATAACATTATGACCACCTGCCTAACATTGTGTTGCTCTCACTGCTGCTTTCTTGGACCACTTTTGATAGATACTGACCACTGCAGACCGGGGAAGCCCCACAGGAGCTGCACTTTTGGAGATGCTCTGACCCAGTCATCCCATATCCTCACGCTTGGCCATTTTCTGCTTCTAACACATTTGCTTTGATGGCAAAATGTTCACTTGCACCCTAATGTATCCCACCCACTAACAGGTCCAACGATAAAGAGATAATCACTGTTATGCACTCTACCTGTGAGTGGTCGTAATGTTATGTCTGATCAGTATGTATATGACATATGATATCATATTTTTAAGCTAGCTCTTAAAACTGTCTACTCACCGGGTCAATTCCCAGAGGGTACGGCCCTTTAAAAACACCTGTAATATTTGGATCCAAAGTTAGCTGGTCATTCTCACGGATGGTAATATTGCTGTAGGGCACAAATGAAACCCATAGTAGTGTATGTGATTGTGAAACTGATTTTACAAAATTCATCTTATATTCATCTTATCTTTAAAGACACAGCTGTAAACTTCCTGTTATATGAAGTTCTTCTTATTAACAGGTGCTTACTTCCACCCGCCTTTTTTAAACATGGCAAACACACTCCATCCAGAACCAAAGATGTTGAGAGATTTTGAGAAACAGTCATTGTATATCAGCCCAGTGTAGATAGAGAACAGTCCCATCATCAGAATGATATAACGCCCCTCGAAGAATGTGTTCCAGATCTGCACGTGCACATTAAAATCACTTAATTATACTTCTGAGACACTGCTTTTACCTATGCAACACAAACAAACTTTAGAAAGGGCATTTTCAAAAAACTTTGGATTACTCGCCTCATTCCTGGTGTTTTTAAGTTTGCGGTGGTTTTCGTACAAAACCATCCAGAAAGCAAACAGAGCCATGAGAACGCCATGACCAAGGTCCCCAAACATCACAGCGAACAAGAATGGGAACGTTATGATTGTGAATGGAGCTACAAATAAGCAGAAGGGGAAACAAGCACAGTGAATTATCATTTAAAGCTTTTTAAAAATAAATACGATAGTACAAGGGTTGACAACAGAGGCAGCACATTGTCCCTTAGTATTAATATAACTGTAATGTAATAACCTGATAGTAAAGTATATGTATAATTTTGTGACTCTTGCACCAATTTTTACACATATAAATGTTAACATTGAAACAAAAGGGTATGTTTCACTCATAAAGGATAATCATTTCTGCAATAAAATATGATAGTTAGCAACTTTGACTTGCAAGAATTTTAGTGCAATTTTAAACATATTAGTCTAATAGGAGCCTAAAATAATTAACCTATATTATTATGCTATAATTATGAGCATGTTACCCTATTATTGTCACCATACTACCATTTTTTAATCTAGATATAGCACAGATATTTATTATCATGAGGTTACTATAGTATTACAAATACATTATTATACTATTATTAAATGGTTTTTGGATCATTGGAACCTTTATTTTTGTAATAATTATTACTCATTTGGATTTTTTAATCTCTTTATTATAAAGTAACAGAAAAATATCTACTAAAACTACTAATATTAAGTTAAGATAAATCATGCTATATTTAAAATATCATAAAAAGTTAATCTGAAGGTTGCCTGGGCTAACCCTAAAGGTGCATCACTGCAGGGAGCAATTTGCTTATCATGCAGAACATTTCAGGCTGTGGTTGCCTAGGTAATAGTGTCATGTATCAATCACTGGTATCCTGTGCTCTCACTGATGGGCATGTCAGTTGAGACACAGAGTGTATCTCAGGACCCGGCCCCTTAGCTTAACGCGTGCTGATGTAGCTGTCAGCTCTTACTTTCAATACAGAGTCATTCAAACATTCAGAATTATAAAGTGCTGGTTTTGATACATTAGTTGGGCCCATAGTGTGTGTGTGTGTGTGTGTGTGTGTGTGTGTGTGATAGACAGACAGACAGGTACAAATCTCACTTACCAGGGTTTACTTCCCTGTAGCTGCCCACTCCGTAGGCGTCTACAATGTTCTGAAATCCAGAGGTAAACTTGTTGGTCCTTATCAGGGTGGGAGGAGTGTCAGTTGTGGGGATACGATTAACAAAGGAAGGAACTGTCGCTCCACTTTTTCTCTGAAACATCAACAGGAAGTTACACATGTAACATGTAAGTAGGTTACAAGAAGCTTTTCTCCACAACTGTACATATAAGAAATATATACAGAAGTCTAAATAATTTTTAAAAAGCCGTACAGACAGCATAATGTACCGTTTTTAGATCTATAAAGTGTGCCAGCTCTAAAGAACTTATATTTTATATTTTGTTTTAAATCTATACCCAAACATGTATTAACAATAACACATCTTTGTAGTTCTTTTTCATAAATACACACTTTTACACTTCTCAACCTGCAAAATGAATCAAGAGTGAGCCCTCGGTACCCGAGCAATGCAAAATGTGTTTTTCTTTAAATAAAGTGGGGCAAAGACTGATTCCTCATACAGCATTTGCTTTTATCATAATAAAACCGAGCCCTTTAAACAACAGCAAAGGTTAAATAAGCAGAAAAGCCTCCAGTCAGGCTGAAGCTCCTCACCGATCCGTCTTCTAGCGCTCTCCGGAGTGCAGGAATGTCACTGACAGGACACCACACCTCTGCGATCAAACACTTATTGGTCACATCAAAACTACACAGGTTCAGAACATAGTAGATGGCCTTCATCTTCTTGACCTGGATGACCCAGGTGTAGACAGATTCTGAAGCCTTGATCAGGACCTGTCTCAGGTAGTCTTCTGTCCTATGAAGCACCTGGACACAGTAACAGGTAAACACGACTGTTAGTGTGATGTATAGCTTCAAAATATTAAGATTTTTTTTTAAAAGAGAGAGAGCTTAAAAGTCACAAAACATTTTCTTTTATTCTAAGATGATGTATGTGACATTTAAAAAGAAAAACATGTTAAAATTTAGACCTTTGTGAGTGTTTGTGTGTGAATATAAGAGGAAAAAGCTATAAAACAGGCAAAAGACAAAGCAGTGGGGAGATAAAGAGAGAGTGGCATGCATGAAGAAGAAAAAAAAAATCAACTTTCAGCTGAGGCCTCATGTTGATCATGTGCTACAGCGGCTGAGTGCAATTCCATCTTTCAGTCACAGTGGGTTAATGCTACCAAAGGATTCACGGTGCAATGCTCTTGTTAGGAGCTGAGCTGTTTGTGCAGTTTTGCTCACTGGCTAACAAGAACAACAGCCAGGTTAATCGTTCAGAAAATAGATCCACCATTTCATTTTGTTCTTAGACAGTGAGAAGAAGTTCAAAGCAGAAATCGTGTGTACAACATAAAGAAACTCGAGTATACTCGTGTCACACATAATAACTTTTTCTGTCCTTAACTAAACACCTGTATGATCAGATAATTAAGCAAACAACAGACATACAGTTTTCAGGTCCTGAATGCGAGTTCTTAGTCCTTCCACAACATCGTCCCTCTCCTCATTGTTACTGGGGTAGGGGTACAGGTGACAGTGGTAGCTGTGGAGAGGAGAAAGTATGCCATTATTCATAGCTCACTACTATTGGGCATAGAGTCTTAAACAGATGCCAGCCTTTTAACGAGTCGTGTGTAATACTTACCAGTCACAGATCTTTTTCACTTTCTGACCAATTTGGTCTCCCCAGTAGGAAATCAGGAACACCACACTTTTGGTAGGCTCACCCTGCAGAAAAAGGAAGTGTAAAAAAATAAGGGAGGCACCACTGACACAAAAAATACAAGTTTAATATGAGAAGGATTTCAGGTGATATTTATATATGTAACTTTCATAAAAATCTAAGGAAAACAAAAACCTGATTTATATGCATTTGTACAATCAGCTGTTGTTTACCAACAGAAAAGAGAGGAAAAACAGCTGATATGACCTGAAAGCTCTTTGACCTTGAAAACAATTTTTGAAAAAGCACAACTCTCTCTGTCTCTTTTTGTGAAGTTTAGTGATGAGCGTTAGCACGGCTTTCCGATCTTCCATCAGTAAAAATCCATCTGACATTCCATTAGTGAGGTCATGCCTGACCTCTGGTCAAGCAGAGGAAATTCCTAAGTGAATTAGTGGTATCTCTCACTATGAATAGACAACATCACAGCACTCACTGTTTATATCGACAACTGGTAACGAATACTTAAGAGGTTCAAAAGAGTCATCTACTGTTTTGTCCCATAACAAATCTGGGATTTAAGCCTTGGGTGGTCCCGAGTCCGGATAAACAGACTTATTGTCAGGAAGTCAGGAGATCCTACATAAAATCTTTGCCAAACCACACATGCAGGTCACCAAGAGGAGCAAATCCGTGATTCACAACTCTCTACGATACTCTCCCACCTCCATCCTCTGATCTCCAGCAAAACAAGACGGACTTGTTCTTAGTAATATTTAACAACATCAATACCATGTATGCACACAGCAAGGGAGGGGGGAGACAGAAAAAGAGACGGGAGTTTATTTCCTATTTCTACCGTGAAATGAAAGTAATGTGCATAGCGGGAGAGTTAGTCACACTATTGACCTTTACATACAGCAAGCCTACAATAATTAATGGACATAAGTGGACCGAAAAAAGGTGCACAGGCAAATCGTCTGAAGCCTTACAGGATACATAGGCTAATTTATAATTAATAGGAATGGCAGGGACTCAACTTTGGCTCAGTGGGTAATCTGTCTTATAATTTACAAGTGGAAATCCCAACTTAAATGACAAACTCATAGGCACTTAGATATATAAGCAAATTTTCTCATTAATACATGTGGACAAAGATGTTAAAATCAATTTGTACTAAAGTTCTTAGTGTGCTATTACAGCTAACTTAAATCAAATAAATCCAGTTCATTAACTTCTTGTACAAAGTCAAATATCCTTAATCAAGCCTAGTTAGGAAATAAGATACAGGCAAAATTTTAAAAGAAAGCTTCTTTTGTTTCTTTCTGCCCCATGTTTTTACGTCGCACCGTAAAACATAACAAAATATAACACAAGTAAATTTGAATCCAAACCATGTTTAACCTACCGTGTCAGGATCTTCCAGATACTCTTCAACTTCAGCATAACTAAGGATGGTGTAGCCTTTACATACTCTCCAAAGCATTCGCTCAAACGCCTCGATCTTCACCCTCTGAATAAGGCCAGAAATGAAACTGCAAAAGACAAACGAGCAGCTGTCAGACCTCATCCTCTATCAAGATCAATTAAGTTAATTAAATATAAATAAAAATTTAATGTATCCATATAAAGCGAATGACACCAAGTACATCCTGACTGCATTAGCACTGTAAGTTTAGCCACCTTTTCTTTGAGCCTTCATTGTCACTACACATTCAACTAAATCTGTGCCCCACCACACTGTCTCTCTGTTTTTATAAAGTCTAAATATATTTTTGCTTCATTAATCAGTTATTGCCAAAAAGCCACAGCTGCCTCACAGTTTCAGAGCATCTTGTGAATAGCTTGTTTGTTTGTGGGTGTTCTAAGTATAAAGTGCATCTGTGAGTAAGAAGAGCAGCGGCAGACAGAAAAGGACACAGAAAACTATTTAGAAAGAAAATAAATGTGCATCTGTCCTCATTCATGTGTAGCATTCACTTTGTATAACGTAAATAAAATGCTGACTGATATGGCTGACAGAATTTTATCCCTCACCCCAGTTTGGCTCCTAGCCTCTGCATGCTGCTGTAGTCCATCAATGTGTCTTTTTCCAGGAAGGGAAACTCCTCATACTGTACTTGCAAGGGCTCTCGCTATAAGTGAAGACAAGACGCAGGAGGGTAAAGAAGACAATCGAAATGAAATCAGCCAGCAGACTAATTTCCCCGCCATGAAAGAAAAACAATGTGGCATCGTAGTGAGAATGTGGGGTTTTCAAGAGGTGAGCCAACACAAACACTAACCTCAGCATTTCTTTGGACAAAGTTGCGTGTGATGCGCAGCATGTGTGTGTACTCTGTCAACTCCAGCAGATTCCTCTGCAGCTTCTCCTTATTCCTGGTGACTTCACCTAATTCCACCTCTAGCCTCTGTAGCTGTTCCTAATAAACAATAGGAACGTGTAATATTTAGCAATATATGACAGCAATAATAATACTAAAAATGATGATTATGATAAAAATAATAATAAGATAGTAACTAACCATTATAGTCATGACATGCTTGGGTAAAGGAGCTGCTGGGTTCACATCTGTTTCTGGCAGTGAAATATCCGCTTTCTTGATTTCCCTCAGAAGGTATCCTGTTATAAACAACGAGCGATTTTTAACTTTTTGAAACTATCATAACCGCTTCCAAACACCATGACCAGCCTTTGAAAAACAGTGTGCTACTCTCTTCCTAATTTAATAATCCAGGGTTTGGTTAACCGAGTTAAGCATTCAACTAAATCTACAACCAGCTGACATTTCCCATGACTCGATTCACCTTCAGTGAGGAGATCTTCTTCCCACCATAAGGAGCCTCGAACTATTAAAATGTCAAAGACTAACATATGCTTACCGAGGATCCTCTCCATTTCTTCACATTTTTTGATCTCATTGACATATTTTCTCTGGAATGCGTTAACAGTGGGATTGAGCTGAAAAAGGTGAAAAGTACATGTTCGTTAGCGCCTTCTCATGGAGGACTCTGAACATCTCATGAAGAAACTTTAAAAAAATGTGTAATAAGTCTATGTATGATCCCATTTATGGTAGCATTATAACATATGCCGGTGACTTCCGCGTTTACTTTATGTACTGAGCAAACGTCACTGCATTGTTTGATGAGTTTAGAGTACTTGTAGAGCACTGTCAGAAAATTCAGCTACAACTTTTTAAGTGGTGAATTACTGTTTCCAGCAGATTCAAAGCGGCCTGTTTTCGTACTTACATCTCTGAACTCTACAAGCCCCAGTTCTCCAAGTTCACTGATGCAGTCGTAAGCGGACCCAGACTGTAGAAACAGCTGGGCCAAACACATCTCTTCACCCCGGAGCAGAGAAGCCATCGTGACAGTTCTATCTGATATTCCCCTCTTCCGCAGGTGGGCTAATGTTAGCAAGCTAAACGGTGCTGTTTCTCCAGACTTTATGTTAGCGATGTTCAGTCGAGTAGTCCGTAGTCCTTGTCATGATGTGGCTCAGGTGATAAAACTAAACCTCCCTTACATAACTCCTGATTTACATATCTATCGTTACAGCACACTATTGCTGTTAGCTAGCTAACTGGCTAGCCAAGTGCCGTGTTGTTGACTCTTGGATGGGGAAAAATGTTTCAATAAAGTTGAATGTGAAGCTAAGAGACAATCAGTGTTACGACCGCTAACCCTAGTACGTGGCGAAAAGTCTTCTCAGACTTTACGAAGTTTTAGCCTACGTCCGTAACACTCACGTCACTGCACTTCACACTGTTGAACGCGATCAACTTCCACGGCACCCAGTGTACCTTTGACCAATGAACGCAGCCTCCGGGAGTCTGCGCACAACACAGTCAACATATCACTAAGCCCTGGACGCTGACTGAAGGTTCATGACTTGAGACAAAAACTTCTACCTATTACACATTTTTTTATTGGATTCATTGAAGAAATGTATGGAAGGTTGTTTACACCACTGAAAAAAGCCAAACGCAAAGACTCAAACTTCTGTGTAAGTTGACATTTTTAGATACAGTGTAATGACAAAGTATTTTCCCCCTTCGTGATTTCTTATTATTTTTTGCATAATTTTCACACTTACATGTTTCAGATCATCAAATTTTAATATTGATAAATAAAGATAAATTAAGTAAATAAAATGCAGTTTTTAAATAATGTTTTCATTATTAAGTGAAAAAATCCCAACCCAATCCAAACCCATGTCCAGCCATCAGTTACTATGCTGAAGCTCAAGAGCACTCAGATTATGCAGCAGGATGATGATCTGAAAAAAATGATCTGCCAAGCGTGGCACAGCCAGTTATTAGATTTAAGGGCATATTTAGGACTGGGCCAGGTATGTTTGGATAGCTTTTATCTATGAATGAACTGGATTTTGTATTTATTTGGGAAAAAGAAAGTTTTTACTTTCTTTGTCTAAAGTTGAATTTTATTTGATGGTCTGAAACACATGTGACAAATTAGTAAAAAAAAATATCAAGAAGGCAGCAAATCCTTTTTCACAGCACTGCAATTACCCCACATTTGGACTTGTGGATGGCTTTCTTTTCAGTGACAGAAGCAAGCTTCTATATGAGGTAAAATAGGTCGCGTAAATCTGATTTCACAGACAGAATAAAGCTAAGATTTTATCATTTAGGTTCTTCTGAAACCATTTTAGAGTCATGTTTGTAGTGCTGCTGAAGTGAACTGCAAATATTAGGACGTTTATTACGTATTTTTGAAAAAACAGAGAAACTGAGAGAATGAGATCATCCTTAAAAATGACATTTGAATCAGCACTTCCCCAAAATGGCTCTTGCTCTTGAACAGCATTACTCATACAATGCATTTGCATTTTTGGCAATCTTAGCACATGAACTGGTAACTGGCTGTCAATGAGCATGTACAAGCCATATCATCAAAACTAAAACGAAAGAATAACGTAGTAATTTAACAGCCCAAATCAAAGCCTAATTGCCCCAAATTGCCCTAAAGGTCCTTTGTTTGAGTTCATTTGTGTAATTTCCCTGTTTCCATTTTGTTGTGCTGTTAGTGTATTCAGAGCAGTAAAGAAGATGCCAGAGGTTCATTTATACCATGTGCCATTTTCACTGTGTATCTAGTGGACATTTGAAGATAGTACACAGAATAGTTTGTGTAAAAAAAAAGAACAATTACTCTAAAAATAAAATAGTGCAAATTGAAAAGGAAACATAAATTAACAAAAGAGGAAGGGGTGTGACTGTGTAGACACACCTCATCAGAAAGTGCACACTGCAGCAATAAACAGCAACAGAACGCTGACTGATGCACATCTGTGGCTGCAATAAATACTGGCCTGTAGGCGGCATTCAGTAATGATTTGATGATTATCTCTTACAGCATGAAATACCACATTAATAAATACTGTCAACACATTGTCTCACAAATAAATACTTCAATTTGTTTACTTTATTTTTTCATTAATATTCCTGCTTCTTTATTTAAATTGCACTGGTGATATGTCAGTATCACTCTGTGACATCAACTTTGAGGTAATTTAAATTAATTTGACTATAAAATATAGTAAATAACTTTAAACCCAGGTCTATAATCCTAAGGAGCAGTAACTGTGTTACAGCTGTTGCTGTCTGCGTGACGCTGAAATAATATTTTGCTTCTGGGTTATGACCCTGAGCCACGTGAGAACAACTGAAACCTGAAATAACAACAACCAAGAATCAAGTCTCATGCACTGTGAAAGTAATAGAAAAATATTTTTATTGCAAAAAGGTTCACAAATACAACAGTTTATACTCCAACAACAATCATAGGAATAAACATGTAAGTTACTATGTTATTAAGGAAATGGTGTCATTATCCTCAGTGACACTTTAAACCACCATCACTGAGTTTCAGAGAGCAGAGCTGTTCCACGCCTGTCTGATTTGTCTCCACGGGGTGCCGAGAACTGAGGCGACGATAAAGAAGAAAACCAAGATCATGCCCTTAGCCAGCGACTGAGAAAATGGCTCGCCTGTGAAGGATAAAGGGAAAGTAGGTCACTGACTGTAGTCTCAGTAACCCAAACTTTTAGAAATGTTTCTAGGGGGAAAGAAGTGAAACACATGAGAGGATTTTTTTTAAATTCTCCTTTATTCACTACTGCATTTACATATACATTTAACCAGAATCCTATAAATCTAGAACAGACTTTGGTACAATTACACTGAATATTATTTGGAGTATTGGCTGTGTTGCTCTTGTTTAAGCTTTTAGGTCTAACAATGGATCAAATTATTTTAAAACCACAAATAGAATACAGAGGAATTATTCTCTGGGTAAGGACACTTTCTAATTGACTAAATAATGTCCAAAAGGAAAGAGTAAAAACATTGCACATTTTCGAGAATTTGACAAATTCTCACCTGTGTAATACTTGGTGATGGGAAAGGCGAGTTCAGGCCAACACACATCGTTCCTGTTACAGTCATATTCTGTGAAGTTTATGTAAAACCTAAGGGAAAAAAATTATTTAAAAAAGCAACACTTTGTTAGAAACAAAGTACACTGGAAGTTATTAATCAGTCTTTAAACTGTATCTGGTATAAAAACTGTTTCTGCTGGATTAAGCACCTGGTTTTTGGTGGTCTGGTGTTGATAGGAATGTCAATAAATGTGACAGAGGAGGTGATGGAGAACAACTGAGGCTCCTCTGGGTCCACACATGAAGAGATAGCACCTCCACCACAGTCCAGCGCCCAGTTAGACGGGCTATTGCTAAAACACAATGTGCAATAATTAATAGCCCCTTCTGGATAAAAGCTATACTTTGCTTTGTAATCTGTAAGCATGTAATACATACCTGACTTGCAAAACACGAATTTCCCTCTGAGGTACACCCTCTACCACACTGGTGATAACACTCCAAATATGGATATGCAGGTGGGCCGGAATATCGTAACATGTACTTGTGCTGTTTTCCATTGCTTTGCTTGAGTTCAGTGTCACAACTGGAATTTATATGTTGTGAAAAGCACTTAGAACCATAAAAAATACTTTGGCAGTACTAGAATGGCAAAAATGAACTTAATATTATTAAAAAGTAGACAATTTAAGAAAAAAGAAAATTCTTTCTTTGCACCGTACTTACAGCTTATGTTTATCCAATCTGCCATAGTTAGAAAATCTGGGTTTCCACTCTTTGCCACATATGTGGCTGCTATCAAGTCTGCCTGTAGGTTAGTAACAGTCTCTCTAAAGAGGAAAGAAATTATATTAAATAACACATATATCTGCATATATACATTAGAGATGTAATCATGCAAAGCCACTGACCTCAGAAGACTACACTGAGTTAGATTTTGCCGGCTGACAGGCAGCAGACATCCTGATGTTGAATTCTCTCCAAACAGAACCGGTTTCATCCCAGCAGTGGAACAGAGTCCATCACTCACTGGAGGCCAGATCAGAAAATGGAGATGACTAGTTATCTTCAATGTAAGTCAACTTGCTTGGACTGAAATGTACAGTCAAGTAAAAAATAAAGTTTTCACAGGACTCTGTGAAATCCTGTGGAAAACCCCTTAATAGTTCCATAGTAATGAAGAGGGTAAGTAGCACCCAGGGGCTCCTAATCAAACACTTTTTATTAACTGCAATGCACCATTCAAAGTCCAGACCGCACCCTGATTGAAATGCTGTGACAGGACCTAAAGAGAGCGGTGCATAAACGAAGCCCAGAAGGCTGGACTAAAATTCTTTCACAATGATGTGAAAGACTGACCAAGTCATAAAGAAAATGATCACTTCAAGTTTTTGCTACTAAAAATGGCTCTGCATGCTACTGAATCATGAGATACATGCATTTTCACATAAATGCACAGAGTCCCGTGAAAACTTTATTTTTTATATGGCAGTGTGTAGTCCAATATTAGGTTACATGCAGTCATCTACTAATCAGCAATCTTTATGGGTTTTACCTGGTTTCCAAACATTAACTGATGTCCTTTTTATTAAGCCTGTGTTGTTGTCCAAAGCTTCCACGATTCCAGCAATAACAGGCCTTCCCACCTGGTAACCTGTCATTAAAAATGTGTACACATGTTATTCCCAGGTACTGTAAATACTTTATTTTATACAAAACCTCATCTTGGTCCTACCTGGGTTGCCCGAGTTTGGCTCACCAGAAAATTCTCCATTTAGAAATGTGGCAGAATACTTTGTGGTTAATGTTGCTGTTAAGACAAGAGAATACCAAAAATGTGTTAAAACTACGGGAAAATAAAACAATATTAGTCAGAACCATTAGTCGAGCTAAACAACAGCCAAGCGTTATAGCACTTACCACGACTATTTAAAATGATAGTCCCAATAGTCCGTGTCAGCGTGATGCCTGTGATGCCATTTTCTTTCCAGTAGAACTTGTAGTCCAGCGCTAACGTCAAATTTTCACAAACCAACATCTCATCTTTTGAAAAAAATGCCAAAACATGTCAACATTAAGGTCAATTAAACATTTGAGTTATGTTAGTAATGCAGTAATGTAATGTGGATACCTGTGGGTGCAACTGCATCTATTATGGAAATAAATGGACTCGTATCAGCAGCCACTTCATCCATTACATCCACCATGACGTCACCTGAAATACAAGAATAAATAAAAACCATTTTTAAACAGCTTCACATTCAGATAGCTTCAAAACACTTCACAGCTTTTATATAATTTGTTATATTTAAAAACTACCTCCTTGCCCATTCTTCACTTTAATGCTCAGATTTCCTGATAGTGTCTGTAGAGGATATCCAGTTGGACAGGAGAGCAGTAGAGTTGTACACTCATAGTTGAAATTTTTTAGAAATGCAACAGGAGCATTGTTTACACACAGTCCAAGGACCTTCTGTTGAACAGAACAGTTGTTACATTAAGTGTTAGCTGTCACTGCTTTGGAATACTTACATGTAAACAATCCTATAAAAACAGCATTAAATACACGCTAACACTAACCTGAGGAACAGTGAAGTATTGGCCATTTAATGTGAAAATTGGATTTCCTTGAATATAAACATCAACTGGGACTGGAGCTGACAAAACTGGACTTTGGAAGGATGGACCAGGCTTAGGTGCACTAGACAGGTGAAAAGACAAATGACGATAACATGACACATGAAATTCCTTGGTAAGTTGCAAGACTGAAATATATTTAAACCTTTCTCACATTGTGCCTCCCTTGTAAAAGTGACCAAGGTAAGGGTTGTTTTCAGGGGGAGAGTTGACACATAAAAATGGAAACCAATCTGGGGAATTTTCTGTGGACTGCACAGAACACTGGTAATCTGAAGCAGGAGAGACCTGCCCACCAAAGGGCCCTGGCAGACACTGGGTTGAGAACAGCTTCAAATCTTCATTGGAACAATCCTGTTGAGGGGGAAATCACAAATTAATCATTTGATGATCACTACAGAAGAAAATATTTGTCTGAAATCCACTCCTGTCTTTTAAAAAATATTACCTTGTCACAACAGCAGAGTATGTCACACGCTCCAGATGTCAAGTCACAAGGACAAGGGCCCAGGGGCTGGTACACTTGGTTTGGAATAACTGTTTTATTATCTGAAATGGAGACGTCATTTTTTGTTGTTTGAAAAAAAAATTTAAATGAAAGCACATTACAGTGAGAAACAAGTTTCATTTGAATTACCAGATCCAGGATTAGCAGGAACCAACAGGGCATGTATCTTGGCCTGGATCAGCAGCGATGCCTGGGGTGTACCGTCCACACAGGCAGACACCTGAAGGGCTTCCAGGATGCACAATGCTCTTTGACAGCAGTCTGTGTTTGTATCATTGTTGCCACATAAATGCAGACTTTGATTCAGTCTTAGATGAACTTGAACTGCAGTCTGGGACACCAAATGAGACAAATAAGACCATGAAGAAAATGTATGTCCAAGGATCAACTTGATCAAATTAAATGTGTGTTTTAATTAACTCAGGTGCTTGTGTCTTACTTCATCATTGTTGCATCTGTTCACTGTGCCTGCCAGCCTTGCTTGCTAGTGCAAGAGTCTTTAGCTGGCTGCTAACTGTCCACACCAGATAAAGGCTGGAGTTGAGTAGTCTAAAAAATTACCTTCAACCTCTTTTTCCTAACCACTTTTCCTTAATCACTATGGAAAGCTTCGTGTGGTCAAGGAAAAGAGTGAAGATGAGCGTATAAGGACTCAGGAAAATAGACTTTATCAGTGCGACAGTGGATGCCTAAAACACTGTTATCTAGAATTTGGACTAGAGTGTAACCCCAATGTATCTTTACCTTATTTTTACAGGCAGGTCATATAAACAAGAACCACCAGTGAAAATGTCACTTCATTGCAAATGCAATATCGCTTCACTGGTTTGAATTTTAAAGAAAGAAAACAAAAACGTATAGTCTATATAATACATTTCTTCTCTTCTTATTTTTCTGATCAAGAGTGATTTGGTGAAAATCCTTTTATTCTCCTCGTTTATAGATTTCTAGGTCTTCCATTCATCACTTATCAGAGCTGACCATAATTAAAAATTAATAAATAAAGATCCTAATTCAACAGGAGGCATTACTGATGTAAATTGAACTACAGCAAACTTAAAAGCATTTTGAAACAGTAAATATAACTTATAATCATCATTTATATTCTTTTTAAGTGCGTTTTGTTGATCGTTTTCATGAATGGTGGGATGGTGCATCCCTAGGAATTATTGAATGAAATTTTATAGGCTGGCTTGAGAGAGCCACCACATCATCCTCTCCTCACTGTACATCTACATTTTTAACTCAGATCAATTTATTAATTAATATCTGAAATAAATGTCATGTTTCTAACAACTCTGGTGTGTATTTTTTTCCATTTTATGCCACAAAAAGGACAGGACAAGTCTCTTACCTTTCCCAGCTGCTCCCTAGTGAGGACCCAATTTGTTTCTTCTGCTACACATGATGGAGAACCAATGTTTCCTGTTAAAAGGAAACCATCATCAACAACCAAATACGTCCAAAATTAACACTACTACTACTAAATTCTTCGCATTTTTACGAGTTTCTAAGCTGGAAATTTTTAAATGCAGTTAACTAATTAACCTAAAGACACTTATTTTTTCGTGTCTAAACTAGTACAACAATATCACCGCCAGATCATGCTGGGGGGGGGGGACCAAAGAGGATATGTGTCCTGGAGCTTTTACCTGTTGTGTTGGATGGAGAAACTGTCCTCAGGCTAAGAGAGATACCCGAGGTGTTTCCCAGCAAAACTGCAGTGACCACTGGTCCCGTTGTAATCACAAAGGAAGGCTGGAAAACTTTCAAAACAGTTACATACGTCACATATTGGCTACAAAAATTCACTAAAAAATTAGCAACTGCTTGTTTCTCAGGTAGGTTTTGCGAAGGTACCGTCAGCTATTTTAAAGCAAATTAAATATAAGGTCTTACCGACAATGTTTTGAGTGTAAGCCAAGCAAGCGAAGAGTAAAACACGTGTAAAGAACGAAGAATATAATAATACGACCACATTAGCCATTTGGTTCGCCTCAGGAAGTCGACATATTTGTAAACTGTTCGTGATGTCCTAGCAACGTCCTTAACCAATCACAGCCCACAACGAGACCGGAGAGAGTCTGGCTTGACGGAAACAGTTAAATAAAGAAGAGCGACATCATCTGGTCAGGAGTGGTTTATACTTACAGGCTCAGAACTTCACTGGCCTCAGGTGAAGAAAAGCATCACAGAATATTATATTAAATTTTATTGATTGATTGGTTTTATTTTTCTCCAATACATCCCACGATTCTGTGGATACAAAGTACCAGAATAATGAGAACTAAAAAGTCCGTCAGTAACATCACAAAATCAACTAGAAACACTTAAAATATTAACAATATATAGATCAACATTTAGTATATATAGTATATATACAGTATATATATATACAGTATATATAATATTTAGCAAAAGGGACAGTTATTAAAGATGTGTCACACTAGTGTGTGTCACAAAACAAAACTACACATAAAATCCAATAAAAACAAATTTGTCACTATTTTTTCTGTTTGTTTGTTTTTTGTTGTTGTTTTGTTGTTGTTTAATTGTTTATTTGTTTTTATTTTTGCAAACCAGTACATTTTAAATTTGTAAATCTATGGATAACAACAATAACACTTCGGCCTCTAGCTGGCAGCATGTGGCTGTAAGTCTGCGATGACAGCTGCTCTAAAAAAAAAAGTAGAAGAAGAGTCTTGTCACGTGACTTGTAAACCAACGTGCTCGTTGAGAGTCTGAAAACAGTACACATCTGTACTGTGGAATCGGATGATGATGCTGGGGTTTGAAGAGCTGCTGAGAAGTCTGCAGGACTGTGTGATCTCCGAGAATGAAGCAGCTGAGAACGTCAGCCCGACTCTGAGCCAGTTTCTTCAGAAACTGTCTGAATCCTCCAGGTAGCATCTGCACCTCAGCCACACAGCTGTTTTCTAAAACACTGCATGCTGTTCTGAAAAGTTTGAATGAATAAGTGCGCTTGCGTGAACAGGAGCGGCGTGAAGAGATGTAAGGAGCGCTGCTTGGAGGAAGCTGTCCAGCTGCTGAGACAACTTTCTGAAGCACAGCTGTCTGGTTTAGAAAACGACCATCTCACACTTCTCGTCAGGCTGCTCATATCCACGCAGCTGCAGATGGTCGGCATCTCCACAGCTTGTCGCAAAGTGGACCAGGTTGGCTTTACTTTGTGTCAGATGCGGATGTTCGCTGCTTAAAGACAGAAAGGCACATTTACACGTTTATTTTATTCCTTCACAGATGTTGCAACATTTAGCAAAGGTGGACCACCAGCTTGTTTTTAGAGAGACCCGTGAGTGTTTCCACTCCGTAGTCCACAGTGACCAGGTACAGAGTCCTCACTTTGCTTTGCTTTGTCGCACATTTCCATAAAAGGACTGCAGCTAACTTTGACCTTGTCTTCATTTCAGATTTTGTGTTTTGAGGATTTGCAAAGAGGTCAGAACAAATTTAAACTTACATTTATTTTTAGTAAGTTGCCACCTTTAACTTACATGTTTAACTGTTGTTCTTGTGTGTGTATATATACACACTGTCTGCAGCTTGTATGTTCCTGGAAGACAGCACTGTTGGCCGTGAGGTGTGGAGAGAGTCGTACATGTCCATGTTGAACAAAGTGTCTGAGTTACTCCCTGTCGCACTGCAGCAAGAATCCCTGAGAGATGGACCGCTGTGCTACATTACAGTCAAGGTACGCGAGGAGCAGTGTGGATCATCATCAACTTACTGCGTGATCTCTGTCACTGACCGGAGAATTGTAATCTCTGCAGGTGTGTTTGCAGATATTCCAGCTGTTGTCCAGTGAAGTTGCTCCTCTGGTGTGGGATGAGGAACAGAGAGCCCCAGCAGTTGAAAAGATCCTGCAGACCCTTATGGCCATAATACTTGGACAGGTTTCTAAAGAATTCATTAATCACTCACTCACTCACTTACGGGATAAATGTCAGCTGTTACAGCTTAATGCTGACTGTGTCCTGTTGTGCAGTGCTGCAACAGAGACACTCGTCTTCTTGCCGGCACCGCCGTGGCCATGCTGATCAACACAGCATCAGAGAACGGAGCTGGAGGAGCTGCAGCCTGGAGTCTGCTACAGGTCTCTCACTTGGGTATGGAAGCAGTGACATGAATGTAGAAGCAAATCAAGCACTGGAATTTGAACAGATATTTACCCAAGCGAACAATCTACCAGTATTTGTATTGTAATATATGTTGCACTATTTCTAAAAATTGATCAGAAACTATGCACACAATGTGTTATCACAGATTCTACAGCACACTGTAAGTGTGTGGACACTCGTTGCTGAATAGCTCCTATTTCCTGTTATTTCTCAGAGCCCTGGCTGCTGGCTGTCGGTGTTCTCCGGGTGCAGTGCGACCCTGCAGCGAAGGACGGAGTGGGCAGGCTGGCTGTGTGCAGAGGTCTCCTGACCTGCTGTCGACCTCACATTTTGCTCAGTTCACATGAGGACGCCCCAGAAGTAAATCTACCTGAAGTCCACCTCAGAGCATGCATTGTGGTTGTGCTTGCTTTCATTACCAACCTTTTCTCTTTAGAATTGCCTGCTGCTGCACGGTTTGTTTCCTCTGGTGTTTACTTTGTGCGAGGAGAAGCTGGATTGTCACTACTTTGCCTTCGAAGGTGAGTAGCTGTCTAAGCTGTTTGTTCATGCTTTGCAACACTTCTGTCACCCACATAAACCTGAGGTGTTGTTGCAGTGTTAAACTTATGGCTGAAGAAGGTGAAAGAATGTCTGGCTGATCTGTGGAAGGTGACACATGCTCGCCTTCTTCCTGACAACTGCACTCTGCTGCAGCGGCTCATTCACCTCATCTGGACCAACGCAGAAAGCCCGGTGAGAACAGAACTACTATTATTAAGTGAAGTGGGACGTTTTTTAATATTGGAACTCTTCGATAGACAAAATTGGCAATATGGAAACAATTACAGAGGAGAGGAGTAGGATAGGCAGAGGAAAGGGGAGCAGAAAAAATATCCTATCATATCCTACTCCTCTCCTCTGTAATTCTTTAGTAACCATGTTTGTAGATTAGTCAACGTACTTGTATATTTTTATGTCTGATAAGCCACAGACGTAAAATAGACTCTAATTGGAATCAAATTTGTTTATATTCCATCTTAGTTGATGTCATATTAGCTGCTCAGTTAATAAAGTCATATTACAGCCAGGGTTGTCGTACTGTGCGTTTGCAGGTGGACGGGGTGTCAGAAACTGCTCGCAGTGCATTTTTTCTGCTGCTGGATCTCTATGAGATGGACTGTAAACAGTTCTGTGACACAAAGAGGGCTCTTTATCTTACTCTGCTCGAGCGAATAATGAAGCTACCTTGGGAAGCCAAAGCTAAATATCATCGCCTGTGCGCCTTGCTGCCGTTTCTGGGTACTGACAAGGTGAGAATTTTAAGGGTAGTTACAGTGTTAATTAATGTTGTGAGCTAGTCATTATTGGTCATGTCTTTGTTTACTTTTTCTGCCTTCCTGTCTTCAGCTGCTGGATCAGTGTCCTAAGATATCCAGTCATCTCCTGAAGTGCTTGTCTACCAATCACCTGGCACCGTGTGGGTCAGAGCTTTATAAAAGTCTGATCCAGCAGCAGAGGCGAGAGCTGTGTGATGGCTCTTCTTCACACGCGGAGCTGGATCTGGCGAGTCACTGGGCACGGCGTTGGCAATCTGTCCTTCATGAGGCGCTGACATCTGAAGTGCCTCTTCTACAGAACAACAGTTCAACGCAGTTATTACCCTGCACCTTCCAGGTGTTCCCCTCTGCTGTGGACCACATGCTGGCCTCCCTGGACCCATACACCCCAGGTCACCTCCATGCCTGGGCCTGCATCTTGAGCTCTTATCGAGCTGTAACTGGAGACTCCCCCTGGGCCCTTCAGGGTAGTTCCACCCTAGAGACCCTTCAGCTAGCTCTAGGGTCTGCAGATGACAAAGTACGACTTGCTGCTCTCAATCTGCTCTGCTGCTGCCCAAAGACCAAAGACACACCAACTCCAGAGGAGATGGCGATCATGAGAACGTTCATACCTCAGAATCTAAACTGCGACTCCTCGCCTTTTCGGCAACATTTTCAGGCTGGAGTGAAGAAGTTTCTGATTCGGATCAGAGATGGCTGTTTGGCATATGTCAGAGGACAGAAGGGCAAAAAGAAAGGAGAATCCTCTCACTCGGAAAGGACACAGGATCTCTTGGATCAGGGAATAGGTGAGAAAATCATTTATCACACTGTATATGTGGTCTTTTTTGAACGAGACCTTTCTAGTTCCCCATTTTTGTCCTTAGACTATACTAGAGTAGCTTTGCATGCTTCACAATTCAAAATAATCCCCATTTAACCTACACCAGGGCTCTCAGGTGGTCCTCTGTATGAAACAAACTCTCCTCCCTTTAAGGCGATCATTCCTTTAAGCCAGCTTCTACTGATTGATAGGCAGTCCCAAACAGGCTTGAACAGTGGGTAGGTGAGTGACTTCTTCTTTTCATATGTCATAAAGGATTTGTGGAATGGCTGAGTCAGCTTCCATACACCTATCTGGCACCAGGACACAGTTATCAGAGAAAGAAGACGGCATTGCTGTTGCTCTCAGCAGTGCTGGAGACCTGCACAGACACCTGGAGCCCAGACAGGAAGAAGGGACAACCTCCGGGTACGTTTGGAAAATGTGATGCTGATATTCTACATTTAACAGATTGTTTTCCCTCCTGTTTTTTATTGTTTTTTGGCTTTTAATGATATCTGTGGAACATGTTTGCAGCAAATATGAGTTCTCTCATTAGCTGTGCCAGACAGAGAGGACAGTGGGATTTCTTCTGCAGGACGAAACAGCTAGTACTTCTCAGCTGTTTAGAAGATTCAACAAATGAGGTAGAGATGCCGTTTCTTACCTTGAAATTTTCATTAGTTTAAATCAATCGAAGCTGAATATAAGGAATTTCTTCCCCCCCCCAGATTCGGGAGCTCGCTGCTGGGTTATTGTTGAGATTTTTTCCACCCAGTTTTCTAGATGATCTCACTGAAGTGCTGCATACGAGAACTAAACAGCTTCTACGCAGTCCCCGGGTGCAGGAGGCCCAAATGGGAGCACTGATGATGAAGATCCTCCTTCAGAAGTAAGAACTGCTCTCTAAAGGCCGTCGTTCTTAATAAATTATTTTTTTTTGCATGTGGATTCAAAGCACAAGCTATTAATTAATTAAGAGTTACAGTCTATTAGACAGCGGTGTGTTTTGGTCCCCTGCAATATGTTAATACTGCATTCCCAATGCTACAGTATTGTTCGACCTTTTTTTGCTTTTGGAGAATTGAAATGATAAGATTCTTTAAATGGTGCTGTAGGTACATAAACTCCTGATTGTGTAGACGCAGTTGGCAGTCAAAGGAACAATTTGCATTGCCTGCTGATAATACAAAGGAACTTTAGAAAATGCTTCACAGGTAGTGTGATTTCTTTGGCAGGGGAAGTTACTGAACACCCAAACTCTGTGAAAAAACACAAATCAAGGTTAACTCAGATTAGTAATATAGTTGCTAAAATAAAAAGACATTTCCACTAGAAGAACGTGTGATTTTTTTAATTTACAGACGTACCAGAAGCTTTGTCCTCACCTCACGCTATTTGGTGTGATGCTTCAAAGTAAGACCTTAATAAGAGCCAGCTCACTCAAAACAGAGCTGCCACTGCTCATTGAAGAACAGTGCAGAAAGGATGCATGCCAGGCTGTCATGGATGAGAGTGGAGGACAGTCTGGCGTGCAGTTTAGTCTTTTATATAAGAAACATTTGTGGCTTGAAAATACTTCTTTGTATTCACAGGTAAGATGAACTAAGGAGCGACAGTATTATGAAACCAGACATGCAATGTTTTGCATAAAAACAGAGCTTTGTTTTTAGCATTAAAACGTGTAATGTACATCAAACTGGAACAAACTGCTTAAAAATCCCTTTCATCACTGATGACATTTATTCTTTGTGTATTTTGGACTCGGATTGGAGTATTTAGATTCACTGTGGTGTGATGATCGGATCCATTGTGCCGTTTTTTTCTGGGGACACCAGTAAGAAAAGTAATTACCATTTTTTTTTTGTCACTGTAGATCAAAACACCAGTGTGAGGACTGCAGGCTGAACAGTAGGGAAAGTAACTCAAAGGCTTTCTGCATGGTTAAAGTCCTGGTGAAGGAGCTCGAGGAGCACTATCTAACAGCTAAGGCAGACATGATGCTTGCTGCCAGAGAAAAGCCTATACATGGTGAGACTGAGAGACATTTAAGATAAATTAAGATAAACGTCAAAAAAGTTTCAGTCCTTTAAATCCTGTCACGAATTGGGTTGCAGGTGTTCTAAGTGCTCTTCAGAGGTGTTTGCTTGAGACACCCAACAGTGTATATGACACACTTGACCCCAGTCTGAACATGGAGGTGCTGGGCCTGCTGGAGAACATCTCTCTGCTGCTGCTCGGTGTCCTTTACGGAGATCCGGAGGCTTGTGCCAGCGAAAAGGGTAACAGAACAGTCTGCAGAAACACTTCTCACTTAGTTCAGATTTATTTCTACACCTCGTGATAAATTACTCTGTCTTGTCGTAGATGCACCGCCTTCCTTTTGTGATATGGGAAATGCCATCAGCTCTCTGATAGCCCAAACATCTGCAGATGGCCAGGCAGAGGGAGAGGAGTGTGTCCTGCTCACTGAAGAGCACAGCCTTGTTCTCACCTGCTGCTGGGTCTCCCTCAAGGTATAGCTGTAGATGTAGATGCACATACTAAATGCTGAACATTGAAAATGTTTTTACCACTTTGATAAATGTACATTATTTGTTTTCTTATTAGGAAATAGGAATATTTTTAGGTTCTTTGGTGGAGAAAATTCTCACACAATCCAAACAATCCAGCAAGTGCCTTCTAACAAAACAGGATCTAATCAAAGCTGCAGAAATATTCAAGAATATTCTTCTCAAATGCCGTCACTGGGTAAGTTTTATAGAGCCCACTGAGAGGCACTGAGTCTGGATGTTCTAAACTTTATGAAAAATATATTTTTTCCTCACCAGGGGGCAGTAGAGGGATGTTGTATAGGTTTCACAAAGTTCTGCGCTTCTCTGTTGAGCAGCAGTGATCCAGAGCTCAGGGATATCCCAGCCCAAATGCTGAAAAAAGTAAGTGATGGTGCATTCTTGGATTGAAAGCTTTACATGGATTGTTGGCTTTTAGATTGAGTTTTTCCACTCGTGTCTGTTTACAGGGATTGCAGGTTGTTCAGTGCTTTCGTTCTACATCTGTGACCCGGCGGGCTGCGGGGTTGCCTATGCTGATCCTGTGCATTTTGTCTGCAGAGGAAGCGAGTAAAGCAAGACCACTGTTAGCCCACAGTATGCAAACCTTGCTGGAAACAGCCAGAACTCCTCTAAATAATGACTGGGACCAAACGTTGGACCTGCCACAGGTGTGTAGCTACAGAGGGAAGATGTTGGTTTTTGTAATTAAAAAAGACAAAATAAAAAACAGCAGAGATGGTGGAATAATTGTGCTTTCCTCTTACAGGTGTGTGCAGTGCACACCCTGCAGGCTCTAGTGCGGAGCACGGCTTTGGGAGTAGCTATCCTTCAGTTTGCGCCAGATGTAGCTATCTTGTCACTCACTCTGCTCAGCTCTCCTTGCTGGGCCATGAGGAACGCTGCTCTGCAACTTTACAGTGAGACACTTTTAGTTTTACTATGTATTTGTAGTATTTCATCATGACTAGTTTGTTAAAGTGCATGTTACTGTGTTTTCTCTGTCTTTAAATATCTGTACAAATGCTAGAAATACCTCAGTTTCCTTTTAAAGAAGAAAAAGATTTTGATTATTGAGGAACAGAGATGGGCAGTAACGCGTTACTTGTAACGCGTTACTGTAATCTGATTACTTTTTTCAAGTAACGAGTAATGTAAGGGATTACTATTGCAAAAACGGTAATTAGATTACCGTTACTTTCACGTAGGAACGCTGCGTTACTGCGTTACTAAAACCGTGATTTTTTGCGAGAATGTCTCATGACAGTGACGTAAGCGAGTGCGACGTTCGTGACAACAGCTGTGTGCAGATCATAATATATCGAGTGTGGGACAGAGTGTAGCATGCAGCGTTTAAAGCGTGGAAGTACTGACCTTATTTTGAGTTTGATTCCATAAAAAGTGACAAAAACATTAGTGTCCGTTGTGCGTGGGAAGAAAACTTCTTTTTACAGCGAAAAAACCCCCTAAACTTCCAAGCAAGCACCGAGTGTACTACGACGTAATGTGAAATTCACAGAGAAACTCGCGGATTCTTCCACTGACCGCTGCAGCACACCTGCACCAGGGTAAACCTCCGCCTACCCTAGTCCTGCTTTACAGGTGAAAATAGAGCAACAGGACCGCTAGTCTTTGATTTTATTTATTTTCTGCTGTGTTTTACTTGCATCTATTTGAAAGAGTGAGTGTAAACACAAAAAAATATTTTATTTTATGTGCTGGAATGTGCAGAAAATAGGTTTAAATGTTAAACAAATTTCTTCCAGTCAGAGAATGTTGCATATAATTTAATTTTTGCTTGATGCATAAAGTTAAAAGATTAAAACTAATAAAACAAGTTTTAAAAAGAGACTTTTCCATTTGATTACATTTTGTATGATGAATTATGCAGAAAAAGTAGAATTGGGCTGAAAGATCTATCGCTTTATCACCTATTCAGGTTGTAAATCGTGTTTTTAAAAAGTAACTAAGTAACTAAGTAACTAAGTAATTGATTACTTTTGAAAATAAGTAATCAGTAAAGTAACGGGATTACTTTTTGGGGGAAGTAATCAGTAATTAGTAACTGATTACTTTTTTCAAGTAACTTGACCAACACTGTTGAGGAATACGGCTATTAAGTTCAGCCCTAAATAACCTCTGTTTCCAGGTTCTCTCTGCACACGAATGCTCGGCCAGCGGTCGACCTCTGAAGAGGCTGGCCCCACGCAGCATGCTATGTCTCCTGCTGCCTTCTTCTTCCACTATCCTGCACTCCAGCCCTTCCTCCTGGGCGAGCTGAGAGGGTCAGCACAAGACCTCGAGGGTCCACCCAATGAGGCCAAGCTACATCTCAAACCCTCGCTCTACCCTATTCTCACTCTGCTAGCCCAACTCCAGCCCGGTGTTCAAGACTCAGCAGAGTGTGTAATGTTTACATTTCTCTTAAACAGTTTGATTAGAAGTAAGATTGAAACATTACAGTGACTTTACAATGTCACTGAAGACCAGCGATTTAAGGAAGGCATTTTAGGAAATTTTCACATTTGGTTTCTTGCTTAAAGTCAGATAAGAAAATCAATATTACTCTCATGTCTGCACAGTAAATATGTAGCTATAGCTAGCTGCCATAACTACTGAGAGCAAGGATAAAACATTTAGAAATAATATGTTTAAAACAGAGCAGAGTGTAAAAATAAAAAATCGCCCACCGCTCCTGGCAGCAATCTCATTTTGCTGGAATTCTTGCCAAGAATGCAAATAAGTATATTCATCAAAATGTTCCTTGTATAGGTCAGCATTTTATTTCATTTATACATTTCTGGTATATGTTAGTTGCACATTAATAAATCTCTGTATTCAGTAATATTTAATTAAGTGAATCTCCTGGCTTTCCTCCCTTCTTCCAGAACTTTGTCAGACTTCCTGCCTCCTTTACTCCAGCTGTCTGCCAGTCCGATTTACAGTGTGAGAATGATGGCCTCAAAGGCTCTGGTTGCCATGACTCCTCCCTCTGAGTACATGAACATCCTCATCAACCTGACATCTCAACTTCCCAGTCCACAGCAGCGGTGCTCTCACAACCGGCTCCATGGACAGCTGCTGCAGATCAAAGCTATTCTAGAAAGAGCTCTCTGCGGCAACAGGTGAGACTTAAAAGAGCTCTTTATTCTTTCATCTCACACTTTCAGGCTTTTAAAGGGCTTTGTTCATTCATCAGAATGTCGGGTTTTGAAATCCTGCTGCGTTTCCATTAGCAGCGCCCCTTCAGATGACCTGTTTGAGGTGCTGAGCAGGATAATAGCGTCGCTGTGGATGGTGACTGAAGCTCAACGCTGCCCCCTGGTGAGAGCAGTCTATCTCGATGTGGTAGATGCTCTTAGAAGATTCTGCTGTGAGACCTACCTTTCAGAGCTCAGCAGCACACTCCTGCGTGACCTCCAGACACCTCAGCAGGGTCTTCAGGTGTGTGAACCTAACTACTAACCCTGTTTATTGGGCCCATAAAAGCAGACTAAGTCTTCCAAAGACTGATACGTGTGGCTGATGCAAATGTAGCGCATTCATTTTATATAAAATAAGCACAAATGGGACCGTAATCGATATAATTAGATTTTTTTTAAAGTATTCTTCTCTTGAACTCAGTCACTCAGTATCAAGTTTATTCAGAAAATATATTTGCAGCTGCTTTTACCACATGTCTCCCTTTGTTTTTGCCTAATCCGTTCTGCATTGAGCCTGTCTATGCCTGTTTCCACAGGTTGGGGTGTCATCCTTCCATGAAAAAGCCATTCACTTTCTATGTGCAGATCAACAGTGGGCATGCAAAATCTGGGAGAACTTCTCTGCAGTGAGCCCTGATCTTAGGCTCACATTGGTTGCATGGGTCCTGGATGGGCAGAGTTTGCTGCAGACTGGCTTGAAAGAAGTGATCCAGAGGGTGCTGCAGGTAAAACGTGATTTGTTCCCTACACTTGAGGCAACACAAAGAAAACAGACTTTCCCAAAACCAGCCGAGCAGCTTTTTTTGTAATGACCTCCTTATAATACAATGAGAGGAAACCTTGGAGCCAAAGATAATCTTAAATATAATGCCAGCCGAGGTTGACAGCTGGCATAAGAAAGGGTGTGCCCGTACACTATTATAATTTGGAAAAAAGGGCGACACTAGTACAGTCGTGCTGAGGATATATACCTTTTATATCACTTGTGTGTTATGTTATCGCTAAATCAACCGCCTGCATTGTTTCCTGCCAGTGTAACTCACCCGTTTCAAAAAAAAGATCCGATAAGATCCTGAATATCTGCAGACAGTAGGAAAGATGATTCTTTTGTGGTTTGGTGTTTATTTTCCAGCTGTTTTTTTTTACCTGTTTATCTGATTTAGTAACAATGCACAAGCACTGCATTTAGTAAACTGAAAGGAGGAGAAATTATCAGTTAAAAGACAAAAAAAGAGCTTAAACATCTTATAATCAAATCCACTTCCAGACGAATTTAAGGGAGGCGTTGTTGAGCCGCAGTGTGGAGTACTGCAGGAGCTACCTCGCAGCCCTGGTGGCAGTAATGGCCAGAGGTGATACTGCTTCATCCCAGCGTGTTGTGCTCTTGGCCCCACTGGAGGAGCCAGTTCTGCTTGAGTGTCTGGATTTGCTGCTTGGGGACGTGGAGGACCAGAGAGGCGGGCCAGAGTTTCTATCCCAGGCTTTCTCTGCTGCTAGCCTGCTGCTTTCCCATTGGCCTCAATCCAGGTTTTTACACATTTTATTGCCCCACTTTATTTCTTTATTAAGTCCCATATTGGAATACATCGCGCTGCAGCCCTAATTTTCTTCTTTTCTTTTGCCAATCAGTCTAAAGATATCCATGATCCAGCGCTGGTGTGGTATTTTGGAATGCCTTTGGGCCCCAGACGTCCCTGAAGTGCTCAGGATAGCATGCGCTGAAGCTCTGTGTGTGGCTGGAGCTCCACTGATGAGCCGCACAATGAAAGAACGCAGCACTCTGGTTCCCATTATGATCAGGTATTAAGGAAGTTAAAGCATGTCGTCAGGTGATGCACTCTGATGAGCAAGAATTCAGAACACTGAATCTTCCCCCCCTAGGTTGATCAACACAGGCCTTTACTTGCTGCAGGACCAAAGCCAGGAGGTGAGGATTAAAGCGGCTTGTTTCGCCTCCGTGCTCCATCATGCAAGAAGAGGCCAAAGCCAGAGGAATGTCTACCTTATGCAGGTCAATCAAGCTCTGCCATTCCTCTTGGATGTGCTGCTAGAGGAGTGCTGGGATGCTCCTGGCACACTGGAGGTGCTGATGTGTCACCTGCCTCAGTCTGACCTCAGATCTGTGCTGAGACAGGCCTCGGTGGAAGGGTACGTTTCATCACTAAATCAATGCATTTGTACAAACTTAACCATATTAACTGAGCGTGGCTTATTACTCCCACTTTCAGGTGTTCCAGTCTGTATGAGCAGGATGAGGCCAATGTGTTTGCAGAGCCCTCTGTGATGTCCGTGCATGTACTGCCTTACCTGCTACAGATGGCTGAAAAGTACTCTCAATCCTCTTCTCTGGCACGGAGCCTGAATTCATGGGCGCAGGACAACGCTGCACAGGTGGTAGACGGCCTTGCAGTCTGCAAAGAAGTCCAGCCAGGTGCCACATTAGCATGCCAAACTCAATATACATACTCTTGTATATTTGTGAATTTTCAATGTTATAATTCAATTATTTATTCTTTCTATAGCTGAATCATTGACCCCCTTTTGGCTGGCTCTCCTCGTGGACCCCCGTTTCCATAGCACCCTGTGTGGCCTGTTGACCAGGGCTGCCTTCCTCCTCCGACTACTGAAAACATCTAATTATATACAACACCTTTGTGATCCTTTATCCGTGAACACGCATTTACAGGACGTTTGTAGTCTACTTACTCAGAACGGTGTCCACTTTCCTCCTGCTTTGACAGCTGCTGTGGCTGGAGAGCTGCCACTATGGCAGAGCGTTCAATGAGCAGAGCCTTTTTGGCTGATGTGGCTGAGTGTAAAATTACCTGCAGACACTTGAAGAATGATGATGATGGCATACTCGTGTAAGGCCCAAGGCGTGAATGAGTATTGCAGATCCTGATGCTGCAGTATGAGGTTATGTAAGAGCTGCTACCATTTCTGGGCATTATAATATTTGTTCTACAGGAAAAGGCCCATCCAGGCTCTTCATGCCCACTGCACATAAGCTTAAAAAAAAGAAAAGAAAAAGAAAACAGCTGCTCCTCCTAACCTCTAGAGGGATGTTAACAGTACAATACCTTTTAATAAAGTTTTATAACATTTTCTGAGGGTTGGTTCATTTCTTGTAGAGCTACAATCACTAGAATAGCAGGTCTGACTTTGATCACCATAAACAGTTTCTCAGCTACAAGTTTGCCGTGTCTGAGCATCGACAGCATTGAGGCTCAGAGTGATGCAGTGATGTAATGCAACAGCATCTGGAGAAATTATCTGCCTGCTACCCACCAGGGGAATACAGTGCATGGTTTATTGTTCCATTAGAGCCCTTCTGCCTGGATAAGTGTTCCCTTTACAACCACATGAGGGCTGATGATTATGGACTTGAATGTGATTGAGAGCTGGCGGTTGCCCTGCAACAGACCGCAGACTTGAGCAGTCTTACATCACCGCTTTTGTTTGAGATGGGCAGCTCTTGTTATTAGATAAACAGGGACATCAAAGCGGGTGTACATGCTGTGATTGGACATGATTAGTAGTGCAGCATTATCAGTTTATTTGTATCTGAATCTACCTCTATATGTGCTTGCACTGTACATATATGAAGCACTGCACTTGTGTGCATCTAGGTTATGCAACAGTAATGACTATAAGCTTGTATTAATGGCTCATAGATTAAACTTATGCAATGTGTCTTCTATGAGCCATGGCAAAATCCACACCTGAGTACTGTGAGATTAGCATGAACCTGAAAGGAAACCATGTGTGGGTCGTGTTGATACGGGGTCATTTTAAATAATGAAAGTAGGAGAACACAAGTGTGAGGGCCATATTTGGACAAACATAATTGTTCTATCTAGAATCCTTTAAAAGTTTAAATAGTGCCTACAGCTTGCAGCTGCAGACAAAAACAAAACCATGCTTCCCTTCCTTAGATTTAAACACACTTTACTTTCCTACTTTTTAATAATCTTGTTATTTTAACTCTTGCAAGCTTTTCAACATGCCTGAAAATAAAAGTGTACTTCTAATGAAAAGCTATTTTAATTGTGTTTTTTGACTGAACACTGCTTTATTCCCCTTAAACTTGAAAACAGAGTATGAGAAGTGAGTTTAAGGTCATGATGGTTGGAGATTTCCTCCTGGAGGCAAAGTGTGCATGAAACTGGAAAATGACCATCTGCTTTAAGAAAAGCCTCTGTCGGCCTTTGTGACTGACAGTCTCTGGGTTCTCAGTAAGCCCGTGCCCTTGCTAATGAAATGATTAACTATGGCAACATGAAACAAGACCATGTATGCGAAGCCCCTTTTATGTGATGTGTGTAAATAAATACAGACGTATGTGCACTGCACTGTTTGGATGTCGTGTTTTTCCACTGTTGTATCACAGGTACCCAGCTGATCTTTGCTTTTGCAGTGAGAAAATACCAACACTTAGTTTTGTTTTCTTGTTATAATGAATTAAATCTTATATGAAATCTGAAATGAGGGCTTTTGTATCTTGATTTAAAAAATAGCTTACGCAGATTATATAATCACTAACATTTTTAAGGGTGATGTTTTGGAAAAATGTTAGTCTTTAATATGATTAGCGCTGCTTACAATTATTTGATTATTAGGCACAGGCATCTGCATTGTGATGGTCAACCTCACACAGCCTAAAGCTTCTGATGACTCAGATTTTGGCTGTAACTGTATCATATTTAGGTATGCTCAGTATTTTCAAATATAAGTAAACAAATAAAAAAAGTTGACATCTTGATGAATCAGTCATCTTCAGCTTAGCTTTATATAGTTTCATTTAAATGCATGAGCCGATGTTTACTGGAACATTTCAGCAGGTTTAGCCTTTTAACGTGAACATTTAGCACAGCAGGTCTCTGTGGAGGAGAACAAAGATGAATGCAGACAATGCCAACATGTGTTTTCACAGATTTCTTTCATTTAATCTCCAACAAGGCATATTTATTCTAATTTAGTCGAGTTCAGATAGGGCTCAGACACGTTTCTGAAGATAATGAAGTCTTCCTCATCAGGTTGGAGAAACTTTAATCGAATGGTCATGTTGACTTTTTGATTCCTTACCATGATGGAGAGAAATTTCTTAGAAGAATTCTTTACAGCAGCTTTGGAAGCTCATTTCTGGAAAAGGTCGCGCTGATAAAAAGTGGAAGTGTTTAACATATGCTCGTGCTTATGACATAGATAGTCTCAATGAGACAAAATGATTAGATCCAGAGAGGCCAGAGTGTACTGGAGCGTACGGCACACATGTTCACTGTTTGCTCTGGTGATTGCCTGAAAACTGAGTAAGCATATATTTGAAAAGTGGCTGAGTGAACATTGACTGAGTCACGGGTTGGCTGCCCTCTTTATTAGTCAGCCAACAATGGCACAGGCCTCCACTCTGCTTTGAGCATACAGCTCCCTGTGCACAGGAAGAGACAACTGGCAGCCCTGCTTTATTAGGTTCAGCAGAGTCCACTTCGGACCAAATCCAGCTAAAAAAGAAAAAAACAAGGGGGGAGGGGGAAAAAGAAGGCCTCCTGGGGTGGAGGAAGCATGGGAAACAGGAAGAGTGAGTTTGGATAAATGCACCAAGTAGTTAGAGCCAGATAAGACCTTGCAGTTGGAGAGGGATTAAAAATGGAAAAGTTTTTAATTTGTTTTTTTCATGGAAATGGAAAAGTAGAGCAGCTATTTATAGGAAACCAGAGAAAAGGCTGTAAGTGTGGAAAATAGTCTTGGTTAAGGAACAGGATTGAGGCTGGATAGTTGGGGGGTGGAAAGAAATAAGTTCTCCTCACAGCTTAACCAAAACAATCTCTTATCAAGGCTGCACGTACTATTTGTCAGGGTATGCTCTTTATTGTGCATGATTGTGTGTGTGCTTTGCATAGGAATCTGGTGAGGCTTTAGGACCTTGAGGTTTGCACTGCAAAGGACACCTCTTCCTCCTCCACCACCACCTCCTCCACCACCGCAGAAGGCTGCTTACGAAGTAAGCTGAGAGCTCGTCTTGACAAAAACAAGGGCTGGGACTGCAGCGAGAGGAGCAGTGTGTCTGAATCCAGCACAGGCTCGTCCTCCATCGGAAACATTTTATATATATTGAAATATATATACATTTTTGGTATAGAGGGAAAATGTTGTCTGTGAAATCAGCCCGTCAGCTCTGCAAAGTGTTTTTCTCTTTGCACGTTGTTTTCCTGAGCGTGGCTCTGGTGGAGAGCAGGGCATCAAATGGAGACCAAAAAGGTAAACTTGTGCTTTATATACTGATTTTTATGTATGTGTGCGTCGAATTTCTCTTTGGGTTTTTTTGTTTTTATAAAAGCTGTGCTCCGAGTGAATGTTTATATGTTTTTCTATCCTTTCGTTTTCTTTGCACAAATAAGTTCATGTCTTGCGCTCACTTGTTGTTTTGCTGTTTCACACAGACTGCGTGAGATCCAATGGTGTGGACTACAGAGGAGAACAACAGAACTCCTCCTCAGGTCTGAGCTGCCTAATCTGGACCAATACTACAAGGGACTATGATGTTACAATCCATCCAGATTCAGAAAAAGGTACAAAAATATATTAGCTCGAATGCCCCCCTTAAAATGAAGTCAGATTTGAAATGTCACAGATGTTGATGGGCACAACAGTTTCCGTGCTGGATAACAAACAGCATGGAACATCTTGGCTGAGGTGCTGCCATGGCAAAATCAGAGGAAAGGCTGTGAATTTTCAGCATCTGTGCCTGTTGATGGTGTTAAATGGCCTATTTTATGCACCAGTTGCTCTTTTCCTTTGTTTGTGCTCATGCCAGGCTGTTCATTGTACTGTGTTGAAGTAGTGTTAATGATTAATGAATCCACACAGTGGGGACAGACATGTAGAGATTGGCCATTATTTCTATGAGGCATCGGTATCAGACACATGCTATTTTTTTTTTAATCATTCCTCCCATAGGTGTTGGAGATCACAATTACTGCCGAAACCCAGACGCCTCTGAGAGGCCTTGGTGCTACATTGCTGGCCCAGATGGAGCAATTCAGAGAGAATCCTGTGCACTTGAGACATGCAAAGGTTGGTAAACCCTATACACAACAGTAATTATTAATACTTTTCGAATTGTATGCACACTACAATTGCCATTTGCACAATAAATTGGGCATTTTTCTAGAAACATAATAATAATAATGCATTGGATTTATATAGCGCTTTTCAAGGCACCCAAAGCGCTTTACAATGACATTATTCATTCACGCTCACATTCACACACTGGTGGAGGCAAGCTACGGTTGCCTCCACCAGTGGCCAAAACATGGCCAAAAATAAGCTGCACTGGTCTGGCCTTGCAGTGGAAAGGGTGTTTTTGTTGTTGTTTTTTGCTAATAATGAGGTTTTCTAGCTTCTCAGCTTGAGGTAAAACTTATTAGTCAATGCAAAAAGTGTGCAGCCAAATTGGAAACTCTAATCACTTAAAAAACACAAAGTTTCCATCTAGCATGTTTAAAACTTGTTCCAGTCTCATTGCAGATGGATCACTGATGTCTTGCTTTTATCAGTGTTTGCGTGTAGTAGGTCAGTTGGTCGTTGTTAAAGGGAATCTCGTGTGCCCTTTGTCTCATCTCCTCTGGGGAGCCAACAAAAGTCATACAATAACAAAGCACCAGCACACGTGTCTCAAACTTCTGTTTAGGCAAAGTCGTTGACCACGCCCAGCACTGAGCTTATTGGCACAGAGGAGAAGTTTTTCCCACGGAGACAGCAGCTAATTGGCTGAATCAGTTTATGACTTCCTGCCTTTTAACTGGGGCAGAGTTGATAAACAAGTTCTGTGGCGGAAATGGGGGAAAAAAAGATTTAAAGAGCAGATGTTGTCATCTCTTGGAGTGGCAGTTGGCTGTGCTGGGCTTGTTTATGTCTGGTACATTGAAAAAACAACCCAAAAGGCACGTGCTCGTCAGTCCCCTATGTGATTTACATTCCAACAGTTTGTTGAGAAAAATCTCAGAGCTTTCGTCATGCTGCCGAGTTTGTTTTTGCGTCAGCGGTAATGTTGTTGGACCAGCAGTAATTGGACACCACGCGGCCCAGATGATGCACTTCTAGGCAAAGTGAAGTACTGCCACACACTAAAGAATAAAACTATATATTAGGTTTTAAAAGCATAAATACATATTCTTGGGTTAGTGTTGTCAAAGTGAAGTACTTCATGTAAAAGTAGAGATAAAAGGTAGACTGGTATAAAACCTCACTTTATATTTCTGTATTAATTCTGTGTGGTTAGAAATGAACTTTTGTAACAAACACCAGCTGATCATATGATAATGGAAAAAAATCGCCTGATATACAGAAAGGTTTTTGCCAATTCTGTAAATTCAGTAAGTGACAAACACTGATTAAAACCCCCCTTTAGACTGTTTATATTCTCATTATGGATTTAATGCCAGTAATACATTTGATAAGAGTTGCAGTGTGTGTGTTTACCACTGTGTTGCATCATCTCTACTAAAAAAGCACCCTGGAGGTTTAGGGGAACTGAGGAGACCAGGTGCTTTAGTGTTGAGCAACAGTTCAGAGTCATCTTTGCTCCAGATTCAATTCAGTTTTATTTAGATGGCATCAAATAACAATAACAGTCTTTGAGCAAGGCAGCAGTGGGAAGGAAAAACTCCCTTTTAACAGGAAGAAGCCTCCAGGTTCAGGGATGACTGGCTCTGATCATCTGGTCAGAGTCTCCAGAGTACAGACCCAGACTGTTTTACTACACAGACATTTATTCCTGTTATATGGCAAAAGCATGACTTGGAGAAAGCCCACTAAAAGTTGTTGGATCCTCTCATTTTGTTGTACATTTAGAACAAACCTCTTTTGTACCGGCGAAGACAGAATCCCTCAGCACAAAAGCAACCGCTCCCTCCACAGAGAGTGCTCAGCCAGCCAAAGCTTCGCGGGGCGATGTTCCAGCTCTGCAGCCAGTGATGGGGATCAGCCAGCGAGTGCACACAGGACCAAAAAAGAAGAAGGACCTTGGCACTATTGGTATGCTGTGCTTTTTTGCACTTTAAAAACATGTATGATGCTGGCATTGTGCACAAACCTGCAGCTTGAATACGTTCTAATTATAAATTATACAGTTTAGTTTTTAAAGGAGCTGAAAGTCTTTCTTATATATTTGTATCTTCCGTTTTTAGTAATTTTCCTCTTCTCCTTTTGTTTTTCAGGATATGTCCTTGCTATCATTATGATGGGGATTATAATCGTCCTTGGAGTGGGCATCACATTGGGCTACTTCTATAAGAGGTTAGCATCTTACTCACAGCCATCCAGCTGGTTCAGTATCAGAGGGATTTGTGTGCCTGAGGATGTTCAGCATTGTCTGTTCATGGATGTTGATCTACTTAGACGTGAAATAAAGCCAAAATGCGGTCCTTCAGAGTTGCATCGTCCAGTTTAAACCGGCTTGTAGTGTTTTTGATAGCTTTGAGAGGTGGAGAAAGAATACCGGTATGATTCATTCACACGACATCACGTGTCATCGGCGCTCTCTTAAGTTTGGGCCATCAACTATTAAACAGATTCCCTACCTTTGTTGTTCTTCTCAGAAGCAAGGTAGCAGTTTTATGAGCTTTCTCACAAAACCACACAGAACATGAGGGCAAACTTGGCATGAAATGAAATGCCTGCAGTTTATTTTAAGCACTTATTTTGTATTCTTGAAAGAGCAGATGATGTGGAGGAGGGGCTGAATGGGACAGGGAAGCGTACAGTTATGTAACGTGCAAAATGTTAGCCCCGATGTTACAAAAGAGGGGACTCGGATTCCCTTTGGCAAACACAAAATGCCCTCCCGGATCTGTGTTGGGCTGTCCTATCTGATTAGCGGTGCCCCGTCCTCGTTTTCTATTATTAGGAAGTGATTACTAATAAGGAGGAGAAGCATATTATGTCAAAGGGTTTATAAGTGGCCTCAGCATACAGTGGCAGCATCACCACCAGTAATGGGTTTGATGAGTGGCAGACATGCTTACATTCTTTGCAATTCCCTGTCCGGGAATGACTCTGCATTATCTTATGCAACCTAAAAGAAGAGCTGAGGAAAGATTTCACCCCAGACTTCTCCAGGCAAAGATTGCACAGTATATCCCAGTGGAAACAGCCTGCAGTGGGAATAGATAGCTTATTGACAAGGAAACTGATTCCCTTGAGGCTTCCCTTCTACCCCAAACACCACCCATTTGGATTACCTCCAGGAGTGCACTGATTCATTTTGTTGCATTCAGTACAAGTAGTCCTTTTTTACATCTCGTGTTTTGCTGGTCCTGAAAAAGAAATGGGAATTTGTGAAAAGTCTAAAGACTTTGTGGTGATGTAAAGTTTCAAGGCAGAGCAACAGACAGCACAGGAGCAGGCAGATAGGGGTATATTGGCCTGTTTTGGCTTTAAATCAGCAGAAGGTCACCTCGTGCTGCTTCCTGTCGCTGCATTGCCTTGGAGTAGATAAACTCCCTGCCAGCTTGTCAGTTCTGGGTTCCTCTGGCCATCTGTCCCACTGCTGAAAATACAACCCTTCCTGTAACAGGCTGTGTTATCTACGTACAGTATGCTATCTGAAGACCCTTATCATGAATATGCTGCTTGGGTGACGCCCAGAAATACAGTGTGTAGGATCAGCGACAAGGCTTCTGAGTGCATGTGAATGATAGATATTTTCATGATGCTGAAAACAAAACAAGACTTGACTGTGATTGGTTGTTTGCATGATAGCTAAGAGTTAAAAGGGAGAATGAACAAATGCTACTGTTAATTAACAAAATCCATTTAGAAAAATGAGTTATTGCAGATTTATCTTTTGAGGGTTAACTATATATAAAGAGATATCATAACCGATCTATGTTTTGTGTTTGCCTTTAGGGGTCGGGACCTGAAGAAGCAGCACGAGCAGCGGGTCTATGAGCGTGAGATGCAGAGGATCACCCTGCCCCTGTCGGCTTTCTCCAATCCCACCTGTGAGCTTGTAGATGAAAACACCATTGTTATCACAGCAGAGCATGAGACCACTCCCGTGCAGGACGACGCGGATGGCGGAGACCCTCTCATGGCCCAGCAAGCCGGTACCCCTGGAGCATGAGCGGGCATCTAGTTCTTGATGATTTTTCTTTTCTTTTATGGACCAAAGCACTCCCATCTCCCTGTTTCTCCTTTCCACCTCCCTGAGTAATGTCTATTTTAAAGGAGCAGGGGGCAGTGTTGTCTCCGGAGACTTTAACTGAATGAGGCTGTGTCCTTTCTGTCCCTTTTTCTTAACACGTGAGGCACAAACAAGATAAGCTGACACACAGTGGACACAGCCTTAACAACTAGAAACCCATTACAGTGGATCTGTTGTTAATGAGCATGTCTGGAAGTCTTTAATGTTCATATCTGATACTTTTGATAACCAAGAGAATAAGGGCTATTCTCTTAAATAACAATAAGAATATCAAGTCAGTGTTTATAATAACATGTAATGACACCAGTGTGTAAAGAGGTGTTTGGAACGGGGAAAATGTTCATAATCTTTTGCTTTGCAAGGGAGGTTTGATTATGTGATGGATATCTGGTTTATTGTGATTTGTAGTGACCTGCTGGCTGTGCTGGGAGGCACAGACAAGAAACGTGTGTGCACAAAGACCGCTTTGTCTTGCGTGCACACTTGTGATACAGATGTGTGTCCAAAAATAGTCATCTTCCTCTTGAGACAGGATGAGGGAGCGTGAGGTAAAACAGGCCCACTAAAGACAAGGGAAGGCCTATAAGTCAAAAACTGCCTTAGCATGATACTTCTGAATGTATCTCCTTTACAGTGTTCCTGGAGACTTTGTTTTTCGTGTTCAGCCGACGGATAAATGCGATTTGAAAACATCGATGGTGGTCCCGGGAAGACATGAAAAAGAAGACTTGCTATTTTTTTCCACAGGTTAAGGAGTGACAGGAAATTTTCCAGAGTCTTCTCAGGATGAACGAGAGACAGTAGTTTAGTCCTCAGGACAAAATAGCACTGCCGCAACACAGAACAGATGCGTTCAGAAAAAATAAGATATACATAAAAATCTGTCTTTGCAGTGCAGGGCAGTGTAGCTGAAGAGGTCTCGATTAGATTGACACATTTGAGGTGCGCACTGCGATGCTTTAGAGTTGACACAGGAATGGAGTAGATAATAGAAACAGTCCAAAGTTTAGGTGTTCACATAAAAACACTTGAACACGATTGCATGTGTGTGGTTGGCTGTTGTATGTTTTCCCTTCTGAGGCTATTTTTGTGTCTTTAAAAAGCAGGACTAAAATGACATGCTTGAAAATAATTAAAGATTTTGCAATGGTAGCTTTCACTCCGTTGCTACGTTGTTTAGTATCATCCAATCACTCCAGCGCATCTTGTTTTGTGATTATTGCTGGATCCGTATCACTGGTAATGTTTAGTTACTGCTGCTCAGTTATTTTAAGTGTCTGTGCGCTGGCTGCGATCATTGTTTATAGTAGCAGTGTGTTTAAAATACTTTTGTTCAGTGTTTGGATTTAGAACTTGTATTTTTATGAATGCAGATTTTCACTGCTGAGACTGAAATAAATAAAAAACAAAAAGTACAACTTATAAGGTGTGTTGGACTCACTATATTCTTTCTTATTCTTCTTATTCTTCTTATTTATTGCAATAAAGAAAACGATACAATAGAGCAGGAATGCTGGTTTGTTCACAGTAGGAAGTTTTTTTGCACTGGCTCCCTCTGCTGGCGCTTCTTAAACACAACACTGAGGCTTAGCTTTAGCTGACAGTGTATAGGACAATATCAGTTACACATCATTAAGCTTAAACCTTTGTGGATCCGTTTCACCTGCTCTGGTACAAATGAAAAGGGACAACACGTGCACTGAAAGGCAACAATTTTGCAGGTGGTAACAGAATCAAAATCCTTTATTAATCCCAGGGTGGGGCAGGGAAGACAGGAAAAACATAAACCCTGCATGTAAAAATAATGCACGTCATTCAATGTGCTCATTCACCTTAGACTAGAAGGACCAGCAACTTCCTGTCATACAGAAACACTGGAGATTTAAAAAAAAAAAAAAAAAGTAAATATAAATGAAACTAAGGTGAAAGAATAAAATAAAGTAAAACAGAAATAAACATGTAAACAAAGACTGCAATGAAAATATATCAGTAAATAAATAATGATTATATGGACACAAAAACCTTAAAAAGCCAACCTGAAAATTCTAAAAGCTAATGTGGAGCATGAAAGCTGAAAGATGGCTCTCCATAGTGAAAAAGTAAATTTAAAAGATAAGGCCTTGAACTCTTGAGAGTCTTAAAAACCAGTAAAAGCATCTTAAACTGTGAAACTGACTGGGAGCAAGTGCAGACACATTAAAATTGGTGTAATATGAGCTGCTTTTCTGGTCCTTACCATCGGATGTGCAGTCGCAGCTGCGTTGGTGAAAAAGACTTCTTTGGAAGACCAGAAAGAAGAGTAATGCAGTAAAACAGTCGTGCAGGAGATAAAAGCGTGAATCAGTGTCTCTGCATTGGCTTGAAAGAGACATTTTTGGGACTCTTGCAATAAAATGCAATTTTTGCAATGTTTTTGATGTGAGCTCTGAGTTAAATAATACCCCAATGGTTTTTGATGTGTTTTTTTCAACCTGCTCAAACATTTAATTTCTGAAGTTGTTATGAAGGTGTCTTACAGCATAGTCTCGAGATTTAGGAGATAGCAGACAACAGGCTGTTACCCAATTAGGGCAGGTGTCAGAAACAGACTCCATGTGTTCTTTAGTGGGACAGACCCGCACCATACACATGGACTGGCAGCTGCCAGAAAACACCACAACAGGCATGAATAGAACGGAGTACCAATGGCCAATCTGCCATTGTTGTTAATTGGGCATAAAAAATTTAAAACTAAAGACCTAAATTGACAATATTGAGCTTAGACTACATTTGTGAGGCTAAGAAAAAAAAATAAATAAATACTGGTGGCCACCAGTATCCCTCCGTCTCCAAGTAGATTCACACGAGGTATAAGTGTGAAAATCCTAGGAGACTGCCTTCTTGAGTTACTGCATTCACCTTGACTTTGAAGTCACTAAAATTCAAACTTTTTAGTGGATGCGCCTAAAGGATTAATTTCAAAATCATTCATTGCCTCATTCTCGAGTTATTTCATTCACAAAGTTAGGCGCCTTCAGAGCGTTTGATGTCATGCACACCTGAATAACGACAATTAAAAATGCGACTTTCAGAAGGTTTATTTATGAAACACTACATTAATATAAATAATAGTGGTTACAGCTGGTTGTCAGTACCCTGCATGATGATAGCAAAAAAGGCCAAAATGTCATTTGCTGACGAAATGTCTAAAATATACAAATCTAGAGGTCCCGTTAAAAAAAATAAAAAACAAGACATCAAATTAGTGCTATAATATGTACATACTTATTTACAGTGGTTAGGGAAAAATATCCAGTCCTGTACAAAGGCAGTTTTTTTTCTTTTTCCAAACAGTGAGCTCTTCCATGATTATGTCTGACAATCATTCTTGCAGTCCTTAACTGCAAAAGAGCTTTTGTCCCGTTTTTTTTGACAGAAATAAAACATCTGCACGGTGTTCGTTCAACATTTTGATAAAATAATTAAGCTAGAAAGTACACAGATCCATGGTTGTCAAAAAATGAGATGAGTGATGCTTAGAATAAACACAATCTGAACATTTCTTTGCCATCGTGCGCGAATTCTCAGCACGATGGCACCATTCAGCAGCAGCGGTGTGCGTTTTGCTTTCTTTGCTGCCCTAAGTCACACCTGTGTTTTTTGTTTATTTGGGCATGCCAATGAGCTTGACTGTCAAGGATCTTTGTTTTCTTTGCTGCTGAAGTGAGGTGACTCCTCTGTTGCGCAAGGACCGATCTGTGCATTCCACACACAGCAACAACAACTCCAGAGCCAAAAAAACTCCACCAGAAAACAAAACTGTTGTCACGTGGGAGCATAAAGTCCTCCGCCTTAGAAAGAAAGATTCTTTCCCTCTGCCAGGGAGGACATTTTTCTTTTGTCTTTATACAGAGTGAACAATCCTCTTTGTAATGAGTGGAATTAGTAAACACTTGTAATTTTGAAATGTCTTTTCACTCTCTTTGCAGTTCACTGGTATTCACAGGGTTAAAGTCCCAAAAACACAGATTGATCCAGCTACCACAGGTTATCCAGTTTTAATACGGCTCGGGTTCAATACAACTTTCCTCTTTTTACACATCCACAGTGCAGCAGGTCAGAGGTGTCACTAAAGTAAATACAGACAGAACAAGCAGAAGTCCTAAGTGCCATTGTCTGTCGTGCTCGAGCAATCTGGAGAGGCTGCCACTGGGGTTAACGACTGATCGGAGCTCTGGTTTGGAGAGCCGTCTTTAGGCCAATAAAGTCGACTCAGGCTCTGATGCAGTTCTTCCAGTTCGGCAGGCAGGGGGATTCCCAGCTCCTGATTGAGTGACAGAGCTGCAAACCAGTCCTCAAGCTTCTGAAAAGGTGGACTGAGGAATAAAAAAAGGAGAAAAGGGTTAACGAGGGCACAGAGAGGGGTTTGAGGCTAAAACCAGACTGACAAGGTTGAGAGAAAACATGAGGAAGCAATCTGGTAGCAGAGGCGTGTCCCTCAGCGAGCAGGTTGAGATGGCATCTGAAAGGGTTTTTGTTTCACTCCTTCTCCTACAGCCAGTTTCATTAAAAGGCCGGATACCGTCTCAAGTCAAGGCAGATACAGTTCTCAAATGGCCACATCTCTTGACTCTTTCAGGTTATTAAGAACTTAAACTCTAACGGTCAGCAACTCTGCAGAACATTAACTTTTCACAACAAGTTAACTGAAATCTGTAACACATTACAAAACAAAGGCTGTGGCTCACCGGTTGTCTGGTGTGAGGTCACAGCAGGCTACAGCCAGTGGAAAGAAAGCTGGTGGGCAGTCTTCAGGGAGAAACTTCTCCACAAACTTGCCAACATTTAGGCCAAAGTCCAAAGTCCTGGGGAGGCACTCGGGGTCTGCGTAGACTTGTCCAATGATCTGAATCACAGTAAGGAGGATAAACAGTAGTCAATCAATTGAACAGATAGTGATGTGCATACAATGCTTTTACACATAAATACATCAGTGTTTACTTTGAAAGGCTTAATTGCATGCGAGGTCTGTCATCTAACCCCAAAATATGCTCGTTAAGCCATTACTTTTAGTAAACTGAGTAAAATCATCATCTTACCTCGCAGAGAACAATTCCAAAAGAGAAAATGTCCACCTTCTCATCGTAACGTTTACCTGAAATAACAGATAAATACATTAAATTACAAAATGGGTACACTTTAAGCTGGCATTACTTTTTTTTTTCTTTTTTTAATGTCCACCACTCACCATTTAACATCTCTGGAGCCATCCAGTAAGGATTCCCCACAACGGTGTACCGCTTCTTTCGATCAATCCGTCTAAAACGTTTCTTATTGGTAGGTTTTTCAGGTAGAGGTTTAACTTTCTCTTCTACTATGAGTCGGGACAGTCCGAAATCAGCAACGACTACAGTGTTGTCCTGTTGAATGATTACAAGTGAGGGTTTTACTTCTCTAGTTACCCAGGATAGGAGAGAAGAGGGTTTATTAATGGCATATAATACCCAGAAATCCCCAATATGTTTAGCTCTTTGGTGGTCTTTTGGAGTCTGCAAAGGTTTAATCTTTAAAAAAAATACATTAAAAGCTGCGTACAACCCAGCTTTTGCTCATTCTTGAAATAAAAACCATTCACACTTCATCATGTTTAACTGCTTCTAAGATGAAATGCCACCTACCAGTTTAACCAGACAGTTGTGAGTATTTAGGTCTCTGTGGATGATGCTCATTGAGTGGAGGTAGGCCTAAAAACAAAAAGGTGAAAGTCACGTCAAGTAAAGACAGAAAATCCCAAGATAAATTATTCATGTGCTCAAATCTTCTAAAGGCAGATTTCATAAAATCTCTACAAGATGAATAAAAAGGTTGCACTTTGTCACTACAAGAGGTTGATCTACACCTATGTTAAACATTTTGTTACACAGTAGCACAATTGTTATAGTTTTTCAACTTCACAGTTTCTTTGAATAAATTAGTTTCATTCTCTGGCTCATTTGTGGCACTTAATATCTAATAGATGTGGATGTTTGAACACATACAGTCAGGTGAAAGTAGGAGCTAGTAATTTCTTTGCAGGAGGCCAACTTACCATGCCAGAAGCGATACCCTTCGCAAAGCTCACCCTCTGCTCCCATGGAAACGGGTCCTGTTAGTCAGGAAAAAGAAAAAGCAATGAGACAAACAGAAGCTCTCTCAGAGACCATAACAGTGTTAAATATAATGATTTTACACTAAGTAGGAGACAGCTATGTTAAATGAAATTAGACCTTTATGAAATAAACTAAATCTAAAATAGTCCTCCCCCACATGCTTCAAGCCTCATTAGGGACAAAGCACCCTCACTCTCCTCAGTGGGGCGTGTGCTGAATAGGCGTCGGCAGTAGGGGGGAGGAGTGGAGCGCGACTGTTCCAAGTTTCACCTGAGAACACTTTCTATAACTTTTCTCGCTCCACGTGTCGGTCAGTTGATACGCAACACAGCCAATTATAGAGTCCAGAGCCCTGTATCAGTGCAGAGTTTACTCCAGGTCACCACCCTCCCTCCCCTCCCTACATAACTCCTGCTAAAAAAAAAAAAAAAAAAAAAAAAAAAAGGCTCTGTCTTTGGCCACTGTTTTTGTGCTTCACTGTGAGTGAGGAGTGTTTAAGTTTTTTAGACTCACCATGTCTCTGATGAAATCCTTCAGCGTGCCGCCCTCAATAAACTCAGTAATCAAATTGAGCCTTTTGTCTTTGTATAGCACGCCGATAAACTTCAAAACGTGGGGATGGTCAAGGCTTCGCATTACTTTGACCTGAAAACGTGTGACAGAAAAAAAAGGAAAAAAAGCTCCAGATTATTATAAGCAGATGATCCCAAATTAATTTACACGAGACTCTGTGGGATAAAAAGCACTGAATAAAATACAAGTCAAGCTAATGCATTTCCACAAGACTCTGGCAACAACAACAAATACAAAGAGTTAACTACTGGGTCATGTGCTGTGCCTTTAGTGGTGTGTATTAATAAACAGCTCCATACAGAGACAGTGGGCTCTGCTTTGTCTGTGACTAATCAGAGGCTCCTGCTGCAGATTACCAACCTCTTTAAGGAAAGTTTTCTGGGTCTCCTCATCACACCGGATCAGCTCCTTCATCACCATCACCTCGCCTGTGGCTTTATGAGTCACCTGCGACAGAAGGAACACATGAATTACATGAAGCTCACAAAACGTGCTTGATGGCAGGAATAAAAGAGTAAAGGACTCACCTTGATCGCCTGTCCAAAAAATCCTTTTCCTAAGACCTCTCCGTGTATGAGGTCACATGGCCGAAAAATGCGGTGAGAGCAGCTAGTGGAGGATCTCAAGGACTCCGAGCGCCCAATGTCTCGTGTAATAAATGGATGGTCTTTAGGAGAAGTTGGTCCCGGTGACTTGCATATACTGTTACTGCGCCTGAAACACAACAATGCTCATTAATAATAACGCACATCCCAGATCTCTTGTTCATTACAGACTCCAAAACATGGAAGTTGTAGGTTGTTGTAACATACCTCAAAGACCTCCTTTTCAGTGTGCCATCATCAACCACATCGGTTCTCTCCAGCACCGTGTCAGATGGTGAGGACATGCGCATGCGGGAGGTGGCTGGGACTCCTAGCTGGTTCCCCGGTGATTCCAGCCTTAGCCGGTCCAAACGATGCCTGACTGGGTCGTACTCTATTAGAAGGTGCAGCGTGTGACTGGTACGGTGAATAAGATCATCCACCTGGATAGAAAAAAAAACATAAAAAAATCCATATATATATTTATTAACTAGGGTTAATGGATTTTCCACAATTACACCGTTTGTAGGCTTTTTAACAACAAATCCCCCACGTTTACGTCCTGTAAACTATCATCCTTCCACGTTAGGATGATTTGATGGCAGTGTAATAAAACTTCCTAAGCAACACTGCAAAAACAAATAAATACTAGTATAATTTATAACTATATTATAAAACTGATGCTTAAAAGCTGCAGTCAAAGATCCATGGTTCAACGTCAATTCTTTAAGTCTGGTATTTGCTTATCCAAAGGACAACTGATGGTGAAATCTGAGGTGTAGTCATTGTTTTGTTACCGGCTCAGCCCTTTCCTTTAAGAAGCCTGTGTGTGACGCAAGTCCAGTGCTGTAGGTGGTAACACTCCCACCACATAAATTGCAGGACCTGTGACATGCATGCTGTGACCAGTGCAGTGACCAAGTTACTGTGATCAGAGTGTCTAGATATGCTTACGTTTAACGGTAACAACTATCCCAGTGTTGAGCACCATGGGCTTGGTTCAAGGAAGAAGGAAACTAAAAGCCCAGTTTATGCAATGTTATAATAGTGTCTCTGTTCACCCTTTGACACTGCAGAGTCTGACGGGTAAAGATTACCAGCTAATGAGTCAGGGACGAGTAAAGTAAGAAGCTAAATCAAGTTCTGTGAGTTAGTCTCATTTAGCACATCGAACTATTCATAACTCATGATGATGTCAGTTATTCATGTTGGGCAACAACATGAGTTTCCTTTAATTGTGCATTTGTTTTTATTTATGGATTATTTTATTTGTCTGGTGAAATTCTGTTTTGGTGTACAGAAACAAATCTTTAATGATAACGAAAACATCAAAAAGGAACCAACCAGTCGAACACAAAAACGCTGATCGTGGGAATGAGCCTATAAGTGCAGTCATTACACACCTTTGCCTCCCAGCTTATGCACAAATGATTGAGGAATGGGAGGAATGTCAAAAATCAAATATGCAGCGATTGTATAACAACATTGCTATGCGAAAGTGCACTCAAGGAATTGTGTTAACGATGAAACTAATTGGCTTCGGCTGAATGACTTCACTCCATAAGCATCAGAGATAATATGTCAGCCCACCTCCTGCTCCATCAAAGTCGCCACAGGAAGGCCATTGATCTCCAGAATCCTGTCTCCAACATGGATGGCATTTCGAACCTCTGGACTAATAAGCATCCCTCTGACCCTGGAAAAACAGCAGCAGCATGAGTAAGTGAGGACTATGAAATAAATGTGCTGGTTTAAAAACAGCCAGTCCTGTCTGCCCACCAGGACACCAGGACTTGAAAAACTTGCATATATTATTAATCTGTCAATAAGTACTTTTTCTTTCAGAGGCTTATTTACACACACCTGCTATTTAGTCAACCTATAATCAACGTTACGTAAAGCATTACTCATGCTGTTCCCACAGAGCCTCAAGGACAGGCATGGAGTCAGACATCACAAGGTCCTACTTACTCTTTGACCTGAACACTCGCTGAGCCATTGACATCCCTCAGCACTGACACAGAGAGGCCTCTCTTCCCATTGGCTGCAGAAGGCATCGAGATGAGGGTCACCGTGTGGGGCAGTGAGTCCAGGACCGAGTCGTACGAGCGTTTTTCCAACATGGGTGTGAGAACCTTCTGCTTGTAGCACTTTCCGCTGTTCACACCAGGAGAAGGCAGAAGCACATTTTATTAAAGTTTGATTCAGAGGGCACAGAGTAACAGGAAGTCATGCAGTAGTGACCAACTAATCATACTTGAGGGTGAACATTAACTTTTTATGACATTCCTGCCATTGGCCAGTACAATTAAATGTAAGACGCTCTAGAAAAAGAGGAGACGAGGATTTTTAATTGAAGGACTATAAAACTGAATCACAGCAGAAGAACCACATGAAATGTCCAGGGTTGAAAAACACATAAGATCAAGTTTAGTTTAGACCAACCAAGTGTTGTAACCTAAAGTAAAATCTAATCTTTGCTCAACAGGTCTTTTTGCTTTATTAGCAATATTGCAACAACTTAATATCAGTGCCATTGTGTTACAGAAACAAGCATTGGTGTATTGGCTGCTTTATCCATTTTTGCGATAACTCACTGGATTAAAAAGTGCATTCTGGATACAAGTCTCATATCATCATGTGGGACAGGCAGCTGATCAAAAAAGGTCAAGCATATGACTCCAAGCTGTGACTACTCCTGGATCAAAGCAATTTTCCAATGTAGTCATGTTTTAACACTCGTGAGTGTAGCTTATGGCTGTTAAATAGAAGTTTAGAAATGGCACACTGATGAAACCGCATCAGGTATGAGTGAAGTTATGCAGCGGTTTTTCTTAGATTTATAGTGCACATATTATTTTATGTACACCAATTACCCATGTGCAATCAGTAAAGTACCTATTATCTATATCTATGTACCTGAGCGCTCTGAAATGGTGGGGAAATGAATGTTAATTAAAAAACTTAAAATAATCTAAACATGAAGGTAAAAATGTATCTGGCTTCATTAAATACTCTAAAGACACTGCAGAAAAACATTAAAAAAAAAGAACAGTTCACTCTGGTGGCGTTAGGTGGAAGCACCTGGCTGATTTTCATGGAACGGCTGTCGGAGTGGTCTATAAATGAGTTTACAACCTTTACTTATAGACTATAAAAATGAGCCTACATACCGAGACATGTACGTTACAGCCCTACAATTGCTGCTCTGAGCAGTTCTCAATAAACAGCTTTAAAGAAATCCAGTGCAGGTGACTTACCAATATAGTTTTGACCTCTCGACTAAAGCGTAGGTGTCCCGGTCTTCAATGACCACCTTGCAGCTCAAGCAAACAAAACACTCAGGATGGTACTTATGTTCTCCAGCCACCTGGAATCAGAAACAAACGGGCTAGTTCTCCATTCAGAAGTAACGCGACGAGGCTGCTGTCTTGTTCTGTTGTGCTTTGCTGGTGAGCTGTGAGCTGCGTGTTGTTTTCTGCCCTCCTCCCTCCCACCGTGAGCGGTGACATAGCCGTAACACCTGCTTCACTCTCAGCCTGTCTGGAATCTGCTATGACATCACCCTCTGTGGATCTGACACACTCGTCTTACTGGCTTTCTCCTTTTCAATGGTCTGAAACTTTCAGCTGCTTCAGTTCTCACCCACACTGCGTACGTATCAGTCATCGATTTCCCTTTCTGACATGCATGCAGGACTTCACTTTCATCACACTGTTTTCATCCCTCTCATGCAAGATGAGATCATATGTCTACCCTTTGCAAACAAGTAAAATGTTGATTTCAGGATTATTTATGTAATTAAATAGGCAATAGACAGAGTTTTGGTTTTAACTTGTGATGAAATACAAGTCGATTGCACAAAAATGTCTGGGTTTAAAGTGTTTGCCTAGAAATCTTGCACACATTGGACAGTTTTGTCTACAACCAGGTACAAAACCTCTTGTGAAAATGAAGGCTTGATTGTGAAACCAAAACAGGAAGAGGATGGCGCTTTTGTTTTCCCGCTAGCTGAAATAGTGGTCCTGGGAACAATGGGAGTAACTGCTGAAACTGTACCCAACAAGAAAAAAAGGAGGAGGCGGCGAGGAAGACAAAGGGAAAGTGATTAAAAGTTAATGGGGGGATCAGTGGGACTTGAGGGGGTTTAAAGATTACATTCACCTGGTATTGTTAGACCAGACTGCCAATTATCAAAACCTGCCCAATATAACCAGGTGTTTCAGGCCCTGTCCACATGTACATGGGTATTTTGGAGAATGTAGCTTGTTTTATGCATTTTGGCTTTAAAACGGTCGTTGTGAATGGACTAAGTCACTGAAAAAGGAGAATAAAACAAAATCTTCCAGGATAAAGATTTAGAGAAACTGATTTTCTGTGGTTACATGTGAACAAGTAAAGCAACCTCAGAGTCGTGCACCTTTATTCCCTTTTTTACCATCAGCCTGTGTGCCATGTTCCTATTTGTTGCTTCTGATTGGGCAATATTTAGGGTTATATCATCATCTCTTGCTCCTGATGTGGACTCTTCATGTGGACATATTTTTCAAAACAGTGCTGGACAGGATTTTACATTTCAATATTAATGCTTTCAAGCTGTGAGCAGAGCTTGGTGGTGGTAGAGAGGTACTCCTAGTGCTGGTCCCAAGCCCAGATAAATGGAGAGAGTTGCGTCAGGAATGGTATACGGCATAAAATGTTTGCCAGATCAAACATACCGGAACCAGCCAGGGCTGTAATGAAGGCGGACATGCAGAGGGTTGGTGTGACAGAAAAAGATAATCTGTTATGGTGACCTTTAAAGGGAGCAGCTGAAAGAAGCACCAGCAGAAGAGCAGCAACTCTAATTTTCTCACTGCATTGTGATAGAAACAAATAATTCAAAAGCTTTGATTTTTGTTCATCTATGGATTAGTTATCTCAACGATTTGCAATAAGCACATGGGGAGCTGTTCAGTATTTTTCCCACATTATTGCCACAGCTCTGAGTCAGTAACATTGTGCTGTGAAAGGATTCCCTGCTGCTGCAGAGAGATTAAAGTGATGTCAGCCAAATCATTGTGACACCTCAGGAGTCTGTCAGTACCTCCCTGCCTTTAAGCCAGGAACAGAAAAACCGCCAGTGACTAAGAGCAGCCACAAACCTGCCTGAGGCTCAGACAGCAGTACGGAGCTGTAAAAACTTGGCAAAGCCAGAACAAAGTGAGGGACAATTAATGGTGACCCCATTGTGGGCAGAAAAATATGACACTGGAAAACAAAAACGGGATTGCATAAACTGATCATAAACACAGTGCTCTGAATTCCTAAAACATCTCCAAAGAATCAATGAACTAACAATCAGCTGGACCAGGACAGAAACAATAGTGTTCTGGACTTGAATACTTAACAAGCAGCAGCTCTGCATGACCCTCCTCCGCTGATGGACCACAATGATTTTCTTTCTGGCTGAGAGGCTCCGGTGCCAGTTCAGCCCTGCCAAAAACACTTGGCTTCGCTGGCTGATGAAGCAGAATGCCAGAACCAAATAGAGGACTCCATTATGTGTGTTGCTTGGTGGCAAAAAGAAAAACTTGAGCCTGGCTCCATGCTAGAAAAGTGACCCCATTTGTGGCCACCTCAGTTTTAGGTTTTTGATTTGTAGATATTAAAAATCGATGCTGGCTGACATTTGGCTTAAATTTACTGCATGTCAGTTTCTTTACTTTAATCAACTTGGCTTTTCATTTTTTATTAATTAAATGTTCTCTTTGTGGAGAAACAAACCCCAAAAAACAGGCGTCATTTATCTTTATACCATCAGTACGGATCATAGCGTGAGTGGCAGAGTGTGGCATGCATTAACAGAGAACTGTGGAGAAGTTCTGCACTGAGAGGGAACATAATGGGGCCTCAAGGGGGGGAAAGTAATTCACAAGTAAAGTCTAGACCGCATTCTGCTAAGTCCAGCAGCAGCCCATGTGAAGTATCACTCATCTGTAAATGTAATAACTGCCACAAAAAAAACTGCCCCCCTGCCTTTTAACGCACGTTAATCTGGAGCAGTAAGCAGAAACAGGAACAGAGCGTACTGACATGGTCTGTGGGCTTTCTGGCATTATTTAAGTAGGCAGGGAAAGGGTTGGCGACTGGTGTTATAAGATCATTGCAAGACAGACGCTGAAAGCCAGGCAATCACATGCAAACAGCAGTGGTCAAACAGTCTCGACCCAGTGTTGAGAGTCTCCAAAAGAAAAAACAAAAGACACCAGACGTGCAAAGAGAAAAAAAAAAAACACGATCTGGTGGGTTGTAATTCTCATTCTACACCAGAGTATGGATAGCTCTGCTGTTTTCAAGTCTTTAACACAAGAGGGCTGAGTGCCAGGCCAGGTCAGGTCAGCGTGTCATGTAAGCATTAAAAGAGAAGCCTAACAAATTTTGTGTAAAGTTTCTATAAAGCTTTTGGAAAGATCCCCCCACCACAAAAAAACCATGCAACTTGATCGCACCTTTAATTACATCCTGACTGCCTGAGATGTGCATCTATTTCACATACCGCACCCGAGCTTACATGTGCTGTCTCAGCCAAAAGCAACTAACAATGTTATCTAAATGTTTTTACAGGCCATAGAGTGCTATGAGATGTAAAATTAGTGCAGTCTGGGCTGATTAGGTGTTGGCTCAGATTCCAGTGTCTTTGAGCGACAGCTTAAAAAAAACAACCACCAAAAATCAAAAACAATGGAGTATAAGAATGAAAGCAGCAGACTTACCATCGCAGGTCCGGTCATGAGCAGAGAGCAACCATGACAGAGCTCTCCAAACTTTTCCCAGTAGTGATTGCGACAGTACAGCTTGCCGTCCTTCTCATAGTACCAGTTAGTCAGGTGGTCACAGCAGACAGAACATCTAAGGAGACAGGAAAAAAAACAACACTCAGGGTTACAGAGACAGAACAACAGACTTCAGAATGGATTTTGAAATGTGAAGCAGATGTCTATGATGACATGATGGCGGTCAGAGTCTCAAAAGCCTGTTTGACTACATGGATGTTAGATGTGCAATATATGCGAGACACAGCAGGGGAAAAGCCAGCCAAAGATGCTGATAGAGAATATCGACTGTGCATAAGAACAGCCAAGCATTTACATAATAAAGACCTGGATTTTCCAATATTTCTAATATTGCAATATCTCTGAAACAAAGTGTTTTTTGAACAGTTTCTCATGCACACTGTAAAAAACAACAACAAAAAACAAATCCAAACTGCCGAGAATCCTCCTCCAGTAAATAACCTGTGAGGTCATAGCTGAGAGGTCAGTGCAGTCACACATACCTAGGGGTGCAACGTGGCCAGTCAACCAGTGAAATTTGCCCCCTCAATGACGCTGCTGACTTTAACATCTTTACTCTGTGGTGATAACCCCATGTGGACTGTCATGTGGATGGTTTCTTGTAAAAATATTGAAGTTTTTAATCCGAAGTTTAATCAGTTGCAAACGTGCTACAAGTGACTATTGATTTCCACTCTCCTAAAATGCAGTAATTAAAAAAAAACAACCCAAAAAACCAAAAACCAGACACCGTTAGATGCCTTCAAGCTAAAAATGAATCAAAAATAAGCAAACATAGATAAATCAAATCAGTTTTTGCTTGTTAATCTAGGAGTTTTTGAAGGTTCAGGAAACATAAAGAATTGAAACTTTGGACTTTTGTTTGTGTATGCTGTGTCATATATGTAACCAAGGAAACGTCCATTAACTCTGTTGCACTTGGCAGACCCTCCTCACTCAGCCTTTGTAATCAAGGGTCAACCTCTGGAGCTGAAACATTGAGCCAATGCAGAAGTAGCAAAAGCTGCAATTCCTCAAGCAGCCAAAAAGGGTGTCAAAAACTTCACAGCTTGAAAAATCATATTAGGGGCTGAATTTTCTATAACTCATCCATGGATATAATTCAGTTATCTGTCATCAGCATCATCTAGGCCTTATCTGTGACTTCAAAATCAGAATCAGAATATTTTATTAATCCCTGAGGAAATCATGTGGTCATTAGACAGAACCTCTTCATTGTGTGTGTGCTATTGGTGCTTTTTAAACAGATTATCAGACTAATGATATGGCTTGCTGTGTGCTCGCTGGCTCATTCTAGAAGTTTGTGCTCCAGCTTGGCGAGTAAGATTACATTAATCCACTGCTTAGAAATAATAAGCTGATAGGCGTGTCTGTGTTGCACCCACACAATTTATAAATGCAGCTTGTTAACCAAGTTTGCTGAATCGCACTCCACCCTTCACCTGTATAAAGGTAACGGCTGGCTTAAAAACAAAACAAAAAAATGGCTACAGCTTAGTTTCAAAATGTGGAGTCCAAAAACGAATGGTGACACCACAGTGCCACATCCGTGTTTTATACCATTTATACTTGTATGATGTACCAAAAAAATAGTGTAATTTTTGATTAATCAATTAATCAACAATATGGAACCTTCTTCCAAAAATTGTCTGTAAATAAAATAAAAGAGTAAAAACATCACATGAGAAAAGCTGTAACAAAAATTCTGATCGCTTTGCCAGTTGTCCAAAATTATTAATGACTCTACTGAAATATTAACTCTTATAATTTAACTTTAAATATTTCTTACCAAACTTGGTAACCTTTCTGTAAATGTATCTCATCCTTCTTTCTTAAACGCTGTAAGCTCCTATAGAAGCCATCAGTCAAACTTATCAAATTAGCTAGAGGGTATATTCCAAACGCTTAACGTGCCAAACTATGTTTTATAAGGTGTACAACAGAGCGCATACCTTGTAGCTGAAATGTCCTGGGGCTTGCACTGTTAGAGAGGCAGGGATCACAAAAGTAATTAAATAAAAATGTTCCACTTTTGAAGAAGCAGATGTCAGATTTGGGAGAACTTCTCTTACTTGAAGACTGCGCAATACCTCTATGGCTGCCAAGTCCTTATTGAGTGCTTAATGGGATTCAGGATCACAACCTCAAGATAAGACTCTACAGAGCCAAAGTCCTCAAATTATCCAGTTGGGCTATAATACAGCTTTTGATTACAGTTCAATTTCTTAGGCAGGTCACTTTAAATACTAACAAGTCACGCCGTTAACCACATTAGCTCAGAAACACATCCTGGGTTTAGGATTTCTGAGTGTCTCTCATTGTATTGCTCCTCCTTCAACAGTCTAACGAAGGCGTCGTAGTAAGAGCTAGCACTACTGTTATAAATAGTGTCGACTGCTGCTCCTGTTTTATGACTAGCTGCTAATCGAAACTGATATTTGGCAGAGGTAAGAGGACGTTAATGCCTGAGACTGAGACAAAATGTTCAGAGTGAAGAATGCTGAAGTTACCAGCAGATTGGGAAGCACCTGCAGGCATTGAGCGCTCCTTGAACAAGCTGCACTGGTTATGCAAAAATGATGGCAGAAGATTTAACTGCCAGGATGAGCCACTTTATGAGAGATCGGATTACTGAAGCCTCTGGAGCCAGTTTTGCCCGACTTTGCAAATCATTCCTCAGGCTTGTTTTTTCCCCTCCACCTTCCACCTCGGTTACACATTCATCTAAAGAAGAATCCTGATGTCTCGGTGATGACATGTAGACAAATGAGTCACAGTGAAAAAGAGACATCAGCCCAGTCAACTATTTGCATTTGAAAAGGACAGAAAATGTTCACTGCATTGATTTCTCTTGAGCTTATGCACAAAAGTAACAGCAGGTGTGAGATAATATACAGGCTGCGTAGAGGAACGGCTATAATATTAAACAGTCAACTACTGTCAGTTTAGAGTGGTTCCCAGCATGATTATTTTGCCAGTTAGGTGAAGAGCATCAGATTCTCGATGAAGACAAAAACATTATTTTAAATGTTTATTGTATGCATTTTTATTCTTTTGGTGATGGCTCCAGACTTCAGCTGAGACCCGCGTATCACATTGTTCTCTCCACTGTAGGTATAGTTCATCCAGGATTATTGACTTTGGCACAGACTCCAGATATTTTAGAGTTTTCTGGCATTACTTAAGAAGGAGCTGTCCTTTGGAGGAAAGACCACATGTTTGTGTCTGTGCTGCGGAGAGAAAAGTGGAGAATGAGGGAACAGCTGGCTCTGAGGCAGAGAGGACGTGACATGAAACAGATCCATATTTGTGTCCTTTTAAAAAAAGTCAGGAAACAAACCTTTTTCCTTTGACATGAAAGCAACATAAAAGAAAAGGACACAAGATACAGCCTGATGTATCACAGTGTGCTGTCAGCTGAGGAGTAACAGAGCAGAATAATTATCCTGAAGTTAAGATTGCATGAGTAATGCTTGCTAAGCTGCTGTGGTCACAACTGCACTAAAAGGCCAAACATCTGATGTCTGGGTGTGACGCAATATTACACAAATTTGCTATTTTCATTAAATGATTAATAACGTTATTAAACATCATTAGGAGTGGGAGAAAATACAGATGCAGCTTTATATTGACTCGTTTCTGCTGCAATACAATTACGGTGCCAACTTTTAATATTTTGCCCGGTCTTAATGAGTCAGTTTCTGCCGCAGCATTCTGATGGTAGAGTCTGACGAGAGGTTATGATAGTTAACTAAAACAAAACTTAAAAACTTATACAAGAAGTGAAAAACAATTAAGTTAACTTCAATGTAAAAAAAATAAAAAAATAAATAAATTAATTATATATATATATATATATATATATATATATACAGTTAAGCCCATAATTATTCATACCCCTGCCGAATTTTGACTTAAAGTTACTTTTGTTCAATATGCAAGTTCTTTTTTGAGCAGAAATGACACAGGTGTCTCCCCAAAGATAATAAGACGATGTACAAGAGGCATCATTGTGGAAAAAAATATTTCTCAGGTTTTATTTATATTTTAGCAAAAAGTATCATGTCCAGAATTATTCATACCCTTCTCAATAATCAATAGAAAAAAAGCCTTTATTGGCTATTACAGCAATCAAACGCTTCCTATAATTGCAGACCAGCTTTTGCATGTCTCCACAGGCATTTTTGCCCATTCATCTTTAGCAATGAGCTCCAAATCTTTCAGGTTGGAGGGTCTTCTTGCCATCACCCTGATCTTTAGCTCCCTCCACAGATTCTCAATTGGATTCAAGTCAGGACTAAGGCTAGGCCACTGCAAAACGTTACTGGTGTTGTCTGCTAACCATTTCTTCACCACTTTTGCTGTATGTTTTGGGTCATTGTCGTGCTAAAATGTCCACTGGTTCCCAAGGCCAAGTTTTTCTGCAGACTGCCTGATGTTGTTGTTGAGAATCTTCATGCATTGCTCTTTTTTCATGGTGCTGTTTACTGTGATTAGGTTCCATGGTCCATTGGCTAAAAAACACCCCCAAAGCATTAGGTTCCCACCACCATGTTTGACAGTGGGGATGGTGTTCTTTGGGTTGAAGGCTTCTCCATTTTTATGCCAAATGATCACAATGATGCCAACATCATTGTGACCAAATAATTCAATTTTTGTTTCATCTGACCATAACACTGAAGACCAGAAACCTTCTTCTTTGTCCAGATGAGCATTTGCAAAGGCCAAATGAGCTTTTGCATGCCTTAGAAGTGCCTGGAGAAGTGGCGTTTTCCTTGGTCTGCATCCGTGGAACCCAACAGTGTCCGTTGGACTGTCTGGCTTGAGACATTGCCACCAGCAGAGCCCAGATTCACCAGAATGGCCTTGGTGGTGATCCTTGGATTCTTTTCACCTCTCTCACTATCCTCCTGGCCAGCACAGGTGTCACTTTTGGCTTCCGACAACGTCCTCTGAGATTTTCCACAGTGCGGAACATCTTGTATTTTTAATAATACTTGCACTGTGGCCACTGGAACTTGAAAACATTTGGATATGGCCTTGTAGCCCATTCCTCACTTGTGAGCAGCCACAATGCACAGCTGCAGGTCCTCACTGAGTTCCTTTGTCTTAGCCATGACTGTCCACAGACCACCTGCAGAGAGAGCTGTTTTTCACCTGTTGAGTTGATCAAAACAGCTATTTCCAATTAATCAGGGTAATTGGGATGCTTTAGAACAGCTTTGACTATTTGGAATGGTATGGAACTTTGGATTTTCCCAGAGACTGTGACAGTTTGTAAAGGGTATGAATAATTCTGGACATGATACTTTTGCTCAAATGTAAATAAAAGCTGAGAAATATTTTTTTCCACAATGATGCGTCTTGTACATCATCTTATTATCTTTTGTGAGACGCCTGTGTCATTTCCAGTCAAAAAATAACTTGCTAGTTGAATAAAAGTAACTTTAAGTCAAAATTTGCCAGGGTATGAATAATTTTGGGCTTAACTGTATATATATATATATATATATATATATATATATATATATATATATATATATATATATATATATATATATATATATATATATATATATATATATATATATATATATACACACATACACACACACACACACACACACATATATGGAAATGATTTTCCGAACTTGGAAAACTTTTAGAATTTGTTGCTTTGGTAAAATTTTTTGTTGCTAGTTGCCCGATGGAGTCAGGTGCCTTCAGCTTTAGAAAGGATTTGTTTTAATAACTGTTTAGAATTTCCTAAAGGTTGCCCCTGACATATTCCTTACAAACTGGTCTCTTAAACATCACAATGAGTTCATTGTACTCAAATGGCCTCCACAATCTCCAGATCTCACTCTGATAGACCACCCTTGGGATGTGGTGGAACGGGAGATTCACATCATGGATGTGCAGCTGAGAAATCTGCAGCAACAGTGTGATGCTATCACATCAGTGTGGATTATAATCTCTGAAGAGTTTTTCCAGGACCTTGATAAATCTATACCATGAAGACCTAAGGCAGTTATGAAGACAAAAGCAGGCCCAACCTATTACTGTAAGATGTACCTAATAAAGTGACTAAGTTAAAAATAAATAAATAAATACATACAAGCCACTATACACATTTGATTATTGTAGAACCAAGACATTGCTGTCAGCCTCAAATATTCAGTATTTGTTAAACTGTAGCACAGACAAGTAATGTCAGCACAGCATCAACAACGGCTGGAGGTATCAACACTCTCATTGTCCCTTTAGCTAGATACAATATTTACGAATAAGACAAAAAAGGGTGCAATTCTTCAAAAATACTGCATGTACAACATACTGTGTGTCTAAGTGGAGGAGAACAAACAAACATACAAAGAACTATTAAAAAACTTGTTCTGAACAAAAAAGCATTCATATACAAAATAACCTCATAAAATATAAGTGTTGTACATTTTGTTCCTTTTACCATCTACATTAAGTGATACAAGTGTGTTTATAAAAACACCTAACTTCCTTGTATATATGGTGCTGAACAGGCGTGTGCACTTAACTCACGTGGTTATTTTAATACAGTCATGTTGGCTGCACAAACACTACAAAGTAAACATTACTCGTTTCCTTAAATATGCATTGCCGTTGGAGTCCTTTGTTAAAGTGTGGCTACAGTAATGACAGAAATAGATACTGAGATGATCTTTTACATGTGGCCTTGAAAGCCTGACAAAGGCGTATTTCACTGTGTGCAACAGCATCAGCACCAACAAGTTCACCACAGATCCTTTAAGTCCTCAAAGTTGTGAAATTGGGCCTCCATCAGACCCGTTTATCTTGGACACACCCCACAACTGCTCGGCTGGCTCACAATATGGAGAATTTGGAGGCCAAGTCAACACCTTCAACTTTTTATTATGCCAATAGAGGACACAGCCATCAGGAAAAACACTTGCAATGAAGCGGTATCCTACTTTTACCTAAGTAAACTCATAAGGACATAAGACTTTCCACATTTTCCAAAGCATCCTCTACAGCCTCCACTGGCTGGCCTTCTTCCAACAGCGCATCTTGATGTAATGTCTTCACAGGTAGGCTAAATGAGGCGCAAACATCCACTCATCCACATCTTCTAAATAATGCGTATGTGCACCCGGTGGTCTGTAGAGGTGTACGGAGGTTAGCATGGACAAAAGCAGCAGTGTTTTGGCACCCCTCTATGATAGCCAGCATTAAGGTCAGATAGACAGGTAGACCTTTGCTTCCCACACCTTTGGTAGGTATGAAAACTACTTTGGAAAGGCACCAATCCAGTTATCAGACCATGACTGGTCCCAAATGTTGGGCCATTTTGCTGTTTGCAACACTCAACTTCAAGATATGCCTTTAAGACTTACTGCCTTTAATATCAACCTAAAATGTTCAGATTATGAAAAACGTTGAATAAGCACCAAAAGTGTAAAAAAAAGAAAAAAAGAAAAAAAAAAAGCTTTTTTTTGGTTTGTTTTCCTTGAAAGTAAAACAATTATTTAATTTCACTGAGTCTAAAATGCACATGTAAGTAAGAGGCGACACCAAAATGTAAATGAAGACAAAAGAAAAATAGTAGTGTTGTTCAAATCTAGCTCCGGATTCTATTTTTGGTTACACAACTCTCCCCAGCATGGGAAAGACTCTATTTTTAACCACAGAAAAATGCAATAAGATCTGCAGTTATGCAGGTGGAAAGCAGTGAACAAGATAGGAAATAGTTTTGTCTAAAAAACAACAACAAAAAAACCCCAACAACACAAAGGCTTCTGTAGTGTTTGAGACAGAGAGCTCACATCTCTGATTCGCCGTCTAGGAATGCAGAACGCTGCAGAGCTGAACGTGCCATTACCTATAGGCCTGAATAACACTGCCAGGTTTACTGGAACAAGAGTGACGCCGCCTCACAAGAATGTTACACGAGGTGGAGGTATACGGAGGGCAGAGGGGCAGCATGTTGACAATAGAGAATGGGAACATCACAGGGTATCACATCTGCAAGGACATTTTTATTTTTGTTTGCTTAACGAGTTATGTCTTGCAAACAATTTTAGCGACGATGGCATCAGCTTACAATGGTGCTTAGGAAAAAAAACAAAAAAAAACAAAACACCCATGCAAAACATTTCATATATGCAGAAACTTTAAAGAAAGGAAGTTATTACACAAAGAAATAACCAGGAATTCCAAAAATGTAAAAAGGTATAAAAGAACAAAGGGAGTGAGAGGATCAAGGGTGAGTAATGCAGCTGCGTCAGGAACCTTGCTGCTGAGATAAATAGGCTTTGTGTTATTGAGAAGTGTGTTTTAAAAGAGAGAAATCAAAGGCTGTCCAAGGACACTGCCACATACTGGCTTAAGAGTCTCTTTTTTTTTTCCAGCTGTAAGATTCATTTAACCTAGAAAATATTAAATGTGTTTTCTCATTTTAGTGCCAGAGGAACCCTGATCCACTCCCAAACACCAAACACATTTTTGGGTGTACTTGTGTGTGTTAGGTGTGCCTTCTTAGTCAGAGATAGAGAGAGAGAGTGAGAAAAAAAAATCTCTAATAATCAATATTTCACAGATTCAGGCAGTCTACTTTTGATGATCAGTTTTAAAATGTTAGGAAAATACAACCCAGCAAATGCAACTGTGACCCTGCAGTAAGCTGAAGTACCACATGCCATTTCTGTTAAACAGCCTGAGTTATCTTATTTAACATGGGAAAAAAAAACAAAAAACCTTCAACTGATCTCCATGGGGAAAAACCCTCTGGGTGTTATATAATATTGGCATGTGCAGTGTGTTGGCATCAAACTGCAGGTTTACTGCTGCACACAAAAATATGGTCAGTGACCTGTACGAGCCAGAGAGCTCGTATCATCTCCACGGTGGCAATCATTAAGCTTAAGAGCAGAAGGGGCAAAGTTCTCCTGGGGAGGAGATCTGTCAGCTGGGACTGGGGGCAGGAATCACATCCTACAGAGTGCATTTTGTGCACAAAAACAATGGTGAACAGCTGAAAACAGACAAGAGTCTGTGTTTAGGCGACAGAACAGAAACTTCTGGGATTATCCACAGGTCCATTTGTAAGTACATCCAAACAGAGTAAACTACAAACACACACACAAAATCAATCACACAAACAACTGTCTGTGTCAGCGCGAGCTAACACCTCCTTATACACAAACAAAGTCTCCAGTCATCGGAGTATGAGTGACAAAACTGTGCTCATTACAGTAATGAGGGTACTTAAAATCACGATCTGCAGCCACTTACTTGAAGCAGGCGTTGTGCCAGGTGTCCTGGAGGACTTTCATTTGAAACGAGTCTTGAATTTTTCCTCTACAGCCCACACAGTAACACTTATCTGCAAAGAAAGAAACGAGCCTCCCCTGTAAATAGGTGTAGCGCAGAAACCTCATGTGAAAATTGCAATACTGGTTTAACTGGGATCTGAATTTGAGCGAGCAAACAGACGCGCCGCTGCGCTCGGTCTCCAAAAAGCTCCGTTTTAAAAGGTAAAAACATTGCGTGAGCTGAGCGCTTCAGACAGAGAGATGATGCTCTTTTACACCCCAGCGATGTAGCATCACTTCAGTGTAAAGGTACAGTGTGAAATACCACTTTACCTCCTGGTTCCTCCATCTACTCCGCGAGAGTGTCGTCGATATTCAAGTCCCTTTTTTGTTTTTTCACTAACTCCTCATACTGAAGAGGAGAGCTGTCATGAGCCGCTTCACGTTTTCGTTCCTCCCCGTCCGAGATTCCCACCTCTCTAAATACAGCAGGAAGAAAACACAAACGCCTTTTAATCCTCCACAGAGAGAGAAAGAAAACTGAGCTGAGACCTCCTGGACGGAGCTGCTCTCTCGCCGCTGGCAGGATGACTGACGTAATGCAGTGCTCACATTCCTGTACGGAGAGCGGAAAGGCCCAACCTCCGCACCTGGAAGAAGGAGAAAACTGAGATTTGGCCCCAAACGCGAAAGGAAAAACAGTGGCGCCATCTACTGCCAATATCACCGCACTACACAACGATTCACTATGTGGTTGCTAGGCTTTAGTGGATAGAAATGAAACGTTATTGTATGTTACTGTCGTGACATAAAAACGATGGGATGCTTTCAAAGTGTTGACGTCATAATATATTAAGGATAATATAATCACCAGATCTTATTGCATTCTTAAAGCAATATAGTAAGTACAGTACAATAAGACACAATAAGTGTCTTTCCTGAAGTTCTACAGTTGTATCAAAGGATCAAAATCTCTGTTTTAAAATTTCATTTAATTTTCTTTAAAATTCTATAAAAGATAAATGACTGCTATATCAATCAGGTATTGTTTGCTTTACAATTTGTCTTTTGCACTTTTGCTATTTGAATGAACAAGGAACAAGTCAGCATTTAAAGTGCTTCTAAATTGTTTTATTTCTGTTATATAACCAAGGCTCACTGATAATACTGGGCTGGGCAAAACAATAATTTCACTCCATCTGAAATCAGTAGGCATCATCTCTTTAAACCCATTTCAACGCAGGCAGAATAGCAATGAATGTTATTTACTGAAAGGGTATTACACCTAATGAGAAGATTTAATCACAGAGTGCACGTGTTGTTTCTTTGCTTTTCTCTGCTCCATGCAGAATAATATTTCTTTTTTAATTTACACCTCCAAATTCAGAAGACGGTGCGTTTAAGCGGTTTTTACAATAACATGATTCATGGCTCATGGTTGACCTTTAGGCGATTGAATTTAAAGAGTTAGTTTCCCTTTAAATCACATATGAGGTTTAGTTTCAAAACATTCAACACAAATGCTGGTATGTACTGAGATTTTAAAAATGTATACAGTTTTGTTTATTGAAAAAAAATTGTGGCTTATTCACTGTCACAGCCGTCAGTATTAGCACAGTGCTGTGCAATCTCATGCCACCCCTCATTTCATTATGTCATGCTTGGAAAATGGGGAATAGGTGTAGTGATTTATTGAAACACGTGCAAATATATATGGAAATATAAGCAAAAAACGGTTTGCGCAGTTCAACAAGCTTGATGTCCACATTTATTCTTCAACACAGCCTGGACTCTCTCAGTCAAGCTTTCTTGTTATTTTTAAGTAGTCTTCAGAAATAGCACTGCACTACAGTACAGTACAGTCACACTGATTTTTTGTGCTTGTTTCTTTATTTTCTTATGTTATTTTAACATGTCGAAATAAAGCCCCACAACGCTGGGAAAACTGTAGAACTGTGTCTTCAATCTTCAGTTTACATAAAAGGGCCAATATACAGGCAGGAACATGAATGCGTCATGAGTTCCTCAGTTTCACCGACTGTGGCTGAAACATTAATTTCCTGTTTTGCAGCGTGGGACATGGTTCAATATTTGTGTGGCATATTAATGATAATGGGGCTATTGTTAACAGTGCATTAAAGTAATGGAGAAAAACTGAGATAAGGTAGAATAAACCGAGAGTCGAGAGTTTACAGTAGACAGGACGATACTCACGATAAGCTTATTATTAAGTCTTTGGCTCTTGATTTTAGAATGCAGTTGCGTGAAAGCCCATTCATTGTTAGTTAAACAAGGGAAACATTATATTTGGCAGTATTTGTTGTTACACTGTAATAGTCATGATTGACCTTACAATGAAGCTCCCATACACATCCTGACACAACACTAATATTAAGCCACTTCTGTTTGGGGGGTTACCGCAGTTCTACCTTCTACCTCCCTGACTTGTATAAGTGGCTGCGTTAGTTTTTATTCAGAGGGACTAATTGCCAGCTTGTGAACTAGGTTTGTTGCTATGGACTGAAGTATATTTCCGTTGGTTTATTAAAAAGTGGCCAGCAGGGGGCGGTAATTAAAAAGCAGATGTTCTTGTATCGAAAAATAGGCGCAAGCTACACTTCAGGTCTTCCTTCTGTGTCTGTCGGTTCTGTAACAAGAAATAAATGACATAATAAACTAGGTTTAAATCTGCTGTGTAAACACGCAATGTAACATATTTAGACACGAACTTCTCTTTTTGCCAGTGAACTTAAACATAATGCAGACGCAAGTTTTAGTTCATGCCTGCTTTTCAGACTCAAGATATGAAAGACCTTGCCTTCATATCTTGGGCTGCTCTTCACCAGAAAAGTGAAAACGTGAAGGAAAGAGAAAACATGACCAGATAAAATGTTAACCTCTTCTTCCACACCTCAAGCCTCATCTCCTGCACTGAAGTCAGGGCTCTGACCCATGAAAATGTATGAACATTATTATTTTTTCCTAATTGATTTCTTCTTATTTATTTACTCCTTTCACAAAGCTTTGCAGTCTACTAACAGCCGAGGTAAACAGGGGACTGACAGCTTACATTCAGCACAGATAGCCATCAAAAATTATGTATTTCAACTGTGAGGGTTAAGAAAACAGAACTCAGCTGACTGCAGTCTGCAATCTACTGAAATCTAGTGATGACATTTTTTACACTGCAACTTTAAAATCAACAAATAACCCAAACGCAACAAGGAGGCCTCTATATAATGTGTGGTGCTACCCTGTAGTTCTTGCCTGCTGTCCATCAAAACAATGCAACGAAAAAGCAAAGCAATGCAATGCCTAACTCTGTGCAAATCATATGAACTTCCTCTAATGTCAAAATTTACAAGGTAATAAACAGGAATGAAACCATCTGATGAGGCCATTCTAAGAAAAACTGACATTTTGCAAAGTTGGACAAAGCTAGGTTGTCAGAAAGACAATATAAGCAGTTAAGCACATGAAAAGCAAGCCTTGGATTTGCTTACTGGTTACCAACATGCATGTTTGCATACATGCACACACACATACACATACAAAAGCACACTGTCATCTTTGAGGAATAAATGAATGCCACAGTCCTTCAGTGCTCTCTTTCCACTCCCTTTTCCCAACAACCACCAACAGTTTCCTCGTGCAAGCAGGGAGCATTCTGATTGGCTGCTACTTGACAGCTAAATTAGTCTTCAGGTTCAGGTATAGAAGGGTGCGGTTCAAACCAGCTTATGGCATACGTTTACTAACTTGCTTTTAAGCAATAAAACTCTGCACACACCCATCCAATATAGATCTTGCAAAAAAGAGCAGTAAGGATCATAAATAAAACCACTTTAAGAGAACCTTCAAACCAACTTTGTATTTATTTAAATACTCTCACATTTAAAGATTTGGTTGATCTGATGATCGGAACTCCACAAATAATGTGTAAAGCAACAGACAAATCTTTGCCCCAAAACACTCAGAACTTTTTCCAATGTCAAGAGATTTATTCTAAAGACACTTCTTCAGCTAAGAGTCTAAGAGGAGAAACACACACAGACGCTGCAGCATTTACTTGTATACAAGGGCGATCACAGAACGCTCACACCAGAGTGGGGGCCCTGTGATGCGCGCTCTGTTCTTGCACGTGTCTTTATTTATACATAAGAAAAATGAATACATTTGACGTGAGCATGTGCGTATGTGTGTGTGTGTGTGTGTGTGTGTGTGTGTGTGTGTGCGTATGTGTGTGTGTGCGTGTGTGTGTGTGTGTGTGTGTGTGTGTGGGAGGTCAGAACTGCTTGTTTGACTTCTTCCTATCGCTGTGAGAAGACTCAGATACAAATATCAGAACATGTTTTATAAAGAACAATCAGTCCTGAACAATGAAAAGAACAACCAGTTCTAAGCAAGGAAATGATCATCATGCAGCATTCTATCACAAGCAAACTTATATCATTAAAAGCTTATACTGACTAAAACATACAATTTTCTACCTGTTGTCAGTATAACCTTTAAGTGAGATATCAGTATGTAACATCTTGTTGTACATTTTCTGTCACATCATCATTAATCACACAAAGTCTTCACATTCCAACAGGTCGGGGTCATCACCATCATCATTTGTCACGGCAATGTATGCAGCTACAGTGGAAACGATTATGCGGTTAATCATGAGTTTTAGACATGGCAGGATACATGTTACAAAACACAAAATAAAAGTAAAAATACTCCAGCTCCGATGAGTAAGGTAAGATAAGATAAGATAAAACTGTATTAATCCTATTAACTGTAAAATTCGGTTTCCAAATAGCACAGCACCGACAGAAGCTACAGAATGTGAGCAGAATACTATATATACACATATATAAATACAGAGACATATATATAAATAAGAGTATACAAAAGGTAGAAATAGAATAAATACAAATACAAGGGAATTGCAAGTATTTCAAGTATTGAAGTCTACTGCACCGTTGGTTATTAACAAAAAGTATTGCACAGTGAAAAGGCAGTAGTAGTCTTTTTAGCACCTGTAGCCAGGAGCCAGTGTAAAGCCAAGAAAACCAGTCACTTGTATTACTCACATAGTCCTGATTTTGGGCCTGCTGGATCTGTCTCAAGGCGTTCGGGGCGTCAGTCATGTTTGATGAGTGTACATTGTCTGGTATGTAAGTGCAGCAGGTGTTGTTGAAGAGGAAGTTGAAAAGTCCCCCTTTCTCTGCCAGTATCATGTCCAAAGCTACTTGATGTTGCATCACTGCGATCCGTAATGCATTGATTTCCTGATCTTGCTGTTCGTTGATCTTGCATGAAGTGTTCAAGAAGAGTCCAAAGCGGTAGTCCAGAGTTTCGATCCTCAGCATGTTTTTTTCCGGTTCCCACCCAGGGAACAATGTGTGGAGTACTTTCTGTCCGGTAGTCCACAGTTTGAATTCCTCAGGTACATTGCTTCCCCATATCGGGTCATGTGGTTGAAGTTTAGGGAACGTAGATCTTCTTTTCTGGCGTGCTGTAGAAGTGATGTTTACTGCGGTCATCCTGAAAGTGTGGTCTGACAGGAATATAGGAGCACATGTTCCTGTCCAGCCTGGGGGCAGTATGAAATATGCCCGTTGTCCACATAGCTAGGCCATTCCTTGCACCCAGTACGTGCCGTTAGAAGGTCCACTCATATTCACAGGGGCGCCCTCTCCGTGGACTGCAGTTTGGACGCAGTTTGTCGTGTTTCCAACGGGTGTGTTACCTTTCTCTTGTTGATAACACATGGAGTGGTTCTTCCCTGGGAGTTGGTCCAGAAACACTGGGAAGTGGATGGATGTATTCCGGTTTGTCACGTTGAAATCGATCCAGAAGAGTTGATCACATGTTCCATTACTAAGTCCAACAGCATGTGGGATTGTGTCGTTGGTGATGATTCAACTGTGTTGGAATCCAATGCCAGCGAAGCTGGCTGCACACTTTGCTTGAGTGTTGTTCATATATTCACCATATAGTGTGGGGTGTGTTGATGTGCTGGGCATATGAGAACAGACATAACAGTCTGTATTTGCCGATTCCGCCTTGGTCCTGTCGTGGATATAACGGTACCAGGCATTGTTCATCCAAGGGTGGATATGGTCTTGCGTCATGTCTCTTAGGTGCGAGTTGTCGTGCGTCCATCTTTTCTGTCTGCCTCGTGGTTCAGCTGTTGTTGGCGTCAGCTGGGGTCCTGTAAGGGTGAGCGTCGTAGTCAAGGTAACCAAGAGGGTCCACCTTCCCATGGTTGTACACACCTGCACCTGGCTGCCCTAAAGTTGATCGGATGGAGATTGGAGTGCGGGCTTACCCTCACGGGGCCCAATCAGCACTGCCCCCTCACCCCGAAGCAACCAAGCGCGAGTGAGACTTTCCTTTACTAGTTGATTTCTGTGGAAGAAGTGGAATCCTCGGGGACCTCAACTTTTTTGCAGTGGCTCTGATGTATCCAGGAGGGTCTCTCCGCTATTTTGCAGGCACTTGGTATGGACCCTCCCACCGTGGCGAGCTCCAATTTTTTCTTTGGAGTACTCGGACAAGGATCCAATCACCTGGCTTCAACCTGCAAGAAATAGGTGAAGAACAGTCTTGCGGCAGTTTATTGTTCAAAACAACTTCTCTGTTTGTCAAAATTGTCGGTTTCTAATAAGGACCATTCCTTGGATCACCCCTCCTGATGAGCCATGGCTTAAAACCATGGCTCACTAGAGCGGCTGTTTTGTGTAATGATTTGGGAAGAATGGGCTTTCCTCCTATTTTCAATATGTCATCAGTGTCTAGTACTGCTCCGTGTTTTAGCCATTGTTTTCTGTTCTTTAGGTGGTGCTTTTTGTTCGTCCTGCAGTACAGACAGTCGAATGGTGTGATTTTCATGAGTTGTTAATAAGACAGTGGTTTTTATGGCTGCTGCTGTTTTTTCAGCTTTGTCAGCAAAATTGTTTCCCTTTCTAATTTCAGAGTCATCCTTCTGATGTGCTGAACATCAGAAGCATATTGCTAAATGTCGTATCACATGACGAGTTTTCTCCCATGTAAACAGATGTGTGCCATGATAAAATCTTCCTCCACACACTAGAAACAAGAAACTAATTTCAACCCTCTGTTACGTTTTATTATTATTATTTTATACTTATACTTATACTTATATACTTATTTTATAATCCAGTCATTTTTCAAATCTAGTATCAATCAACTAATTTGCATATCAGCTCATAATGCGCTAAGTTGATAGGTCAACAGAAATGCACGCGTTCAAAGAGAATTTCCTTCATACAGTAAATTACTTGTTTTGCATCAATCAAACAAAAAGCATTCCACAATTTATTGTATTACCAACTAAATTTATTGTCTGATTACTGCTTGGTCATACCAGACTCTCTCTGTGTCTTTATTTTTTCTTCTCTGTTTTCACAAACGTTTCACCTATTGTCTTGCAAGCTGGAGAGTTAAATGTCAGCAGTGGATAAATTCAGCATTTGATAACAAAACTCTGTTAAGTTTTTCCTGCTTTAACACCAATGAGAAATATAGGCGCATGTATAGTGTGTGCTATAGTATAAGCTGTCCTTCATTGCATGTATGTGTGTTAGTACGCTTGCATGTAGGGCCTGTGGGCCTCTCTCACCCAAAAAGGGCATTTTCTTAATAGCTGCCTTTCTCTTGCGTGTGTTCAGAAAGGCAAATGTGCTTGTAGCAGTTGTGAGATTATTATGCTGTTATATATTACATTATACCTGTAATCAAAATGAGTGAATCATGATACTGCTGTAGGCCACAGCATACTTCTTGTGTAATCAATATGTAGTTTTAGTTTGCATCATACTTCTGAGTTAAAAGAATGTGAAAATCATTAGATTAGTTAGATAGGTTGGTATTATCCTATACTGCTGATTTGCTGTGAGTGAGTTACACTATTTCATGTCATTTCATACTGCTGAGTTATAAAGAGAATATTGTGTTCAGAGAGTCAGGGCTTTTTTTTTTTTTTTTTTTTTTTCTCATTGTAGAGACAACAGAGCACATTGCACGGGAGCAGATAAACAGGGAGCCAAGGTCATAACTCAGGTTCACTGGGAGTTAGAAAGAATGTAAATGCTTAGTTTTGTGGCTGTGGTGCATTTTGTATGGCTTCTTTTCTTTTGTTTAGTAGCTTTCTGCCTTCACCTGAGAGGGTGTGCCCTAAGTATGTGACTTTATAATTAGAGTTTATTTAAAGATACCTTGTGGCCTTAACTCAGCGGCGTAACACAGCCATAGTATTTTGCTTACACCCTCCCTCTGGGTGGCCAGTCACTAAAATGTCATCTACATAGAGTAGATGATGATTTCATTTATTGCTCGCAGATCATGCACTAGACGGTATTTTGCAGTATTAGCTTTCTTCACCACTTAAACAAAACATCACTCTTTGTTTGTTTTATTATTATTATCATTATTATCATTATTATTATTATTATTATTGTTATTATTATTTTAAATTCTCCTTTCTCAAAAACAGAAAATGAAATTGTAGTTGTTCTTGGCTGAGAAACACAAAACCCCTTCTTTTTTTTTTCTTTTTTTTTCCCAAGACAAGAAACTAAGTTTTAAGTTTTCTGCCTTATCACCTAAAACAAAGCAGACAACCCAGCTCTCAGCTGGCTCTGAACTTATCATCATCAAGGTCGCATGATGAGAGCTACTTCAGAAGTCAAAGTACTCCTCACTCAAGCAACACGTCAAAAAACAAAACAAAAAACAAAAAGCAAAAAAACTCTACACACACTACACAGAGAACAACAGTAAAGACACAACTGAAAATGCTGTTCTTCTTCGTTCTCCTTGAATTTTAGAATAAACTTCACCTGCATTAGTAAATCATATGCCTAATCATTATGTGTCACTAGTGTGATCACAAATTTATTTATTTTTTTCCAATTCAACAAAACAAACAAAACAAAAAGGCTGCTGCCAAAAACAAATCAGAAGTATGAGGGAAAAAAAACTGAGCTCACAGACAGCTGCATGTTGCAGCTCCTGCTCTAAAAAATGTGTAACCTGCTCATCAGCTTGCAGTGACCACATATTTAATTCAGCTTCTCACTCTTGTAGCTTTAGCTGTTATATACAGGGTTTAGCTTATTAGTTGTTAGTATAGGTGTGCTCTATATTTCAGCAATGTCTTATCTAGGATGACAGGTTTTCAAGCAGGTCAAGTGCTTCTATGCACTTAAAGAAAATATCTAAACTAATTATTTTCTTCATCTCATATGTCATTGTACTGAAGTTGAGCAAACCTTAAGCTTGATGCAGACTACTTTTAGCAATTATCCACCTCACATCATAACTGACTGAGGTGCCTCTTCATATTAATATTATTTCATTATTAACGCTATTATCTCTTTATATAACAGCAATAGTATATTACAATATTTATTTATATTTTATTTGTATCCACCAAGGGTGGTGATCTGCAGTTTCACCCTTTCCCAAGCTGGAGACATTTACCTTTTCACACACTTTCCTTGGCTGAACAATGACAAAACCTTAATATACCTTATGCATTTCTCTAATTTATTTAATATGTGTTTGTGTGAATCATTCTGTTCATTCAGGGCATGGTCTTCATCCCAACTATGTGTCATTGTTAATACCAGTTTACAGGTTGTTATCCTTGCTATCATCAACTTGAATACATTACAGTTAAGTTCTAAATCAATTTAGCCTTTTGTTTATTTTACTTTATTCCTCTTGTATCTATATGTATTCAGTCGGGTCTGTTTCCAGCCCTTTTTAAACTTCTACTTTGATCTTGAATTTTTCACTTGGTGAGGGATTATTATGTTCTTCCTGATCTGAACTATTCTCTTCACCTGGGCTGCTATCCTGTTCTGAGTCACTGTCTTCTTTGTTTGTTAATGCTTTTACTCTTTTTTGCCTGTCGTCCTCTCCATTCCTCTCCCTTTCTTTTGGATTACTCCTGCTCCGGTTTGTTGTTTTTCTAACCATCCCTCATCAGGTGTTAATTTTGCTTGTTTATTCCCCATTTTCAAAGATTTTGCTGGGCCTTCACTGACACGCTTGACTTCAGAGTGGTTTACTGATACAGCCTTCGACTTGACCCTAAAGGTCAAGCGGTATCAGTTTTATGAGACGAAGCTCAACTGTTCTCCTCTGTCACCAGTACGTGAGCCTCAAGCAAACAACAAAATAAAATAGAAGTAGTTCAGCAGCGTATTGTGCTGTAAAATCAACTTACTTCTAGACACATACACACATAGACATTTGCACGCCTTTACAATTTGTTATGAAGTAATTACGGCTACTTCTAAAACCTAAGTCTAATTCGGTTCGTTATGGCGAATCCTAACCTATTTTATTTTTCTATTTTGTTTGTTATTCGGTTCATTACGGCGATTCCTAACCAAAATAGTGTTTCTCTCACCCTCAGACGTCTCACTGGTGGTTCGGATCGCCAGACTGAATCCCACCGCCGTGGACCAGACTAAAAACACCGGCCTGGACCCGAATTTTAGAGTCCCAGGTCTTTCGGCTTCGTCTAAGAGGGCTGTGCACAGACTTCGGTGCTGGCTTCCCACGGCGTCAGGAATCAGTGCTGGATCCTGGAACAGAGTCACAGATAACAGTTCTGATGTTTCTGCCCCAGCTTCGAAGGACCAAAATAAATGTCAAGAGATTTATTCTAAAGACACTTCTTCAGCTAAGAGTCTAAGAGGAGAAACACACACAGACGCTGCAGCATTTACTTGTATACAAGGGCGATCACAGAACGCTCACACCAGAGTGGGGGCCCTGTGATGCGCGCTCTGTTCTTGCACGTGTCTTTATTTATACATAAGAAAAATGAATACATTTGACGTGAGCATGTGCGTATGTGTGTGTGTGTGTGTGTGTGTGTGTGTGTGTGTGTGTGTGTGTGCGTATGTGTGTGTGTGCGTGTGTGTGTGTGTGTGTGTGTGGGAGGTCAGAACTGCTTGTTTGACTTCTTCCTATCGCTGTGAGAAGACTCAGATACAAATATCAGAACGTTTTATAAAGAACAATCAGTCCTGAACAATGAAAAGAACAACCAGTTCTAAGCAAGGAAATGATCATCATGCAGCATTCTATCACAAGCAAACTTATATCATTAAAAGCTTATACTGACTAAAACATACAATTTTCTATTGACATCCAAATAAGACCAAATCATCATGACCTGACAATTAAGGATTAATATCACAGTTAGAGTTAGTGTGTAGAACAACTGTATAGACGAAGTTGTTTTTTTTTTTAAGTAAGCAAACACATCTACTTTTCATATTGTCGCGCATGGAGTCTGATTCAAGTTATACAATAAAGATGTATTTTATATTTATTTACAACAACAAAAACAACAACAGCAACAATAATAGATTTATTTATTTGTTAGTTTGTTTTTCTTTTCCTTGATTGATGGTTCCTTGCAGTGGCTAGAGTAATCCCTCTTTATGAGTTTTCCGCTATGCCAGTGAAGGAAACTGGTCTACATGGTAAATATTACAACGAACAAAGCCAGTGATCTATTCATGTGATTCAAACTCGCATCAGGCCAGTAAAGCGGAGCGGGAGCAGGAATGGAGTTAACGGGTTCCTTTCAAGATAAAAGAGGGATGCAAGACGATCTACCACTGTCTGGGCTAGTGTACTCCACGTGGGTCACAGCTTGTTCTTTTTTCCCTGTTTAAAATCTTCTCCTCATTTGATGTGGGATATTTTGAATCACATTCATATTTATTTTGTGCTGAAACCAGCCAGAAGACTTAGTTAATGGTTCTTTTTATGTGTCTGTCAATTATGAAAAGGGTGCGATTCGGACAGAAGGAAAGTTTGTTAATTGAGGGGTTTGTTAATTGTCCCTCGGGGATAAATAAAGTCTTCTGATTCTGATTTTATTTTGGAAATAAAGGGAACGGGCCAATCCAAAACACCCACGCTTGTTTGACAGTAGCCGGAACACCGGCAAAAGGGTGAAAAGGCAGGCTTACACAAGAAGGAGTGGGCTTTGCCTTGACATGACACCGGGCTGGGTTGTATGGGATGTCGTTGCTGTCTTGGTAGCGCATATCATCCCCTTTTATCCTCAGACATCTTTGGTTCAGACCCTCTAGAAGTTCATTTTTCTCTTCTCTTTACATCACTCTACCAAATCTAGTCAACTTATTTGTTGTGCCAAATTAAAGCGCGAATCATCTTGATTTAATAAAACCCTCTTTACCTTCATCACTAAGCTACAATGGATTTCGGTGTGGGGAACTTAGGGGAAACCTCTGATAGCAGGGGATCAGGTACTGCAGATCTCAAAGGCATCGCCGAGATGCCCGCAGACGCAGAGGCTCAGAGACCCACATGGAGCGGGCGGCTGGAGTTCATCCTGGCCACGGTGGGTTACGCCGTGGGACTCGGTAATGTCTGGAGATTCCCGTACCTGTGCTACAACAGCGGTGGAGGTAAGAGTGCTGAAGACACGGAAAACGAAGCAGACCGTAAACATAGCAGCAGCTACTGTTTTTTTATTTTTTAGTTTATTAGGCTTCTGCATGGAGTGAAAAAAATCATCATCATAATTAGCACTGTAGTACTTCTGTGAAACAATGTAACTAATTAATATTTAACCCGGGAATTCGCAAAAGTGTGCTCTGGCTGTTTAAAATACAATATCACTGATTCACAGGTTAACTTAGAGTCAAAATGATTGGTTACCTGCACTCCATCATTTATCATGATTCTTCAGTTATGTAACAGTGACTGTGTAGTCTGTTAAACAGTACATTAACCGTGAGTGGTCAGCAAGGGTTACTTAGTTATTTACTGATGTGTTTTATGGATATATTTTTTATTTGTTTCAAAATAACTTTTAATATAAAATTGAATGAGAAAATGCAAAGACAATAAAAAGGGTTTAACTCTTAGTGACTTTAATATTTCATACATACTTCAATAAATAAGTAGAAACAGGCATAAACTTAAAAGAAACACATTTTCTGTAAATTTCAGATTTACTTTCTACTTTTAGTTATGTTTTCAGTTATGCTTTTTTTTCATCATTATTTCGTCAATAATGCTCAAATACACTTTGTTCAAACTTTGACAACCGCAATTACACCTCCTGCTATTTTTCCCTCATGCACATATTTGAAAAGTGGCACATACATGTGCGTGGGTTCCTTAAGCACGGTGACAGAAACATTTAAATCTGGGGTTGAAATGACATTGCTCTGGTATAAAATATCATAATCATTTATCATGATAATAAAATATTTGACACCAGCATTTAGGAAATAGAAATTGAGCATCAGCTGTATGCTTTTTGATAATCATCACAAAAAAATTATACAAGCAAATTCTGCCTCTAGTGGAAATTTTACTCTGTTGCATAAATGACTCAGCAAAACAAGCAAGCAAAGGAACAAACAAACAAACAAACACTTACTTCCAAACAGCATAGAAGCTGTCTAGATTTGGTTAAACAGAATATTCAGCAGTTACTTACTAAGTTATTATAAATATATGACTACTATAAAACAATCACTATGAGCTTACTATTGTCATCTGAACATTGACAGTAATATTTATTTGGAATTTTCTGCAGCTGGTTTATTCAGAAGAGGTGTAAACCTGCTAAATTTTGTTTTCTTCAGGTGCCTTCCTGATTCCTTATCTTACCATGGTGCTCGTGTGTGGCATTCCTCTTCTCTTCATGGAGTTTACTGTTGGGCAGTATACTCGTTTAGGGCCGGTGCATGCTTTTGCCAAAATCTGTCCCTTGTTGAAAGGTAAGTGACTCTCCAGGACGGTGAATCTCTGCTAATATGACGGGGAACATTTTTGTAGACTTATTTATTTTTGTTGTTGGACCACCTTTAAAAAGGCTGGCTTTGCATGCATACACAGTTTTTCTTTGTTTTCAAATTCAAAATCCAAAGCCAAGAGTCCAACTCATATATTTGCAGAAAAATATTTAATTATTAGCCAACAGCACCAGAAACTCCAGCTGATCAATACAGTGTCTGAACAGTGAGTTCTAAAATGGACTGCCCTACCAACCCAGATAACTGTAAAAGAGGTCAGACAAGCTTGATGTATTTAAAATTTGTAACACAATGAAAACACAAGATTATATCTGGGTTTATTTCAAAGATAATTGCTGTCAACATTAAAACATAGCATATTAATCAGACGACACACAGAAATGGAAAAAAGAAAAGTCTTCAGCCAAGGATGAGTTAAAGCTGCAAGGGGTTAAGAAACACAAACAGCAACACACTTTATAATGACAACCAAGCACAAAGTGCAGTCAACCCATGTATGAGAGTGAGATGGTTTGAAATCTTGCCACACCCTGACAGAAGCAAGTCTTTTTTAAACTTGACAATCATGAAAAACGGGAATAATTTATGCAAAACATGAAAGACCTCATGTGTGGATTTTCTGCTTTCCTCCAGCCATGAAGCCCACATTATCATTCAGTGTAAAGTGAAAAAGGATCTTAGATAAATATTTAAATTATTTATCAATATTTAGCCATGGTGAAGGCATGCAGGTGTCTGAATGCTTTGGTTTGAATAAATCCTGCTTTATTCTCTTTCATATTTTTTTCATGTTGATGGATGAGAACTTGTTTAGCCAAATTTCTAACCTCTGTGACTGCATGTATTTTAACTTTGTGAGGTATGATTGAACCCTTCAAACGATCAAGTTAACGTCAGTAAAATCAGTGATAATTAAGTCAATCACGAGCGACTGAAGATGTTCTCTCTGAGTCTGCATTAGTTTATTAAAAATCAAAAAGTAGGCCAATCATGTGGATCAGTATGTTGCTTAACGTTCGATTGTTGTTATAAAAAAACACAGAAGCTGAGACATTCCCACAGTTTTACATCTCCAGAAAATGAAAAGTGTGGACTCTGAGAGGACCGACAGTCTGTCTAAATCCCTCTAAATCAAACAAGAGACCAGCCATCAACAATCTCTACTTGTGGGTGTGAAATGACAATGCTTTCTGTCTTGTTCTAACTTGAGGATTTTTCTCCATAGTTTTCTTATCTCCTTAAGGACAGAGATTATCTACCCGGTCAAAACGTTTGGGTCCTTCACTTGATTTATCGCTCATTTCTTCCTGGTTAAGGCTCTGTGCTAAGCAAGGGCCCAAAGCAGGTAGTCTTTTTTTTTTCTGTATATTCTTCTGAATGACTCACCTGTGCAATTCGAGTGCAGTTTACTGTCATGTACCTGTGATCCATGATGCAGTTGCCCACAACTATAGCAAATATACCCATGTCTGATTTACTCCACTAATCCTTAATCCTAACAATACTCTAATTACTCTGTCTTGCTTTTCTTTAGTTGAACTGTTTCGGATTTTTTGGCAGTGTGAAATTATATAATATGAAATAATATTTAGTGTGAAAGAGGCAAACAGGTGATAACAAAAGGAAGTAGCGCTTACTTACTAAGCAGTGGTTCCCACTGATCCTGGAGATTAGAGGGTTTTCCTTTGCTCAGAGCTGTTATTCAGCTGCCTCTCCTTCCACATTTTACTAGATGGAGACATGTATATTTTACAGACTGTGGCGCATGGCATTCCAGCCTTTTGACAATGAGCAGCAGCTGTGCAGAGGTGGCAGAAATACAGGCTTTCTTTACTTAAGTAGAAGTACAGACACGAGTGTTAAAAAATACTCCAGTGAATGTTTAATCTTACATAAACAGCACAAATTTGTTGAAAAGTCCATAAAAATCAATTGGCATACAAAAAAAGCACAAAAGTTGAAAACGTCGAGGTGCAAAACTGTGTCTCTTAATCCTCAGTACCTCTCCTTAGATGACCAGCAGTCTCTATTTAGGAAACAGACTTGAAAATGAAGGAAAACAACTGTACAAATGTTAAATTACAGACTTGTAGCTGTCATTTTAATGACTTTCCCAAAGCACACAAATAAGTGTACAGTATTCCCAAAGATGGCAGCCTAGTCTTCTAACCATTGATCTCAACACATAAAACGGTCTGACACAGCAAATGAACAGCAGATTTTTTTGTTGTATGTAAAAAGATTGACGTTTCAGCTAATTAATGACCCTGTATACCTGTTCCAGATGGCAAGCTCTTTAACCGAGTCATTGTTCTGAATTCCCTGAGGAGGAGGCTGAAAGTTGCGTTTGGTATTTACAGATAAACTCGCCCCAGTCTGAAACCTGACACGCAGCTCAGAACCACAAGTGTTAAAAGACTGAATAATCTCCATCTGCTGAATGGCTTTGATCTCACCTTTACTCAATAGTCTCTTATATTCACCTGCTGAACAACACGGTGTAATTTCTACTCAAAGGCCCCAGGAAATTGTCACATCTGTGGCTGTGTATTGGTGAAACTGGGCAGAGGTTATTAATGATACTGGCTCTTCTCTTGTTGTTCTACAAAACATATATGCCATCGTTATCAGGCCCAAGTATTTGGCACTCAGTGATGCTTTGGGTATGAGAATAAAGCAAAGCGTACATCTTCTTTCCCACAGTTGGCACGACTGTGTCTGTCTCTCACTTTGCTGTCTTTATCCCCACGTGTCACTCTGCAGGTGTTGGTCTGGCCACAGTTGTTATCTCCTTCGTTTTCTGCACATATTACAATGTGCTCATGAGCTGGGCACTTTACTATTTATTCAACTCCTTTGGAATGGAGACCCTGCCTTGGAAGTCCTGCAACAACACTTGGAATGCTGTTGGAAACTGTTCGAGCGGCTTTCCTGGCAATGATACCCACCTGCAGTCTGCTAGCCAACAGTTCTTTGAGTGAGAAGACGTCACTTCCTTGCAGCTCACTCTGTATGGCACTATTGTGCTGTATAAGCAGCGCTCACTCACATCATGTTGTCTTCTTCTTAAAGTTACTGAAAACCCTCATTAGTCATTAGTGAAGTGTCTTTTACCAAATTTAAAGTGGTTTTTGTTGTTTAACTCAAAATGTTTTGTAGTTTTTTCTTCTCTCTGTGAGTGCATTGTACTGTATACTGGTCAGGCTTTACTAACATGTTATAATCACAGTTATCTCGAGTTTTCTGGGTATTTGAAGATAATCACATGTTTTTCTTTCTTTCTCACAGTAACAGACTTCTGGAAAAGACTCGCGGTATTGAAGATTTAGGTGGTCTTCGCTGGGAACTCTTTGGGTGTCTTGTCTTGGTCTGGGTTATTGTGTACTTATGTATATTTAAAGGAGTCAAATCCACAGGAAAGGTGAGAAAAATGGTTTCTGCTGTGTAGTGGTGATTGTGATGAAGGTTGTTTTTGGGGGGGATTTGAAGCTGACATTCACCATTTGTTTTTTTTGCCATTTTTTCTATAGGTAGTATATTTCACTGCTGTGTTTCCATACTTCATCCTGTTTGCCCTCCTCATCAACAATGTGCAGCTTCCTGGAGCCAAGAATGGTATCCTCTATTTTGTGACACCGGTATGGAGCAAACTGTTTGAAGTGAAGGTGAGACTACTCATCTCTGGGATGTTGGTTAAACATTGGGATGTTGGTACTAGTTTGTACTGGTCTGCGTTCAGAAAGAAAAACAAAACAAAACAGGCCATCTCTTTTTTTTTCTTGGAGCCTGAAGTGTCCCTTTTGAAAGAGTAGCCTTTTAACTTGTGCCTGCTCAAGGTTCAATCTTGAAGCATGCCAGATCTGAAAAGTTTATTTCAACCATGAACTGTTTAAAAGTTGAGATGGTTCCTTGGCCACGTACAGTGATGTGAAAAGAAAAGCACATGACTGTATGTAGAAACTGTTGCAAAAAAAAATAAAAATACCCAAAGAACTACAACTCTACAGTCTTTCCTTTACATGATAATTGTTAAAAATTGAACAACAATGATGTGAGAGACTGATAAAGGCTTACAGAAAACAATTACTTCAGTTAGCGCTGCTAAAGATGCTTCAAGCTATTGAATCATGGGGTGTAGTTATTCCTGTGAAAACCTTGTTTTTCACATGACTGCAAGAAGGGCAAATATGTATTTTTAAAAACAAATACTCTCAGACAGACTGGCTCACCACAGCCCAGGAAGGGAAATTCAGGACAGGTCTGTAGACAAGAGGGAGAAACACTGTCAGCATCCAAAGGTGAAAAACCACGAGCAAACATTTCACAAAGAGCCAGAGCTAACTGGGTAGTGCAACGATCCAGCGAAGACTGACATTATGGGCCACAGGTGGTTAATTGCAGGCAGGTGTGTAGAGCCAAAGGCGGGAACAAGACAGTGAGTACTGCCCCGGAGCACAGATAAAAACAAACAATGACTGATAGCGAGAGGTGAGAGAACGCCGAGAGAGAGAAAGAAAGAGAGAGAGAAAGAAACAAACCTTGACAGAAAATTAGGGAGGATAGGAAGACCATGACAAATACTTCTTCTTCTCCTTCTTTTGGCTGGTCCCTTTAAGGATCATCTGCCTCTATCTCACCCTATCTGTAGTATCTTCCTCTGTCACACCAATCCTCTGCATGTCCTCCTTCACTACATCCATCATACATACAACAATCGGGGGCCCGGCTGCCAGCGTCCCAGTGCGGGACACCACAGACCACTAACACAGGTCACATGTTAACGGGGTACATTCACAGTATTATAGATAGTTTCAGTGTTTATAATTAGGTATTAGCACCAATAGCTCCTAAACTGCAGGCAGTGTACAAAGATGTTAGACATGACTTTGTCCGCTGAAAATAACAACGTACAGATTTCTCATCTGAGTTCACTCCAGACTGTTCAGCTCTGCAGGAAAATGCTTATAAAGAAAATACATTTCCATGGCCTTCAAATCCAAATGAAATGAAACTATACTCGCATCGATCTTGAGCTCTCCTCTGTCTCTAACACAGGTTTGGCTTAATGCAGCTGCCCAGGTGTTTAACTCACTCGGAATAGCATTTGGCTCGATGATTTCAATGGCAAGTTACAACAAGTTCAACAACAACATTCTCAGGTAAGCGTTCATCACACTCTGTCTAAAAAAAGCTCAAACAGGGTGGAAAAAGCAGTAATTTTATAATAAGACGAACACGAAAAGCTGAAAAAAACCCAGTGTGAGTTCACTTGACTTCAATACACAGTAAATTAAAAGATGCTATATTGACCTTTTACTTGTAGTTAATGCAGACACAGCATGTTACTATAAACTTGACAGTTTCCTTGATGAGCAGCAGTGGTCTTGGTTGCCTGTGATTTGAGCGCATGTGGTTGTATAGCTGTTTTGCTCACAGCAGGTGGGGAACAAAGTTAAATTATTTATGGAACAAGTTGCTTTGTTGTATTTTCCTTCAAAATTTGCTTTGCTGTTAGAGATCCTGGGGTGCTAATGCAGCATTAAAGGCCTCAGACATTTCTGATAAAGTGCAAGCTTGATAATAACACGACAGCAATAAACCACATTTCACAGGCGTTGTCCTTTTTCTTTCCCAGGGATGCATTGATTGTATCAGTGGCCAACTCTTTCACTAGTATCCTGGCTGGCTTCGTGATCTTCTCAGCTGTCGGTTACATGTCTCATATACATAACCTCCCTGTGGACAACATAGCTACAGATGGTGAGTCCCTGAAAACAACATCAGACTTGTAGCTTTGTTTTATTTTGAAGGCTTTCAAAAGAAGAGAGAGTCATGATAGATGATCATAGTTCAGGACTGGAGACAGATCCCAGGCTTGTTTTAAGAGCTGATGTTTGTTTTCCTTGTCCTTGGAACATGTCTCCTCTTTCCATGGAAAATAATGGCAGATTTCAGGATGTGCACATCTGGATGCAGTTTCCTAAAGTGGCTCCTGACTAATTATATATGGAAAATTCACTTTATTCCATATAAGGAGTAGTATTCATCGTCTGTTGCTGTAAGTAGAGTAATCTCAACTACACTAACTGCACTATGGCAAATTCAATTTTCATACTATAGTGGAAACTGCAAGTAAGGCTTTCTCAGCTTAATGAACAGTACTAAATCTTTCATGCGTGTGTGGGAGAGTGTAGCTTAATGAAAGTGTTGTTAAGTGTTTAAACATCATTTAAGCATGAGCATCAGCCGTTGTGCAGTGAGTTATTAAAGACAGAGATTGCATGTTTTCAGATAAAAATCCTCTGAATAAATGTCAAACAGTTCCTGTCAGCTGTCATCAGATGTTGAAATCTGATCTACTTTGAAAAATCCCTTTGGTCTTAATTGGTTGCACTTTCTTCAGAAACTGTATTCTTTAATAAGTGTCCCTTAGACAAGACTGCTTGATTGCAGTTTGTGTTGGTCAGATACACTATATTACCAAAAGTGTTCACTCACCCATCCAAATCAATGAATTCCAATCACTTCCAAGCACCTAGGCATTCAGACTGCTTCTACAAACACGACTGAAAGAATGGGTCGATAACTTTCCATCAATACAGAACTCCAAACTTCATGTGGCCTAAAGACTAACTCAAAAACAGTGCATGGAAATGGGTTTTCATGACTGAACGGCTACATCCAAGCCTTACATTACCAAGCACAATGCAAAGCATCAGATGCTGTAAATGGTAACTATGGCAACTCTAACTAAGCACTCAAAATGCATTAGAAGTTGCATTCATACAAAAACTTTTTTTTCTATGTAAGTGCTTTTTCTATCTAACACACATACACATTCATAGAGCAACATGGGGTTAGTAGCTTTGGCATGCAAACTGGAGCAGATGGAGATCAAACCACCAACCTTCTGATCAGTAGGTGACTTGCGCTACCGACTGAGCTATAGCCCACGTGGTGTAAAGCACAGCACCACTCCACTCCAGAGCAGCAATGTTCTCTGGAGTCACAAATCACGCTTTCGCGTTTCTGATGGATGAGTTTGGGTTCGATGGTTGCCAGGACAACGGTACTTGTCTGAATGCACTGTGCAAAGTGTAAAGATTAGTGGATTATGGTGTGGGGATGCTTTTCAGGAGTTGGGCTCACTCCTTGAGTTGGGTTATCTTTGTAAAATCTTTAAACATATTGGATGATCTGAAACATTCAAGTGTTACCAATAAGCAACATATTAAGAATCAGAAAGGGGGCAAATACTTTTTCACTGTACACTAGTTTTGTTCTCTTATCCTCCTGAATCTCCAAGTACAGTCTTTCAGTCTGCTTCTGTAAGGTGCCGCTAATTTCTACGTGCAGGTGAAATATTATTGTCTAGCTACATGATTAACTGAAACTTGAAGGATCCAAGATACTAAGTACAATCAGGTAAATCAAGTGTATGTGTTTTCTGTGATGAGTTTTTCAAACTCTTCTCTAGATGGATTATTTATTGGTTAAAATATCCTGTATTCCACCTTTCTGCAGGAGCTGTAACTCCATTATTAGTCATTTAAACTGAGCATCATTTGATCTCATCACATTGACATTTAGTGAAACCTTATCCAGGGACACTTCAGTACCACATGTCTGGTGCCAAAACTAAATGAACTGCACTTGCTAAACTAGTTAGTCTGGCTGTGTTTAACTGCAGAATTTATAAATAAGGATCACTGTTGAGGCTTGTCAGGTGAATCAGCCCACCTTTGTTAACAATAACAAAGATGATCTTGTTTTGATGACGAACCATACAAAAAGCAAACTGTACTGTACTTTTAAAATTTAAAGCTTTGTTTCCTCAATACGCCAAGATATTTACATTGTAGGTGACATGTAGAGGAACTCGCTGCCCACTGCCACACCCAATTTGTGATAAATCAGAGCTTCCATTATGAAATTACATGAGTTCAGTTTTTTATAGGAGCTCATATCATGAATGAAAGACCTTGGAGAATATTAAAAAACATTGTGGTACTTTGTCACACTTTAGTTAGAGTTATCTTAAAAATTTCTGAGTCCTTTACTTCACCATAAACTGAGCTAAGTATTTATCTCATAACTCTTGTCAAGCAAAGAAATACGTACATGTCGCTAAAACTGAATGGATCTCAGTTTAGATTTTAACAGAACTCAAAATACGCTCCAAATAATACTCATTTAAAGTACAGCTCAGCCAATGGAAGCTGGAATAGCAACGGATATCCTGCATTTGTGTATGTCTGCGTTGTAAAATAGCAACAAGTCCTCTGTTGTGTTATATTTCAGGTCCTGGTTTGGTGTTTGTTGTGTACCCTGAAGTCCTTTCAACCATGCCAGCCTTTCAGCTATGGGCTCCACTTTTCTTTATCATGCTGTTGTGTCTGGGCTTGGACAGTCAGGTAAACATCCTAACATCTGCAGCGCTGTACATTTAATTACATTTTTTACAACAAACTTTAACTTTTGCACGTTAGAGTTCAAAGGAAACATTTGCACACTTGTATCAAAAGAGGTCTCTCAACCTCACTCTGGTTTGCCAGGACTGTTTGGATATTTTATTACCATACTGCTGTTGCTTTAATGTAAAAGACTTTAATATAAATATACAAGTGTTAAGATGAAGCTAAGATGGATCAAGGGAGACAGAGCATGCAGGCTGAGAAACCTGGAGAATGCTCATCTGTCTGAGTTGAGCTGGTAGGCTGAGTGCTAGAGGACTGAGGTGCTGAGACATGTCTGCCAGTCACAACACAGACAGTAAGACAGACATGCAAAACAAGGAGAAACAAACTCGTACGACATCTGAATGACTGTGATTATGATTTAAAACTCCAAGGTCTGCAGAGAACCAATGAGTTTGTAGTAAATCTTTTGTTCTGCAGTTTGCCACAGTTGAGGTAGCTGTGACTTACATAAAGGATGAATTTGGAGCCAAAGTTCTGCCTTTCCTGAAGAGAGAAGAGCTGCTGGTCCTGACTGTGTGCTTTGTTTGCTTTGCACTGGGGATTCCACACATTACTAAGGTACAGTATATAAGACACTTCTCAGGGAAACACATTTTGAGGATGTGGTAAGAGTTACTGTTTTGTCATTTATCTTTCCATCACAGGGAGGTATCTACGTGTTTCAGCTGATGGACCACTACACTGCTGTAGTTTCTCTCGTGTTCCTGGCTTTCTTTGAGGTTGTTGCCGTCTGTTGGATCTTTGGTAAAATTCACTTTTTTGTTTATGTTAATGTCAATGTCAGTCACTGCTAACAAGCACAGAAGTGTTTAACATAGGCCATCTCCATTTTTACATTATTTCAAGCTGCCAGTGTTTTTCAGAGCTGTATTTGTATGATATAGAGTTTCACTTTTTCAATGAGCAGTTTAGTCATAATATTTTTGTGGACACCTGCAAAAACGCTTTGCAAGAAGGGGTTAAATAAGTAAATAATTTCTTTCAGGTGTCCCACGTATCTCCTTAATGATCAGGAGGATGTTAGGAAAAAGTCCAAACATCTACTTCCGAGTCTGTTGGCTGCTGCTCTGCCCCATGTTGGTGCTGGTGAGTCCTGTTTAAATAATGCACCTAAAACCACCAGTAAAGTAGTTTATAACACTGTTCTCCATTTCTCTATATAGTGCATACTGGTTTCCAGCATTATTCAGTATACTCCTCCTCACTATGGGAAGTACGAATACCCAGTGTGGGCTGAATGGGTGGGCTGGGGCGTCTCTTTGGTCTCTATAGTATGGATCCCCTTTGGTGCAATACAAGAGATCTATAACAATAAAGGATCTCTTCTTCAGGTGAGCATATACGATTGTACAAACTTTGACTTATTTATTCGACATGTTTACTTTATTCATTCTAGCAATTAGCAAAATTTAAATCTAATCCGATGGCATTGCTTTGTTCCTGAATGTGACAGAAACATATGTATTATCAAAGATTTGTTTTTTAAAATGTTTGTTTAAATGTTGACCTCCTGATGGATCAGAACATCACTAAAGCCAGTCTGCTCAATCTTCTGGGAACTAGTGTCACATTTCCACAGTATTGCGGTAAACTGTTTGTGAACAAACACGGTCATTGACTTTTGAATCATGCTGATAAAAAGGGCAGTGTTCAGTGATGGGTTAGACTCTTGTACAAAGGATAAGCTACATATGTGCTCTATTTTCTACCAGTTACATATTGCAGATAGTCCTTTTGCTGATTATTACTTTAAATCTTTGTTTGAACATTACTTTCAAACAGATGATTGCTTAAACCTTACCTTCTTTAATCCCTAGAGACTGAAAACAGCGATGACTCCGACAATAGACCTGGATGTTATGGCTCACCTGCCGGAAAAACAAAACCTTGACAACCTGATGTCTGAAAAATTGCTCAGTTCGGTGCCACCTGTGACACAGTGACCACATACGAGGCCTGGAGTAAGCAGACTTTTGGCCATTTCTATCATAATCCCAGTTACATCCAAAGAGCTGTTGTTATCTCAAACTCTGCGTTTATACTTTAACAACTAAAGCCACTTAGCCTGCAGGCAACTTCAAAACCATACAGTAAGTCACCCGTTGCACCTTTTACAAAGAATGGAACTAAAATCTGTGGCTTTGTTCACCAACTGAATTTTAAATTTATTTTATTTTGGGTAGGAGTGACTGAGGAGCGAGTAATTGTTTAAAACGATTGGTTCATTATGCTGTGAGGTTCATTGTATACATCGCTGAGTCTGTGGGGTTAAAGAGTGTATAATGGATCTATGGCGGAGGTAGTCACAAGCCTTTTAGGTCACTACATTTATGAGTTGAATAATTAAAACTTAATTTTAAATCAACAAAAGAAATGGGTTTGAAAAGGCTTGGTCCAATGAACAGGAAGCAGACATATTCTTTCTATTGACAGAAGATAAATATGAAAGCAGAAAAATACAGGTTCTATAGATAATGTGTTTGCTAGTTTGTTTTTGTTTAAGCTGAAGATTCATTCAAACTTATTTTAGTTTCTTATTGATATTTAAAATTGCATCCACTTGGTAAGCTGGCTTAGTGTAACATACTGTATAAACTAGGGTAAAAATAAAGTAATTTGAGGATTGTTGTGATTGGATAAATAATTAGACCATGACACGGTCATAAATGTGACCTATATATTGTATTCAGTCTCTGCACTGGGCCATAAGCTTTTCCTGAGCTTGAATAAATGAAAGAGACAGACATTTATACTTGACACTTTCTGTAACTTTCCAATACTTGAAATCAAGTCACATAATACCAAAGATCACGACCATGAATAAGAGGAGGAGTTGTCTGTTTTCAGGAGATCTAAATGTGTTTTTGCACTAAGGTTACCTGCAAATCCTCAGAAAAACTCATCTGACCATCGCAAGTGTTTACTTTTTTAAAATAGAAGAGAGAGAAAGTGACAGATGTGATCTGGTCAATGGGTTAGCAGGTTACACCTGGGCATCCTATGGTCCACAGGCCAAAATTGACCCCTCGGTTCTCCCTGTCGAGCCTGTGTGAGTTTAATGAGAATTTAATGAGAATTTAGGCTTCAAAGGTGAAAACGTATAAATGATGCAGTTTGTCCCATTTCAGTCAGCAAGCAGGGAATGGCTTTCTTATACAAATTGCAAATACAAGCACGTGACTGATGCAGAGCAGGAACAGACATCTGAACCTTTAAGCAAAGTTTGGAGAGTTGCTGTGCTAATATTCCCTGATTAAAAAAAATGAAGCAGACCTAAATGCAAGATGCAGGATGCAGGAGTCAAACTTAAAAATGAGTATTTAATGCAGATTGATCAGGAAAATGTACAAAGTCAAAAACTCCAAAGAGGCAAAAGGCTAGAAATACACAGAGCGAGGGAACACACTGCTCACACAGATAACATGACATAGGAAGACGGAAAAAATATATAGAGAAGGTAATGACGGAAGTGGAAACAGGTTGGGAGCAGAGCTGATGACAGCGTAACAAGACTTGAGGGAAGATACAATTAATATAAGACAGAGAGCAATAGCTACCAAAATAAAACAGGAAGTAAGACACACTGAACAGAGAAAGATTAACTTGACACAAGAGACACTGAAGGACAACAAAAGGGAGCTAACGAAATTCCTGAAAGTCACAGTAACTAAATCTAAGAACTAAAGACACCGATAACAAGACTGCCACCTAACCAGAAGGTTCAAGGAAATCTGGAGCTTCAGTTGAAAAACAAAATGGAAAATGCTGACCTTTTCTTCTTCTCTCTGGAAAAGAGCTGTGATGTCTGTGATAAAGCCATATTACTCATCTTTGTATGTGGGATAGCAAAAAAATTTGGGGAACTGGCAGCAATGCACTGAATGAAAGGGACTATGACAGGGACACATGGAGTAATGGAGGTAACTCCATGCTTGGATAGGCTGGGGCTGAGGTGGGACAAAATGCCAAAGTCTCTCTCTGATGTAACATAAAGTGAGTGAAATGAACCGAAACAGGTATTTTTGCAGTGTGTTATATACTGCAAAAATATCAATTTGGTGGTATTTTGCACCACCATATTTTGGTGAGCACTGACTTGCACAACATCAAGAGGTGTTGCTAAAAATTAACCATGTTGTTGATATTTTAACTCAAATAGTTAACTTCATCAGGGCAGCAGCACTGAATCACAGACAGTTTGTTGCACTATTGGAGGAGCAGTGACATAGGCTACCACAGCTGTCAGGTGACTCAGCCGGGGCAAAGTGCTAAAACAAATGTGGGACCTATTTTAGTTTTATGAGAAGAAAGGCAAGGGGCGTTTCCAGAGCTCTCAGATGCAGGTCTTGCATTTGGCATTGAAGAGGCAGTCCTTCACATTTAAAATAAAAAAATTGCGATGAGAAAGCAGCAGAAAAAGCACATGCAGAGGAATTCACAGCACTGAAGAGGCCAGTCACAATAGCTGTGTTGATGTCAAGTGTAGTTACATTTCCAGGGAGGCACACGTAAAGTTATGGGGTTAGTGTTTCAGAGGGGTTTGTAGACAGAAGTCTAAATCAACTGTCAGCTATGACCCTGACTTTAATGCACTTGTTCAAGACCAGATTAATCTTACTGATCAAGAAAAGGGAAGATGAAATGATTAAATTACAAGCAAAATAGAAATAGCACTCTGTTTGAAGTGGAAATTTAGCAGAAACGTGCCATTTTTTTAATGATTTTGAAGTGGCCATCAAAGGCATTCCCACTTTCTTCTGTAGCCCCTTGAGAAAATTTACTGCCTACCTCTGCTATAAAGGATAGGCTGGTCTAACCATGAGCGGAAGGTTTGAATATATTTTTAACCAAACTGAAGCTGGCAACCCACAAGAGTTTAGACATTATAAGTGGGGCCTTTGATCTAGTGCTTTAAACAGAATCTAGGTAATAAGTGTATATTAACTTCAGTGGGTCAGCACTTATTTGGTAACTCAAGTTTTCTTTGTGTTTTGACCCCAAACCAGCTGATAATTTATTAATTTTACTTCAATTTTTTTCTTGAAGGAGAAGCCAAAAATTTCCGTTTACTAGAAATGTATCTTTAATCTTTATCTCTAAGATTGAACTGTAGTGGAAAGTACAGTTTTTAATGTCTGACCCAGCGTCTCTAGAGCACAGTCTAAATTGAACAGATTAACATGGTTGAGTCAGTGCTGGAACTTTAAGCTTTGATTTAACTCTTAACTCATGACCTTATGTCTAGTCCTGTGTTCTGGAGACTTTCTGTGCTAAAAATAGTTTGGTTTGTCAGTTATCATGTTCATTTTTTGGTCCTCATTTTTTAAAATTGGGAAAACAGTTTTTAAAAATGAAATAAATAAATAAATGACAACAACACTGATAATGACTGAGATGTCACAGGATTCATATTTTTTGTCTTTTTTTGTAAGTAAATCACGTATCAGCATTGCACTGATGCCGTCATATGAGATTGGCTAAAAGCTTGTGCTCTACAGTAGAGGCCTGAATGTCTGAATTTTGAAGTAGTTTTTCAAAGAGTGCCTTTTTAGACCAAATCCATAACGATGACAGACCATCTGAACTGCAATTAAACTGATACAAAGAAGATGATAAGACTTTTATTCAATAGTTTAATACATTTTACACCCTGTCTTAAGTTTGGTAACTTGATGTCACTTTATGTGCCTTCCATGATTTTTATTTTATTTTCATGTAGCACATATTTATTGTCAACCAAAATGTTTAACGAAAATGTTTTTATAAAGCATTGCTGTTTAATTGTACAAGAACAATTTAGGACATGATTTACAACACAGGAGGTTAATGTTTACAGTTTTTATTAATTGGAATTTTAATATGAACCGCATAAAAATCGCAAAATTCTTTCAATGTAATAACTTAAAAATATTGATAATAACAATTGATTGATATATATATATTGATATATATCAGGTTTCATTCTTATGAATTAATTAATTAATTAAAGAGTGTATGTTTTTTTTTATCCCACTGTTTTTAAAATCATATTTGTACTAGGTGGTGATTTGGGGGTGTTTAACGTTTTCTAAAATAAAAGCTGTCTGTGTAAAAAGCTGTAGTGTGCAAACGTTTATCTGAATTAATACCTGAAAATGTCACTAGGGGGCAGCATAACAACAAGAAACGCAAGATGAGACTTGAGAAATCTCTGCATACAGCAATTGTTATACTTTGTGCTCATAATGACTGTACAGCCCCACTCACTCCCTTTGTTTTGTACATGTTCATGTTTGACTACTATGTGATTAACTTTGAAGGTTCCAATATTTTAAAAAAATATTTTAAAAATTTATAATCACCTCAGTGACAAAAAATAGATGCTATTAGCAATCATTCGGTGAGACATCTTTATGCACTAATGGGACTATGTGCATTTGTTAGTATGCAACTGAGTAAATGGCTTCTTTATACTGTCTACAAGTATCACCAGTACACATGTTTAGATTTAATGACTCCACTGTGAGCTGAGGTCCTGATAACTGTCTCTGTGGTCAATGCACTGAGCTGCAGAAACACTCGAGGCAAAGGAGAGCAGAGCTGAATGCAGTGCTCTAAGAGCTTTGGGAAGTTAATTATGCCCTTGCCATGGAGTGCTGCAGCAGTGGTCCTAGCCGAACTGTATGTTAATCAATACTGCCTTCCCGCTTTCCTCATGACAGAATGTGTCACATGCACTAAATTAGCGCTGGGAACGCTGTTTGATCAATAGCTATAGACCCTGTGACCCAAGGGGAAGTAAATTAATGGCTATCCATAGCAAAGGGGAAGTGTTTGCAAGCCTGAATGGGCAATGGAGGTGAAGACGGGCCACTGTCTAACTCATGTTTGGAGGTGTTAAGACATCTATACGTGCCAGGAAATGAGGTGAACTGATACTCCTGCTTGAGCTGTTGCAGATCTTATCTTGCCTTTCTTGTAGAGCTAGCTTGTGCGGTGGTCCAGGAAAACCACTGGCTCAAAATATAACAATGTGAGAAGAAACTTGAAATGTTAGCAATTTCACTTCCTCGTAAACAAGTTTTCTGTTCCTTCAACATCTAACTTTGAATTTGAAGTTGCAGACTATTAATAGGAAAGAAGAGGGTCACATCTGGCTTAATTTTAATGAGGGTGCATGACTCTGTGTGGGTCTGTATGTGTGTGAGAGAGGGTGAGACAGAAAATTATTAAGTAAAAGAAGCAGAGATTAAAGTTGATTATGTGCCTGCTGCTACTGGTCACAGGAGTGGTGCTGAGAGTAACACAAAGTAGTAGATCATAGAAGGGGACTTTTTCCTCATTAACCACTCAACTGACATACATGATTCTGTCATGATGATACAGCTAGAACTACATAGTTTCTTAATCAAAGGAAGCCACAGCAGTAGCTATGCATATGGTCTACTGTCTCAGAGGTTGCATATATACTTGTAAAGAGGATGTCCCCCACACATATCTAAAGATATATTTAGCAATCTTGTGAATAACATAGGTGATGTAGCAATACAACTATGTACACACAAACCCAAGTCTGATTATAACAGTAATGTCATAAAGGCCTGCAGTGCTGTTTTATTTCACGCCTCTGCATGCATGCATACATTCTTAACTAGTTTCTGTGTGGCTGCTGATTTGCATTGAGCACATTTTCATTTTGCAGAAACAAATCTCTAAAACAAATCTGTTCTTCACTGCATCTGTAATTCTCATTTGTTGCCACTGTGGTTTATTTGATGTGCACTGAGCAAAACTTCGGTGGCCGTTGGTAAGACTGCTGCAAACAACATCAGGAACTGCTGGTTGCTTGAATGCTCAGCCTATTCAAACATTTAGCACCACGTCTGTTTATATTTGCATTTGTCCACTATGCGTGGAAAAGCATATTTAATTATGTAACTTTAACTCTATATAGTGCTCATTAGAGTGTCTTGCCTGTGCATGAGTATCCAAATGTAGATAAAAGCTTTTGAAGCTCAAATACTTTTTGGGGGTTTCTTTCAGACTTAAAGTCTGTCGCTAAATAGAGCTCACCTCCTGCTGATAACGAGGCCGCAGCCCACAGCATAAGTTGTTGACCTTTGTCAAGATGTGAACTACTGTTTAGCTCTTTTACAGATTACATTTTCTTTGACATCGTAGCCATACTACTTTACCACATGAATGTGGTACTTGGTAAAGTACCATATCTAAACTCTTTGTCAACATTAGAGTTTATTTAGAATTTTCAGATCTACATAATTAACATGAAATATGGTTAGTAAATTCTGTTATTGATATACTGGCATGGTCCCTGAATCCATGGCTTAAAGGACCCTAACATATGAGATGTCTCAATGTTGCTTCAGTTCAAGAAGACCCGAGGAGAAGAGGAACCCCAGCAAAAACAAAAGAGAAAGAAGAGCACAAACCACCCACGCCATGAAACTGTCTGATTGAGACTGCTCTCCTAAACTAACATTAGCAAACTAAACTAATAAAGTCAAAATCTGAAACAGGCCAACTCATAACTCCCAACTCAACTAATAATTAACAAACAAATGAGGAGGCCTGCTGGAGAAGAGAATGTGCTAAACGCCCACCTCCTCTGGGTTCCATTTGCAGGTGTGCAAGAGGGATGAATCAGAGAGGAGAGAGCACGTTAACAAGGATGATAGAAGAAATAGTAACTGGGTGGTAAATGTGCCGGGGCATTGAAGCGCATATAAAATATACAGACGGGCATTAATAGGGTATGCTGTCAAAAAGTCCTGAGAGTGAGCTGGGGAAAGAGTTGCATCTTTGCAGGTGTCTCTGAATATGCATGCACTCCTCCGAACAGAGGAGAATGCTTTCCACATAATAACTCATGTATAGAATGGATGTATTGCTTTGTTCATGCAGGAGCGTGGCAGGAAAAAAAAACAGCTGTGCTTCTGCTCATGGAAAGAAACTCACTGGATTTTAGACAAGGCTGGAGCAGATGTCTTGCAAGCGACACACCACGTTTTCTGTGTTTAGCCACAAGAAAGACAATTATTTTTCCTTTGTCCTGTCTCCTTGGATGCAGTAATAAACTGCTTTTTCTATGCTAACTTAATGAGTTTGCACAGGCATTCAATATGTCTTCTTTCATATGTCTGGCAGGGCTGAATATGACCCTGAGGTTTGTGGTTTTTCTGCATGTCTGTCTACATTTGCACTCTGTTTGACTTGAGGGGGTGGCGCCTTTGCCTTTTTTCAATTTAAATAGATTTTCGTGAAACACCTCCATAATTCAACCTCACTTCTTCTTCAGTCCCTATGCCCTTTTCCCCCCCAGATACGGTATAATTTTCTACAAGTATTACAAAAATATATTCTCCAAATCTCCCACACCAATAAATGTAACTTTTGTGCATCCGCTGTACTTGTAAAACATTGCTACAAATGACTGTCAAGGGCATAACTTTTTTTAACTGAGTAAAGTCCATCCTACACTGTGGATGCTGACACCTCACAGGGATTGAAACAGTCCCCAGCAGATGGTTCAGCTTTATAATCTTGTAACATCTCCTCAACACTGATGTAAAAAGCAGCAAGGGTCTAAGCACTGATCCATGGGGAACACCCCAAGCAGCTACGAGGGCGTTGAGAAAATAAATGTATAAAGCTGAGTTTTGTGCAATATTTCCACTTTTCCATCAACCAACAAAAGCAGGACAGCAAGTTTTAACAGAAAAATCTGCAGTGTGTTAATAGTTTTAATGGTGGAGATGGTGGAGCTGTGCCAACTGCCCAGTAACTAAACATGCAAAAGAGTCTCCCATGTTACACAGCAAAGGTATGAAAGAGCAGGAAAATTATTCATATCTTCAACTTTTAAACTTCTTATTGCTTTTTTTTTTCATACAACCACTACTTTAAGTCTCTAACTCATACATGTGGCTAGTTAGCAGGCTTAAAGTTCTGCTTTGAGTTCATAAATGTACAAAATACAACATTTTCTAGGGAGTTGAACAACATGTTAACATCAGCATCAAACCACTTTATAGCATTAACATTCATGCACATTTTTTGCAGTCACTCTCGGTCTGTTCAGAATCTGTGCAGGTGTCTGGAAGAATTGAAGCAGATCAGAGTCGGGGCCAAGCAGGGATAACTGTGTCACACCGACAGAGGTGTGGATTCCTGTTGATCCTTATTGATTTTACTGTCAGAACAGTGCCATCATGGGTAGAAAAAAAAACACACACAGAAGTTAACTTTGCTTCCTTTTTGAGGTCATCTCCACTTATTTATGGCGACAGTGGCAGAAAAAGACAGAAGAGAAGGAGGATGTCACTGAGACAAATTGCACCATGAAGTGGGTCAGCTCTCCTGGGGACGTTCAGAATGGATGGTGGTGACACGAGTGAGCTTCCACTTGACAGCTGCTTTGAAATCTGTATTTTTTATCATACGCGTGGAGAGTAAGCGCTCTAAACAAACAATAACACACACCCACACACACACACATTGATCTCGTATTGACTGGTACAAGCTGGTGTGTGTGTGTTGTTACTTTTACCATTAGAAAGACTGGTTTGTCTTTCAGTCCACGCCTCACACACCCTTAATGAGCTGTTTGACAGTAAAGAATTTAGAGTTAGGGTTGCAATTAGGTTAGGGTTTAATGCCAAAATGTCAATGAATGTCCTCACAATGATATGAATGTTTGCGTGTGTGTATTTGTGTTTGTATTGCTATGAATTTGAATATGTGTATTGTGGGTAAGAGTGATTTTAAGGGCCTATAATTATCACTCAAAGGCTGGTATTGCAGGGCTGGCTTAAGAATTTGACACTTAGCAATTTCCTGAAGAGACACAAAGTCCAATTACCAAAATGAGTTTTTGTCACATGGCATTAAAAAACAAACACTAGACCAGCACGAAAAAAAAAATGGAAAAAAGTAGGCTAATGCAGCATACGGCTGGGATGAACAAATATGTTAAAATCAATAAACTGCTTTGGATGTGAAAGCATCGATGGAACGCATCAAGTACTGTAATAAGATTATTACGGCTTTATTATTTTTCACACAGAGGGATAATGTTGTAACACTGTTTTGTAATTGTGCTGGCATAAGTGGCTTTGACAATATTTAGGAGGGAAGTTTAAATAATGGGACATTTGTAGATGTTATTGTATGTACAACATAATCTATCTCCTGTTCATCTCATGATAAAATCATCTGCTATCCCTAAAAGGCATTTTTAAAATTCTGTAACTCATTTTATCTCCAGTGCGGTCAATAATTTGTTGGACAAAGACACATTTTTTCAGTTTTGCATTTGTAACACAGTGGATATTAAATCAGATATTGCCATTGAAGTGCAATTACAATTACAGGCAATTATAGCCAGTTTTGTACACAGTTCCTGATTTTCAGAGGCTCAGAGTTGATTAGCTAATTGACTGACATGCAGTTTCATGGCAAGGCAAGGCCTGTCCCCTAATTATTTTACAACAAATGAAGCAGACATTAGGTTGATTCAAAGTGTTATTTTATACCTTTTCACTGTAATTTTAAACATGAGGTCAGTGCAATTGATGGAAACCATCATTAGGTTCATAAATCAAAAAATACCTCTCAGAGAGAGACCAAAAAACAAAGTTCAAATCAACAGTCTGGTACATCCTTACAGAGAATGAGTGCAGTGACCAGCTCAGCAACACTAACAGGCCTGAAAAACCACAAAAGATAGAAAGACCACTCTCAAGGAGCACTCAGGAGCATCACTGGGAAAGTCAACAATCAAGAGCTTTATGAATGCAAATACACGGTGTTTAAGTGGTGCAAATCACCGGTTACACTCAGGAGCAGCCAGGCCAGATTAGACTTTTGCAGAGCACATCTACATGAGCCTGCAGAGTTCTGAAAAAAAAAAATCTTTTGACAGATAAACCAGGATGAACTTGTAACAAAATGATTTTAAGAAAGAAAAATGGAGAATTCCAGCATACCAGATTATCTGTAAACATGGTAGAGGCAGTGCCATGTTGCCAGTAGAATCGGAGCAGTAGTATTTACTGATGATATGACTTTTGATAGAAGCACGAGTTGAACTGTAAGTGTACAGGGATGCACTCTCTCTCAGCCAGTCGCAGTGCAAATAGATAATGACCCAAAGCATATTGCAAAAGCTACCCAAGTCAGTCACCTGATCTCAGCCCCACGAACCATGGTTTTCTCTGGCTGAAGACAAAACTAAATGAATGCAGAAAGACAGACAAACAAACAAGCCGCAACTGAAGCCTCTGTAAATACAGAGTGTATATAAATAGCTGTAATTACTGAACAATTTTGAACCCACAGAGTTAAAGCACATCTTGATTATTTGATTTCATATCAAATAACCACACAAATTATGTCCGTGTCTATCAAATTATGGACCTAATTGTACACATGAGCCTGTCTCTTATGAATTTCTAAATGCGTATGCAAACACATTTACCTATTTAGTCAAACTGTAGTAGCATTTTCTGCTCTTTCTTTGTTTTCCTGCACAACACGTTTTCTCTCCATAACACACTCTCATCCTAATCTCTCTTACTATTTCACTTTCAGCCACTAACACACACACACATAACCATCCACAACTCTCCTTTGTCTTTATTGTGCACACTGTAGTCATTAATAATACAAGACTCAGTGCAGACATCAACGAAGAGGTGGAGCTTTCAGACAGCTTGGCAGATATGAGGGCCCATAACAAAGCCCCTTGAAAGCATGTGTCAAGTATTAGTCGTGTTCTAGATGTCTCTGGTTCTTAAAACAAAAATCTAAGCGTATTATTCAGGTTGTTGAAATTAGCTTAAATGGAACGGTTGTTGTTCCTAACATCTGTATAATCTATTTATTATGGAGGAATGTGTCATTAGAGCCTTTAATAAAACAAGCACATTTGTAATAAATGTAGGCGATTATTGTCAGACAAGTATGTATAAATTAAAGAAAATACAACTGTCATCAAAAAGAATCAGTTATCAGCTTATCCTTGAGTCCAAGTCAACATCGGTGCCAAATTATTTGCAGAAATTCCTTCCAGGCATTCAAAAGTTAACATGTTCACAAAAGTAGAACAGATAACAGCCCCCCAAAACATGTCTCCAGCCACGGTTGTTGCAGCCATAATACACAAGAGTGCGTTTTCATCAAGAGTGTGATTAAGTTTAAGCTGCAGCACTGTGCTTGTGATGCTGACAGCCGAGCATCACAGAAATCAGATCGGTGAGCAAAACATCCCAAATCGTGTCAGACGCATCTAATAAGATACAATCTCCAGCAGAGTCAAAAAGATCAAATCTAACTTGATGAAATAATCATGATTTTTTTCATGATGAAGGAAAGATGTAGGTCTTCAGAAACACTACCCAGCGCTGCAGCAACGACATTGAGACACCTCCTGAATAGCAATTACAGCGTGTGGCTGATTTCACAGCTTGACTCCTCCGAGCAGAGCGTTTTTGTTGGTGTAAAATCTATATTAAAAGCTAAATTTGATTGCCGGCGTGCCACTGTAAGTTGAACGCTTAAGATAATCTCATTACCAATTGATAAGCATAATCAATTCAGTGTGCCCTTTAAATAATACAGGATCTATTTTTTGGTAGTTTTCAGAAAGACTGCTGAATTATTAATGCCAGCAGTCATCACTCGGTTTTATAGATGAGGGCTGCTACCTCACTAACTCCTGCTCCACCTGCTCCTTCCTCTCACCCTTTATGAAGAACATAGCAGCCAGAACCTAATTTCTTTTACACCCTCGTCCACTACATTAACTTTATCTCCGGAGATTTCATCACTGCTCGTTATCCTACAACATTGTATGTCATGCTGCTGCCACCGCGCTTTCTGAAAGATCCCTAATCAGGTTTCACGGTGCTGCATATTTTAGCTGAAGGCTACGGTTGAATACAGAATGGACGGTGCATAACTGACCCAGATAGACAGAAACACTGGGAATTTGTTTGTGTTAATTGAGCACTTTGGCAGAAACTAAATCACGGTCTATTACTGATACTTGATGCCCAACTTCCTGTAAGTGACAAAGTACACTGTGTTCAGACTGTCATTATCAACACAAAGACTCTATAAGCGTCACAACACTGATAACACAGTGCAAATGGATAAAATAAAGACACAAACAGCTTCTCTATTCACTACATGACCGACGTGTCACATGTAGCCCCTGAGCTTCACGCGCGCTTGAATGGCAGTAAAAAAAATTACAAAAATGTAACACTTAGTAAACCCTCGCACAAAGAAATTACTCATAACGTGAGTCAGTAAAACCTGCTTATGTAACTGCAACTCGTCCAAAGGAGCTGCCTGCGGAGGCAAGTGTTTATTGGTTTAAAGGTCAAACAGAGTGCACACCCACTGGACTTATCGATTGTGTTATTTGTGTGTCGGATAAATGAAAAATACTTCAGAAATAAATTGTACGGTTTATCAGCAGTTAGGAAAGATTATGACACTGAAATAAAACGCATCACACTGAGGAGATTTTACTGTAGGAATTACTGATAGGTGTATTGGACGAGTGGCCATGAGGCAGACAAAAAATCACCACAATAAATAATCAATAAACATAACCTGCGATTATCAATTGATTGAGATATAAGCACAATCAGCAATATTACAGGAGAAAATGGTGCAGACAGGGGGCATCTATATATAACGATGGCAGTCTTTAGTCAGTCTATTTGCAGTCTTTTCATTTCAAGCGACATATGAATGTCATCTAAAAGATTTTGTTTATATACAGTAGCACCAGATCTCAACAACATTCACCTCAAGATGCTTTATACTGTAAGGCAAAGACCCTTCAATAATTGAAACAACCTCAACAATCAGACAACCCCCTATGAGCAAGCATTTTGGCAAGAGTGGGAAGGAAAAATCCCTTTTAACAAGAAGAAACCTCTGTTAGGCTGGGCAGAGTTGATTAATAAACTTTGGCTTGATTTTTGAAAAGTCCACAGTAAGACAGATAAGAGAACATGAGATAATCCTTTATTCAATTCAGTTCAATTCAATTTTATTTATATAGCACGAAATCACAACAACAGTCGCCTCAAGACACTTTATATTGTACAGTAGATTCTACAATAATAGATACAGAGAAAAACCCAACAATCATATGACCCCCTATGAGCAAACACTTTGGCGACAGTGGGAAGGAAAAACTCCCTTTTAACAGGAAGAAACCTCTGGGAGAACCAGGCTCAGGGAGGGGCGGCCATCTGCTGCGACCGGTTGGGTGAGAGAAGGAAGACAGGATAAGACATGCTGTGGAAGAGAGACAGAGATTATTAGTCAAACACTGTCATCACATAATTACAGCTGCAATAAATCAATGAATAAATGAATACACCATAACCAATAACCTATAACAGGAATACTATATACTTTTGGGGTGGCTGTAGCTCAGGTGGCAGAGCAGGTCCAGAAGGTCGGTGGTTCGATCCCAGGCTGCTCCAGTCTGCATGCCAAATATCCTTGGGCAAGATACTAACCCCATGTTGCTCTCCGATGCATCCGTCGGAGTGTGAATGTGTATGAATGTTAGATAATTAGCACTTAGTTTAGAAGAAGTGCTTGTGTGAATGGGTGTGATTGGGTGAATGAATTAGTTGTATAAGCGCTTTGAGTGCTCAGACAGAGTAGAAAAGCGCTATATAAGAACCAGTCCATTTACCATCCATTTACCATTTTACTATACAACAATAAAAGAAAAATGTAGCCAACCATTCCCCAACCTTATAATCATGATCAGGAAGCTGAACTCACGGTCCATTGTTAGTCCGTGGTGCCAGTTTTGGTCATTATGCAAACATATTTATGGGGAACTCTGCAGTCAGCTGGTACTGAAGAAGTCACTTGGACGACTGATGAGACGTTTCTCCCATTGAAAATGAAACTTCCAGACAAGAACCAACTTTCTGGCAACACTCAAGGTAGTTCTTGAAGTACATTTACCGATATATTGGTGTGGTACCAGCAGTCAGTCTGTTAATCCTGATTCTTGAGTCCTTGATCTGCCTGTTATAAATTTTAAGTTTATTTATGTACTTCGGTGGAGGAATCCTGTGACTGTCCCCTGGGTCTGCCTCTACCAAGAGTCACCCCTGAGTTCTCAGGGTGTGTTCGCGTATGCTATAAAACACATAACTGAGACAGGAAATGTATGTTCCTGTTTGTTTGTGCATTTGGCTGTGGCTCAGGAGGTAGAGCAGGTTATCCACTAATTGGAAGGTTGGCGGTCCAGTGTTCATGCCAAAGTATTTTCGGGCAAGACACTGAACCTCAAATTGCTCTCTGATGTGTTCATCAGAGTGCGAATGTTACAAAAATGTATTTGAATAAATGAGCATGAATGGGTGAATGAAAAGTTGAATAAAGTGCTTTGAGTGCTCCAGTAGAGGAGAAAACTGCTATAACAACCAGTCCATTTAGGAAACGTTTTGGAAACACATAGTTTTTGGGCTAAAACCCAAATATAAAGCTTTGTTCAGAATAGGAAGGTATATATGAAAGTACCTTCTTGTTTGTGCCACCGTGAGGTTCATATTTGTGGTTTTCCATCAAACCTCAAACCTGCCTAAAATTAACCAGTTTCTATAAAAGCTGTGGCTAACTTTTTCTCTATGTTTCAGCTGCAGTTTGTATTCTTAATGGCATTTGATGGGTGCTCCTTTGTATTTCAGGTCAAGCCTCCATTCTTTCATTTTCTCCTGGGCAAAGGCATATTTTGTATTGCCATGGTGTGAGTTCAGTATAGAAGATCTGTTTTCACCCATCTGCCTGCATTTGGATTGCTAGTCTATTCTTTATATTATTTACGCTTCCACACCCTCTCAAACTTAAATCTGTCCTTGTCACTCTGGCCCAGTCATTTCCTTCTCTACCTTCATCAGCCTCTGTCGCATGTGCTTTAAATCTCAGTGCTTTTTCTATCATTCTGCTTTTCAGAGTCTCATTAGTGCAACCCTCCTCCTACCCATCTCCCTTCACCCTGGTCAGTTAGAGTTGAGTTACTCATCCAAGTCACCACCTGCTTCACCTCTGCCTCCATCAGTGTCTAGACTCCGATGGGGGAGGGGTCCTATTCTTCTTCCTAACACTGTTGGGCTCCGCTCTGATGTGTAGCTTTATTGGAGTCCAGGTTATTCCTGAAACTCTATTTCAATCAATCATGTTCTGTTTCTATGTATTAGTACTCCTTATTGAACTTACTCCTGTCAATTCAACAATTTTTTTAAGCTGATTTCTTTAGGATTACACCCAAATTTTCCTTGTGCCCTTCACAGGTCATTATTCTATCCAAAAACACAAGTTCATCTGCACAAGTCTAGTCTTTAGTCCTGTGTCTTTGCATAAGCACACCCTTAGTTCAGCCTGATCGGAATTCTTTTATGACCCTGTAGCACTTTTTTTTCCTTTTCTTTTTTCCCAACAAAAATTTAATCCTCTTGATGTATTCCGCTGATCCTGTTTAAAGTAGAACTGAGTCCAATCTGCTTCCGGTCTATCTACGTCTGCTTATACCTCTTCTATTCATTGTCAGTTCTCCACCTTTGAACTTTCTCACAAAAGGCCCAAGTGTATTACACACTCAGTTTTAAATTCATACTAAATTAGTAGCTGTCCATCCTTGCATTTTTTTTAAAAATACTGAACATTGAACTTTTGGTTACAAAATATGAACTCTGGCTTTTATATAAAGCCAGGGATTGCTTTGGAAAAATGTTGATGAGCTGATTATCAGATAGGGTGTGAGATTTTGTTACGAGGTGAATAACCAATATAAAATGGAAATAACAATCTTACAGTTTCCTCAGTACTTCGTACTTCTGCCTGCACACTTCAGATGATGTCAGCTGCTTTCAAAGTTGATGAGCTGCACTTTCAGTGTTGACTGTTCATTGAGTGTGATGGAGGCAAATCTGTCATTCCCAGCTGTATTGTTGTTTCTAATCTCTTGTGACAATTAAGTGGATCTTAGTGCTTCAAAACACGCCTTAAAAACAGTCACAGTGGCTCTCTGACAAAAGTGTTATTGAAAGCTGTGGGTGATGAGGCACACGCTGACATCATTTTGACATCAGTATGAGTTTTTTTTCAGTTGCATGTGATGTTGGCAACTTACCTAAAGCTAATCTCTTCCATTCTTTTAGCAGCAATGTAAGGGTCTTCTTAAAGCGTATCTTCAGTATATCATACGAAGCTTTGTAAACAGTCCAAAATGTTACACTGACTATTTTAGGTGGGACACAGTTGAACACAAAGAGGTTGAATGAGGGCCCATGCATTAAAATGATCTGTCAAAGAATGGTCTTTCTTGAGATATGTGGGATGTTTTTTTTTTTTATCGGAATATTTCAGTGAATCATGGAGGGATCAAAAAAAGTTTCACAGCGGCTGAGCTTTTTGTTGGGCTGTGTGCTATCTGGTCCATTTGTCAGATGGCGACATGAAAGAGAGCCATCAGAAGACGGTTACAATCGGAAAATTCTGTCTCCTCTTTCAGTTCCCCGCCAACGTATCCCCATGAGAGAGCGTTGATTTACACAATGAACCCATTATCATCTATTTACTTCAGTTTTCTGAAATCTGAGGGGGATATAAACCAGCGGTTGTCATACACACACAGACTCACAAAGCAGTGACTGCTGGCTCATGATGTATGAGGGCTGTTGGCTGGCCTGGAGTCTTATCTCTTGCACCACGTGATTTATACCCAACTCCTGACCTCCAATGCATGTCTGTATATCCTTGAAAATAATAATAATAATAAAAAAGAAGAAATTCTTTGAATCAATCAAGCCACCAATCCTGAAATAGCAGAGTCCGGGTTTGTTTGGCCACTGTCCCATCCTGTCTGCCTGATTCATCGTGAGTAATACCACCACTGCATACTTGTCCATTGCTGAGTCACCATGAAGAAGAGTGTAATTGCAGGTGACAGGGCTACAGAAAACAACCTACCACTGAATTGATGCTGCTGAAATATGCAGAGTCATCTCTGTTGTGTCAGCACACCATCCCTTAAGGACAGACTAGCGTTAAAATTGCAGTAACTGAGTGGTTCTCCCAAACAGCAGGTGTTGGAGCTACACAGGGACTACACAGACTTTAACTAACCTCACAGGTGAGACAAACCCACAATAGTCATTCATTTACACTTAATCCCTCAGTTAGACACTCATCTTTATTTCAGAAACAGGTGGACTGGAGACTTCAAAAATCCCTGTATATCTTCTATATTATACCCCATGTGGTCTCTGCATGTGGATGTCTATTTGTGTTCATACCCCTAAGGATCTGTGTAATGCACTTGCTTTAAGCCATTGATTTAACAGCAGCGACTGTCAGGGACAGAACAATAAAAGTGATTGAAGAGTGCAGTTTACACACAAAGAGATTTGTGGTTAAGCAGAATGGATGATCACCCCGATCGGACTTGAAATCCTACGTGGAGCAGGAACAGCTGAACATCTGGATGTGTGTTTGTGAAGGCCGATGCAGAAAGGATTAAAATCAGCATGGAAAGCAGGCAGACAACCCCCCGCCCACACACGCACACAAACACACCACCACTGTTACTGATGTTATTACCAGCTATGTCTGTTTTTATTATTATTTTTCATGCTTCCAGTCGCTCTGATGAGCAGTTATATACACTGCGCTGAATTTATGTTATTTTCTATTCTATTAGAGTTTCAAAAAAACACACAAACAAGAAAACAAAAGTTTTGAGCACTCATGTCAGAACTTAACTTCCCCTCTGAAGTTAAAGGCTTCTGGTTGTGTGAGTTTTTGAGGTTTTCCTGTATGAACTTTAAAGGTTTGACCACACATTTTCAGTAAATGTTGGGTGGGTTGGGTGAATTGAAAACAAGACAAAAACTTCAGTTTTTTCCTCTAGAAGTAACCGATTGTGAAGTTTTGACGTGTGCTTAGGACTATGATCCTGTTGTAAAAGCTGTCTCGTTTTCATATTCAGCTTATCATTATTATTTTTTTCACATAGTGTGACTTTTGGTTCTACATTTTTCTGGCATTAGTTGAATCCATTTTTTATCCCATGCTGCTGGCTCCAAAACATGACCAACTTTCCTTGTGCTTAGCAGTTGACGCTGTGCTCTTTTCATTAAAACCTACATCCTACTCACAGCCAAAATTCAGTTTTATCTTCATCAGTTAACAGGATTTTTTTCCCTAAAACGCATAAGACTTTTTTTAGCCTGGATGACTCCTCCATAAAGGTCTTATTGTGCAGACGTGGCTGCACAGTTGCCCTACATGCCACCCTGATTCCTTGGTGTTCATACCTCAACATAACCTCAAAGGTTCATGCTATTTCTTGAGCTGAGGAAACATCTACCTGAAATCTTTTGTGTTTTGTGAGCATTTTGAGCGCCTAACAAACTGCTCAGGCTGCTAGGCAACATGTTGGAAGTTTATCAAGCTTTGGAAAGTGTTTGCTTTCCAAAACTTTGCTTTTCCAAATTATGAAAATGTGCAAAGCAAAACAAAACGAGGCCTTAAAACTGCCTTTTGGAGATCAGCTGAATCCTAAATAAGGATACCCAAACTTTTGGATGCCCGATCCATCGCAGAATATAACCCACGGAGACCGCTTGCATGTGCAAACACTGCACCTGATCCTGAATGAAAATCGCATTTTTTATCAGCTTATCCGCAGGGGAGCGTATCGTCGCCGCGCCGAGTGTCACCTGTGTGGCCCGGAAAGCTTGAGCGTCGGGAGGAGCGCGGGGACTGCTGCGCCTCTGTGTGCTCTGCTGTGTCTCTTTAAGTACAGCAGGCAGTGCTGTTGGTCCGCGTGGGAGCGCAGGGCACACGGTGCGGCGGCACTGCCTCTTCGCCGCGTCAAACAGCCCTCTTCTAATCGGACGGGCGACAGAAACGACAAGTCGACCCACCGCATGCGTTCGCTGTTTGACCCGAACAGATGACTGGAGCCACCGGGGCGAAGAGGGGACTGTTTCAGAGGGGCTCGTCCATTGGTGAGGCCATTAACATTACTCCCTCCTTCTCCTCCGACTGAGAGCTGGAAGCGTGTAGCGGTTCATCTGCACTACAGCAGATTATTGAGCAGCACAGAGAGACTGTACGGGCTAATGGGATTGACAAACTAACATTAGCGCTACCGGGCTTTTCTGAGAGTATGGTGCTCTTCATTTTTGGCCGAGTTATCGTGGATATGAATCATGTCTGAGCCCGAGGGGTGACCATCCATCCTGAGCTGAGTTGCGTCCTGTGAACTGCAACAACACCAAAGCTTGTGTTGAGAGCCTTATTCTGACTCACGTTCAAGGTAAGCCCGAAGACTACTCACACACACACACACACACACACACACACACACACACACACACACACACACACACATGTGTGTGTGTGTGTGTGTGTGTGTGTGTGTGTGTATGTTTTTTTTGGTCCTTTTCACTGCAGCAGCTCGGAATATGTCCTGCAAAAGCAGCGCTTGCTTGCTTGCTTCGTGTTGGTGTTGCAGAAGTCCTGATGTTCTCGCAGTGCAGCTGCTCTGGAATAGTGATTCAGACCAAAACCACAGCTCAGAAATGTTTTTGCAGAATTTAACTGTCACTTGTTGAAAAGACAGACCATATGATTTTCTTATACTGAACCGCCGGTACTAAAAATATCCATTTGAACTAGATTTTCGAAGCTATTCTGCTCTTAACATAGTTGCAGACTAACCCAGTGCGGAAGTGCATGTTTTATATTTTTAATGCAACGTCTTCTGCTGTCTCCTCAGCGCGCACTGGTCGCTAAAAATGCGTCAGTCTAACCAGGTGCGCGTCTGGTGGCGACAGTCAGAACCCCTTCAGCATTTGTGTGAAGATCCTGGCGTTTCATTAAAGCCCACCTGCTATTTTTTTGAAGAGCTGCAAACTGAGACTCTGAAAAGAGGCCTGTATTCATAGCCGTGTATTTATTTGGTTTGCCAAACCGATTTTAGTATTTTCAAGGATGTTTGTCTCTGTACCTGAGGTTATGGGGTTCTTTTAAAGTGTTTCTCTCAAGTGTTTTGCAGTGTACTGAATATTTTTTAGGTTTAGCTCGGTTTGAAAACATTTCCACTGTCTTTTATAAAGTGTACAGGTGAGATTCTGCATCAAGAAACCATAAAATAATACAGTGTAAATGTGTAATTTATATTTAATCATTCATCCTCAGCATTACCAGAAAATTATGCACATTGAGCGACCTCCACTAACCCTCCTTGTTTCTGATGACCTTGTTGTTCACTGTATTGAGAAACTGCTCATTGTGGAGTGTGGAGGTGGGAGAAGAAGAAGAGCGTGGTGGCTGTTAAGATGGATCACAATGCTCAAAAATCAATTGATGAATGGGACTAATTGGTCATGCTGGTGTTTCAGCACTTGTCATGGCAGTAAATAAAAAGCGTAGAGCCTGACAGACCGCTTGTTATGGCACTCAGTTCATAGCTCCTGAATCTAGTCCAAGCTGAATTGATCAATACTGTGGACATCACTGTAAAATATTACCTAACCTTTTCGATTTCACTTTATTTGAGCGGAAACCACTGGAAATCTGCGTTTCTGCTGCATTTGAATATTGTTGTGGTTTCATTTGTGCCAGGCAGAAACCTGCTGATGCTCGTTTAAAAATAAAATCGCATAGATTTTATTGTTGCTAACATTAGCTGTGCTCTCCCACGAGCTCAGTCCTCCCTCAGGCAGAAGTGAACAGACGTCAGGGAAACATGCTGATGGCTGAAATTCATATTTGTACAGCAGTCAAATATTCTGCTGCCGATGCAGTGAATCATCAGGGTCAAAGTCACCGCATTTTGTATCTCCACGATCCCCTTGGTGACCATGAAGATGAAATCCTGAAAAAAAAATGTTTTCTTTTAAACTTGATGTGGAATATGAATGATCTTCACACACAGGATTAGCTGTGAGAAACCTGAATGTGCTTACATATGAAGTCCTAAGTGTAGCGACTGGGTGGCCGGCGGCAGAGGGAGAAGGCTTTGAATTCCTCCAGCGCTTATTTCTTCACCCTCTTGGCGACCTGTCGGGGACATGCCATGGATCGCATCCAGTGGCCGCAAGCTTTGCAGATCGCCAGAGGAGCCGAGGGGAATCACAGTTTGCGTGCTTGTGCTAGCCATTACAGTGAAGTGAGGGTGGTGCAGCACCACTAGACTGGATGGAGCGCTCCTTTCTGATATATTACCGTCAAGAAAGGATGTCAAGATCCTCATTAGAGCGTCTACAAAAATAGCTTAGCATTAAATACTTGGCTGGTTTCCAACTGTTTATAGTGTCTGACGTTCAAACACACAGTAGTAGTTTCACAGTGAGTGGCATGGATGTGAATACCAAACACAACTAGCGCTGTCCCTTCATGTGTTATGTTTGTCAGTAACTGATTTTTTTTAGTTTCCTTGAAGGAAGAGTTGAGTTTAAAAAGAGGATAATCATTAAAACTGTGTTACGGCTGCACAGGCCGAAGGAGTGGGTCACCCTCGCTGTGTGCACATTTCAGCCAGATTTTCAGCTTATACCAGGATTATTCACAACGGCAGACTTCCTCTGTGAGACGTAGCCAGATAATGACAGCCTAGACAGGTGGTGAGGAAATACTGCGAGGCAGACATCAGACAAAGCTGGGAAACCCCGAAATACTAATCTGTAAGTCAAGTGTGGGGGATTTTGTCCAAAGATATTAAATTTGCAGATGCACTTATCAGGCTCAAATAAACTGAAGAAGAAGAAGAAGACAAGCAACCTCGATGTTAAAAGGAAACATCTAGACGATGTAGTCTACCACCTTAAAGTCGATCTGTTTTGTCTGTGTTCTGATGATCAGGTGAAAAAACCTTTCACAGTGCTGACAGTTTGCAGTGAGTGAATATAATGTAAAAACCAATTATATTTTTGAACTCAGAGACCTGCTGTTCAGGCTTTTCTCTCAGACAGACACAGGCACCCTACTGAGGACATGTTTAATCCAACCGAGGCTAATATGAGGCCTCTGTTTGTATCTGTCTGAGTCACAGTGCAAGGTTATGTGCTTGCATGTCGTCGATCTCCTTACATCCTGGCAGACCGAGTGTGTTTTTAACCAGAGACAAGGACATTCAGTAGGCAATTATTGCATACTTTTTATATCTGAATCGGGTGCGCAGTGCATAATTATTCTGGCACAGCTAAATATCAGTTGCTCTTTCAGTGTCATATAAACCTTTTTTTGGTTTCTGGAACACGAACCATATTTCTTTTTTTTTTTGCATGTTACTCTTAAGTTATTGTTGAAAATTAAAGTTCGAAGTTCAAATGCGACTGCCAACCTCTCGCGCAATCCAAAAGCAACACCTGCCGTCAAAGAGTGCATTCACCCGTGCAATCAGGTCCTTTAGTTTCCTAACACAGGGTGTATTTTCTCAGCAGATAATTGTAATTAAACAGTTTTTTGTTGGCTACATAGATTGGTACTCACCAAGTGTGGAAAGCACGCTCTTCTCTTCTAAAGCTTTGTCCTTGAACTGGAACTATCAAAACATTTACTGTTGTGTCAGGGTCTCGAGCTCCTTGTTTGTTCTCTGTGCCATCAGGCTGCCTCGCTGCTGTCTGATTGCTAACATCTAGTCAGACGGCGTGATGTTGTAGGTGTTTGAGAGAGAGGGTAAATAGAGTGTAAATTGGGTAAAATGGAAACAGATAAGGAGCAGACGATAAGGAGAAAAAGGTGACTTTAAAAGACACATTTTCTGTGGTCTACAGCTGACCTTGAGACTCTGCCTGTCGGCGGGATTAGCACATCACTACTGTAATTGTTCACCTTGAGTAGCAGACCTCCTTGTTCTTTCTTCAACTCGATCCCTGCTTCACAAAAAGCCTTTTGTTGGTGTTAAACTGCTGGGCTCTGTGTTTTATACCTGCTGCCCCAACAGAAGTCCAATCTGGCAACAGGAGAGGCTTTAAATGGGGGAAAAAATGTAGTTTACTAACTCCGCTTTTAGGAACCGGAGGCCAAGATTGCCTGACCGCATGCCTGTGTGCAAGTCTCTGGGTAATGTTCTTGACCTTAAACAAAAAGCTGCCTTTTATAGTCCTAAATCAGTTTTTCACATAAAGGTTATTTATAGTCCGATTAAGGAAACTGAGTAATGTGGGAGTTGAGATAACAAGACGTAATTTGTTTACAGTGTCGTTAAAGATATTGGCTACAAAGTATAATTTAATGACAGCAAAACACTGGGATTCTTTGATTAGCTTTATTAGGTCAATAAAGAAGATGTTCCTTCCATGTTCCAGCCCTGTGGTGCTCTCTCAGCATCGGGAACATAACTCCAAGCAGTGTTAGTCAATCTGTAGAAACACATCTATCCACTTCAAGACTGCACCGTAAAGAATTAGACAAGCATTTGCTTTAAAGAGGATGTCAGAAGATTTTGATAAACCCTGTCCCAACAATACTGCAGCACAGAAGCAGGAGCCCCGGTGATAAAGAATCTGAAGGAGTGGAGCCCCCTCCGGGTCTGTCAACTCGTGCAGTCAATGTCAGCGCTGGCTTCAGATCTCCTTTCAGCATGCTGCTCCCTAATTGGGCTGTCACACTTGCTAGAGAAATTTGTCAGGTTGCTGTAAAATGAACTACTTGGGCAAATCAAAATGTGCATCATTTTGTTCCTCCCCAAACCACCCATCTGCCCGTGAAATAACAGGATACTCGGGTTTTTAAACGGATAAACTACTTTCACTCATTTCCTGTTGGGAATGTGTCATTAAAGGGTAAATACTTGCACTTTTTTTTACCACAGTTGTTTGCTCACTAATTGCATCTCCTGGGATTTCATCTGAAAGATGTGCATCGGTAACCAAGCTGCGCCTATTTATACACGGCACGCCTAAAGTAGGGGCTTATTATTCTTACACTCAGCCTTACATGTTGTTCCATTAATTTCCAGCAGCAAGCAGGATAAGCGGCTAAGTCTATCCCCTTATCAGCTACTTTTCTGAATCTGGCAGTGAGCAGAGCGCGCACACATGAACTCCTCCTCTGTGCTAATGTTCTCCATCTGTCAGTAATGCTGCTCAGGTTGGATGAGATGTTGGGAGCTATCACACGCAGTGACTGCACCACGCCTGGTCAAGCACGAGCCCATCGCCACGCCGTGTCAACCCTCATCACCTCCCCTCTCTCGGTGATGGTGCAGATGTTTCCCAGGTCGCTCGGGGGTGGTAGGATGACTCAGCTCGAGTTTTCACTCGGTGCCTCACTGACTCCCAGTTCAGCCCCTCTCCTCAGTCAACTGGCAACTTAAACGCGATCTGGCTGCACTTAGACTCAGCTCAAAACACATTATTTTCAGTGTAAGGCTCTCGACTCTAGTGGTTCCCGGCCTCTTGAAGAAATTACTTTATGCAGTTATTCTGTGTTATTTTGTTAAGAAAACACTTGCCCTCGCGAATCCACATAAAACATCCTGGAATTGTTCAAGAAGCTCTCCTTTTGTACTGTGCCACTTCAGCTATTTATCCACAACTTTCAGCTGTTTATTTAGACTTCTCTGCTTGCATGCTAAGTAGTTTGCAGCATATGGGAATTCTGTTGTGTCATCTGCACAATTTCTACTTAAATATGCTACAGATAAGGCTCAAATCAGTTCCTGCAGTCTCTTGTTTATTTGTTTTTGACCTAACACAGTATGAGTGCATTATCACGTCTATTCTTTTAGAGATATCATCTCCACAACATTTCCCACATGCAGAGCAGTAAATGCAGAAATCATGAGAAGTAACCCAGCCTGGAAATGACTGCTCGAATGTTCAGCACTCTCCTGGATTAACTACAGGGCCTCTTAGAGGGGCTAATCGCTCTCTGTTTATTCCAGACCTTAAAGAATTCATAATCCAAAGTACTCCACGATAAATCTTCGACTCTGTGGGGTTTTTTTGGTTTGGTTTGTTTTTTGCTGTGTTTACAGCTTAGTCCGCAGACTTCAGTGGGTCTATTTCTTCTAATGCACAGTCCCTTAGGGAGGTGGAGATAAAAACCAAAGCTCTTTGCGCCACAAGAAAAAGAAGGAAGGAAGTAAATGTGTATTTGGGGCCCAGGTGACCGGAGCATTTAAATAAATGCAACTGCGTGTTTGAAATGTGAGGATTTCCTTGGGAAAATTACTGAGCACCTCACTGTCGTCACGCAGTTACTTCATAGATTTCCGTTTCTGTATCTCACATACTCAGTTGTAAACACAGGCAGCTCTCTTCTTTCTTCCTGTGCTTTAGAGATGTTGTTCCATGTTGCATCAGAGCAACAGTGAAGCACTACTCTATGTGCACATCATATTTTATTCATACAGGCTGCAGCACTGAGGCACGCTCCTTCCTGCGAGCCCAAAGCAAGCAGCTGTCAGAAATCCCCAGATACTGTACCCATTCCTACGTCTACCGTAGCATAAGCCAGTGGGAAAAACAAGAATCTCTAAGATATACTGGTCAGAGTGAAATTCTTGAGACGGTGGGAGAAGATGGGTCTGACGAGCCCCTACCAACCTCATTTTAAATGAACCTGCTTCTGTTTCAACCCTCGAAGCAGAAGGGCTGTGTGCATGGGAGATACCAGCCTCTATCTTTTTTATTAGCCTCAAACAACACTTACATAACAATGCAATAGGATACCACTGCCCTGAAATGCTCTGTCACTTTCAATAATACACAGTGCATCTTGTTATCAGAACAATACAACCCTGCACCACTGCGTCAGCATTTCTCAGACTTCCAAAGGTGCCATAGAAGCGTCCTTTCATTTTATCCTCCGTCCAGTATTTTCATGCATAACTTGCTTACTTTGAATCTATTTATTTAAAACACATACATCTTTTATTCATTATATTTTGGTTTTTTTTATATCTTTTTTTCATATTTTTGTTTGTGGGATATGTGAAGATTCATAATTACAGTATCCACAGGAAGTGGTCTTCTTTTTATTTCCCAGGCCACTCCTTTCTGGCCAAACAGTGTTTGGCATTTTGTCAGTATGCAGCAAAAACAAGATATCTGCAGATTTAAGGCAGATGGATTCTTTTTCAGCTTTACTTATTTTGGTTTCCATTGTGTTCGTTCCTGTTTCTATTATTTAGAAACCTGGAGACCTGATTTTGACTTGGTTTGGTTTAAATTTTGCACTTTGTACTTATTTGTTTTCTTCATGGTTTTCTAAAGACAAACCCCGTTATTGCATTGCATATCTTCGTTGGGTTAATGCTGAAGTAAGATGTGAAAACTCAAAGTGGGACAAAGCATCAACAACACTTTTTCTTGCCAAAAATCAGTTTTGCAAGCATGCAAAACAAATTCCTGCATAATTTATTTTTGGTTTCTTGGAGTTATTTTCCGTGGCTTAGTTACCCAGATATGCGCTGTAGAAGAATCACCGTATTTTGATTATCATGGGCAGATTATTGTGAAAGCATCGTTTTGTGACTTACATTAACATTCCTAGCTGAAGCAAAGATTTATAATTGGAAATATAAAAATATGAGTGGTGGGGAGACAGCAGACTCTTAAATCCCTGCTGCCAATTTAGCAAAATGAATAAACCTCAACTCCTGTGAACCTGACCTAAACCTAAACCTTCACACAATTACCAAGTTGTCACCTTAAAATTTAAATAATTTATGTTATGGTAATTTTGTTGCACATCACAATACTGTGACACAACACTGCATTACCACACACAGACACGCACACACATAATGTAACCTTTCTCTTTCTCTTCCTTTTCTTCAAGGATTTGATTTTCAAACTTTAGTGCCCAGGATGTTGCAAACAGCACAGTCACAGGAGAATATTAGAAAACAAAGCAGAATTTAGAGAAGGCAGATAGTCCTTGTCCTAAATTCTGTTCGATATTCTGCCAAATTACATTAAAGAAAAATAAACTAATGAAAAGTTCTTAAGTAAAGGAAGTGCATATCTTAACATACTCCTACACAAAACCCACTTAGTTCCCCCCCAGTCTTAAAATACATGTGAATTTGACAAGCACATTATTGCAGTGCTTATTATCAGTGTTCAGTCATGGGAATATTGAACTGACGGGACCAACAGCGAAGACATCAGAACATCAGCAACTTATCAACAACACCATCATTTGAATAAAAATAGAACGTAAAAGCAGCGAGGCCTCTAACAATCTTCATATCTAATTGGAAAAGATATGTTGACAGTAGGCCTCTGGTGCTGCTCGACCTTTTGCGCGCAGATTTGCACGATGCTGATGAGGCGCACGGTTCACTACACATTTTGCGAGGCGTGCTCACAGAGCATCCTATTATATGTACGCTCTTCATGTTCCTCAGATGAATGCATCCAGACCACTGCACCCAGCTCACTGCCCTGCGTAATTGTTCACACCGAACAGCTCATCAAAAACTGCTAAACAGCTTGTGTACAGCAGCGCTCCACCACAGACGAGCAGACTGTTGTCATGCTATCCTTTCATTATCTTTTTTGTAAAGTAAAATAAAGTCAGTCGGTACGAGGCTGCTGTGATGTTCAGTGCAGATAAGTTGCTGTTTTGACACTCCACCAGTATGGGTGTCAGTTACTTGAGATTCTGCTGTGGGTTGTTTGTGTAGGTGGTAAACGCAATATAGACTTCTGCAATACTAGCAGCAAGAGAACATTTCTCCACTGAAGTGAGAAAATAATTTTCAGTCATGATTCAAAACATATGCTTTGGCTGTATAAACCCCTGCTCTGCTGGGGCTGCGGTCTGTGCAAACACTGTAAATTGAAAACATTGATGGGTTTTTTCGTGGTTTATTTCCACATATATAACTACTCAACTGTCACTGCAATCTCATAAGGAACTTAGCTCAAGATGTTTGCTGTTTAACTTTGTCGAATTGCAAAACGGATCATTTCATCCGGTTTCTGGGAAAACGTATGCTTTTATGTAGTGGACTCCAGCTGAGTGTTTACAAAGGATTTTAAGGTACGTTTTGCATTTATTTGCTTCTACTCCGATATATATTTCCCAGAAAATGTCACACTTTTTACTTTACTAACTGGCACCTATTTAGGTTCAGATTTCATAGATAAAGTATATTATTAACAAATGCAATATAATGTATTTCTGCAGAGACTGCAGATTAGCTTCTACATTAATCAGATGGAAGGGTGAAATGTAGCGTACGCTCTAAATAACAATGCAATAATATGACATTCATCGTATATATTTTGTGTAATGATACTTGGAAAAATTGGAATGAGGGACGTTTCACATGCATTGAAATGTTAGGCAACAAACATGCCTGTGTAGTTATTGCTCCCGCTGAAGAAAATGAGAATTTTTCTTAATCTAAAAAGGACATAAAATGACAGAATGAAGTGGAAAAATACCACATACGAGTCTTTTACAGAATCCTGTTGTTTGTTGAGCTTCATGCTGAGACAGCAGCTTGCAGTTTCAAGATTTTATATCTGCCGAAGTCATCCCAGCATGTGGTGCAATGGACAGGATCACCTTTTACAGTCCATACAGCTTGCTGAGTAACCTTTTTAATCATGTTGGGAGTGTTCCAGACATATGTAACACTCAAAGGTCAAAGTCTTAATTTATTTAAAAAAAAATCTAATCAATACATTTGAAATGATTTCTTTAGGTGACAGCAGTTTCAGCTGCGTAGGGTTTAGACCACAAGAACCAGAAAAGACTTCAGAATACAGGAAGTGAGATTTTGTTAATACCTATGGCGTAAAAACAAAAGTGTCTTCAGAGCATTTGAAGCCCACGTTAATGATTATTTCCTGTCTGCTCTATTGTTCATTGTATTTCCGTAACAATAACAGCAGTGTTCCTTTCATTTTTCCTTTGCTGTGGGAGGTGAGAGTGAAGAGCAGCAGAACAACAGTGCTGGAGGATCCAGCTCTTTGCTTAAAGACACTTCAGCAGAGTGGCTGCTCGTTGACACGGGAGCTTGAATGCGTGTCATACAGTGGAGGGTCTGTCTCCCCTCGTGCTGCACCACCAAGCACTCGACTGTTTTTCTGTTCTTACCCTGCCTGGCGGTCCAGAAGGAGCTGTGTGATACACAAGGACAGTTGTGTCAACATCTTCCTCAGGGAATAAGTTAAGCCTGAGTCTCCATGAGTACGAGAGGATGCAGTTCTGATCGTTACAAACGAAAGATGCTTCCTTTAGGTGTTTTTAGCACGAAAAGCGGTCAAACCTCTGATCTGCAGTAGTGATGCAGTAGTGCATATTTGCACTTTAGGATGTAAAGGGATAATTCAGCTTTTTTTTTCTCATCTGTCAAATCTCATTTTTTTGTGGTCACTCGTGGGCAATAACATGTAAAAACATCTCCTGGCTAACTAAAGCTGGCACAGAAAACACGATGGCGAGCATCTGCTTAGACGCACACCAGCTTAGATAACCACAAGCTTGCGTTGGCAGTTGTTTTATTCTGTCCGCTTGGTGAATGCAAATCCAATAGTCACTGTTCTTCCAGCTCCGTTTTTGGTAGTTCATTTATATGCTATAACTAATTGCTGCCAAACACATGTGGGACGGAGGATCCAGAGCTCTCATCTCTTCTGAAATCCTGCATTTTATACACCCTCCGCTCATTCTGACCTCTCCCGATAACTTCTGTAGAGGTCTTTTTTTGCGAGATGCAACTAAACTGCTAAGCCGATTCTAAGTAAGTCCCCTTTGTTGTTTCTACATTAAGTGGTCTTTAAATCAGAAATGAGCTCTAGCACTGCCGTTTCACTCAGCAAGAGGGAATAGCAGAAAACCGAATTGTGTTTGATCAACTGTCTTGGCAAAGACGATGGATTATGTGCATCATGGACGAGTGCAGTGCTAACACTAACACAACATTTTATTTTGATAACTTGTAAATGAATCTGTGTTAATTGCTGTACTCTGTGGGTGTCAGAGCCAAAGCTTTCAAATAAGTAATAGTAACGAAGGCCTCTAGACCTTTCATGTCAGAACTCACTTCACTCTGTGGACCACATAAACCCCACTTTGATCTTAAGTGGGCTGAACCAGCAAAACCCCCATTTCTGTCAGTGTGTCAGATGCTTAACTACATATTTAATCCCATTTAATATAAGACAAAGAAGTGCATTTTCAACAGTACATCTCAGTTTTTCTACACAATAAAAATGGTTATGTAGTAAATGCAGCACAAATAAATAAATGTGTAAAATTACAGAAAAAGTTCTGGCAGCTCATTGCCCAGTAAATCTCATTTTTCCCCCTCTGTGGACCCACTTTATTTCTATAATTTCTATGGTAGATAGTGAAAATAACAGGAACTTTCATGTTTTTTAATTGTAATTGTTTAGCAGGAAATGATGCCCTCCATCACATTTTCCAAAGGTTACTGGTGGGCCGGATTGGGGTCTTTGCCAGGCTTATTCTGGTCCCCTGGCCTTGTTTTTCACATGCCTGTTTTAGATGAGTGATGCTAGTGTTGTTCTCTGGCACTAAACAGAGAATACAATTTAGCAGATTATTTATGCTCATTTCCCCTCAAAGTATAATTTTCCCAAACAAAAAAAATTAAAGCTTTGAGCAGAGATGACGTGGTCCTCACTCTTTTATCCATATCGATGACGCATTTCATGCTTTCAAGTCATAATTCTGGACTGAATCTTGATTAAGGACATCAACAGTATAACCTTATGACCTGGAATCTAACTGGCTGTTGCACAAAGTTGTTAATTATCCCTTCCTGTGCCCACTAGGCGGCATTATGGAGCGTCCAGTAATTACACTGTATATCTTGTTGCTGTATGTCATGTGTCAATCCCACAGTGAAAATCTAATGTGTAACAAATTTCATTCACGTAGGCCAGAGTATGTGCCGAGGGTACTAAGATCCATAAAATACTGAATCCTTATTTGTGATGCGTGTGCAAAACTCGTGAGTTTTCAACCATGTTTAGGCCCTCAAAAAAGTGATTTATTGTCATAAATAATAACAATAAATGCAGCAGATCCAATAAGTGGAGCAGAGCCTCAGCCCTGCTAATATGTTTCCCACAAACAATGATGAAGAGTACTCAAAAATCAAGCTCACAAATAGTAAACAGATTCCCATAAATATTAATATGTTTGATAATGAGTGATACCAAATACAGATCAGGCAAATGCATGTTCATGAGTGCTGCAGCACTGCACTTTTCTAAAACCTAAGCTCTTGCCTTGTTCTCCCTTAATACATAACTACATTTTCTGTAGCGAATGAGTAAAAGTCTTGTGCTTTTAGATTAATTGTTGATTGTTGAAACTTTCCACTTTTCCACATGACATTTCCCCTCCTTCCTCCAACACTCCTCCTCCTCCTCCTCTTCTTCCTCCTCACCAACTAAACATTTACTGAAAACCCTCTGCAATCCCCTCCTTAAGTGTATTCAAGCAGAGAGCGCTGAGATTCACAGCAGAGCTGAGCTTTGAGAATTCACTTTTAATTAAAGCAGAGATCCTGTGTGCTTAGTGAAGGTGCGAGAAGAGAAGTGGGGCAAAAAAAAACAAAAAACCAGGCTCTTTTCCTTTTTTAAGAAAAAGCTGCAGATACCCTGTAAGGTCCTGAATGAGGAGCTTTGTTAAGGTTGGATAGTGGAAGACATCATTTGATCTCCCATTGACAGCGCCTTCCCGCTGCAGAATAATTACTTCTTTTATGAAGCCATTAGAGAGAACCAATTCAAGTGATTGTTTCTCAAATGCCCGTCTATGTGGCCAACTGGGATCTGGGTGCTGCAGCTAGCGAGGGTGAGTCAGAAAGTCACACAGCAGGCATCTGGGATGTTTATCTCTGTTAGGAGCTTGCTGACACATTATTAATACCAGACCTGTCATTCGGTTGGCATCAAAAACATTTCCAGCAGTTCTCTCCCGAAATAGAGTCAAACAACTTACTTTTTCTTATTTCATTATTTTCTCCATTCTTTTAAATATACAGAAAATTTTGTGCTAATCCGGATTTTGGCTTTTTGCTCATTCCTAATTGAACTCTGCTGCTTCGTGTCCGCAGTCACAATAGAGCTCTTATTCTATCACTGCCACTTTGCTTTTTCACTGTATAAGTTGCTTATCACTCTGCTCTGGTGGAAATGTTCATGATCATCAGTGACTCTATTAAAACTCTGCAGCTTAATGCTACTGTGGGCTAGTCAAAGGAAAGGATTACATTATTTTTAGACCCTTTAATTTACCTCTTCTTTTTCTGAGTAAAAGTCACCACTGAGCTTAATGGACTGTTGAGTTTTATCAGGATTACAATGATGCCTTTTCCCTGCCATCCTGGGCTTAATTTTTAAGCTTTTGGTGGGGTTGTTCTTAAAATGTTTTCCTTTCATTGGTGCGTTCAGCTCTCTCCAATAACAAATGTAATGCTGTTCATAATTAACACTGGCCTTTTGGGGGAGGTTAACTAACCGGGCCAGGTACAACAGTCATTTCAAAACAACACGAATGAAAACAGTGACTGCTTGTTTCAACATCGGCAAAGAAAGAAATGCCACGTACATGTTGAAATATCATGCAGACGCTCTTTTCCTGAATCGAATAATTAACTTCTCAGTGTTGTTTTGGGGAAGATGAATGGTTGTTGTCGTAGTGTCTCTCTGTAAACTTATGCTGATAAACTAATAATTAAGCAATTAGATGATTCATAGTGATGCAGTGGTTGGGACTGAGTTTTCTCCAGGGCAGGATGTGAGTTGACAAAGGTCGTTATTTTACAGTTATTGTCACTGATGAGAAAAAAAGATGTGTGTGTGTGTTGTGTTTGTTAGCAGGCTTACTGTTTCCTTTCTTTTCTTCAGAGCTAAGATTAGTGCTCCAAATGCTCATGTGCTTGCAGTTGTGGGTTTAAGATGTAGTGAGTTATATTATGTACATTTAGGTGGCTAACTCTGATCCAAATCCACAATTTGGTTGGATTATGAATGGAAAAATGGTCAGGAGTTTCACTTTAAAAACTGCTGAAAATGTCACATTTTCACCAATTCTTTTAATACTAGTTAATACTAGTGCATCAAATTGTCCTGGGAATGTGCAGGACAATGTGCAGAAAATGCCTTTATACTTTTATATGTGTCGGAAAACCAACAATACCTGTTGAGTCAAAAAAATAAACGTAAGCTTTAATGTTTAAGTGCACCCAGTTTGAAGTTTCCTTAGAGATAAACAGCAGCATGGAGAGCACTCAGCGCTAGAATAAATATATTAACTCAAAATAAATTTATTTTACGCTTTCTGCAGCATTCATGTCCTGCCTTCCTTCAACACGGTTGCAGTCTGCTGTTATATTTTTTATAGTCTTCGTAGATTCTTTTCACCATTTAGTAGGCGGCACTCATTTTGTATGGAAGATGAGTCATATGAGGTGTGAAATGTCCCTTTTTAAGCGAGCACACAGAAACAGTTGATAACCACAGATGTGACACTGGTTATTGCCAACCGGATTTTTAGGTTTTTTTTTTAAAGCCAGCTAACCCGGAGAAAGCATGGCAGTGTTGAACTTCCGTCATAGTGTACCTCTCTGAATAAACAACATGCAGAAGCACAAACAAGAGAAAGCACAAACCTCCCCCAAGGCAGCTCTCTGTCTGGGCAATATTTACATTTAAAGGACTCGCATTGTATTTTACATGTGTTCATTTTTTAATTTGTTCTCATTGAACTCACTTTAAGAGGTTTGTAGTAGAGATGGCACGATACCACTTTTTTATGTCCGATACCGATACCGATATCATAAATTTGGATATCTGCCGTTACCGATATGAATCCAATATAGTGTGTTTTTTAATCAATAAAACTGTTTTTTTAATATCTTGCTGCATTTTGTATAAGTTCATACTCAAGTTTAAATAAACAACAACACTAAAGCTATCCTGTTATACCTGTATGTAAAAAATACACTGCACCCAAAATATTTCATAGTTCAGCAACACTGATCAATCTAATAAACTTAAACCTACTCCATCCTCCCTATTCTGGTATTTTAAAGAGTACTAAGCAGAAATATTAAGCAACCTAACTAATAGGGTTCTAAAACTCCCAGCAAAAAAAAAAATAGGGAACCCCCCACCCTCCACCTCATGATGCTTAATCGACGTAATCAACTTTAATTTGATGCAGTGTGAAAAAAAAAAATGCACAGAAATAAAAATTTTTTCAAGAATAATTAAATAGATTCAACATCTTTCTTCTACAGAATTGCAGACTGCACAGATGGTATCTTCCCAAAGGAAAAAGTACTATAGCTTACTAGGGTATATTAGACTTAACAGTTACTATATACAGTATCAATCAATCAATCAATCAATCTTTATTTATAAAGCACTTTTCATGCAAAAAATGTAGCACAAAGTGCTTTACATGGTTAAAAGCAGCCCACCCCACCCCACCCTCCCACTCACTCCCCACACTCTCATTAACATAAATGATCACACACACACACACACACACACACACACACACACACACGCACACTTAAAAAGTAAAATTGGGCTGGGTACGCATTAGCCAAGTGAGGAAACACTATCACAGGGAGTCGTCTGGAGCCGGTCACAGACCGCAGCCTCCAGGCTGGGCACACAGCAGGAGGGAGGCAAAGAAGCCCCCCAGCCAGGCTGAGAGGACCCACAGAGCCCCAGCAGCCACGGTCGTAATGGACTTCTATACATTTTACATCAGATTAAAACTTTGGGTGTAAGATTCAGATAATTATTTATTAAAAGCTAGACATTTTAAATGAGAATAAGAAAGAAAAGTATGTCTTTGTGCCCCCTTTTCCCTGTTAATGCCCTATCGGCCCCCCTGGCTAAACTTTGCTAGACCCGCCCCTGCACAGTTACCAGCCGTCAGCTACGTAGAAAAGGAACCTGGTGTAGGAAGTAATATTAAATAAATTCTAACAACAGCTTATGAAGGTTAAACGTGCTGCTGTTGTTCAGCCGCTGGTTTCCTCTTTCTGGTGCGAAGTGGGCCAAAAACAAAGAAGAGAGACGGACTCACCACAGAAAAGCCGATCAGCTGATCATTAAGCAGATTGAAGTAGCAGCAGGAGAGGTAGGGAGAGAGAAGAGGCACTCGCTCCATATATCTGTTGTTAAGCTTAACATGGGAACGCTTTACAAACATTCAGAGATGAACTTACACACTTGCTTTACTTCTCTCTGGGATAACTTCCTCGGAGATAAAATGCTGGTTTGGTAGGGAGGCTACAAATACGCACAGCCTTTATCACGTGATGCATACTGCTCTGACGTGCTACGGTTATGAGCCGAGTTACGCCATGTCGCAAGTTTTGTGATATTTAATGGATCGGATTACATTTTTTATTTCTCTCCACTATCCGATCCAGTAATTTACGTCAGTATCAGTATCTCTAGTTTGTAGTGCAGGATTTTGTTAATTTTTCCTGTTGAAACCATTTTTATGTACTTGAGATGCTGCGTATAATTATTTTTTGTTTATGTGGATATAGAGATGAGTGTAGCATTCATGTTGTTGTTTGGTAAAGTTTTTGGTCACGTTTATCTTCTTTTCCAAAGATATTATACTTATTCAGGAACTTTGTACATGTATTCATATATATTATACCAAAAGAAAGAAAGTAACGTGATATTTAGCATCCTCATGTATGATTCCCTACATGCCTGTGTGCTGTCAATACAAGCAGTGGCAGTAAGAAACAAAGGCTATCTAAAAAGCTCTGCAGAGCATTATCATCAGTTTGACGTTTTAAATCCTACATGGTGCTATTCCATATGTTGACAATATACACCACACTTGTAAAAAAAAAAGCCTTTTTGTAAATATTTGACAAATAAATCGTTGAGTTGACCTTCAACTTTGGTGGATGAAAGCCAAATATTTGTGGATTACTAATCTGCTATCATCATTTATTTACACACATGCTGATTACGTCAGCCTGAAATATGCTCTCAATAATAAAAATGGTGGTGCTGGTCCTCTTGTAAACTTTGTATCCTTCTCAAACTTGGCTAAAATATGCGTCGTGTCATCATTATTTCTGTCACGTAAACCTCTGCTGAACCTTACGGTCTGTGTTTACATTCATGCACTGATCTGCTGCACGTCATGGAACTTCTATAACTCAATTCAGAGCTTTTATCGCAATGTTTAAGTTACATGTTACAGCGTGTCCGCAGTTTGTTGCTCAAACCTAAAATGAAGCTAAACAGATAATTCTGAAAAAGTCTAAACACAAAATCTAACAGCTTACATTATTCGCTTTTAAGCAGGCCATCATCCCAAGTCAGTTTTAACACACTTTTAATCATCATATGTACTCAAATTCTGTCATACTTTTATCAGATAGTTCACATTTTTCAAAATATCCAGACATTCAGAGGTTCTAGACAGACGAACCAATAATAAACAGCGTGCATTAGAAGGCAGCGCTGATAGTGGAGCGTTATATTTAGAAACTTTATCACAGGATATGTTAAGTGATACTTTGAGGTGTCAGGAGCCTGCTGGATGTGATGGTTTCTAGTTATGTTGTTGGATTTGGGAGAAAGTTTAAAATTGAACCATTCGTAATAAAAGGTTTGTGAGCAGAGTGCATGTGATTTGTCGCCGTGCGGTGATTCTTGCATCTTTGCTGATGAATTTCCTTGTGAGTGGCCGCCACTAATGAAGTGTATTGGGCATTAAGCCAATCACTAATGTGAACACACAGTGAGATAAACACAGTTTTAATTAAAATGGCTTACAACAAGATGGGAAGCCAAAACTGTAGCACATACCACAGCAGCTTTTGCCAAACGCTAAAGGAAGAAAACTGCTTTGGCAGTGTAATCCTGTTGTTACTCGACACAGTCATGTTCACACTCCAGTTTTCAGGGGTCATGCGCTCCTAAGAGTTGCCATCTGTGCTGAGCGAGCCACTTGAATCTCATCGGCAGATCAGCAAAACTTTGGCGGTGGTTTATTTGAGCTTTCTCAGTTCTTACATGTGATGGATCTTTTTCTAGACTGCAGATGTCTTCCATAAAGTTTTCATTGAAAAGCCCCTAAAACCAACGCTGAAATAAACACATTTACACACTGTATGCTAAAGAGGAGCTCTCAATAACTCCTCTGCTTTGACATTTCATTCAGACCTGCAATAAGGCAACTTTGCAGCCGGATGAATGGAAGAATCTGCGTGTAAAAACAAACATGCTTAGTAATGTCACCGGGGGAGGAATGCGATCTTTAGTTTGATGTGATTTGACAGTCATAGCTAATGCGCACTGGCAGGCCAAACACACCAGGAGAGCGGAAGGACGGGCCCCAGGGTGAGGGGAGGGTCAGGGCTGCTGCCGCTATCATTGTTAACCCCTCTGCTGCTAACGGAAAGAAGACGTCCCACAGAACGGCTCTTTTACAGGATGGGACTCGAAGTTGTACAAACAGGGACAAAGAGGACATTAGGAGAAACCTCTAATTATTTCCCCTCCCAGTAATGCTGGCACCAGAGCTCCTGATAACCTCTTCTTCCTGCCACTGTTGATATTGCTAGTTTCCATCACAACAGTGTGTGTTTCCCTCGTGTGCAAACGCATTGTTAATGACTGTCCTCGCTTTTTATTTCCCCCCACTGCGGACCAAACGCGACCTCGCTTTACCAAACACTCGTTTTCCGGTATTTTTCCCATTTAAAAACTGTGGAAGGATATCATACCTGATTCCGTACAGCTGATTTGCACTTGGGATTTCACGTCCCGGTGAAAAGAACGAAAGCAAAGCAAATTGGCGACCTGGAGAGGATCTGCAGAGTCATGTAACATAACTGGATATTTTTTCTGCCTCTGTCATGACCAAATATAACACTTCTAAAAACCAAATCTACTAAAGATCCAATCTTGTTGGTTGTGAAAAAACTTTTCTCTTCCTGTCCTAAATCAAACCAGTTATGCAAAATCAAGTATTGCATAACCACACTAATAGAGCCTTTTTCCTGCTGGTATCATCTCTGTCGCAGCATGGTTGTTTTTACGAGTCCTTAACTGCATAAAGTATTCTAACGATGTGGAGAGGCGGTTGCTCGGCTTATGGTCAGTTTAGCATGTGGGCGGTGTTTTTTTTTATAGCTGTGAATGTGCATTTATTCAGTACATTTTACAACAATAAACTGTTTATGGACAATATTTGAATCTTTCATCAGGAACATAAAAATTGATGCTGAGCTGAGAGGATGAAAAGACTCTCGAACCTGATCTGTATGCTTCAGGTGATCAGCATCAACATTTAACAACCTGCAAACAAAGGCAGAGTAGAGCACAGATATTTTATGACTGATTTGTTCCCATCGCACCTTGTGTGAAGCCACCACTTGTCCATGCTAGTTGACAGTTGTCTGTTTCTTGACTGTAGAGTTGAAACGCTCATTCCTCTCCTTGGCCAACGAGTCACATAGGAAGAATATTTATGGATTGACTTGTGGCGGCGTTTGCCTGCAGCAAAAGCAAAGCTGGCCGTCCGCCTGCTTGCCCAAGATTAACTTTGACGTTTCCGTCCTGAAATCCTCTCTGATTAAATATTTGCTGGCTCATTTAATATGAATGTGAATTAATGGTCAGTCGGTGAGTTTGTGCCCACTCCACTGGAGTAATATCGGTGATTTGGCAAAAAAAAGACCTCCACAGCTCCTCCTGTCTCTTGTCTGTCTGCATTTCCTTTTTGTTTGTGTGTCTGTTTCATTTAATTCCGATCTGTTTTTTTCTCCCAGAAGAAAGGATGCGATAACTGAGCTGCAAAGTACGGTGGGATCATACTTGGGGTCAGGGAGGTTAGCCAGTGTTATTTGGTCAGTCAGACCTTCACTTTTGGCTGAAATATCTCAGCAAATATTTATAATCTGACTCATTTTGCAAAGGTTTTGCATCCAAATAGTGATCCTGTGACTTTGCCTGTGAAAAATCGGATATTTTACCATGAAAATCCACACAGACATATATTATATTAACATTAACTTGTACTGGAACTGGCAGAGTTAGAGGCACAGTAAAGTTTGTACCTGCCTGTTTTTTAAACATGGGACTCATGCAGCTGCAGCATGCATCCACACTTTTGTTACTGTCGCTGGAACCTGCAAATTAACCACAAGTAGGGCTCAGTTTCACTTTGGTAACTGGGGAGGGGGGACCATGAATTATTAACAGCAGTAATTATCCTTTGTGTGTGGTCCTGTCGTCTTCATGAGAGGGAGAGTGATTAGATGTCACGTGTGTCCGTTTGCTCTCATAAATCCATTTACTATACGATTCCGAGAGAACGCTGATTTTAAGCTGCAGCAGACGTAACAGCTCCACTCATAACCCCCGTGGCCTTCAGGCATCTTGATCTCAGGAAGGACCGATGCACATTATTAGACTTGTGTTTTTGTCCTCGGTGAGGTAGGGCTAGTAAGCATGATGTAATACGCAGTTTGATTTTCAACCGCATAACCCTGGCTTCGACATGATTCAGCGTCTCCTGGGCAAACAGTTCTCAGTTTGAAACAAACACCAGCTTGTTTAGCAGTCGCCGAGTCGTCCAGGAATATCTTTTCTCCATCGACCGGGAGCGAAACACTGACGCAGGAATGATAAATTATCGTGGCTACAATGTGGAGTTGGAGTGCAGGAGTCACTTTTCAACAGTGTTTATACAGCTGTTGGAGGAATTATCATACTGTGTAACTGCATTATTGTGGAAAAGAGGTTGTTTCGTGGGAATGAAAGGATGGCTGACATCTCAGACACGTTTAAAGGAAGAGTTTATTATCGTGCTTATTTTCTTAGGGGATGGAAAAATTAACAGGCAGAAGCAGGCGTTTTTGTTTGTGTACTGATCAAACTATAAAGATCTTAATTAAGTTACAGACAAAGGAAATTAATGCATTGCCCCACAATGTCAAACTGTTACTTAAATCTCTTGTGGATTTGTTTGTTCATACTCTGAAGTCTCAGCGACGAGGCACCATCAGAGATTTACTTCTAAGATGTTATTTTTCTGACATTTTGTGAAGCTCCATTGTTTGTTTTTGTGTCCTTGTGAAACTGACGTGAACATCTCAGAACGTCTCGTGTTTTTATCTGTGGAAGAGAGATCTGATCCTAAAAATGAACAAAATACAGAATAATCAAGATGCGGAGAAAGACATCGGTAATGGAAGCCATCCTTACACCCAGTCTTTAAACCGAGGCAAAGTTTTGAGAGACGTCAAACAGGATGTCTTTGTGTCAGGCTGAAGCACATGAATGTAATCTTTTTCTCCTTGAGGGTCCCAGAGTCTTCTTAGACTACCGAGGGGAAAAGAAGAAGGGGAAGTGGGGGGGCCTGCGGTGCCATTGAGGTTTCAGGTGACAAGTCTTCTGCAGGTTTGTCCTGAGGCAGACAGACAGAAAAGTCACATGGGTGAGTGTCCCCTCAAATGTTCTGGAAAATTCCCTGACCTTGAGGAGTGTTGCATTACACCATCCGACTATAGCCTCTGGGGCTCGTCCCAGAACAGAGACTCCTTTGAGAGAAGCTGCAGAGAGTTTGGAAAGTCGGGATACAGCCATCCCGAAACACACACAACCGAAATGAAGCAATCAGTAAATCTTAAACAGAATCATGAAAGCATGTGTTTTATGGATGACCACCCTTAATCTTCCAGATTTTTAACCTCTGCATTCTTTAAAAGATGGTTTTTTTGCTCTTTTTCTGTCATCTACGCAAATGTCTTTAATTCCCACAAACTCCCACAGACAATAGATCTCAAAGACTTCAGTGAAAATGCTCCGGGGTAGAGCTTTGTTTTATTTTTCCCTGTCCTTTCTGCTTAGCTTAATTTATTAAAGATAATAAAGAACTCTGAGGCTCGTAGAGTTAATTTTTTATGACTGTTTGGCGCAACGGTTAAAAACAGAGTCGTTTCCAAGATACGTAATTGCTTTGAATCCTGTTATTTAATTTTCTGTGCTTGTCTTTGTTCCATCTGGTATTTCTGTTTGCTGTGAGTTTGACAGAAGAATAAAGATCGCTTGCATTGCATAACAAAGTTGAACTGCATGTACCAACCGTATTTTAAAGGAAATGCTTCAGTGTTCGGCTTCTGTCTTTTCTCGGATTGATTTTTTTAGCTTTTCAAGAAGTTTTAGATCTGCCTTCTTTGTCCTTTTGTAACCTGCACATGTTTTTTCTTCTACTCCACATGTGATGAAACTGACTCAGGTGTATGTTTATTCTCCCTGTGTGTGTGCATGTGTGTGTGTGTGTCTTCACTGCAGATGGTGAGTCACGCCCTTTCTCTCCCGGATCATCTCAGTGAATAGCCGGCCGCACAGAGCTGAAAGGATCTCAGCTCAGCTGGTAAATAAAACCCTCTTCCCTCCGCACAGTGTGGGAGAAAGTGCCACTGCGGTGCTGGTATGGCATCTCTGTAGGCTGATAACTGAAGTGAAAGCAGCGTTTGAGCGATCATCTTTCACCTGGAGCCACTCACCTTTCAGGACGTGGCCCCAGAGCCGGCTGTCAGGGCAGGACCGTCAGTGGGAGTGGAGAGAGATTCTCACAATCAGCAGAGCAGCACAGATGCAGGCAGCCTTCCTTATGAGACTGGAGATTTATCCACAAGGGAAAAGACATGTTATTTTTTGGGTGACCTTCATACAGGATTAAGACTTTTTCATTGACTTTTATCTTTGCTTTAGCTGGTGCCCAGTGGGGCTGTGTGTGGTGTTGACTCTTCATCTTTATGATTTTTCATCGCTGGGCGAGTGTGTCTGAGTGGCTGGGAGAGCCAGCATGGCCAAGCCTCTGCTGAAGATACAGCGCTACTTCCGCAGGAAACCTGTGCGATTCTTCTCCCTCATCCTCCTCTACCTGACCGCCGGGAGCCTCGTTTTTTTGCACGCTGGCTTCGTCGGGGACAACGGCCCCGGAGCCCGAGGTGGCCGAGACTCTCTTATAGCTTCGGAGATGGGCAGCTGGGCTTCATCGGACACTCGGGGACTTGGCCTCATGAGTAGGGTGTTTAAGGAAAAACGGAGAAGTGGACGGAGGTTTGGTCCCCCTTGGATGAAGAAAACTAGACAGGAGGGCCAGGGGATGGTGGGCAGGGGGCGAGACTACACCAGCAACTGGAAACGCGCGCTGAAAGGACGCAATGCCAAAGACCTGGATGATGGAAGAGGTGGGTGAAAACCGCTGTTGCAGTTGTGCACTTTTTTTAGCTGGGGAGTTTTCCAAATAAACCATCTGAGCCCACAACCTTTAGTTTGTTTTACATCTCAAAGCAAGTTAGCAAATGTCTCAAATGTTTATTTATATATAAAACTTTTAAGAAGTTTTAAACAATATGGAGCAGTGGTTAGTCCTGTCCAGGGTGAACGCCATGTCATGCATTATGTCAGCTGGGAGAGGCTCCATTTGTCATATATCGTATGCTGTTATCACACTTTTCATTTAACTGCTTCATTTTTAACTCTTTCAATATGTTGCAAGAGAAAAATGCAAAATTGGCAACATAGTATAAGGCATATAATATTTTATATATAAATGCATTGTACTTTTTGGATTTTGCTCCTTATTTGACATATGAAAAAGTAAAAAAAAATACTATAAAATTATAACATACCCACATGCAGATCGTGAGGGCTATTTTGGGTGATTTTTCATTTTACCAGCGTGAATGACTGCCGAGCTGCCGAGAGAAGAGCAAAATACAAATGCTGAACTTTCCATTGCAGGCCGATTCATAATGGAAACCCACTGGCAGACTCACAAGCAGCTTTTGTCCCACTTTGTGCTAAAATGAAACAGATCCCAAAAATTACAAACTGCTGCATCTTAATGACTTGACGCTACTAGCTGTAATTGGTCATGTGGGAGATCTCCTCGGAGTGGAGTGAGATGATAATTATAATTATGTCTTTTCTCAGGAATAAATCCTTCATGGATCTCCCCGTCTCTGTGCTTCAGCTGTAGCTCCTTCACATGTTCTGCACATGCTCACATTTTGAGTGATATGACAACAACCAAACGATTAGACGATTGTGGGATTAACCCCTTTATCTGGCTCATGTGCACAATCCCGTCTTAAAAGGTTTACATGTAAACTCAGTGCCAGCTTATTAAATCATAACGTGTTATGGAAACACCGATGCAAGACTGGGATGTTTCTAGCTGCAGCTGACATCACTGAGCTTGAACAGGACAAAGATCCGTGTTGCTGCTGACTTTTCAAATGAAACATGGACAAATTTGCTCCTGGCTCTTTTTTCTCGTCCTCCTCTCTGATTTTCATATCGTGTCCATCACTTTCTTTGCTCTTGGATGAAACACAAACATTTGTAAACAAAGTCAGCAGTTCATATCGTGGCCAAATGCATTTATGAAGTGAAAAACAACCCCTGTCCTGCTCCTGTCTTCATGGCGAAACACAAGAGAAAATTGTAAACTAGTTAAGTCCTTAAGAAAAAAGTAGTAACATCATTTTTTTCCCTCTTATGTTAACATGTAACATTTTACCCACAGTCGTTAGATAAGTGCAAGAAACTCAAAGAGCAACAGCGCCACGGAGGAAGAATATAAAACAGCATGAATTCGAAATACTCGGGTGCCACTACTGAAAGCTAGAAACATTTTTCCCATCAATGGGAGTCCAGAGACAGAAATATCACAATTTCACAGGTGAAATGTGAAGAAGCTTTACTCTCTCTGTGGCATGTTTTCAGCATCTGTGCCTCGATTCCACTTCACAGCTCATCTCGTGTTACTACACTTTTGAACTCTTATTTAAATAAAAGGAATCTATATGGCAGTGAAAAGGTTTGTTAATGGAAAAAAAGCACCTTCATGATGGAAATGCACGGTAGACTTGAAAATTAGAGGGTTAAATCGCCTCAGAGTTGAGTGGAATTAAAGTTCAACTACCTGCTGTACAGGTGGGAACTTTTTTTTACCATTTATTTTGTATTTCAAAATATTATTCCTTTTGTAATAAACCTGTAAAGCAGATTAATTGTCAGGTGATTTTTTGAGTGGTGCTTAAAAAAGAAATAATATTCCTGTATCGTACAGCCAGCGAGCAACCCTCGGTTCGGCTGTGATAATCATCTGCTTCATGCACTGGCAGGGAGATAACTTCACTGGGAATGAGCACATGCTATCTGCCTGTTTCTATTTAATCATCTATAAAATCCTTGAAAAAAGCATAAATAAACAGACAGATTTTGTTTAAACTATCTTTTAGTGATGTTGGTTCCTGTTTTTTTTCTCTCCAGAGAAGCTGTACAGGCAGGTGGGAGAGCTAAACTGCCATAAATATGAAACATAAGTGTGAGGGACTGCTGCTCCATCTGTGTTATGTGTGCTATGACAACAGCAGAGTTCCCTCCTGATTTTTAACTCTGGGAAAGACTCCCAACATCTGTAAGCGTGAAGCGGGTCATAATCTCTGAGTCACAGCACAGTAACCTGCTGTGAATTCAAATGTAGACTATAAAACAATGCACAAATGGTAATAACCTCTTTTTTTTAGCCCCCTCTGCATTCAGAGGGAGCAAAGCAAACATGTTTACAATGTACACTCAGCCACCCCACGCCTCCACCTCCGCGCCGCCCTTTTCTGAAACTCTAACCTCACGGGACTGCAGCCGAACGTGATGATGGAGTAATTAATAACTTCAAAGCATTCGTTTGCGCTCGTGCATCCAGCGCCACTCATTATTATGTAGTGTTTAAGAGCCTTTTGTCTTCCAAAGGTGGCTGTGTTTGGGTTAAGAGTTTTTTTCCCCTTCTCTTTTTCCTCCAAATGTAATAATTCACCTTGGCTCCGAATTTAATTTGAAGGGAATATTGCGATAAGATGCAGACCGCGGCGCATAAGCACATTTTTGCTGTGTGGGCCAATTGCACAGATGTATGCTGCACAAATAGACAACAGGAGGAGGCTGGAGAAAGGATATACTAGGAGCACTATGGAAAATGTGATTCACCAGCTACAATGAGGTCATTTCAGAAGATGCTAAAATGATTGAAAACAATAATTGTATCAGTTGCATCTGCCGTTTCATCCTTTACCTTCGTGTAATGCGAAGCAGAAGTGTGCTATTCAAAACAAGAGATGCTGCTTCATCAAATCTGCATTTCCCTCCATCAAAAAGCAGATTATTTTCCAGCTCAACAATAGGTAGATTACCATCCGCTGCAGTGCACAGCATGCTGCTCAAATGCAGGCCTGTAGACCAGCACAATTAAGATAATGCAGGGGACTCTATGCTTTTTCCCATTTAGTTATTAACAGAGGTTTAAAGGGGTAATGGCAGAGCACAGATGGTGAGAGGTTTGCTGGTAGGGCCTGTGTAGCCCGGTTAAACACGAGAACGTTGTTCTAATGAGAGGCAAGAAGCTGTTAAAGGGTCATTGTATGCCTCTGCAGAGGTTCACCGGAGCCCAGCCCCCACACACTTCTGAAAAATGCAGAGAGATGACTGCCACTACAGTTACAGGCCACTAGAAGGGGATATCTGTCTTTATAAATAAATAAAGCTTCTGCCCCAGTTTGGACTCCTATGTGCGATGTCACCACAGCGTGACGCTGTGTGTGAGGACTCTAATGTGGATAAAATTCACCTCTGATGCTTCTGACAAAGGGTTTTGATTGCTCTGTATGAGCTGTTACGTTAGAAATGTAATGTTATGTACATATGCTTAAGTTATGTTTTCTCTGCACACACGACTAACTGTGTTTTCTTTCCTTTTTCAGCAAAGTACATCGGCTGCTACATTGATGACACTCAGAAAAGAGCTCTGAGAGGAGTTTCCTTTTTCGACTACAAAAAAATGACTGTATTTCGTTGCCAGGACAACTGTGCAGAAAGGTATGACAGTAGCAAACAACAAAAAAACTCATCCATTAGGCAAGTTAACCTTCTTTTTTTGCTGTCTTTTGATTCCTACTGAGAAATTTTAAAAAAAAAACCTCCACTACAAAAGAGCTGAAGGGGAGATTAAAAACCTGCAGGAGATCAAAAGGTACTTTCCCATCGTAACTGAGCTAAGAAAGCAAAAAAAAATAAAAGAGAGAGAAAAGCTCACGGGGAAAGATGCACAGTAGACCCCAAGCAAGATGACCTCGAGGCCCATTTGTGGCTGCACACAGGTTCCCAATCGTATCACATTTTTATATCACATATAACAAATCCTTCACAGTTTTTGAGTTCCAAAGTTCATTCTTGACTCAACGTGACAGAATACGTTTGCGGATGGTGTGAAAATGTTTGAAAATGCTCTTGGAATAGGCTAAAGTATGAGCCAATGCTCCACCACAGACCACATGATATTTTAGGCATCGAAATCCTCCCAACTTCGAATCTGCAGTTTCAAAAATACCCTTTTTCTATTTAATTGTGGTCATGGCACACAAACAACTTGCTTTGTTTTTTTTTGTTTCTGTGGAGAACTTAACCGGACTGCCCCTTCCTCGGCCTCCTTTCAGCTATGGCCACATTAATCTGTTACTGCGGCCCAGGGCAAAATGAGCTAACCGGACCATTAACCTCCCTGTTTGTGTACGTGAATAGTTTTCCTGTGCTTGAGTAGAACATTGAACACAACGTACAACAAGAAATGACACAAATGACGTGATAAAGACTTTAAAACTAGATTTTGACACGGCCTCTTCAGGCCTCTGAGATTATGCAGTGCTCAGCTTTTACTGTGTTTTAGTTCTGCATATTATAAAGAAATGTGATTGGTGTTTTGTTGAAACACTGAACTGTGGTTTTGAGTCACGCTGGCGTTGGTTTATAATTAAAGTGTGTTCATTAAAAAACAAACAAAACAAAACAAAAAGCCTCAGGCCGTTTATTAAATTACATTTGCATTTATATCATTTTTTATACAGTCAAAAAACATCAGTCGGTGTGTTATAATGCAAGTATTGTTTCACTGATTGCCAAAAAAATTGTTTTGTTTTGGGGTTTTTGCACTGCCGCAGTTTTCATGTAGTAAAAATACGTGCTCCAGTTTCAAGCCATTCATCTCCCACGCTTCTCCTCCATTTGTTTCCCGTTATCCTCTCATCCCGTCTCACTCTCCATGATACCTCGCCATCCTTCTCTCACCTCTTTTTTTCCCCTCCTCCCTCCCTGTGGAGTACCAGGGACGGCTCTATCGAATGCACTGAATTACACCCATGACTGATTCACAGAGCAGAGAATAGGAGCAGAGAGAGATGCCTGTTTTCAGCTCCTTCTCCTATTAGTTCTTGCCTCTTGCAGCCACGTTTGCTAGAGTAGCGGGTTAATAAAAGCAGACAAACAAATGTGGGGCAACACATCGCAGGGTGCAGAGGTTTGGGTTTGATCGACAGCCCGGGGATTTCTCCTGCGTGAGGTATGCATGTTCGACGTCTAATTGCACCTGAAAAGCCTTCTGGGAGTCAGATCCTTCATCAGGCAACAGTAAGGAGAGGAGAGTCCCTGTGTGATAAATTCTAGTATACTGCACACATTTATAATTGGCTTTGCTTAAGAGGCCTGCAAAGCACATAAGTTTTCTCGTTTTCACAGCGATGCGTTATTCTTGAATAATGTTTTCATGCACAAACCACATTAGTGGTTTGTTTCCATTGATTACAGCTCTCCCAGCTGCTCCAGAGGATGAACTGTTTTTGCCTGTGGAGGATTAAGGAACATAATGAAGGCTCAAAACGATCACTTAAACCTCTCTGTCTCCCTACGCTAACAATGCTAATCCTTTTTTTCCTCTTCCCTCCAGGGGATATATGTATGCAGGCCTGGAGTTTGGCGCAGAGTGCTATTGTGGTCATAAGATCCAGGCGCCCAATGTTTCAGAAAGCGAATGCAACATGGAGTGCAAAGGAGAGAAGAGCAACGTGTGCGGAGGGCCCAACAGACTGTCCATCTATAGGCTGGAGCTGAGTCAGGAGTCAGCGCGCCGCTGTAAGTCTGGCATCAGCATATCCAATAACACAACACGTCAAGTGTTTACTACTGCTGATATAAATACTCTATATCAACACTGACAGGTTCACAGCCTGAAATAAATGTGAAATAAATCCTTTAAATGGAACCTTCAGAAAGTTTAATTTCATTATAATTTGCCATAAAAACTGAATTTGATATTTGAAAATAAAATATTAAACTCGGGTCTCTTTTCTAAGATGGATCTGATTGGATATGAGTGTCCTGAGAGTCTGTACTTAGGCACAAAGATGTAATTTTGATTCAGGAGTGTAACACCCGCGGCTACTTTGAGGGAAAAGATTTGTTTTATTTCGGGTTATTGCCACAGTCGGGAGCAGGCTGCTCTGTTGTGTTTACCTCTTTCCCCGGAGAGCTGCTCTACCTACACAGCCCAGCCGCCTGTTGTCTGCATCCTAAACACTCACTGCCTGCCAGTGGAAAACTTCAGTCTTGGGAGAAAGAGCTGATTATCAGGAGTTGTAATGATCTTATAGTATAGAATATGCCTAATTTTTTGATCCCCTGCTGGATCACTTACAAAGTAATGAACAGTCTTTATTTTGTATGCTAGTTGCATTTTAATTGAGAGAGACAGAATATGAGCCAAACATCCAGAAAAATCTTTTCTTTGTAACAAATTCAGCAGGGTGTCTAATAATTATTTCTCCTGCTATACCTGTTATAAAACTGTGGCTTTCTTTGTTGCTTTGTTGCGGGAACTTTTTTCTTTAAAATCTAAAAAAGTCCCGACCACATGGTGGGGTGACTCTACCCACCCTTTCCTTTTTGCATTCACTCTTCCTTTTTCTCTTTCTTAGCTCTTGCTTCTTGGAAATACTGTGAGATCAGAGAGAGTTACCATGCAGATATGTGGTGAATATTTTCACAGCTCAACTGGTCTCTCCAGAGGGGTGCACTACAAAGCAAGATTACTGGGGTAGCGTTGTATTTCAAGCTTAAAGTCAAAGTTCTCATTGTGACGAAGGTGGCTGTACCTTGGTATGGTTTGCTTTATGCTGAACAGATAACCTGATCCACAGCAGGTTACGATCACAACATGCATTTTATAGACGCAACCTGTTAAAAATGTTGGCACGGCTGAAGGAACCTGCTAAAAGACTGCAGTACAAAAATCGCCATATATAGTCACAGTTCAGTAGATCATGCATAAAATGAATACTTTTATACTCTTTGGCTGCTAAACAAAGATTAGGACTTTGACCAGTCTATGATAAATCAGTTGAAATAATTTCACTTTTCTGGACACAAACTAATGTAATTTCCATATTCCTGTTTTGGGGTATGGGCCACTGTAAAACCTGAATGCCCCCAGGCCTTCCTTTTGCTGTTTCATTGTTACAGCCCGTTCTTTTTCAATCTCTATCACCTGCTCTCCTCATAATGTCTCTGACTGAAGCAGGCGGCACTCAAATGATCAATTTTGAGCGGACGAAAAGTCTAATAATGCATCCGAATCCTTCTTTTATGTGAGAAGCGGGAAGCCCGGATTAACAGAGACAGTTGATACCAACCGTGGTGATATCCTTTATCTCTGACTGGTGGTTTTAGAAATTGTTGAGCCAGCTGACACAAAGAAAGCTCGGCTATGCTGAACCTGCTTCCCAGTGCACCCCTCTGTTCCTCTGCTGTTTGTTTGTTATTATTCTCATTTCTGCTTTTAATCCTTCTATCTAACTGCTGCGCAAGCACTTCATGTTGGCATTTTCACCTCTAACCCTGATCTCGTGTCATGTGAGGGCTGCTCAGAACATCAAAGAGGAAATGGAGGAAATGTGATGTGCTGGCTGTTTTGCGAGCTTTGCCGAGTAAATCCCAGCTCTTAAAAGCTATAATAACTGAGCACAGATGCGTCGTTGATGTACGCTTTGTTATTGAGACCTCATTTTCTGTGATAGCTGGATGGATTTAAAGCTGCAGCATGTTAAAACAGGAAGGTAACACAAACAGGATCCAGTGCATCCAGGCCTGTTTCATTGTAATGGAGAGAACGTGGCATTAAAAATGCAACTTTAAGTCAGAGAACAAGGTCAAAAATAAATAAATAATTTAACACACACACAAAGGGCACTAGAACTAATTTATAAAGGGGATTTCCTTTTTTTTTAAAGTCTGACACCACTGATCACTAATACTTCCTGTAAAGGAAAGGAGAGAATGCTCAATAGTCTTGTTTACTGGTAGTGACAGCATAAAGTCTGGAGGAAGGAGTACCAAAGAGATGCAGCTCTATTTGCATATTTTACTTGGCTTTGTCTGAGCAAGCAAGGTGTCTTCATCACGGTGTCTGTCACAGTGAAAAGCAGCGCTTGTTTGGTTTCTCTCCTCTGTTATTAATTCTTAACAGTTTGTTGACAACAGAGACATTTTCGTAAGTACTTTATACTGGAGCTACTGACAGGTTGACAGCCTGCAATAAATGTGAAATGGATGTTTAGATTTCCTTTAGCGGTGACTTAAATTTGGGTGTCACCCTTTAAAGTTGTGGTGCAGTGCGAGAAACATTTCCTTCGTGAATGAAAACTAATTTATCTTTTCAGTTAGGTTCAGCAGGCTGGAAAAAAAAGGTCAATAACAAATTAAAAGAAGGTTAAAAAAACAACTGCACATCAAGGAGATGAGCAGCTTTTGTGATGTGTTGTCTTCACCAACATCAGACCACAGAGAGGATTTGAGGTTGCAAGTCATTCCAGGGACATGAGTGCTGCTGTTCAGGGTCTCAGTGCTGGTCTGTCTGTGTGATATAAGATGAGCTCATTAACAGTAAAAGAAAAAAGTGTCTCTGTGTTCTTTGCTGTTGGTAAGTGACAGTCTGGCTTGTTTTGTCTGTTTCAGATGGCAGTGCCATTTTCAAAGGGTGTTTCCACCGGCCAGACAATGTCACACTGGCTCTCCCCTTCAGCGCGGTCATCCAGAACATGTCTGTGGATAAGTGCGTGGACATGTGCACAGAAAGGGTGAGTGGATGTTGGGGATTTGTACGCTGTGCGAGTGTGTCCTCAGTGTATAATGGCTGTTGTGTTCCAGGAGAAATCGCTGGCTGTGCTCGCTGGAGATCGATGCTACTGCGGATTCCCAACGCCCCTCTTCTCCCTGCATGAGCTGGAGGACGAGGGCATGTGTCTCAATCGGTGCCAAGCGGAAGAGTTTGAAAGCTGTGGAAACGACAAGTACTTTGTCGTCTACCAGACACAGGTTCAAGGTAAATTTTAATGCTTCCTGGCAGCAGCTGAAAAGCCACACATGTGTTGAAGCTCAAATGGTGGCCACATTCTGTTGGTGGGAAGTCCAAATCAGACTCTGAGGTTTAGCACGTTCAGTTTAAAGTATGATGACACATGCGGCACTCAAGTGCAAAGTGTCAGCATGAGTCTGAACTTTGTCTAACTTCATTTGCACACGTCGTGCAAAGTTTGCAAAATTATTTTGGCACTGACTGTTCAACCCTGAACTGTAGATGATTTCATGTATGTGATGCATTAATAAGCGATGGATTAAAGATGTGATCATGCAGTGAAGAAGATCATTTCAAAAATCACAAAATTTAAAAACTGACAGTTCTTCTCCTGCAGCTTTGCCACATCTGTTCTTAGCCCCCTTCAACCAGACGTGCGTCTTACACTCTAATATTAAGTTAGTGCTGTTTTGGGCCTAGCGTGGAATTCAACTCAACTTCCTCATATTTATGTATTTACTGGTTCCACAATTGCTTACTTTCTATGTTGCATTGCTAATTATACCACTCCGTGATGTGCAATCAAAAAAAATTGTGGTTGTCTTCCTTATTAACTCACACTTCTACATTTGGACTACTCACTGGCCTTCTAGCTACTACTACTTGCATGTGCCTCTCATATAGACAAGATGTCAACTTCTGTGTTGAGCTGCCCAAAATTCACAATGGTGATCATCATGTGTGATGAGAATGGGATATAGAGATCAGATCCAGATCTGTCAGTTGGACGCAGCAGAATCCCAGGAATGGTAGGGATTAGGGCAAAACCCCTCGGAGTCTAGATGCTGGTGGTGGAGATGAAGATGGAGGCTTGGATGGAGCCTGACATGGGAGAGGGGAGGAAGCTGGTTGCATGAAGGTGTCTGGAAAGGAGAATGAAAAATGCGCAGTGATATTTAAAGTGCATGGAGTAGTGGATGATTGGCCTGAAGAAGGCAGACAGAACGACGATTAGACTAGACGAGTGATCTTGCAATGAGCTTGACAGCGTGGGAAAGTGACACTGATGCAAAGCTTAGATAAGTTACCAAACACCTGAGAAGCAGACAGATGTGTGACTACAGATCTTTCTCATTAAACGTATGTGTAAGCTTCATTTAGACAAGTTCATGTTTTCGAATTTTGTAGACAGAGTCCTGAAACTTCACTCTTGAAGCTACTACTCGTCTAAAATGATGTCTGATTGGTCGAAGGGCCTCTTGAAAACAGAGCCCAGAGGAGGTGCAGGAGTATAGTTCCCTCTTAGACCACTTGAATTACAATGTGCCAAAAGGTTATCATGGATTTTTGTCAGTTGACATGAAAACTATATCACCTGCGCTAGTATCAATTATTTAATTCCTCTACCAGCTAATTCTGAGCTGGAGGTGCATTTTGAGTACCTCCAGACTATCCAAAAGCTATCAGCCCAGTTTTTAGGAAACTTTATGGAGTAGTGGGGCTAAAGGAAGAGATAATTGACTTCAGAAGCACATAAAGAGAAATGGATAAAGAGGTGGGGTTCATTTGTATAGATGTCAGCTTGGCACTCTCACATTCAGCTACAGACCAGACCACCAAGACTAATTTGGCGGAGGTGGCTTTAGTTGTACTTCCAAATGAATTCCATAGTGGTTCATTTATGGTGAGAGCATGATCCAGCTCAGAGGCTAAGAGGTGTGTGCTGACAGTCTGAACTAACGCGCCTTCCCATTGCCAAGCATACTTTGCATTCAGGGAGACTGCAGTGTGCACAGTTTGTAGCAGCTATCTGCAAACTGAAGTGAGGGAAACATATATAAATACGAATGTTAGGAGTAAATGTGTTATCCATGATTCTTCCCCAGACACATGTGCTCAGTAAGCAGACTGAATGTTCTGGTGTGGTTTGCAGTGACGCATTGTGACCAGAAACCAAATATCGGGGGAAAGCTGCAATTTTTGCAAACTCATCGTCTAAAGAGCAGTGAACTGTTACGAGTCCTAGGACTAGTTGTACCACAGTAACAAGTGGTTGGTTGGTTATAAACATGACTTATAAACCTTTGTTCTAGTGTCCAATGTTGGTTTCACTTACTTTATGTCAACAACAGACATAATTCATGCTCAGTTTCAAACTGTATAAACCAAATAAACACTGGGATTCATTCAGGAGGCTTCAGTTTCAACCAGTGAATATTCCAGGTATCTCACAGCATAAGTCACAGCCTCAGAGTTACTTTTAAATAACTATGACTGTTCTCATTTGAGTTAAGTTACACACTAAAAAAACCTCCAGAGTCACACTTTAAACCTTAACCCAGTCACAGCGTTAACACTATCAGGACTGTGTCATATGCCAAGGCTTCAGGGCCCCAGTATTGAAAATAAACACAAAATAAACAGATTATCGGTACATTATGAAGCTTAAAAAAGTATTGTTTGTAACATAGCTCCTGCCTTTTTTTTCTTAAGATGCCATGGCAACAGACTAAACTAAGATAAACAGCCGTGTCCATAAAAAGACTCATTACAATGGTGCTAAAGGTTTGTGTGTGTGTGTGTGTGTGTGTGTGTGTGTGTGTGTGTGTGTGTGTGTGTGTGTGTATGTTTGCCTGCTGTATTAATCTTAAAAACACAACAAGTATGAAGACATGAACCCCTCATTCATATGGAGTGGGCAGGGTCCCTACTTTAGGAAACCCAGGTGCAGTACACCAAAGCACTTTGGCTCCAATTTAATTAGTTTCTCTCTCCATTTCTGTCATGAAGTAAAAATAATAACCTTCTGTTTGCACAACAGGTGTAATTATCCCACTGTGGCTCCTTTTTTCCTAATACTGAGATATTTTGCTTGTTATGAGCTGGAAAAACTAAAAATAAATACAAAGCTTAAAACCACAACATGTGAACAATTTCGGTAATAAACAGAAACAAAAATGTCTCAGCATTTTGTGCGCGCACAAACAGGATGCAAGTGTGAAAACACCCGAGTGTGTCCGTGCAGTTTAAGCAGGAGCAGAGGGCACTTAGAAAAAAAAAATGGCTGATATTATTGTCTGGAGTTTGCAGACATGCATATGAACAGCAAAGGGATGTGTCACATATGAGGAAGTCACACTTCTGAGTTCTTCTGCATGACCCCCCCCCCGCACTAAATTCTCATTTTCGTGCCATTATGCACGCTCGATGTTGCAAATCATCCGAACATTATTTATAGCTTTACTTTTTTTTTTTTTTTTTTTTTTTTTTTTTTTGTAAATGTGCACATTTTTAAATAGTTTGTGCTCTTAAAAGTTTACTAAAAACAATATCATCATGTTTGACAACTGAGTGTTTCTTGGATTTCACTGTAAAATCTTGGGTTCCAGGCACATGCATGCTTATCACTGTTTTTCTTGTTATTCCAAATATTGTTAGAAGCTCAAAAATCCAGAATAGGTCTGTCTTCAGTCCAGGCATTGTTGTGGGCAGTGTTTCCTTAATGCAGTAGACAGATGTGGCTTGGATCAGCAGAGTCACATTGCAGTAAACAGAAATGGAGGTTTCTGTGAACAAACACAACAAAACAAAAATCAGCTGCTGGGAAATGAACTTCATGTGATCATTCTTGGCAAGCTGAACCCAGAAAAGGGAACCTGTCAGAGACCTGAATGTGTTTGCTTTAAATCTGGTTTCAGTTGGAAAAACCGATTGTTTACCACACCACATGGTTTTGACCCAATGCTACACCCCACTAGGGAAGACAGTAGTGATGTGAAGCTGAGATGTTGTTATCTGGTTTGTGACCAGTTGCTTTGTTCACCGAGTGTCTGAGAGAGATTGCAGTCGGTCTGGATCATGAATATTTGGAGATGCTTTGCATCCTGTTGCAAGTTGCAAGGAGATTGTTTTTACACTAGCATGACTGAGACATAACTCAATAATTCAAACCCTAATTATTACAAAATTGAGCACAAATGTTGTGTTAAATGTTGTATATCTAAAAGGTGTAACAGTCTGGATGGAAACAGACAGGTCAACTTGAGTTGTTGGGAGACTGTTTGAAGTTATTAGGTGACATTATGTGGAGAAGAATATAATAAAACAAGCCCGCCTTGACATTTCTTCTTTCTATAAAAATCATCCAAAGTTTAAACTTAATCATTCCGTGTCTGTTATTACAAAACTGTGTAAATACGCAGGAAGTGACTGATTTTCAGCATTAATTTGAAACTTTGAGATTCATTTAATCGGCTGATCTTTGTCCACTGTCAGATAATCGGTGCATGGACCGGCACTTCCTTCCCACTCGTGCTAAGCAGCTGGTGGCCCTCGCCAGTTTCCCTGGAGCTGGCAACACTTGGGCTCGCCACCTTATAGAGCTCGCCACTGGCTTCTACACTGGCAGCTATTACTTTGATGGCTCCCTGTACAATAAAGGTAGGCCTCGGCATGTTTTTGACACGATTCACAGACACTCAGCCATGAATGCAGTGCTGTGGATGCTATAAAGTCACTCTGGGCTGTTGCTGTTCCACAGGATTTAAAGGGGAGCGCGACCACTGGCGGAGTGGGAGGACAATATGCATTAAGACACATGAGAGCGGCAGGAAAGAAATCGAAGCCTTCGACTCCAGCATCCTCATGATACGAAACCCCTACAAAGCCTTGATGGCAGAATTTAACCGGAAATATGGCGGACATATTGGATTTGCTTCCCAGGCCCACTGGAGAGGGAAAGGTAAGCTGCTGAAATCTCGGGATCAGTGAATATTATGTTGCACGAAAGTCTCGCTGTCATCGTACTATGAAGAAAATGAAAATGAAAGACTTCATTAAACCGAGGCACTGAGGGCATATTTCATTTTTGGTACTGATAACATGAGGTTGTGGTGAACAAAGTTTGAGTAAAGCTTCACAATAAGTAGAAACTGAAACACTGCAAAATGAGAGAAAAACAAAAGAACTGGGAAACTGTGATACAGAAGGGCAAAGAATTGAGGAAATGCAGTCAAACTCTGGCCTTTTTTAGCGGTTTGACCTGCACCAGTGTGGCTGAGCGCAACATTTTGTCTTTTGAAAATCATTTACACCATTTAGCCACAGCCTCAGCAGTCAGATAAATTAGAAATGTTTATGACAAGTCTGATTCAGATCTTCATTCTATGTTTAAATTGGGAAATGTATGTATACTTGTAAAGATAGGAAGTGCTCATGATCTAAATACTTAGCAGTTTACTTTGTTTCCTTTTTTATGCTGTTAGCTGCAGATGTTATCAGTCAGAAAACGAATGTTTTTTAAATACACAGTTAAAAAAGCTGTTGAAATGTCTTCCATCCAGGGTGCAGGGTGAGTGTTTAAATCCCCCTTTTGTCCACTTGATGCTTAAAATAATGGATTAAGTTCATTTTCCATTAAAACCTATGTCTAAAATATAGGTGACAACTTGTTAAGATGTCTTTATATTTCAGGCAAATTTTGCTCTTCCTATTGCATTCCCCACATCCTAGTAACCGTGGCAACACCTTTTGTCTTGTCCGCGTATCGTCTGTCTGACTTTATGCGAGGTTTCATCGATTTTTTTCCCAGAGGCTGGAGAGTTGCCGACCCAGCAGTTGTCTCTCTTTGTGGAAACATCAGCACATTTGGCCTGCCATTTCCAATGAGTGTTTATTCCCTCTGTTGTTTGGAAAATGATGCGGTGACTTCACTAAAGAGAAAGGCTTTCTGACAGCTGCCACTTCGAATAGACGGAGAGCGGGTCAGCGTGACATTGTGCGCAGGGCCCCACATGTACGATTTGATGCATTCACCTCCGCAGAGGGAGACTGTGGGGCTCAGATGATGTTACAGACACTGATGCCTTCCAGCGTGGCCCCATAATGTCAACTCAGGGGCAAGTGCAACTTATTTTGGAGGTCATGCCATTTTAGAAAGCACAGTGAGTTATTTTCCAGTGTTATCTCTGAGATTTAGCGGCTATACAGATGCCTCTTTTTGGGCAATCTGTCAAAAAGATACTGTCTGTGTCTTCACTCTGAAATGAGCAGAACAGGATTTTGGAGAAAAAGTTAAAATGTTTTTTATTTTAACTTCTGTTTTTGCAGCTTCTTGGCCTTTCTGCACTGCTGGTTGTGTTTTTGGGGTGAAATTTCTGAGATTCTGTCCACTCTGGCACTAAAGTTGCCTCTATTATTGGTTTCTGAGACATTGCGAACTCAGCAGACTTTATCGACACCCTCTCACAGCAGTAAAGATTTGTCCTTATGCAGCACAGCTCCTGCCAGCTCCCACTTTTTATGGGCCACTAGATTATGAATGAGTCAAAGCTGAAAGAAAAGGTTTTCTCACAGCAGCTCTGCAGTTTGAATGACAACCAAAAATGTCCGGACATTTCAGAAATTACTTAATGTGCCCTCCCTGCCTCTGGAGTTGAATGACATCAGTGTTTTGCTAACACAGCTCTCACTTCCTCTCAACTCTGAGCCCACTTTGACTTTTTTTTACCGTTCATTTTACCGAGAACTTCCATTTTATTAGAACAGACAAAATGTACATGCACTTAGCAATATAAGCTCTTTGATAATTATGACTTAATAACCTTTGGTAACCGCTTCTTCATCTAAGCTGAAATCTCAAAGTGCAAATTTTCTGGTGTTAATGGAGACGGCGTCTCCATGAGTGGATTAGTAGATTTTTGCGGGCATTTTTTATATGTCTCAGTTCTGTAATTTCTTTTTTATTATCTTTCTTTCACTTACACTTTGGTTTACAATTGTTTCATTTACATTGTCATGCAAAAGTCTTGAGCCACCCTTTCTGGTGTTTTTTGAAGTGGTCTTGAGCACTTTGAAGCAGCTTTCTGAAGGTCTGTCAAGGTTTTGCTTTGGAAATTGTCTACCTCGTCACTTGTTTTTAATTGCAGTCTGCTACAGCAGCGCTTTTTTTGTATGTTGACCTATGAGTCATTCAAGCATAAAGGCAACCAACTCAAAGGATGAACCAGTGTGTGTCAACATGTCAGCATGCTGACACAAAAATGCATACGTTGTTCCCATTTTTTTTATTTGAATCTATGAAAAATGCCAAACATAACACAGTTAATTAGGATAAAATAGTATTTTTGCAAGAGCAAAGAGCTATTAGCCAAAACTTGGCATGGCAGCATGGTGTGTCGTGTGTCTTTTAAAAACAGAAAAATGAGGAAAATGAAACAGTGGAGGACAAAAGAAGAAGTGTCAGGCCTAAAAAACTACAGCAGATAAACAATATCTGAAAGTCATTTTCTTAAAAATAGGAAAAAAATCCAACAAAGACCTGACACAGGACGCCAGAGGTGATCCATCTGCTGTTCACAGGGTGGCTATAGATGTTCTTCCTGCTGTATTTCAGTCTGTACTGTAGAATGCTTTTAACTTGTGCACTGGTACCCAAAACCCTCATTTATTTATGTTCTGTGGCCTCTTTGTCCTGCAGAGTGGCCCGAGTTTGTCAAGAACTATGCCCCTTGGTGGGCGTCCCACACGCTGGACTGGCTGCATTATGGGAGGAACGTCCAGGTGGTTCACTTTGAGGATCTGAAGAGGGACCTGTTCTCCAAGCTCAAAGGAATGGTCGAGTTTCTGGGTTTGAAGGTTTCTGAGGATCGCCTGCTCTGCGTCGAGGGCCAGAAGGACGGGAACTTCAAGCGGTCGGGGCTACGTAAGCTCGAGTACGACCCGTATACTCCTGAAATGCGTTCAAACATCAATGAACTGATCAGAACAGTAGATGCTGCTTTGAAGAAAAGAAACATGTCTGGGGTTCCAGAGGAATATATGCCAAGATGATAAATGTGAAGACCTCTGTTTACCTTTAAATTTTGTTAGTTTTCCTTTTTATTTCTGCACATCTTGTAGAATTTCATGACATCAATAGATTTTTTATTGTGTTAGATGTCTGTTAAGTCATCTAGGCGGACACCTATTTCGTTTTTTCAGTCATCTTTTTCTTTTTTAAACTAAACTAGATCAGCTTCATGCATTCATAGAGTAGACGTGACAGTTTTAACGGGCGAGGTTTGTGTTTCTCTCATTTGCTGAATGAAAAGCACTCCTTATCCTGCTCTATGCACATGTGCTGTGTAGGCATGTGCACATGCCTTAACACAAAGGAGCTACAGTAGCTGTGACTACAGAGGGGCTCATCTGACTGTGCTGACAAAAGATACGATACAACACTGCAAAGTGTGTTCAATGAGCTTATTTTGTGCAAAAGAAAAGTCAAAACATTAATTTTCCTGCTGCTATTACAGTTACAGAACTATTTTATATAAGAAGCTCACTGAAAGCTGTATCTCTTTGTTAGGGGGGAAAATGCAATATGCAGGGTATAACTACCTGATGATGATGATACTGTGTGTTTCCAAGATTTTGTAAGGTGTTTAATTCACTGTATGTACGAGAAATCAGAAGGTTATTCAAGAAGCTGAGTTATCCCTTTCGAAGAGACTGACTGAGGAGAGAAGAGGATTAATGTCTTCGGCATTTATTTATCTCCCGTGAGCAGCGCACACGTTGATTCATTTGGCTGTGAATATGTTTTCTTAACACTGGACTCGATGCAGAAATCCAAAAAGCACTTCGGTGTGCAACACCTTCCCCAAAGATCACTGAGGAATTAGGCATTACACTCGTGTAATAGACTGGAGTTTACCTTAGAAGTAGTGACTGTTGTAGAGGTTTATTTATGAGAGCTAATCACACTGAATGTGAAAATTGTCTTTTTTCCTTTTTTTTTACTGCTTTGTTGTAAGAAAAGCTTTGAAACAGTTAAAGCTCATAATCATTTTCCTATTCCTTGTTGAAAAAAGAAAATCTCCAGCAAACCTTTGTGCAGCACGTCTTAAAACGGTACTCCATCTCCTCTGCCGCTTAAACACGAACAAATATACAGATTGATAAATCCAGGAATAGTAAAAAAAACAAACAACAGCACCGGTGATTGAGAGCCAGACAGCATTAACTGACTTCCATTTTCAGTATAATAAAAATATATTTTTATAGTGTATGCTGACACGTTCAAAATATTTGTATTGCAACAGGCAAACGGGAGAGGTTGTTTCTATTTTTAACACATGCTTTAAACTTTATTGGCTCTTTGCATTTATTGACAAGCCGGCACTTATTGAACAGGTGTCACATTTGAATGTATTTTCTATGGAATGAATGTAATGTAATATGGCCCAATAAATGAGTGAATCCAAGGAGTGACTCATGACTGAATTTCTAGAAATCTGCTACGATCTGTAGTAGTCTTAAACATTTTTATTAATATATCACATACCACTGCCGGTGACTACGGGTAAGAGAAAAAGTGTTTTCCTGCTGTGACCCTTAGGGGCTCTAGTTTTACGGTTCAGTGTGCACAACAAGGCTTTCCTGTACACCTCTGAGAGCGCAGCCAAGAGAAAAACAAGACTAAGCATCGACAAGCGTTCTGCTTCGTTACCTAAAGCTATAAATACTAATGTCATGTGCTGCTAACATGCACGTGCTGATTTTTATTAGCAGGTTAAATGTCAAAACATGTATATGAAAGACAAACCTAGGAGACAGTTTTGCCTTCAGAAGTGTTCAACGAGGGGCTGGAAACAGTCCTCAAAGTTTTCAGTCCATATTAGCATCGCACTGCACATCCATGATGTGAATCTGCCGTTCCACCTTATCCCAAAGGTGCTCTATTGGTTTGAGAGCTGGTGCCTGTGGAGGCCAGCACAGTGTGATGTTTAAGAAACCCGTTTGAGATGGCTTGGGTTTTGTTATGTGGTGTGTTATCCTGCTGGAAGTAGGATAAAAGATGAATACACTGTGGTCATAAAGGGATGGACATGCTCACCGACAATATTCAGGAAGGCTGTGGTGACCAAACAATGCTCAGTTCGTCCAAAGTGTGCCAGGAAAATATCCCCCCACACCATTACACCACCAGCAGCCTCAACTACTGATAAAAGATGGGATGCCAGTTTCTAAGGCAGACCGGCTGGTTTGCACAATGTCTACATGCAAAATGTGCATTAATGAGCAGTTGAACAGACCTACCTAATGATGTGGCCGGCGAGGGCGCAAAAACATTCAAACTGTGTTTATAAATTAAATTGGTGCAAAATGAATATAATACAAGTGAAAACTCATTAAGCTCATTTAGAATGTGAAACCAGAAACACATCTAAAGAAAGTTCGAACAGAGACATTTACTTTTCTGTTGACCACTGATTTTTTTAGCAACACTCTGTACATGTTAGAGAACTGAGAAAACCTGCTGCAACATAGAAAGCAAACGGTTTCCCAATTCTTGCTTGATCCAGGAATGCACCTTGCAAACCAAGCTTCTCTCTTTCTTTCTTTTTCTAGCAGAAAAGAGGGTTATGTAAAAATGTAGGTTATTCTCAGGGGGATAAACAGTGTCTTATTTTAAACTTTGCTGTAGTAAAAGTGTGAGTTGCAGTGTTGTTATGTATGTTTGTCCTGTAGAGTTGGGGCTTTTCACTCTGTGAGGATTCATTCTCCACCATGCATGTAGTTTGTAGCACTTCCAGGGCTTCATTTTTCATCCCTATAGAGGCTGCTACCTGTGTTTACTGTGTTCACCACCTCATAAAAACATGGCAGCATGCCTATTATGGGCTAGCAGGGCCTCCTATGATTTTCACCCTGTGTTTTTGTGATTTAGGCCTTCTTGACTTACTTTTCTTTTTAATAATCAGCTCCTGGGTCTTGTTGTGTTTCCTTTCTTTTAAAGATGATAGCAACCTAACCCTCTCTTTTGGTTTAATTAGTAATAAAAACCTTTGATTTAACAATTTTTCCTTTCGTTTCTTTTTTTTCAAACCAAACTCTTTTTGTTACTTTTCCAGATCCCTTGGACCTTTTAGGGGAACATAATGATGTCAGTATCTATAAATTAGCAGCAACTACTGAGTCTGACTGGCAGTAACTAAAGTTTTTGGACAAAATAATATGTCAAGCTAAAATCGAACAAGATGCAGAGTTTGACTTCAAACTAACTCAATTATCTTTAAATGTTTGTACAAAAAATTTAAATGGCAGCTTTTAGAGGTCCAAGAGGAAAGTTCATTGTCTTTTGGCTGCTCCCTTTCTCCATCTCATCCGATCCCTACACCACTACATCCATGAATTTTCTCCGTGGTCTTGCCCTTTTCCTCCAGCCTGACAGCTCCATATTCAACATCCTTTGTCCGATATATCCACTATCCCCCCTCATTTATCCAGGCTTGGGACCAGCACTACGAGTACCCTGGCCTGTTGCCCTCGGTGGTTGGGTTGTCCAAGAGGAAAAGTCAGTGGAATGAAAAAGTCATGAGAATTTACCTGAGGCTTGTGGATATCTGTGCTGAACTTATTGGCAGTCTATTAGAAAAAGCCAAATGTTGACCTCCTACTGGCTGGAGGAAAATTGAAGGGATTACCAAAGATATCAGGATTCATCCTCTGTGACCTCTGCCAGACTGATGTAAGTGAGATGATTTCTTGTCTTGTCTTTCTCTTCACAGCCAAACAGCATTTATATGTTGGGTTTTGTTTTCTCTACACCACTACAGCTAAAATGTTATGTCCAGTTTTCGGTGAAAGGCATCACAAAACACATTATATATTTCTGAAATGCTGTAATATAATAGATTACTGTACAGTTACAACTATCAGATAGTCAACTACAGCTAGTTATCTGGATGATCTGTGGTTAGAGAGAAAGAAAATCATCCACTGTGCCTTTTTCCTGCAAGCAAGCTAATGTCAGTAGTGCTGGGAAGAAGTAGAACAGTCTGCATCTTTCCACGAGTCGAGACGTGAACATTACTTTTATTTTTACTGCACCAAAGGGAAATAACATGATGGTAAAGACTAAACTGTATCCAGTACAGAAACAGCTATCCAGTGCCACTGAAATGACATTAGCTCTTTCAAGCATCTGCACAGACAGCATGTTAACACAAAGCTAGAAGGCAAGAACCCAGAGTGATGTTAAAGCTGAGTGTAAGCCAACCGCAGCCTGGCAGCTTGAGCCTGATCTTCATCATGTAACCAAAGCAGTGGTGACATGCAGGCTTGTGATGTTGTAGCCTCTGTTGCTATTCTTACATGTTTCTCTATGTGTTTTAGGTAGTGGCTGCTGTGGGAATTGGTGCTATGAGTGAAGCTGCATCCTCAGCACTGAAGCTAAATAAAAGCTATATAAAGTGTACACTGGTTGTCCCAGGGAGATAACTGAGGTTCCTGGATATTTGTGTAGCCACCACACTCAGACCAGACACTGTCCAGTTATTCAGAAAGTTGAAAGAAGTTAGCCTGTTGTGCTGGAGCTGATAGTCCTATGGGAAGAGCAGTTAGAGTACAGTAAGCTTAGGAATTAAGATGTGGACCTAGTTGCCAGCTGTCAGAAGCAGAGGTGGAAGGTGTGCTGGCGGAGGTGGGGTGAGAGGCTTTGCAGGCCAGTCTCTACTCTGAGTCATACTGCTGTTGGGGATATGAAGACTCCAAATGAGTAAAACTATCAAAAAATCTTGGAAGCAGCATAGAAGCTGGCTTTGGCTGAAGAAGGGTGATACATATCAGAGGATCCCTGGATACAAGCCGGGGCCTGGCATACCCCGGCTGGGTCATCTGGGAGAGGCTGTCTGTAACAGCTGATAACTCAGATATCTCTAGCATGCAGCAAAAAGTGTATGCTAGAACAACAACAATAATTAAATAAATAAATAAAAATAAATAATGCTGAACTCCAAAAGCATAATCATAATCGAAAAGGATACAAGCTAGACGCCAGAAAAGGAAGACACATTAAACATCAATGATAAAACTGTATAGTGACATATATTTTCTGTAAAGGTTGACACTAAAGACAACAGTGCGTCTGTGTCTCATTTTTTATCACATCACCCGCAAACATTTCCTGGAGAAACCAATGATGTTCCTACACCAAGCCACAGCTTGGTGTCAAACTACATTTACACATATGCCGTCTGTCAGCACCTTAGAACTCACTTTTATGAAAACCACATTTGCAAAATATTTTGGTGATCAGAGCTTCATGAGATTTACAGGCATCATATAGTCATTTAATACTTAATAACAGGTTAATGACAGGCTGAGTGTGTGGTGGCTATCAATTATACATCAAAAAAGTATCTTTTGGCACCATGATCGTGTGTGTGTGTCCTCATTATGATTGGTTTGTAGCCTGAGGTTTGTATTAACTTGTAATTATGTTATCATGCATTTCAGGCCACAGAGTAACCAAAACGTTACATAATCAGCAGTAATTGCACATGACACATTGCTTAGGTTTTGAGTGATGACCCTAATACTTACTTATGGTTTTTGTCAGGTTTGCCAGCATTTCCTCCAGCATGATCTAGATCACATTTAAAGTCATAGTAGAATAATTACCAGTGACTATGTGTGTTGGTTTTAAAACAGGACTGATTGTGGTGACTGCAAACAGAAACCATCCAGTGGCTTCTGACAGTTTGTAGAACTCCTGACTTTAAGCAAACTCTTTCACATTTCTACGTGGGCAAGTTCCAAACACAGTTCAGCTTTAAAGGTTAAATCTCTGACCAACATTTCATTGTTACTCATTGCCAGGGTTTCAGGTAATCTGTGCTTTAAGGGTTTCCCCACAGCCCTACACTGTTTCAACATTTTAAAAAATTACTAACACTCAATCCCTCTCATGCTTCCTGTTAAGTTGCTAATCTTCTTGCAGCTCTTTCAGATTTATAGCGTGGGAAATAATTATTTGATCCCTTTCTGAATTCTCAGTCTCAGATTGTCATCGTAGTTTCATTTTTGCTGTGAGTCGTACATAAAAGTTATAAACTCATTTGTGTGTCACTGAGTGAATTATGTATTTGGACCCCACACTGACTCATTACTTGGTGGAGAAACCCGTGTCAACAACCACAGCAGTAAAACGCTTCTTGTAGTTGTTCACCAGGTTCTCACACACTCTAAGCTTCAGCTCCCAGCACAGATTTTCAAAAACACTAAGGTCTGGAGACTGGCTAAACCACTCCATCACCTTAATGTGCTTCTTCTTTAGCCATTCCTTTGTGGACTTGGTGGTATGTTTTGGGTTATTGTCCTGCTGAAAGAGCCATCCATGACCCCTCTTCAGTGTGTCCTGTAGCTTGACTGTGGGAATATGCCTACAGGGGGATTGCGGATGCTGGAAGATTGGGGTGTAGTGTGTTACCAAAATTGTTCTTGGTGACTGTGGTCCCAGCTGCTTTCAAGCTCCTCCCGTGTAGTTTTGGGCTCCATCCTGAGGGCCACTGATTGCCATTTTATGTTTCTTCCATTTCAGAATAATCGTAACTTCTCGCCGAGCTTCTTCCTGGTGGTCTTGTAGACCATTTCAGTCTGTGTGCAGGTCTACAATCTGGTCCCTGATCCCCTTTGACAGCTCTTTGGTCCTGCCCATGGTGGTGGAGAGATTAGAATGAAAGCCTGAATCTGTATACAGGTGCGCTTTACACACATAGCAAGTTGAGTCAGGAGTATCTGAAATTGATCAACTGTAATGTGGTACACAGTCCATCTATAGCAGCCAGAATTCTGACTGTAATGTAGGGGATAAAATACTTATGTCACTCAGTGACATGCCAATCAGTTTATAACTTCATGTTTCGTATTGTGTTGAAATTCTGTCTCTCTTGATTAAAATAAAACTACCATAGAAATTAGAGACTGTTCCTTTCTGTTAAAGTGTGTATGCAAGTGTTTTGAGTGTATGTCTTTTTAAGTATAACTTTCACCCCACCGTACTTAAACATAGCCTCAAACATGTCGTGAAAAAAGACGCTTCTCTGTTCTTGTGCAGTGACCGGCATGATACCATTGCACCATATACAATATATGCAAGTAAAATATTGATGAAATAACGGGCATTTGACAGTAAACCACAGATATTTCACATTTAACTCGCAGTACAAAAGTTTTCATAAAGCCACAGTGGGCAGAACTCTACAAAAACAATTGAACCTCAGACCAGAAATAATTGAGTCTCTAATTCTCTAACCAACATTATATTTTGAGAAATCTACTTTGTAAGTGTCTTCTCACAGCCCTACACTGCTCCAGCAGAATGTCACTGAAGTATAGGAACTCATCCGGCCCACGATTTACCAAAATTCACTGATATGTGAAGTACAAAAGGAAGGTGATAAGGTTTTCTCACTGCTTGGCTGCACTGTACAAACTAATGACAATTAAACTCCACTGAGAAGTCAGTGAGACTCACAAACAGCCATATCAAGGACAATTTAATCTACTTCACCACCAAATAAAAGTGTTTTAGTTCCAGAGTAGTATTATTATTATTAATATTGTTTCATGGCCAATGGTAATTATGGCGTGGAAATCAATGAATATACAAAAGTGCACAAACATTTCTTGGAGAAATGTTGACCTTCAGCCCGGTTTGGGTGAGACCTGTTAGGTGATCATTGTGTGTGAGTTTGACTAAATTCTCACTAATGGCGTAGGAGGAGTGATTCTTGTGAAGTGTGAACAAGTGGACGATGGATTCCTCGGCATGGCATGAGCTCATCGGTCCTTCACCCAGACGGGTGAATAAAAATCCCCAGACTCTTAAATTCCTGTTGTGTTATCTCTTAGGTTAAAAATGTTATGACTGTTTATCTCCGTCTCATCTTTGTAGTCTTAAAGTTTAGGCTCAAAATTAGGCTCAAACACAATGTGCAAATATGTCATGTGGTTCTATTGGTGTGCAGAGGCGGAGGTGATACCGTTGGATCAGACGCAGGTGCAAATAAAATGTTAGTGACATAACTGGAATTGTCAGTGAAATGCGGATGCACAACAGACAGCAGACATTTAAATTCTTTTAGTTTATTAAAGCTGTGAAAAGAAAGGATTTTGGCCTCACATGTTATTCAAACCTCGCTCCCCCACGACAACATTTTCTGACAAAATTAACACATTTTACTAACAGGGGCTTCGTTCCTTTCTTGCCCTTTTTTATTCTTGATATTTCTTGCTTCACATTTTCCCAAAAAATGAAAACTGGCCTTGAGAGAGAAGTCTATCTTTTCCTTGGTAAACAGCTTGATGTACAATAAACTGGAAGGCTGCTACAGATTTTTCATCACCAGAAACACATTGCCTAGCACAGTTTTAACTGATGTTAGTGTTCTCTGTGCATTTTTTTTTTTTTTACAGTTTCCCAAATGTATATCTCATTGCAGATAAGAAATGAGTACATTTTCAGTAAGTGATTGTTTGTTTGGAAAGCGCAGCCTCCAAATACAAATTAAGCCTCAATTTTTGAGAAATTAGAGAGTGAATCAAAGAGCTGTAATGGATCTTGTTTAATCTCAGAAACAAAGAAAAGCAGCAACAAAAGTCAAACTTTTACAACTACAACTCCATTCGTAGCACTCATACATGAAATAACATAAATTGTTGCACAGTATCTGCAAATACAGATTGTGTGATTGGCTGAGCTTCACCCTGTCACACTCTGTATTGTGGTCAGTTACCCTTCTTGAAGTGTTGCAACATGAAACTCTAATGCATTGTTATATATCTAATTAGAACCACAATTTTGTGAGTACTCTTCATTATCCATTGTTTAACTTTTAATTAAGATGTCAAGGAAGCAAGTCAAAACTTGTGTCTGTTCCACCAACAGACACAAGTTATTTCCTTCTTGTTTTAGTGTTTTACCAGTCAAATCAGACTTTCTACTAACCACCCAACCATGCAGGAGTGTCGCAAGAATCAGAAAGTGATCTGCAAATGCATGCACCTCTTTGAGATGCTTGATGCATGAAGGTATGTCATACGATTGTTTTTAATTCATTTTATTTTAGTACAACACTTAATATACAGGTAATGCTTTGAGTCTAATGTATAATACACGGTCATTTTTACAGCTGGAATATACATAGTTCATTCACGGTTCTCCTTCTCCAAGTAAAGACATATTTTACATGTTGATTGATTGCACATTTTTAAACATTATTTTTGTTGTCCAGTGAACCAACTGACTGAAACAGTTTGGGGTGATTTTTGCACCTCTAGATGTGTGTAGAGGCTCTGCCGTCCATGGAGCTGGACCTGGACAGGTAACGGCTGGTGGTACGACCTTCATCTCCCATTGCATTCTCCATCTTTGAGAGCAGAGAGCTCTTAAACTTACGCCTGAAGTCGTTGCCCATGAAAACATACAACACAGGATTGAGGAAACTGTTTGCTGCTGCCAAAGCAGTGCCTGCTTTGAGTCCGATCCTCAAAATGGTGAGGCTGTGGTGGTGGGGGTTCAGCTCAAGTAGGATGAACACATGGTATGGGAGCCAGCAGATAAAGAACGCAACAATCAGAGCAGTCATCACCTTGAATGGTTTGGTGTTTTTGGCCATCCTGTTGGTTCGAAGCTTGAGGATGATGACAGAGTAGCAGATGGTAATGATGATGAAAGGGATAACAAAGCCAGCGATGATACGGCTCACTGCAACAAACTTGTGACCGTGTTGGTGTGTGTAACTGTTGAAGCAAATCATCCGACCTAGGTGGTCCTTAGCTTCCCGAAAAATCATAGAGGGAATGCTAAATGCAATGGCGAGCAACCACGCCATGACAACAGCAACTAATGCCTTTTTAACAGTGCGCTGGTTCTGAGCCCAAACTGGAAACATGACTGAAACACAGCGGTCGACGCTGATGATGACAAGGACGAAGATGCTGCTGAACATGTTGAGGAACATAACTGACGGGATAAACTTGCACAAGAAGCGGCCAAAAATCCACTCCTCAGTCATCGTGTAGGCAATGGTGAATGGGATGAAGGAGCAGAACATAAAGTCAGAGAGCGCAAGGCTCAGGTACCATATGGTGTTGACTGTTTTCTTCATCTTGAAGCCAGAAATCCAGATGACCAAACCATTCCCACAGATGCCCAGCAGGAAAATGATCACATTAATTATGACTAAAGTCACACAGGAGCCTTCACATGTTGGCTTGTGGTGAAAAATTGGCTCTTCACGTGTAGTGATATTGAAGGAATCATCATAAGTGTAGGACGCATTTTCATTATAGTCAACCTCACCATAATCACCCATTTCTTCTAAGTGTGAAAATCTGTTTAAAATTTCTGTGGAAACAAACAAACAAACATTTAATTAAAAACAATTTTTTCCAGTTTTTATTTTAATCTGAATAAACATCTCTGTGTATAACTGCATATAATTAAACAACAACAACAACATACCTGTTCTCTGCTGGTGATGATCGTGTCCAGTGCACAGTACCAACTGAGCTGAGATAATGCTTGCAGAGGTATAAGAAACTGCATGTAACCAAAGTCAGCTGACTGGGTGGTTTCTCAACACTTCCATCTCCTAATTTCAGTACTGCATTTTGTGGTCTTGCACTTTAATAGCTCTGAGGCATTTCATTGTGTTTTGTGGATGTTTTACTTCTTCTTTTCTTTTCTTTTTTTCAACCTAAACAATTTTTTACTTTTTTATATAACAAATTACTGATGGCAGACTGATAAGTTCAGTTAGAGCTCAAGCTCCAAAGTATTATTACTGTTACTCTGCGTTTGATTGTAGTCCTAGAAACCACAGCATTAGGCTTTTATTAGTTTTTACATATTATTACCCATATAATCAGTGGGCAAGGTTAAATATTAATATCCTACTTCAGCAAAGGTTATTATTCTCTTCTTCTGGCACGTGAATAACAAAAGTCTTGAATTTACCACACATGAGCTGCCCAGTGTGAGTTTTGGGACTTGGCTTTGATGGTTCTGTCTCTGACAGCTGCACGCTTTTGGCCAGATGTGGAAGGGAAGCAAGCCAGAGCACATTGTTTATTTAAGCTTTGGTCAACATGATTTTAATTTGATATTGCAACGCCAACCTCTGATGCAGATGATTCAACTAATGCACACAAAGTGCAGCAGCTGTTGTAAACACACGTCTGCTATCATTTTAATGACTGAATTAGCTCTCAATGGTTGTCCTGCTGCATGGAGCCATAATCATGGAGGCAGACGCAGCCATTCCTTAATGTTCTTGGTTTCTCCTGACCGCGAGGAAACAGCTGCAAGAAGAAGAAACACAGATGGCAAAGTTGCTCAGTGTAGAAATGCTGTGATGAGTGAGGAGGACGGCAGTGCTCTCAGACGTGACTCCTTTTTGCATCTCAAACTTCCACTTTTCTACAAGATAATTCACTGATTGGGTCAATCAGGCAGAGAGGTGATCCAACCAGAAATGTGAAGGTGTTTTAAAATTTCTAACAAACTGAGGAAACCAATTTGTTTGTAGCTCACATTTTTTTTAACACGGGTTCTATTTTGCATGACCAAAGTCAGAAACTGAAACAAGCTTTAATAGGTTGCATATTTAGCTCATAGTGTTATGAGCATAACACTCATGACATAGTGTTAAGAGTGCTCTATGTAAGCTGTTATATTTATTGATTACTTGTTGTGGATTTATGAATTTAGCACTCACATTATGAAACACAGTCATGGTTTATTTACAGTACTTTTATCTAAAAACAACACACAAACACAGGCCGCCCCTCTTACTTTGCCGTCATGAGATAATATGGTAGATAGCAACAAGTAACAAACTTAGTTTCGGAAATATTGTGTGCAGATTGCTTAGCTGACCTCATGATGCATTTCAGCTACTACTACTACTTTTACTCAGAACTACTCAGCAGGACAGATCTGTTAGTGAAGGAAAGGTTAAAAATAACCCGACGCACGTATAAACACCAACACACGCAGTAACCACATTTTGCTTTGCTGCAGTGTGCATGTGAGAAAATAAAGCTTCCTGCCTCGTGAAGAAGATGCGTTACGTTTTCATAAAGGACAGGAGATTGCAGTTCATACTTTCATTACTCAGGCAGACGTTTAACTGTTTAGATTTTAAGGGGTCATTTTTATAAGGGTGACAGCATTTAAAGTATTAAAGGAATATCATAAAACATATGTTAAAAAATTGTCAATAAAGATAATACTGCAGGTTCTGTTCGGTGCCATCAGTTCTGCTTTACACAGAAAGGGGAGAGAGAGGTTGGGTTTTTTTCTCAAGGGTGTCAAAGCTAAAAATGATGCAGTGCACTGGGTTCAGAACTATGGCACAGTAAAAATGAGGAGGTTGTCCTTCACCAACCTATGCTCATAAAGCATCCTTAGCTGTAGCAGGCTCTGCAATATACATGGCCTTGGTTTGCAAGGTCTCTAGTGGAAGAGTTCACAGATTAGAAATAAGCCATACACAGCAATAATCTATATTACTTTCATTATTAATGTCTCAGCTGCCCAAACATAGTCTGCTCCAGGTTATGCCTCGGTATTTGGAATACTTTTTACAGCTGTAAACCCATAAATATGGATTTTTTGTTCAACTTCAGTGTTTTTAATTATTGTTTAATATTAAATATTACTGAGCTGTGTTTTAACACTGTTTCTCTCACTTGTTTTTGCTTTTCGATTTTTCCTTGTGAATCAAATATTCTAAAAAACATCTACAAAACAACATATTTAATATTCATTTAAATACCGTACAACATAGCATTTTACTATCTCCCCACTGAGATGCTTTTGTTTTACACTGATGAGTTAAAGTGGTAAAAAAGTGCCGTCATGCACCCATACATGATGCTTTTTTTTTGTTACATTTTCTGCAAAAGGCACAGAGATTGTACCCTAGAGCTGATATTTTAAGAATAGGTTTCTATTGAGCAATCGTTGAGTTAACCCTGTGTCATTCTTAGAGGAAATGTAGATGAACACACTGGTCATGTGCAACTCTGGAATTGAGCCACAAGTGGAAATTTCTATCCACAAAATGCGACCACGGCAGCACAGAAAATGGAGCAGCTCTTCGCCCAGACTTCTTTTGTGTTTGGCAGACTCCCTGGTTTTGTTGTGGAGCCTGATCGTTCTACTTCAGCTCCTCCTGAAAGCCTGCTGGAGAGTTAATTCAACAATAAAAGAGAGCAAGCGAGGTTCAACATGTGGGTATGTGTTCCTCTAAAAATAAAAAAAATAACATCACTGCAATTTCCTAATTCAAGTGAGTCAAGTGATGAACTTGATCACAAATCTGAGGAAATGAAAGTTACTATTTCATATCTTCTGACATCAACACTTTAAAAAACTTCCTTCATTATATCCTGATTGCCATGGTAATACTAATACCAATGAAAATGACTAACAGTATAGATTTCACACACTGTGTTACTCTGGCTGATTTTAAGCTTCAAACACACCTTTTTCTTCTTCCAAACCCTTCTCCCCTCTTTACATAGCCGGAGGGTCCTCTGCTGTACGGTGTCAGCTTTCACTCCTGCTTGCCAGTGGGCCATCTGAATTGTATTTTGAAGTAACTTGAGTGTTATTACTGCTTTACTGTCTACTGCTTGAAATCCATTTTACACATTAGAGTCTAGCAGAGATTCACCCGTCACTGGCATAAATCTGCTTACCTTAGATTAAAGTGGGATGCATTGTTGAGTCACAGTACTGCAAATAGATGCTGTGGTAAACTGATCTGTAGAACAAAGCATGCCATTAACCTCAGGATGTGATTTTATCAGTTCACACAGCACATCCTCAGATACCTGTTAAGCCTATTATTAGAACAGTCTATCAGGCAGGAACTAACCATCATAATGGACACATTTAGAGACTCAGCTTCACCAAATAGTATAGCTGCTGAGAATAGCAAGGCACTGATACAACCTACAACCTGTATGCTGAATAAACATGCGACTGGACTTAGACGGGCCATTTCGTTCATGCAAACTGCCGATTTGTGTTCAGGTTTACTGAGGTACTGAGGTTATTTGTCCTTGTTTAACTCAGATAGACTCAGACAATTGCCTCTTGAAGTGAAAAAGGTATCTTGATATCACTGTGACAGAGACTTGGAAAAATAGACTTGGTTGTTTTGGAGTCCTTAAACATGCCAAATGAGTCATCAGAGATAATCTGAATCACAGGAAGCTTTCTGACATGATAAACCCCTTACCCACATTCCCGGCACACCGAGCAGAGATGCGCAAATGTCAAAGATTTATTTGCATACGTATGTTGGCGCTCTCAGGTCTGACTGGCTGCCCCTGTGGCTCATTAGAGGCCATCATCAACGCAGCTGCAAGTTAAGTAGTCCAGTCAATCACCTGATTAGAGCTCACTCCTGACTGCAGAAGCACTGATTGACTCTTCCTGTAAAGAGGGAGCTTTTGTCTTCCCACTGTTGGGTTTTGGTCTGCGATATTACAGAGCATCTTTTCTTTCAGTGTAAACTGCCACAAGGTTTCAGTTGTTGGGAAATGGAACTATATAAACAAAAGCAACCAGAATTTATATCCAGTTACAATGCACTGATTGTTTTTTTGCTTTTTGTTTTATAGGAGCTCAGCGGACACACCCATCTGTGGTTATCATTAAAATATCTGCCTGGACTGTTGTGAAATTCAGATTGCTGAGGTCCCAGTAGGCCTCGTGTGTTTTGTTATGTGGGCGTGCGATATTGCTCTCTCCCTGACTCTGTGGCTTGCATGAGTCTTGTCTTGACTAACTATTGTATCCCTCCCTCCAACACTCCATGTTAAATCGCACTGTGTTACATTAAAACAGTGCAGAAATATGCAGGGCTCGCTCTAAACGTTTTAGGCTAAGAACTCAGTCATGACTTCGGGACAGAGCCCAAGCTTTGGCAGGAGACTCGGGGCAACACCACGCCAATAATGTGTTGGTTATGCCAACTTCACCCGCTGCACAGCAATTCAAATGAATTATGCTCCTGGCAGCAACTTTCTCAACTTATCAAAATAAGACACGCTTTTTTCGGTTTGAAATAATGATGCAATTTGCAGTAAAATGCCTGCTGGAAACCTTAGTAAATCTCAGCTGTATGAGTCATTTAAATAATTTGTGCTCCAAAAAAGGAATCTTTGACAAATATACATCCAAAAAGGAAAGTTCCAAAAATAGAGTCTTCAACCACCTCTCATTTCTTTTATATTTTATATATTTTACTCAGAATACAGGAAATAGATGCAGTGATTTATTAATACACGTGCCAATATAAATGGAAATACAGTATATAAGGGGAAAAAAGAGTATTTGGTGTGACATGTATTCTTTTTTGTAATTTCTTTAAGTAGTCTTCAGGAATACTTCTCCAGGCTTCTCGAAGGACATTTAAAGCTCATTTTCTTATGCTGGCTGCTTTTTGTGGTGTCAAGATGATCACACACTGCTTCATGTTGTGAAGCACAAAAGAGAATAACAGGTTAGGAGGATACCAGTCCATAACTTCAGTGAACTGAACATGGATCAACTGAAGCGCCACATCAGGTCCTGTTTCTGGTGTTTTTCTCCCATTTCTTAAGGACATGACTTTCAGACACTTTTCATCTGCTGGAGATCGTTTGGTAAGCCAGACACGTCTACTTTTGTCCTCATCTTGTCCAGTTTCCTTTTTAGTAACTCCAACAGCAGTTTTTTAATGCAGAGCAAAGGTTTCGCACTGTTACAGAGCATTAGTAAATCTGGACCTAGAATAAAGCTCACTGGTTACCCATCTGAAAAAATAATAGATTAGTTCTTCTTCTTTTAGACTAGTGAAAAACAGATATTTTGATTATTGTGGCCCTTAAATATTATTTTTAAATGTGACACTTGTTTGATCTCTTGTTCAAATGTACTTATTTTATTGCGTGCAGTTGGCTATGATTTGTAAATTGTTACGTCCCTCTGCAGCCTCTAATCTGCTCAGTGTGTTCAGCTGGTGCTAATTGGCCACACCTAGTCAGGTGTGGATAAAGGCATACCTGAGGCAAGCTTCCCAGAGAGCTCACTTGTCTTTGCCTTGGTGGCACCAGCCATTTTAGCCAACCTGGTATTACATTTTAAGAAAAAAACCTCTTCTCACTAACACTCTGGTATTCGTCTCCTTTTTTTATGTTGCGGCCTCGAGCCGGGTTGTAACAAAATTGAGTACTGATGATGATTTAATGTTTCTGGAAGTGTTTTGATTTTCATTGCACCCTTCAAACTCTTCTATGGTGTTTTCTTCATTTCCCTCCTTTTGTCATTCATTTTATAAACAGGTCTATAAATTAAAATCATACTGAGCACAGAGAAAAGAAGAAGTCATTAATCGAGTTCAGGCCGTAAGCTTCCCGTGACAGTGCAACATGTAAACTTGTCTTTTTATTATTTAAACTGATGTAATTAGTCCAGACAAGCTAAATCTCATCATACTTTATTGATTTTGGTTTATATAGCTACACCAGTCATGAAGGTGGAAATGATCCAGAGCACTTTAAAAATAAACTGAGTTGACGTCAAAAGAAGCTCCACATGTGATTGTTTTTCTTTCCTCTGTGGTTTATGGAGATAAACATCTTCATACATGGATATCGCCCTCAGGAGGATTACAGCTGGCAGCTTACCAACTGTAGTGTGCACAGATGGACCAGCAAGACCCAGAGGTAAATCTTTACATTAAAAGCCTCTTGTTCATTCAGACAACAGAAGAACTCACACAGCTGTCTGTCCTTACGACAAGAGACTATAGAACCTTCAGCACAAACAGAGAAAAAAAGCTCAAAATGCATGAAAAGAAAAGCCTGTTCCCACTTTACTGACCTGTTGCTTTGACCTCTGTGTTTTAAGAGAAAAATACACCTTTCAAGCCGAGCTGATGCCACTTGGCAGGTCAGTCTCCGTGTGACCAGAAGTGGACCATCAGTCCCATAAACAGCTTCAGGAAAGTGTCATTTTGTATTGCATCACCATATATTCAGTGACAACAGAACATGCTCATGGCGATATAGATGCTGTTTTTTGTTTGTTTTAATCTCTAAATGAAGGGTTATTTTCACACACTGGTCACACTGGAAAATGATCATAACATCAGTATACAGTTTACATCCATAATTATGTCTCATGTACAGTTTGGTCCAAAAAAAGTCCTCAACACTGCACTGCTGGGTGCCAGTTAAGTTCAGTGGGTGAGCTGGCGACTATATGCCATATGGCCTGAGTTTAAGTCTGATCCGTGGCCCTATGCTGCATGTCTTCCCTTCTTTCTCCCCACTATGCTGTCACTGTCTCTGCCCAGAAACAAGGCTGAAAGCCCCCCTCCCAAAAAAGTGGTGCCTCCTTCATCAACTTTCCTCTTATTTGGGGTTTTTTTTTGGTCACCAGTTGGCAATGGTCTGGTAACCTCTGGTCTGAACAAATGCATATTTGCTGACTGGTTGCTGGGTGTCTGCTGGCAGTCTGCTGGCCACCACCCCACTCTGTCAGAAATCTTTTGTTTAGCAGGATTACAAAGAAATCTGTATGCTGCTCAGTTAGAGACTGTTTTCTTCCCAGTAATGATGCTTGTAATCTTTGTGTCACAACATTGTTCTACTCAAATTGTAAGAGTACATAAGTAACACTATTGTAATCGATATGTGACACGATATAAATTGTTTTCACAAAAGGTCAGCTAAGTAATCATTTGCAAGTTCTAATGCTAAACTTTCTTCAGTTTGCAGCTGGGTCCAAGTCTGTTTGTGCTACGAAGCGTGCAGAAAATGAAGCTCTGGCACTCTGACTCTGCAGGATTTTAAAATGCGAAGCTGGCGGGAAATGGATGGAAAGGAAGATGCCGCTGGCTGTTTGTTTTTGTTTAATATGATGAAATCAGCCTCCAGATGGGATCCTAGAATGATTACCATATGGGCCCACAGTGATTTATGAGACTCGTTGGCGCTGAATGCCTCGGTAGCTCAGATTCCACCTGCCATCAACACAGACTGATCACTCTGTCATATGAAGGAGGCAGTGATGTGTACATTTATTTGAGATGTCAAAGAGTGCGTTAAAGTGAAATAAACCTATTTTATCTACATGGCAAATGACATGTTTTCACAGATGTCTGACGAGTCTAATAACCATGCAAGCAGAAACAAGTTAATGAATTTTTGACAAAAGTAGCGATAGATAAACTTTTAAAAACAGTTAACAATAAAAGTCATCTGGTTTTATTTTCTGGGGTTCAGAAAAGAAAACAAATTACATCCTTCTCTGCAGTGAGCCAACTATCCACATGCGGATTTATTTCTTTATTTACTCCAAGTTTTCTGCAGAGCAAACAATACACAGACAAAAATACTGGGCCACACCTCTTAACTTTTACCAACATTTTTGAAAGAATGGGTGATTTTAAAGAACTTACTAAACTTGAGAGACATGCTGCAGGATGCAGCTGATGCAACAGGTCAGTTTGCGAAATTTCTTCCCTTCTAGATGTTCCACAATCACGTGCAACGTGGAAGTATTTTAAAACCAGAAATAAGTGTCAGAGTGGGAGTCAAGGACTGCTGAGGTGCATACTGTGTAAAAGTTTGTTTGCTGGTTCTGTAACTGCGGAGCTCCAAACCTCCTCTAGCATTAACATCAGCACAAAAACTGTATACTGGGAGCTTCATGGCATAGTTTTCTATGGCTGATCAGCTCCTCCCAATACTGTATTATAAAAATCACCTGAGGGCATTATTTACAGTCGGATCAAACTCTGACTATACATGAAACACGGTGACAGATCTGATTACTGACTTGTTGGTGATACTGGGGGCTTTCCTTGGGTGTTACTATTAATGGATTTCAAATGATATACCCATGCTTAAAAACAAAGCCATCCCTACTGGAGCTGTGTAAAAACCTCCACCAAGCGTGTGCTTTAGTTTCCCCTGTCACAAAATCATCACCCTGCATTAGAAAATCCTTATAATATCTAGGAAATCACCTAAAGGCAAGCACCTTCAGGTGAGGGCACAAAATCAAAGGTTGTCATCCAGTAGGATTGTCTTATATTTAATCAGGTTATAAGGTGCTCTAATTTTATTTTGTACCCATCTGTGTATTACCAAAGAAACCAAAACAAGTCACCAGCCAGTCATTTCTTGGTGGCTGAAGGAAATAATGAGCAGCTCACGGTTCCTGAGTCATCACTGCGTGCATTTGACAGAGCTAGTGGCTCGCTCACCCACGCCTCTGAACAACACAGGCCAATGTGGAAGTGCAATAATAAGTGAAATAGCAAGAACTGCCTCAGGGAGGGCCATCGTAATGGCTGTCCCTCAACGGAGACCCAATTATTTTGGTCCCCCGTCTTTCTCGCCAGATCATTCACTCACCTATTGACTCTGCTCAGTTCCTCAAGCTGGTGCAGGACCTGACATGCTGGTACATGAAGCTGGTACATGATGCATGACTGTTATCCAAGGGCATATGTTACTGACAAGCAAACAAATATGACAGTGTTTAACACAATCAAACATACCAGCAAGACCATCAATCAGATGCAAAGACAGAAGAAAAATGGTACAGCATTTACACGGCAACGTAGTACAGTATCTATTTTGTCCAGACATTCATGGAGGGAGCATCTTTGTCAAATTCTTTGTGATTGTAAGAAGCAGGACAGGCAGACAAGAATGCAAACTGAATAAATCATGAGCGCCGCTTTAGGCAAAATGTCACGAGGAAGATGCACACACACTCTTCACTATTGTATTTACAACTCAGTTATTCAGTAAAATGAATCATCTACAATTCCCACGGTTACTGTACGGGTGCCGTGCAACTTCACTCAGTTAACTGACAGTTTGTGGGGCAGCTTATTAAGAAAGTTCATATGAGCAGCAGTATGAGAGCAGGAAGTGTTCAAATAGTATTTGCAGCACAGTTAACAACCACACAGAAGAAAAGGGCTGGGTGGAGCAATAACACCTTAAAGAGGCAACCTTACTGTAAATGGTGCAAAATGGTTTTAATGCATGGGTATTGTCATGTGTGAGTGTGGCTGAACTATGAAACAGGCTTCGCTCTATTAAGAAAAAAGCATCAGGAACAGAAAAAGAAATGCAAAGCCAGAAAACGCTACCAATGCATGTGAAATTTTCTCTGATATTGTATTTAGAATTGTTGAACGCTGAATATAATGATGACAGTGCAGCTGATTTCTGTACAGCATGTAGTTTTCATGTAAATAAGTGAACAATATAAACAGGGAGTCATTGTTATAGTTTTAAAAGTGTCATTATTTGTTTCCTGTCTCCTGCGTGAAACCTCTCCACTAAAACCTTAGCAAAGACAAAGATAAAATATCCGTATGAAGTCAACGGGTCTGTAAAGCTCATTGTGTGCACATGTTTTAGTCGGATTTTCTTCATTTCGTAGAGGTGTTCATGAACGTGTTAAGGGAAGCCAAACACAGCTCTCTGTCCTCTATCTTGTCACCTGAGGGGAAAAACAGACACATCCTGACCTCCCAAATCGTCTTGCAGAAGCACTTGTCATTCTGCCGCCGAGAGTCGATCCTGCAGTGACATGGGTATTTGGGATGCTGACATCTAAGGGCAGTTGTTGCTCTCAGTGTGGCTCTCCTGCACACTCTCATACATATTGAGACCCCCTCATCCCTGCCTGCTGAACCATCCATACTCCAGAGATTGCAAAAAGCGCCACCATCGCTCTCCCCCTCTGACTCCCTAACGAGATCCTCTATCTCTGACACCCAGCTCTGTCACCCAGAACAAAGCCTCACCTCAGACAGAAAAGCAAGCAGACTGACTGCTCCACGGAGGCTGGATGGAGAAGCGCGAACCGTTAGGGGAAGAGGCATAGTGCTTGTGCCAGAGGGATTTATTTCCTGCCCTGACAGGTTGCTTTTTTTCCAGGTGGGCAGATGGATTTTCTACCTCTAGAAGCACAGTTCTAGCCAGCAGCAGAAAGACAGCATGTTATTTTAATAGTGTATGACAGGTCATCTCTGGAGTGTGCTTTAAGTTAACATGTCAGCTGGTGTGAAGATCATGCTGATGCAAGTAGCAACCTGTGAATAAACAACATTTGTTTTTTTCTGCACAGAGAATAATGAGAAGGCTTGTAAAATAATGCCACATAGACATTAAACATTAATTAAAACATTGCTATAAGAGATAAAAGCATATGACAGGAATGCATTAAAGATTAGAGATGCCTAACTAATCCCATAGTGGCACAAGGCTTTTAAAGCAGTTAATAACAGAATTAGCACTCATCAATGATTTTAGCTGCATACTCGTGTGCTTTTTATCTGCTCCCACAGCTGAGAGGGTTAGCTCATGTCAGCATGTGCCAGATGGGCATAGAGCAAGTCCACAATATGACCTGGAGTGCATTCATCTCATGCCATCATTTATCCTTCATCAGTTACTCATTTTGCCATATTTGGCCTGACTTTTGAGCTAAAGGGGAGTCAAGAAAACCATTTTTGTGAACATTTCAGATGAAAGGGCCAAGATGTCACCGTTTTGATGCCTGTCTGTGTTGTAGCCAGCTGATCTGAATTCAAGAATGGAGGGAGGTACACTGAAGTCTCTTTAGCCTCTACATATTCTGTTAAGTCTTGATTTAAGAAAAAAAAAGATATAGTTGATTCTGCTAGTTGCCCCAGCTTTGTAGTAGATAGAGAGGATCTTTGACTTTGAAGACTGTAAATAGCATCTTACATACTTAAGATTTCCAGGAAGCATCAGCATTTCCTGTCAGTTAAAGTGTAAAAAT